>NW_027457608.1:515000-1170833 GCF_050624435.1 Tenrec ecaudatus
CTACATAGTCCAAATGCCCGCAAGGAAACCTACATCGTCTAAATGTCCGCTAGGCAACCTACATAATCCAAGTGCCCGCTCTGGAACATACATAGTCCAAGTGCCCGTTAGCTAACCTAGATAGTCCAAGGGCCCGCTAGTTGACCTACATAGTCCAAGTGCCAGCTAGGTAACCTAGATAGTACAAGTGCCCGCTAGGGAACCTAGATAGTCCAAGTGGTGGCTAGGTAACCTATATAGTCCAATTGCCCGCTAGGGATCCTTCATAATTCAAGTGCCTGCTAGGTAACCTACATAGTCCAAGTGTCCGCTAGGGAAGGTACATATTCCAAGTGTCCGCTAGGTAACCTAGAGAGTTCAAGTGCCCGCTAGTTAACCTACATAGTCCAAGTGCCCGCTAGTAAACCTATATAGTCCAAGGGCCTGCTAGTTAACCTAGATAGTCCAAGTGCCCGCTAGTTTACCTAAATCGTCCAAGTGTCAGCTAGGTAACCTACATAGTCCAAGTGCCTGCTAGGTAACCTAGATAGTCCAAGTGCCTGATACCTAACCTACATAGTCCAAGTGTCCGTTCGTTAACCTAGATAGTCCAAGTGCCCATTGGGTAACCTACATAGTCCAAGTGCCCACCTGGTAACCTTGTTAGTCCAAGTGCCCGCTAGTTAACCTACATAGTCCAAGTGCCTTCTAGGGAGCCTACATAGTCCACGTGACCGCTAGGGAACCGACATAGTCCAAGTGCCCGCTAAGTGACCTACATAGTCCAAATGCCCGCAAGGAAACCTACATAGTCTAAATGTCCGCTAGGCAACCTACATAATACAAGTGCCCACTCTGGAACATACATAGTCCAAGTGCCCGTTAGCTAACCTAGATAGTCCAAGGGCCCGCTAGTTGACCTACATAGTCCAAGTGCCAGCTAGGTAACCTAGATAGTACAAGTGCCCGCTAGGGAACCTAGATAGTCCAAGTGCCTGTTAGCTAACCTAGATAATCCAAGTGGTGGCTAGGTAACCTAGATAGTCCAAGTGCCCGCTAGGTAACCTACATAGTCCAAGTGCCCGTTAGGTAACCTTGATAGTCCAATTGCCCGTTAGCTATCCTAGATAGTCCAAGTGTCCGCTAGTTAACCTACATAGTCCAAGTGCCCATTCGTTAACTTACATTGTCCAAGTGCCCGCTAGGTAACGTAGATAGCCCAAGTGCCCGCTAGGGAACGTACATAGTACAAGTGCCCACTAGGTAACCTAGACAGTACAATTGCCCCCTAGTTAACCTAGACAGTCCAAGTACCCGATAGGGAACCTACATAGTCCAAGTGCCCACTAGCGAACCTACATAGTCCAAGTGCTCGCTAGGCAACCTACATAGTCCAAGTGCCCGTTAGTTAACCTAGATTGTCCAATTGCCCGTTAGCTAACCTAGATAGTCGAAGTGTCCGCTAGTTAACCTACATAGTCCAAGTGCCCGTTCGTTAACCTAGATAGTCCAAGTGCCTGCTAGGTAACCTAGACAGTCCAAGTGCCCGCTAGGTTACCTACATAGTCCAAGTGCACGTTCGTTAACCAAGATAATCCAAGTGCCCATTAGGTAACCTAGACAGTCCAAGTGCCCGCTAGTTACCCTACATAGTCCAAGTGCCCGTTAGTTAACCTAGATAGTCAAAGTGCCTGCTAGGTAACCTAGATAGTCCAAGTGTCCGCTAGATAACCTACATAGTCCAAGTGACCATTAGGTTACCTACATAGTCCAAGTGCCCGTTCGTTAATCTACATAGTCCAAGTGCCCGCTAGGTAACGTAGATAGCCCAAGTGCCCGCTAGGGAAGGTACATAGTCCAAGTGCCCGTAGGTAACCTAGATAGTCCAAGTGCACGCTAGTTAACCTACATAGTCCAAGTACCTGCTAGGTAAACTACATAATCCAAGTGCCCGTTCGTTAACCTATATAGTCCAAGTACCCGTTCGTTAATCTACATAGTCCAAGTGCCCGCTAGGTAACGTAGAAAGCCCAAGTCCCCGCTAGGGAACGTACATACTCCAAGTGCCCACTAGGTAACCTAGACAGTCCAATTGCCCGCTAGTTAACCTAGACAGTCCAAGTACCCGAAAGGGAACCTACATAGTCCAATTGCCCGCTAGGGAACCTACATACTCCAAGTGCTCGCTAGGCAACCTACATAGTCCAAGTGCCCGTTAGTTAACCTAGATAGTCAAAGTGCCTGCTAGGTAACCTAAATAGTCCAATTGCCCGCTAGTTAACATACATAGTCCAAGTGCCCGTTAGGTAACCTTGATAGTCCAATTGCCCGTTAGCTAATCTAGATAGTCCAAGTGTCCGCTAGTTAACCTACATAGTCCAAGTGCCCGTTCGTTAACCTAGATAGTCCAAGTGCCCGCTAGGTAACCTAGACAGTCCAAGTGCCCGTTAGGTTACCTACATGGCCCAAGTGCACTTTCGTTTACCTAGATAGTCCAAGTGCCCGCTGGTAACCTACATAGTCCAAGAGCCTTCTAGTTAACCTACATAGTCGAAGTGCCCGCTAGGGAACCTACATAGTCCAAGTGCCCGCTAGGTAACCTAGATAGTCCAATTGCCCGTTAGCTAACCTAGATAGTCGAAGTGTCCGCTAGTTAACCTACATAGTCCAAGTGCCCGTTCGTTAACCTAGAAAGTCCAAGTGCCCTCTAGGTAACCTAGACAGTCCAAGTACCCGCTAGGTTACCTACATAGTCCAAGTGCACGTTCGTTAACCTAGATTGTCCAAGTGCCCGCTGGTAACCTACATAGTCCTAATGCCCGCAAGGAAACCTACATAGTCTAAATGTCCGCTAGGCAACCTACATAATCCAAGTGCCCACTCTGGAACATACATAGTCCAAGTGCCCGTTAGCTAACCTAGATAGTCCAAGGGCCCGCTAGTTGACCTAAATAGTCCAAGTGCCAGCTAGGTAACCTAGATAGTACAAGTGCCCGCTAGGGAACCTAGATAGTGCAAGTGCCTGTTAGCTAACCTAGATAGTCCAAGTGGTGGCTAGGTAACCTACATAGTCCAAGTGCCCGTTCGTTAACCTAGATAATCCAAGTGCCCGTTAGGTAACCTAGACAGTCCTAGTGCCCGCTAGTTTACTTACATAGTCCAAGTGCACGTTCGTTAACCTAGATTGTCCACGTGCCCGCTGGTAACCTACATAGTCCAAATGCCCGCAAGGAAACCTACATAGTCTAAATATCCGCTAGGAAACCTACATAATCCAAGTGCCCACTCTGGAGCATACATAGTCCAAGTGCCCGTTAGCTAACCTAGATAGTCAAAGGGTCCGCTAGTTGTCCTACATAGTCCAAGTGCCAGCTAGGTAACCTAGATAGTACAAGTGCCCGCTAGGGAACCTAGATAGTCCAAGTGCCTGTTAGCTAACCTAGATAGTCCAAGTGGTGGCTAGGTAACCTACATACTCCAAGTGCCCGTTCGTTAATCTAGATAATCCAAGTGCCCGTTAGGTAACCTAGACAGTCCAAGTGCCCGCTAGTTGCCCTACATAATCCAAGTGCCCGTTAGTTAACCTAGATAGTCAAAGTGCCTGCTAGGTAACCTAGATAGTCCAAGTGCCCGCTAGATAACCTACATAGTCCAAGTGCCTGCTACGTAACCTAAATAGTCCAAATGTCCGCTAGGGAAACTACATAGTCCAAGTGCCCGCTAGTTAACCTAGATAGTCCAAGTGCCCCCTAGTAAACCTACATAATCCTTGGGCCCGCTAGTTAACCTACATAGTGCAAGGGCCCGCTAGTTAACCTAGATAGTCCAAGTGCCCGCTAGTTAACCTAGATAGTCCAAGTGCCCGCTAGTTAACCTAGATAGTCCAAGTGCCCGCTAGTTAACCTACATAGTCCAAGTGCCCGCTAGGTAACCTAGACAGTCCAAGTGACCACTAGGTTACCTACATAGTCCAAGTGCCCATTCGTTAACCTACATAGTCAAAGTGCCCGCTAGGTAACGTAGATAGCCCAAGTGCCCGCTAGGGAACGTACATAGTCCAAGTGCCCGCTAGGTAACCTGGATAGTCTAAGTGCCTGGTAGTAAACCTACATAGTCCAAGTTCCTGCTAGGTAAACTACATAGTCCAAGTGCCCACTAGGTAACCTAGACAGTCCAATTGCCCACTAGTTAACCTAGACAGTCCAAGTACCGCTAGAGAATCTACATAGTCCAAGCGCCCGCTAGGGAACCTACATAGTCCAGGTGCTCGCTAGGCAACCTACATAGTCCAAGTGCCCGTTAGTTAACCTAGATAGTCAAAGTGCCTGCTAGGTAACCTAGATAGTCCAAGTGCCCGCTAGGTAACCTTCATAGTCCAAGTGCCCGTTAGGTAACCTTGATAGTCCAATTGCCCGTTAGCTATCCTAGATAGTCCAAGTGTCCGCTAGTTAACCTACATAGTCCAAGTGCCCGTTCATTAACTTACATTGTCCAAGTGCCCGCTAGGTAACGTAGATATCCCAAGTGCCCGCTAGGGAACGTACATAGTCCAAGTGCCCACTAGGTAACCTAGACAGTCCAATTGCCACCTAGTTAACCTAGACAGTCCAAGTACCCGATAGGGAACCTACATAGTCCAAGTGCCCTCTAGGGAACCTACATAGTCCAAGTGCTCGCTAGGCAACCTACATAGTCCAAGTGCCCGTTAGTTAACCTAGATTGTCCAATTGCCCGTTAGCGAACCTAGATAGTCGAAGTGTCCGCTAGTAGACCTACATTGTCCAAGTGCCCGTTCATTAACCTAGAAAGTCCAAGTGCCCGCTAGGTAACCTAGACAGTCCAAGTGCCCGCTAGGTTACCTACATAGTCCAAGTGCACGTTCGTTAACCTAGATTGTCCAAGTGCCCGCTGGTAACCTACATAGTCCAAATGCCCGCAAGGAAACCTACATAGTCTAAATGTCCGCTAGGCAACCTACATAATCCAAGTGCCCACTCTGGAACATACATAGTCCAAGTGCCCGTTAGCTAAGCTAGATAGTCCAAGGGCCCGCTAGTTGACCTAAATAGTCCAAGTGCCAGCTAGGTAACCTAGATAGTACAAGTGCCCGCTAGGGAACCTAGATAGTCCAAGTGCCTGTTAGCTAACCTAGATAGTCCAAGTGGTGACTAGGTAACCTACATAGTCCAAGTGCCCGTTCGTTAACCTAGATAATCCAAGTGCCCGTTAGGTAACCTAGACAGTCCAAGTGCCCGCTAGATAACCTACATAATCCAAGTGCCCGCTAGGTAACCTAAATAGTCCAAATGTCCGTTAGGGAAACTACATAGTCCAAGTGCCCGCTAATTAACCTAGATAGTCCAAGTGCCCCCTAGTAACCTACATAATCCATGGGCCCGCTAGTTAACCTACATAGTGCAAGGGCCCGCTAGTTAACCTAGATAGTCCAAGTGCCCGCTAGTTAACCTAGATAGTCCAAGTGCCCGCTAGTTAACCTAGATAGTCCAAGTGCCCGCTAGTTAACCTAGATAGTGCAAGTGCCCGCTAGTTAACCTACATAGTCCAAGTGCCCGCTAGGTAACCTAGACAGTCCAAGTGACCACTAGGTTACCTACATAATCCAAGTGCCCATTCGTTAACCTACGTAGTCCAAGTGCCCGCTATGTAACGTAGATAGCCCAAGTGCCCGCTAGGGAACGTACATAGTCCAACAGCCCGCTAGGTAACCTGGATAGTCTAAGTGCCTGGTAGTAAACCTACATAGTCCAAGTTCCTGCTAGGTAAACTACATAGTCCAAGTGCCCACTAGGTAACCTAGACAGTCCAAAAGCCCACTAGTTAACCTAGACAGTCCAAGTACCGCTAGGGAATCTACATAGTCCAAGCGCCCGCTAGGGAACCTACATAGTCCAGGTGCTCGCTAGGCAACCTACATAGTCCAAGTGCCCGTTAGTTAACCTAGATAGTCAAAGTGCCTGCTAGGTAACCTAGATAGTCCAAGTACCCGCTAGGTACCCTTCATAGTCCAAGTGCCCGTTAGGTAACCTTGATAGTCTAATTGCCCGTTAGCTATCCTAGATAGTCCAAGTGTCCGCTAGTTAACCTACATAGTCCAAGTGCCCGTTCGTTAACTTACTTTGTCCAAGTGCCCGCTAGGTAACGTAGATATCCCAAGTGCCCGCTAGGGAACGTACATAGTCCAAGTGCCCACTAGGTAACCTAGACAGTCCAATTGCCCCCTAGTTAACCTAGACAGTCCAAGTACCCGATAGGGAACCTACATAGTCCAAGTGCCCTCTAGGGAACCTACATAGTCCAAGTGCTTGCTAGGCAACCTACATAGTCCAAGTGCCCGTTAGTTAACCTAGATTGTCCAATTCCCGTTAGCTAACCTAGATAGTCGAAGTGTCCGCTAGTTAACCTACATAGTACAAGTGCCCGCTAGGTAACCTAAATAGTCCAAATGTCCGCTAGGGAAACTACATAGTCCAAGTGCCCGCTAGTTAACCTAGATAGTCAAAGTGCCTGCTAGGTAACCTAGATAGTCCAAGTGCCCGCTAGATAACCTACATAGTCCAAGTGCCTGCTACGTAACCTAAATAGTCCAAATGTCCGCTAGGGAAACTACATAGTCCAAGTGCCCGCTAGTTAACCTAGATAGTCCAAGTGCCCCCTAGTAAACCTACATAATCCTTGGGCCCGCTAGTTAACCTACATAGTGCAAGGGCCCGCTAGTTAACCTAGATAGTCCAAGTGCCCGCTAGTTAACCTAGATAGTCCAAGTGCCCGCTAGTTAACCTACATAGTCCAAGTGCCCGCTAGGTAACCTAGACAGTCCAAGTGACCACTAGGTTACCTACATAGTCCAAGTGCCCATTCGTTAACCTACATAGTCAAAGTGCCCGCTAGGTAACGTAGATCGCCCAAGTGCCCGCTAGGGAACGTACATAGTCCAAGTGCCCGCTAGGTAACCTGGATAGTCTAAGTGCCTGGTAGTAAACCTACATAGTCCAAGTTCCTGCTAGGTAAACTACATAGTCCAAGTGCCCACTAGGTAACCTAGACAGTCCAATTGCCCACTAGTTAACCTAGACAGTCCAAGTACCGCTAGAGAATCTACATAGTCCAAGCGCCCGCTAGGGAACCTACATAGTCCAGGTGCTCGCTAGGCAACCTACATAGTCCAAGTGCCCGTTAGTTAACCTAGATAGTCAAAGTACCTGCTAGGTAACCTAGATAGTCCAAGTGCCCGCTAGGTAACCTTCGTAGTCCAAGTGCCCGTTAGGTAACCTTGATAGTCCAATTGTCCGTTAGCTAGTCTAGATAGTCCAAGTGTCCGCTAGTTAACCTACATAGTCCAAGTGCCCGTTCGTTAACTTACATTGTCCAAGTGCCCGCTAGGTAACGTAGATATCCCAAGTGCCCGCTAGGGAACGTACATAGTCCAAGTGCCCACTAGGTAACCTAGACAGTCCAATTGCCACCTAGTTAACCTAGACAGTCCAAGTACCCGATAGGGAACCTACATAGTCCAAGTGCCCTCTAGGGAACCTACATAGTCCAAGTGCTCGCTAGGCAACCTACATAGTCCAAGTGCCCGTTAGTTAACCTAGATTGTCCAATTGCCCGTTAGCTAACCTAGATAGTCGAAGTGTCCGCTAGTAGACCTACATTGTCCAAGTGCCCGTTCATTAACCTAGAAAGTCCAAGTGCCCGCTAGGTAACCTAGACAGTCCAAGTGCCCGTTAGGTTACCTACATAGTCCAAGTGCACGTTCGTTAACCTAGATTGTCCAAGTGCCCGCTGGTAACCTACATAGTCCAAATGCCCGCAAGGAAACCTACATAGTCTAAATGTCCGCTAGGCAACCTACATAATCCAAGTGCCCACTCTGGAACATACATAGTCCAAGTGCCCGTTAGCTAAGCTAGATAGTCCAAGGGCCCGCTAGTTGACCTAAATAGTCCAAGTGCCAGCTAGGTAACCTAGATAGTACAAGTGCCCGCTAGGGAACCTAGATAGTCCAAGTGCCTGTTAGCTAACCTAGATAGTCCAAGTGGTGACTAGGTAACCTACATAGTCCAAGTGCCCGTTCGTTAACCTAGATAATCCAAGTGCCCGTTAGGTAACCTAGACAGTCCAAGTGCCCGCTAGATAACCTACATAATCCAAGTGCCCGCTAGGTAACCTAAATAGTCCAAATGTCCGTTAGGGAAACTACATAGTCCAAGTGCCCGCTAATTAACCTAGATAGTCCAAGTGCCCCCTAGTAAACCTACATAATCCATGGGCCCGCTAGTTAACCTACATAGTGCAAGGGCCCGCTAGTTAACCTAGATAGTCCAAGTGCCCGCTAGTTAACCTAGATAGTCCAAGTGCCCGCTAGTTAACCTAGATAGTCCAAGTGCCCGCTAGTTAACCTAGATAGTGCAAGTGCCCGCTAGTTAACCTACATAGTCCAAGTGCCCGCTAGGTAACCTAGACAGTCCAAGTGACCACTAGGTTACCTACATAATCCAAGTGCCCATTCGTTAACCTACGTAGTCCAAGTGCCCGCTATGTAACGTAGATAGCCCAAGTGCCCGCTAGGGAACGTACATAGTCCAAGTGCCCACTAGGTAACCTAGACAGTCCAATTGCCCCCTAGTTAACCTAGACAGTCCAAGTACCCGATAGGGAACCTACATAGTCCAAGTGCCCACTAGGGAACCTACATAGTCCAAGTGCTCGCTAGGCAACCTACATAGTCCAAGTGCCCGTTAGTTAACCTAGATTGTCCAATTGCCCGTTAGCTAACCTAGATAGTCGAAGTGTCCGCTAGTAGACCTACATTGTCCAAGTGCCCGTTCATTAACCTAGAAAGTCCAAGTGCCCGCTAGGTAACCTAGACAGTCCAAGTGCCCGCTAGGTTACCTACATAGTCCAAGTGCACGTTCGTTAACCTAGATAATCCAAGTGCCTGTTAGGTAACCTAGACAGTCCAAGTGCCCGCTAGTTACCCTACATTGTCCAAGTGCCCGTTAGTTAACCTAGATAGTCAAAGTGCCTGCTAGGTAACCTAGATAGTCCAAGTGTCCGCTAGATAACCTACATAGTCCAAGTGACCACTAGGTTACCTACATAGTCCAAGTGCCCGTTCGTTAACCTATATAGTCCAAGTGCCCGCTAGGTAACGTAGATAGCCCAAGTGCCCGCTAGGTAAGGTACATATTCCAAGTGCCCGTAGGTAACCTAGATAGTCCAAGTGCCCGCTAGTTAACCTACATAGTCCAAGTACCTGCTAGGTAAACTACATAATCCAAGTGCCTGTTCGTTAACCTACATAGTCCAAGTGCCCGTTCGTTAACCTACATAGTCCAAGTGCCCGCTAGGTAACGCAGAAAGCCCAAGTGCCCGCTAGGGAACGTACATACTCCAAGTGCCCACTAGGTAACCTAGACAGTCCAATTGCCTGCTAGTTAACCTAGACAGTCCAAGTACCCGATAGGGAACCTACATAGTCCAATTGCCCGCTTGGGAACATACATACTCCAAGTGCTCGCTAGGCCACCTACATAGTCCAAGTGCCCGTTAGTTAACCTAGATAGTCAAAGTGCCTGCTAGGTAACCTAAATAGTCCAAGTGCCCGCTAGGGAACCTACATAGTCCAAGTGCCCGCTAGGTAACCTAGATAGTCCAATTGCCCGTTAGCTAACCTAGATAGTCGAAGTGTCCGCTAGTTAACCTACATAGTCCAAGTGCCCGTTCGTTAACCTAGAAAGTCCAAGTGCCCGCTAGGTAACCTAGACAGTCCAAGTGCCCGCTAGGTTACCTACATAGTCCACGTGCACGTTCGTTAACCTAGATTGTCCAAGTGCCCGCTGGTAACCTACATAGTCCAAATGCCCACAAGGAAACCTACATAGTTTAAATGTCCGCTAGGCAACCTACATAATCCAAGTGCCCACTCTGGAACATACATAGTCCAAGTGCCCGTTAGCTAACCTAGATAGTCCAAGGGCCCGCTAGTTGACCTACATAGTCCAAGTGCCAGCTAGGTAACCTAGATAGTACAAGTGCCCGCTAGGGAACCTAGATAGTCCAAGTGCCTGTTAGGTAACCTAGATAGTCCAAGTGGTGGCTAGGTAACCTACATAGTCCAAGTGCCCGTTCGTTAACCTAGATAATCCAAGTGCCCGTTAGGTAACCTAGACAGTCCAAGTGCCCGCTAGTTGCCCTACATAGTCCAAATGCCCGTTAGTTAACCTAGATAGTCAAAGTGCCTTCTAGGTAACCTAGATAGTCCAAGTGCCCGCTAGATAACCTACATAGTCCAAGTGCCCGCTAGGTAACCTAAATAGTCCAAATGTCCGCTAGGGAAACTACATAGTCCAAGTGCCCGCTAGTTAACCTAGATAGTCCAAGTGCCCCCTAGTAAACCTACATAATCCATGGGCCCGCTAGTTAACCTACATAGTGCAAGGGCCCGCTAGTTAACCTAGATAGTCCAAGTGCCCGCTAGTTAACCTAGATAGTCCAAGTGCCCGCTAGTTAACCTAGATAGTCCAAGTGCCCGCTAGTTAACCTACATAGTCCAAGTGCCCGCTAGGTAACCTAGACAGTCCAAGTGACCACTAGGTTACCTACATAGTCCAAATGCCCATTCGTTAACCTACATAGCCCAAGTGCCCGCTAGGTAACGTAGATAGCCCAAGTGCCCGCTAGGGAACGTACATAGTCCAAGTGCCCGATAGGTAACCTAGATACTCTAAATGCCTGCTAGTAAACCTACATAATCCAAGTGCCTGCTAGGTAAACTACATAGTGCAAGTGCCTTCTAGTTAACCTACGTAGTCCAAGTGCCCTCTTGATAACCTACATAGTCCAAGTGCCCACTAGGTAACCTAAATAATCCAAATGCCCGCTAGGGAAACTACATAGTCCAAGTGCCCGTTAGTTAACCTAGATAGTCCAAGTGCCCCCTAGTAAACCTACATAATCCATGGGCCCGCTAGTTAACCTACATAGTGCAAGGGCCCGCTAGTTAACCTAGATAGTCCAAGTGCCCGCTAGTTAACCTAGATAGTCCAAGTGCCCGCTAGTTAACCTAGATAGTCCAAGTGCCCGCTAGTTAACCTACATAGTCCAAGTGCCGGCTAGGTAACCTAGACAGTCCAAGTGACCACTAGGTTACCTACATAGTCCAAATGCCCATTCGTTAACCTACATAGCCCAAGTGCCCGCTAGGTAACGTAGATAGCCCAAGTGCCCGCTAGGGAACGTACATAGTCCAAGTGCCCGATAGGTAACCTAGATACTCTAAATGCCTGCTAGTAAACCTACATAATCCAAGTGCCTGCTAGGTAAACTACATAGTGCAAGTGCCTTCTAGTTAACCTACGTAGTCCAAGTGCCCTCTTGATAACCTACATAGTCAAAGTGCCCACTAGGTAACCTAAATAATCCAAATGCCCGCTAGGGAAACTACATAGTCCAAGTGCCCGTTAGTTAACCTAGATAGTCCAAGTGCCCGCTAGTAAACCTACATAATCCATGGGCCCGCTAGTTAACCTACATAGTGCAAGGGCCCGCTAGTTAACCTAGATCGTGCAAGTGTCCGCTAGTTAACCTACATAGTCCAAGTGCCAGCTAGGTAACCTAGATAGTCCAATTGCCTGCTAGGGATCCTTCATAATCCAAGTGCCTGCTAGGTAACCTAGATAGTCCACGTGCCCGCTAGGGAAGGTACATAGTCCAAGTGTCCGCTAGGTACCCTAGAGAGTTCAAGTGCCCGCTAGTTAACCTACATAGTCCAAGTGCCCGCTAGTTAACCTAGATAGTCCAAGTGCCCGCTAGTAAAGCTAGATAGTCCAAGGGCCTGCTAGTTAACCTAGATAGTCCAAGTGCCCGCTAGTTAACCTAAATCGTCCAAGTGTCCGCTAGGTAACCTACATATTTCAAGTGCCTGCTAGGTAACCTAGATAGTCCAAGTGCCTGATACCTAACCTACATAGTCCAAGTGTCCGTTCGTTAACCTAGATAGTCCAAGTGCCCATTGGGTAACCTACATAGTCCAAGTGCCCGCTAGTTAACCTACATAGTCCAAGTGCCTTCTAGGGAGCCTACATAGTCCACGTGACCGCGAGGGAACCTACATACTCAAAGTGCACTTTAGGGAACCTACATAGTCCAAGTGCCCGCTAGGTAACCTACATAGTCCAAATGCCCGCAAGGAAACCTACATAGTCTAAATGTGCGCTAGGCAACCTACATAATCCAAGTGCCCGCTCTGGAACATACATAGTGCAAGTGCCCGTTAGCTAACCTAGATAGTCCAAGGGTCCGCTAGTTGACCTACATAGTCCAAGTGCCAGCTAGGTAACCTAGATAGTACAAGTGCCCGCTAGGGAACCTAGATAGTCCAAGTGCCTGTTAGGTAACCTAGATAATCCAAGTGGTGGCTAGGTAACCTACATAGTCCAAGTGCCCGTTCGTTAACCTAGATAATCCAAGTGCCCGTTAGGTAACCTAGACAGTCCAAGTGCCCGCTAGTTACCCTACATAGTCCAAGTGCCCGTTAGTTAACCTAAATAGTCAAAGTGCCCGCTAGGTAACCTAGATTGTCCAAGTGCCCGCTAGATAACCTACATAGTCCAAGTGCCCGCTAGGTAACCTAAATAGTCCAAATGTCCGCTAGGGAAACTACATAGTCCAAGTGCCCGCTAGTTAACCTAGATACTCCAAGTGCCCCCTAGTAAACCTACATAATCCATGGGCCCGCTAGTTAACCTACATAGTGCAAGGGCCCGCTAGTTAACCTAGATAGTCCAAGTGCCCGCTAGGTAACCTACATAGTGCAGGTGTCCGCTAGGTAACCTACATAGTCCAAGTGCCCGCTAGTTAACATAGATAGTCCAAGTGCCCGCTAGGGAGGGTACATAGTCCAACTGCCCGCTAGGTAACCTAGAGAATGCAAATGCCCGCTAGTTAACCTACATAGTCCAAGTGCCTGCTAGGTAACCTAGATAGCCAAGGGCCTGCTAGTTAACCTAGATAGTCCAAGTGACCGCTAGGTAACCTACATTGTGCAAGTGTCCGCTAGTTAACCTACGTAGTCCAAGGAACCCCTAGTTAACCTAGATAGTCCAAGTACCCGCTAGTTAACCTAGATCATCCAATTTTCCGCTAGTTAACCTACATAGTCCAAGTGTCCTTTAGGGAACCTAGATAATCCAAGTGCCCGCTAAGGAACCTACATAGTCCAATTGTCCACTCTGGAACATACATAATTCAAGTGCCTGTTAGTTAACCTAGATAATCCAAGTGCCCGCTAGTTAACCTACATAGTCCAAGTGCCCGCTAGGCAACCTACATAATCCAAGTGCCCGTTAGGTAACCTAGATAGTCCTAGTGCACGCTAGTTAACCTACATAGTCCAAGTGTCCGCTAGGTAACCTAGACAGTCCAAGTGACCACTAGGTTACCTACATAGTCCAAGTACCCGTTCGTTAACCTACATAGTCCAAGTGCCCGCTAGGTAACGTAGATAGCCCAAGTGCCCGCTAAGGAACGTACATAGTCCAAGTGCCCACTAGGTAACCTAGATAATCCAAGTGCCCGCTAATTAACCTACATAGTCCAAGTGCCCGCAAGGAAACCTACATAGTCTAAATGGCCGCTAGGCAACCTACATAATCCAAGTGCCCACTCTGGAACATACATAGTCCAAGTGCCTGTTAGCTAACATAGATAGTCCAAGGGCCCGCTAGTTGACCTACATAGTCCAAGTGCCAGCTAGGTAACCTAGATAGTACAAGTGCCCGCTAGGGAACCTAGATAGTCCAAGTGCCTGTTAGGTAACCTAGATAGTCCAAGTGGTGGCTAGGTAACCTACATAGTCCAAGTGCCCGTTCGTTAACCTAGATAATCCAAGTGCCCGTTAGGTAACCTAGACAGTTCAAGTGCCCGCTAGTTGCCCTACATAGTCCAAGTGCCCGTTAGTTAACCTAGATAGTCAAAGTGCCTGCTAGGTAACCTAGATAGTCCAAGTGCCCGCTAGTTAACCTAGATACTCCAAGTGCCCCCTAGTAAACCTACATAATCCATGGGCCCGCTAGTTAACCTAAATAGTGCAAGGGCCCGCTAGTTAACCTAGATAATCCAAGTGCCCGCTAGGTAACCTACATAGTGCAGGTGTCCGCTAGGTAACCTACATAGTCCAAGTGCCCGCTAGTTAACATAGATAGTCCAAGTGCCCGCTAGGGAAGGTACATAGTCCAACTGCCCGCTAGGTAACCTAGAGAGTGCAAATGCCCGCTAGTTAACCTACATAGTCCAAGTGCCTGCTAGGTAACCTAGATAGCCAAGGGCCTGCTAGTTAACCTAGATAGTCCAAGTGACCGCTAGGTAACCTACATTGTGCAAGTGTCCGCTAGTTAACCTACGTAGTCCAAGGAACCCCTAGTTAACCTAGATAGTCCAAGTACCCGCTAGTTAACCTAGATCATCCAAATGTCCGTTAGTTAACCTACATAGTCCAAGTGCCCGCTAGGCAACCTACATAATCCAAGTGCCCGCTAGGTAACCTAGATAGTCCTAGTGCACGCTAGTTAACCTACATAGTCCAAGTGTCCGCTAGGTAACCTAGACAGTCCAAGTGACCACTAGGTTACCTACATAGTCCAAGTGCCCGTTCGTTAACCTACATAGTCCAAGTGCCCGCTAGGTAACGTAGATAGCCCAAGTGCCCGCTAAGGAACGTACATAGTCCAAGTGCCCACTAGGTAACCTAGATAGTCCAAGTGCCCGCTAGTTAACCTACATAGTCCAAGTGCCCGCTAGGTAACGTAGATAGCCCAAGTGCCCGCTAAGGAACGTACATAGTCCAAGTGCCCGCTAGGTAACCTAGATAGTCCAAGTGCCCGCTAATTAACCTACATAGTCCAAGTGCCCGCTAGGCAACCTAAATAGTCCAAATGCCCGCTAGGGAAACTACATAGTCCAAGTGCCCGCTAGTTAACCTAGATGTTCCAAGTGCCCCCTAGTAAACCTACATAATGCATGGGCCCGCTAGTTAACCTACATAGTGCAAGGGCCCGCTAGTTAATCTAGATCGTGCAAGTGTCCGCTAGTTAACCTACATAGTCCAAGTGCCAGCTAGGTAACCTAGATAGTCCAATTGCCCGCTAGGTAACCTACATAGTCCAAATACCCGCAAGGAAACCTACATAGTCTAAATGTCTGCTAGGCAACCTACATAATACAAGTGCCCACTCTGGAACATACATAGTCCAAGTGCCCGTTAGCTAACCTAGATAGTCCAAGGGCCCGCTAGTTGACCTACATACCAAGTGCCAGCTAGGTAACCTAGATAGTACAAGTGCCCGCTAGGGAACCTAGATAGTCCAAGTGCCTTTAAGCTAACTTAGATAGTCCAAGTGGTGGCTGGGTAACCTACATAGTCCAAGTGCCCGTTCGTTAACCTAGATAATCAAAGTGCCCGTTAGGTAAACTAGACAGTCCAAGTGCCCGCTAGTTACCCTACATAGTCCAAGTGCCCGTTAGTTAACCTAGATAGTCAAAGTGCCTGCTAGGTAACCTAGATAGTCCAAGTGCCCGCTAGATAACCTACATAGTCCAAGTGCCCGCTAGGTAACCTAAATAGTCCAAATGTCCGCTAGGGAAACTACATAGTCCACGTACCCGCTAATTAACCTACATACTCCAAGTGACCATTAGCTAATCTAGATAGTCTAAGGGCCCACTAGTTAACCTACATAGTTCAAGTGCCCGCTAGGTAACTTAGATAATCCAAGTGCCCGCTAGTTAACCTACATAGTCGAAGGGCCCCTTAGTTAACCAAGATAGTCCACGTGCCCGCTAGTTAACTTAGATTGTCCAAGTGTCCGCTAGTTAACCTACATAGTCCAAGTGCCCTTAGGTAACCTACATAGTCCAAGTTCCCGCTAGGTAACCTAGATAGTCAAGGGCCCGTTACCTATCCTAGATTGTCCAATTGCCCGCTGGGCAACCTACATAGTCTGAGGGCCCGTTCGTTAACATAGAAGTCCAAGTGCCCGCTAGGTAACCTAGACAGTCCAAGCGCCCGCTAGGTTACCTGCATAGCCCAAGTGCCCGCTTTTTAACCTACATAGTCCAAGTGCCTTCTAGGGAGCCTACATAGTCCACGTGACCGCTAGGGAACCTACATACTCAAAGTGCCCTTTAGGGAACCTACATAGTCCAAGTGCCCGCTAGGTAACCTACATAGTCCACGTGCCCGCTAGGTAACCTACATGGTCCAAATGCCCGCAAGGAAACCTACATAGTCTAAATGTCCGCTAGGCAACCTACATAATACAAGTGCCCACTCTGGAACATACATAGTCCAAGTGCCCGTTAGCTAACCTAGATAGTCCAAGGGCCCGCTAGTTGACCTACATAGTCCAAGTGCCAGCTAGATAACCTACATAGTCCAAGTGCCCACTAGGTAACCTAAATAATCCAAATGCCCGCTAGGGAAACTACATAGTCCAAGTGCCCGTTAGTTAACCTAGATAGTCCAAGTGCCCGCTAGTAAACCTAGATAGTCCAAGGGCCTGCTAGTTAACCTAGATAGTCCAAGTGTCCGCTAGTTAACCTAAATCGTCCACGTGTGCGCTAGGTAACCTAGATAGTCCAAGTGCCTGATAGCTAACCTACATAGTCCAAGTGTCCGTTCGTTAACCTAGATAGTCCAAGTGCCCATTGGGTAACCTACATAGTCCAAGTGCCCGCTAGTTAACCTACATAGTCCAAGTGCCTTCTAGGTAGCCTACATAGTCCACGTGACCGCGAGGGAACCTACATATTCAAAGTGCCCTTTAGGGAACCTACATAGTCCAAGTGTCCGCTAGGTAACCTACATAGTCCAAATGCCCGCAAGGAAACCTACATAGTCTAAATGTCCGCTAGGCAACCTACATAATCCAAGTGCCCGCTCTGGAACATACATAGTCCAAGTGCCCGTTAGCTAACCTAGATAGTCCAAGGGCCCGCTAGTTGACCTACATAGTCCAAGTGCCAGCTAGGTAACCTAGATAGTACAAGTGCCCGCTAGGGAACCTAGATAGTCCAAGTGGTGGCTAGGTAACCTACATAGTCCAAGTGCCCGTTCCTTAACCTAGATAATCCAAGTGCCCGTTAGGTAACCTGGACAGTCCAAGTGCCCGCTAGTTACCCTACATAGTCCAAGTGCCCGTTAGTTAACCTAGATAGTCAAAGGGCCTGCTAGGTAACCTACATAGTCCAAGTGCCCGCTAGGCAACCTAAATAGTCCAAATGCCCGCTAGGGAAACTACATAGTCCAAGTGCCCGCTAGTTAACCTAGATGTTCCAAGTGCCCCAGAGTAAACCTACATAATCCATGGGCCCGCTAGTTAACCTACATAGTGCAAGGGCCCGCTAGTTAACCTAGATCGTGCAAGTGTCCGCTAGTTAACCTACATAGTCCAAGTACCTGCTAGGTAACCTAGATAGTCCAATTGCCCGCTAGGGATCCTTCATAATCCAAGTGCCTGCTAGGTAACCTAGATAGTCCAAGTGCCCGCTAGGGAAGGTACATAGTCCAAGTGTCCGCTAGGTAACCTAGAGAGTTCAAGTGCCCGCTAGTTAACCTACATAGTCCAAGTGCCCGCTAGTTAACCTAGATAGTCCAAGTGCCCGCTAGTAAACCTAGATAGTCCAAGGGCCTCCTAGTTAACCTAGATAGTCCAAGTGCCCGCTAGTTAACCTAAATCGTCCAAGTGTCCGCTAGGTAACCTACATAGTCCAAGTGCCTGCTAGGTAACTTAGATAGTTCAAGTGCCTAATACCTAACCTACATAGTCCAAGTGTCCGTTCGTTAACCTAGATAGTCCAAGTGCCCATTGAGTAACCTACATAGTCCAAGTGCCCGCCTGGTAACCTGGTTAGTCCAAGTGCCCGCTAGTTAACCTACATAGTCCCAGTGCCTTCTAGGGAGCCTACATAGTCCACGTGACCGCTAGGGAACCTACATAGTCCAAGTGCCCGCTAGGTAACCTACATAGTCCAAATACCCGCAAGGAAACCTACATAGTCTAAATGTCCGCTAGGCAACCTACATAATACAAGTGCCCACTCTGGAACATACATAGTCCAAGTGCCCGTGAGCTAACCTAGATAGTCCAAGGGCCCGCTAGTTGACCTACATAGTCCAAGTGCCACCTAGGTAACCTAGATAGTACAAGTGCCCGCTAGGGAACCTAGATAGTCCAAGTGCCTGTTAGGTAACCTAGATAATCCAAGTGGTGGCTAGGTAACCTACATAGTCCAAGTGCCCGTTCGTTAACCTAGATAATCCAAGTGCCCGTTAGGTAACCTAGACAGTCCAAGTGCCCGCTAGTTACCCTACATAGTCCAAGTGCCCGTTAGTTAACCTAGATAGTCAAAGTGCCTGCTAGGTAACCTAGATAGTCCAAGTGCCCGCTAGATAACCTACATAGTCCAAGTGCCCGCTACGTAACCTAAATAGTCCAAATGTCCGCTAGGGAAACTACATAGTCCAAGTGCCCGCTAGTTAACCTAGATACTCCAAGTTCCCCCTAGTAAACCTACATAATCCATGGGCCCGCTAGTTAACCTACATATTGCAAGGGCCCGCTAGTTAACCTAGATAGTCCAAGTGCCCGCTAGGTAACCTACATAGTGCAGGTGTCCGCTAGGTAACCTACATATTCCAAGTGCCCGCTAGTTAACATAGATAGTCCAAGTGCCCGCTAGGGAAGGTACATAGACCAACTGCCCGCTAGGTAACCTAGAGAGTGCAAATGCCCGATAGTTAACCTACATAGTCCAATGCCTGCTAGGTAACCTAGATAGCCAAGGGCCTGCTAGTTAACCTAGATAGTCCAAGTGACCGCTAGGTAACCTACATTGTGCAAGTGTCCGCTAGTTAACCTACGTAGTCCAAGGAACCCCTAGTTAACCTAGATAGTCCAAGTACCCGCTGGTTAACCTAGATCATCCAATTGTCCGCTAGTTAATCTACATAGTCCAAGTGTCCTTTAGGGAACCTAGATAATCCAAGTGCCCGCTAAGGAACGTACATAGTCCAGTTGTCCGCTCTGGAACATACATAGTTCAAGTGCCTGTTAGTTAACCTAGATAATCCAAGTGCCCGCTAGTTAACCTACATAGTCCAAGTGCCCGCTAGGCAACCTACATAATCCAAGTGCCCGCTAGGTAACCTAGATAGTCCTAGTGCACGCTAGTTAACCTACATAGTCCAAGTGTCCGCTAGGTAACCTAGACAGTCCAAGTGACCACTAGGTTACCTACATAGTCCAAGTGCCCGTTCGTTAACCTACATAGTCCAAGTGCCCGCTAGGTAACGTAGATAGCCCAAGTGCCCGCTAAGGAACGTACATAGTCCAAGTGCCCGCTAGGTAACCTAGATAGTCCAAGTGCCCGCTAGTTTACCTACATAGTCCAAGTGCCTGCTAGGTAAACTACATAGTCCAAGTGCCCACTAGGTAACCTAGACAGTCCAATTGCCCGCTAGTTAACCTAGACAGTCCAAGTACCCGCTAGGGAACCTATATAGTCCAAGCGCCCGCTAGGGAACCTACATAGTCCAAGTGCTCGCTTGGCAACCTACATAGTTCAAGTGCCCCTTAGTTAACCAAGATAGTCAAAGTGCCTACTAGGTAACCTAGATAGTCCAATTGCCCGCTAGGTAACATACATAGTCCAAGTGCCCGTTAGGTAACTTTGATAGTCCAATTGCCCATTAGCTAATCTAGATAGTCCAAATGTCCGCTAGTTAACCTACATAGTCCAAGTGCCCGTTCGTTAACCTAGATAGTCCAAGTGCCCGCTAGGTAACCTAGACAGTCCAAGTGCCCGTTAGGTTACCTACATAGCCCAAGTGCACTTTCGTTTACCTAGATAGTCCAAGTGCCCGCTGGTAACCTACATAGTCCAAGAGCCTTCTAGTTAACCTACGTAGTCGAAGTTCCCGCTAGGTAACCTAGATAGTCTCAGTGCCCGCTAGGTAACCTAGATAGTCCATGTGCCCGCTAGTTAACCTACATAGTCCAAGTGCCCGATAGAAACCTATATACTCCAAGTTCCCTTTAGGGAAACTACATAGTCCAAGTGCCCGTAAGGGAACCAATAGTCTTAGTGCTGGCTAGGGAACCAGTATCATCCAAGTGTCCGTTCGTTAACCTAGATAGTCCAAGTGCCCATTGGGTAACCTACATAGTCCAAGTGCCCGCTAGGTTATCTATATAGTCCTAATGCCCGCTAGGGAAACTACATAGTCCACGTACCCGCTAATTAACTTACATAGTCCAAGTGACCATTAGCTAATCTAGATAGTCTAAGGGCCCACTAGTTAACCTACATAGTTCAAGTGCCCGCTAGGTAACTTAGATAATCCAAGTGCCCGCTAGTTAACCTACATAGTCGAAGGGCCCCTTAGTTAACCAAGATAGTCCACGTGCCCGCTAGTTAACTTAGATTGTCCAAGTGTCCGCTAGTTATCCTACATAGTCCAAGTGCCCTTAGGTAACCTACATAGTCCAAGTTCCAGCTAGGTAACCTAGATAGTCAAGGGCCCGTTACCTATCCTAGATTGTCCAATTGCCCGCTGGGCAACCTACATAGTCCGAGTGCCCGTTCGTTAACATAGAAGTCCAAGTGCCCGCTAGGTAACCTAGACAGTCCAAGCGCCCGCTAGGTTACCTGCATAGCCCAAGTGCCCGCTTTTTAACCTACATAGTCCAAGTGCCTTCTAGGGAGCCTACATAGTCCACGTGACCGCTAGGGAACCTACATACTCAAAGTGCCCTTTAGGGAACCTACATAGTCCAAGTGCCCGCTAGGTAACCTACATAGTCCAAGTGCCCGCAAGGAAACCTACATAGTCTAAATGTCCGCTAGGCAACCTACATAATCCAAGTGCCCGCTCTGGAACATACATAGTCCAAGTGCCTGTTAGCTAACCTAGATAGTCCAAGGGCCCGCTATTTGACATACATAGTCCAAGTGCCAGCTAGGTAACCTAGATAGTACAAGTGCCCGCTAGGGAACCTAGATAGTCCAAGTGGTGGCTAGCTAACCTACATAGTCCAAGTGCCCGTTCGTTAACCTAGATAATCCAAGTGCCCGTTAGGTAACATAGACAGTCCAAGTGCCCGCTAGTTACCCTACATAGTCCAAGTGCCCGTTAGTTAACCTAGATAGTTAAAGTGCCTGCTAGGTAACCTACATAGTCCAAGTGCCCGCTAGGCAACCTAAATAGTCCAAATGCCCGCTAGGGAAACTACATAGTCCAAGTGCCCGCTAGTTAACCTAGATGTTCCAAGTGCCCCCTAGTAAACCTACATAATCCATGGGCCCGCTAGTTAACCTACATAGTCCAAGTGCCAGCTAGGTAACCTAGATAGTCCAATTGCACGCTAGGGATCCTTCATAATCCAAGTGCCTGCTAGGTAACCTAGATAGTCCAAGTGCCCGCTAGGGAAGGTACATAGTCCAAGTGTCCGCTAGGTAACCTAGAGAGTTCAAGTGCCCGCTAGTTAACCTATATAGTCCAAGTGCCCGCTAGTTAACCTAGATAGTCCAAGTGCCCGCTAGTAAAGCTAGATAGTCCAAGGGCCTGCTAGTTAACCTAGATAGTCCAAGTGCCCGCTAGTTAACCTAAATCGTCCAAGTGTCCGCTAGGTAACCTACATAGTCCAAGTGCCTGCTAGGTAACCTAGATAGTTCAAGTGCCTGATACCTAACCAACATAGTCCAAGTGTCCGTTCGTTAACATAGATAGTCCAAGTGCCCATTGAGTAACCTACATAGTCCAAGTGCCCGCCTGGTAACCTGGTTAGTCCAAGTGCCCGCTAGTTAACCTACATAGTCCAAGTGCCTTCTAGGGAGCCTACATAGTCCACGTGACCGCTAGGGAACCTACATAGTCCAAGTGCCCGCTAGGTAACCTACATAGTCCAAATGCCCGCAAGGAAACCTACATAGTATAAATGTCCGCTAGGCAACCTACATAATACAAGTGCCCACTCTGGAACATACATAGTCCAAGTGCCCGTTAGCTAACCTAGATAGTCCAAGGGCCCGCTAGTTGACCTACATAGTCCAAGTGCCAGCTAGGTAACCTAGATAGTACAAGTGCCCCCTAGGGAACCTAGATAGTCCAAGTGCCTGTTAGGTAACCTAGATAGTCCAAATGGTGGCTAGGTAACCTACATAGTACAAGTGCCCGTTCGTTAACCTAGATAATCCAAGTGCCCGTTAGGTAACCTATACAGTCCAAGTGCCCGCTAGTTGCCCTACATAGTCCAAGTGCCCGTTAGTTAACCTAGATAGTCAAAGTGCCTGCTAGGTAACCTAGATAGTCCAAGTGCCCGCTAGTTAACCTAGATACTCCAAGTGCCCCCTAGTAAACCTACATAATCCATGGTCCCACTAGTTAACCTACATAGTGCAAGGGACCGCTAGTTAACCTAGATAGTCCAAGTGCCCGCTAGGTAACCTACATAGTGCAGGTGTCCGCTAGGTAACCTACATAGTCCAAGTGCCCGCTAGTTAACATAGATAGTCCAAGTGCCCGCTAGGGAAGGTACATAGACCAACTGCCCGCTAGGTAACCTAGAGAGTGCAAATGCCTGATAACCTACATAGTCCAATGCCTGCTAGGTAACCTAGATAGCCAAGGGCCTGCTAGTTAACCTAGATAGTCCAAGTGACCGCTAGGTAACCTACATTGTGCAAGTGTCCGCTAGTTAACCTACGTAGTCCAAGGAACCCCTAGTTAACCTAGATTGTCCAAGTACCCGCTGGTTAACCTAGATCATCCAATTGTCCGCTAGTTAATCTACATAGTCCAAGTGTCCTTTAGGGAACCTAGATAATCCAAGTGCCCGCTAAGGAACCTACATAGTCCAATTGTCCGCTCTGGAACATACATAGTTCAAGTGCCTGTTAGTTAACCTAGATAATCCAAGTGCTCGCTAGTTAACCTACATAGTCCAAGTGCCCGCTAGGCAACCTACATAATCCAAGTGCCCGCTAGGTAACCTAGATAGTCCTAGTGCACGCTAGTTAACCTACATAGTCCAAGTGTCCCCTAGGTAACCTAGACAGTCCAAGTGACCACTAGGTTACCTACATAGTCCAAGTGCCCGTTCGTTAACCTACATAGTCCAAGTGCCTTCTAGGGAGCCTACATAGTCCACGTGACCGCTAGGGAACCTACATAGTCCAAGTGCCCGCTAGGTAACCTACATAGTCCAAATGCCCGCAAGGAAACCTACATAGTCTAAATGTCCGCTAGGCAACCTACATAATACAAGTGCCCACTCTGGAACATACATAGTCCAAGTGCCCGTTAGCTAACCTAGATAGTCCAAGGGCCCGCTAGTTGACCTACATAGTCCAAGTGCCAGCTAGGTAACCTAGATAGTACAAGTGCCCCCCAGGGAACCTAGATAGTCCAAGTGCCTGTTAGGTAACCTAGATAGTCCAAATGGTGGCTAGGTAACCTACATAGTCCAAGTGCCCGTTCGTTAACCTAGATAATCCAAGTGCCTGTTAGGTAACCTAGACAGTCCAAGTGCCCGCTAGTTGCCCTACATAGTCCAAGTGCCCGTTAGTTAACCTAGATAGTCAAAGTGCCTGCTAGGTAACCTAGATAGTCCAAGTGCCCGCTAGTTAACCTAGATACTCCAAGTGCCCCCTAGTAAACCTACATAATCCATGGTCCCACTAGTTAACCTACATAGTGCAAGGGCCCGCTAGTTAACCTAGATAGTCCAAGTGCCCGCTAGGTAACCTACATAGTGCAGGTGTCCGCTAGGTAACCTGCATAGTCCAAGTGCCCGCTAGTTAACATAGATAGTCCAAGTGCCCGCTAGGGAAGGTACATAGACCAACTGCCCGCTAGGTAACCTAGAGAGTGCAAATGCCCGATAGTTAACCTACATAGTCCAATGCCTGCTAGGTAACCTAGATAGCCAAGGGCCTGCTAGTTAACCTAGATAGTCCAAGTGACCGCTAGGTAACCTACATTGTGCAAGTGTCCGCTAGTTAACCTACGTAGTCCAAGGAACCCCTAGTTAACCTAGATAGTCCAAGTACCCGCTGGTTAACCTAGATCATCCAATTGTCCGCTAGTTAATCTACATAGTCCAAGTGTCCTTTAGGGAACCTAGATAATCCAAGTGCCCGCTAAGGAACCTACATAGTCCAATTGTCCGCTCTGGAACATACATAGTTCAAGTGCCTGTTAGTTAACCTAGATAATCCAAGTGCTCGCTAGTTAACCTACATAGTCCAAGTGCCCGCTAGGCAACCTACATAATCCAAGTGCCCGCTAGGTAACCTAGATAGTCCTAGTGCACGCTAGTTAACCTACATAGTCCAAGTGTCCCCTAGGTAACCTAGACAGTCCAAGTGACCACTAGGTTACCTACATAGTCCAAGTGCCCGTTCGTTAACCTACATAGTCCAAGTGCCCGCTAGGTAACGTAGATAGCCCAAGTGCCCGCTAAGGAACGTACATAGTCCAAGTGCCCGCTAGGTAACCTAGATAGTCCAAGTGCCCGCTAGTTTACCTACATAGTCCAAGTGCCTGCTAGGTAAACTACATAGTCCAAGTGCCCACTAGGTAACCTAGACAGTCCAATTGCCCGCTAGTTAACCTAGACAGTCCAAGTACCCGCTAGGGAACATACATAGTCCAAGCGCCCGCTAGGGAACCCACATAGTCCAAGTGCTCGCTTGGCAACCTACATAGTTCAAGTGCCCCTTAGTTAACCAAGATAGTCAAAGTGCCTGCTAGGTAACCTAGATAGTCCAATTGCCCGCTAGGTAACATACATAGTCCAAGTGCCCGTTAGGTAACTTTGATAGTCCAATTGCCCGTTAGCTAATCTAGATAGTCCAAATGTCCGCTAGTTAACCTACATAGTCCAAGTGCCCGTTCGTTAACCTAGATCGTCCAAGTGCCCGCTAGGTAACCTAGACAGTCCAAGTGCCCGTAAGGTTACCTACATAGCCCAAGTGCACTTTCGTTTAACTAGATAGTCCAAGTGCCCGCTGTTAACCTACATAGTCCAAGAGCCTTCTAGTTAACCTACATAGTCGAAGTGCCCGCTAGGTAACCTAGATAGTCTCAGTGCCCGCTAGGTAACCTACATAGTCCATGTGCCCGCTAGTTAACCTACATAGTCCAAGTGCCCGATAGAAACCTATATACTCCAAGTTCCCTTTAGGGAAACTACATAGTCCAAGTGCCCGTAAGGGAACCAATAGTCTTAGTGCTGGCTAGGGAACCAGTATCATCCAAGTGTCCGTTCGTTAACCTAGATAGTCCAAGTGCCCATTGGGTAACCTACATAGTCCAAGTGCCCGCTAGGTTATCTATATAGTCCAAATGCCCGCTAGGGAAACTACATAGTCCACGTACCCGCTAATTAACCTACATAGTCCAAGTGACCATTAGCTAATCTAGATAGTCTAAGGGCCCACTAGTTAACCTACATAGTTCAAGTGCCCGCTAGGTAACTTAGATAATCCAAGTGCCCGCTAGTTAACCTACATAGTCGAAGGGCCCCTTAGTTAACCAAGATAGTCCACGTGCCCGCTAGTTAACTTAGATTGTCCAAGTGTCCGCTAGTTAACCAACATAGTCCAAGTGCCCTTAGGTAACCTACATAGTCCAAGTTCCCGCTAGGTAACCTAGATAGTCAAGGGCCCGTTACCTATCCTAGATTGTCCAATTGCCCGCTGGGCAACCTACATAGTCCGAGTGCCCGTTCGTTAACATAGAAGTCCAAGTGCCCGCTAGGTAACCTAGACAGTCCAAGCGCCCACTAGGTTACCTGCATAGCCCAAGTGCCCGCTTTTTAACCTACATAGTCCAAGTGCCTTCTAGGGAGCCTACATAGTCCACGTGACCGCTAGGGAACCTACATACTCAAAGTGCCCGTTAGGGAACCTACATAGTCCAAGTGCCCGCTAGGTAACCTACATAGTCCAAATGCCCGCAAGGAAACCTACATAGTCTAAATGTCCGCTAGGCAACCTACATAATCCAAGTGCCCGCTCTGGAACATACATAGTCCAAGTGCCCGTTAGCTAACCTAGATAGTCCAAGGGCCCGCTATTTGACCTACATAGTCCAAGTGCCAGCTAGGTAACCTAGATAGTACAAGTGCCCGCTAGGGAACCTAGATAGTCCAAGTGGTGGCTAGGTAACCTACATAGTCCAAGTGCCCGTTCGTTAACCTAGATAATCCAAGTGCCCGTTAGGTAACATAGACAGTCCAAGTGCCCGCTAGTTACCCTACATAGTCCAAGTGCCCGTTAGTTAACCTAGATAGTTAAAGTGCCTGCTAGGTAACCTACATAGTCCAAGTGCCCGCTAGGCAACCTAAATAGTCCAAATGCCCGCTAGGGAAACTACATAGTCCAAGTGCCCGCTAGTTAACCTAGATGTTCCAAGTGCCCCCTAGTAAACCTACATAATCCATGGGCCCGCTAGTTAACCTACATAGTGCAAGGGCCCGCTAGTTAACCTAGATCGTGCAAGTGTCCGCTAGTTAACCTACATAGTCCAAGTGTCCGCTAGGTAACCTAGAGAGTTCAAGTGCCCGCTAGTTAACCTATATAGTCCAAGTGCCCGCTAGTTAACCTAGATAGTCCAAGTGCCCGCTAGTAAAGCTAGATAGTCCAAGGGCCTGCTAGTTAACCTAGATAGTCCAAGTGCCCGCTAGTTAACCTAAATCGTCCAAGTGTCCGCTAGGTAACCTACATAGTCCAAGTGCCTGCTAGGTAACCTAGATAGTTCAAGTGCCTGATACCTAACCTACATAGTCCAAGTGTCCGTTCGTTAACCTAGATAGTCCAAGTGCCCATTGAGTAACCTACATAGTCCAAGTGCCCGCCTGGTAACCTGGTTAGTCCAAGTGCCCGCTAGTTAACCTACATAGTCCAAGTGCCTTCTAGGGAGCCTACATAGTCCACGTGACCGCTAGGGAACCTACATAGTCCAAGTGCCCGCTAGGTAACCTACATAGTCCAAATGCCCGCAAGGAAACCTACATAGTCTAAATGTCCGCTAGGCAACCTACATAATACAAGTGCCCACTCTGGAACATACATAGTCCAAGTGCCCGTTAGCTAACCTAGATAGTCCAAGGGCCCGCTAGTTGACCTACATAGTCCAAGTGCCAGCTAGATAACCTACATAGTCCAAGTGCCCACTAGGTAACCTAAATAATCCAAATGCCCGCTAGGGAAACTACATAGTCCAAGTGCCCGTTAGTTAACCTAGATAGTCCAAGTGCCCGCTAGTAAACCTAGATAGTCCAAGGGCCTGCTAGTTAACCTAGATAGTCCAAGTGCCCGCTAGTTAACCTAAATCGTCCACGTGTGCGCTAGGTAACCCAGATAGTCCAAGTGCCTGATAGCTAACCTACATAGTCCAAGTGTCCGTTCGTAAACCTAGATAGTCCAAGTGCCCATTGGGTAACCTACATAGTCCAAGTGCCCGCTAGTTAACCTACATACTCCAAGTGCCTTCTAGGGAGCCTACATAGTCCACGTGACCGCGAGGGAACCTACATACTCAAAGTGCCCTTTAGGGAACCTACATTGTCCAAGTGCCCGCTAGGTAACCTACATAGTCCAAATGCCCGCAAGGAAACCTACATAGTCTAAATGTCCGCTAGGCAACCTACATAATCCAAGTGCCCGCTCTGGAACATACATAGTCCAAGTGCCCGTTAGCTAACCTAGATAGTCCATGGGCCCGCTAGTTGACCTACATAGTCCAAGTGCCAGCTAGGTAACCTAGATAGTACAAGTGCCCGCTAGGGAACATAGATAGTCCAAGTGTTGGCTAGGTAACCTACATAGTCCAAGTGCCCGTTCGTTAACCTAGATAATCCAAGTGCCCGTTAGGTAACCTAGACAGTCCAAGTGCCCGCTAGTTACCCTACATAGTCCAAGTGCCCGTTAGTTAACCTAGATAGTCAAAGTGCCTGCTAGGTAACCTAGATAGTCCAAGTGTCCGCTAGATAACCTACATAGTCCAAGTGACCACTAGGTTACCTACATAGTCCAAGTGCCAGTTAGCTATCCTAGGTAGTCCAAGGGCCCGCTAGTTGACCTACATAGTCCAAGTGCCCGCTAGGTTATCTATATAGTCCAAATGTCCGCTAGGGAAACTACATAGTCCACGTACCCGCTAATTAACCTACATAGTCCAAGTGACCATTAGCTAATCTAGATAGTCTAAGGGCCCACTAGTTAACCTACATAGTTCAAGTGCCCGCTAGGTAACTTAGATAATCCAAGTGCCCGCTAGTTAACCTACATAGTCGAAGGGCCCCTTAGTTAACCAAGATAGTCCACGTGCCCGCTAGTTAACTTAGATTGTCCAAGTGTCCGCTAGTTAACCTACATAGTCCAAGTGCCCTTAGGTAACCTACATAGTCCAAGTTCCCGCTAGGTAACCTAGATAGTCAAGGGCCCGTTACCTATCCTAGATTGTCCAATTGCCCGCTGGGCAACCTACATAGTCCGAGTGCCCGTTCGTTAACATAGAAGTCCAAGTGCCCGCTAGGTAACCTAGACAGTCCAAGCGCCCGCTAGGTTACCTGCATAGCCCAAGTGCCCGCTAGTTAACCTACATAGTCCAAGTGCCAGTTAGCTATCCTAGGTAGTCCAAGGGCCCGCTTGTTGACCTACATAGTCCAAATGCCCGCTAGGTAACCTAGATAATCCAAGTGCCCGCTAGGGAACCTTCATAGTCCAAGTGCCAGCTAGGTAACTTAGATAGTCCAAGTGCCCGCTCGTTAACCTAGATAGTCCTAGTGCCCGTTAGGTAACCTAGAGTGTCCAAGTGCCCACGAGGGTACGTACTTAGTCCAAGTGCCCGTTAGCTAACCTAGATAGTCCAAGGGCCCCGCTAGTTAACATTGATCATCCAAGTGCCCGCTAGTTAACCTAGATAGTCCAAGTGCCCGCTAGGTGGCCTAAGTAGTCCAAATGTTCGATAGGGATCCTACATAGTCCAAGTGCCCGCTAGGTAACCTAGACTGTCCAACTGCCCGCTAGGTTACCTACATAGTCCAAGTGCCCGTTTGTTAACCTAGATAGTCCAAGTGCACGCTAGGTAACCTAGACTGTCCAAGTGCCCGCTAGGTTACCTACATAGTCCAAGTGCCCGTTCGTTAACCTAGATAGTCCAAGGACCCGCTAGGAAACCTACATAGTCAAAGGCCCCGCTCGGTAACCTAGAATCCAAGTGCTCGCTAGTTAACCTACATAGTCCAAGTGCCCGCTATGTAACCTAGATAGTCAAAGTGCCCGCTAGGTAACTTACATTGTCCAAGTTCCCGCTAGGTAACCTAGATACTCAAAGTGCCCGTTACCTAACCTAGATAGTCCAAGTGCCCGCTAAGCAACCTACATAGTCCAAGTGCCCGTCGTTAACCTAGAAGTCCAAGTGCCCGCTAGGTAACCTAGACAGTCCAAGTACCCGCTAGGTTACCTGCACATACCAAGTGCCCGTTCGTTAACCTAGATAGTCCATGTGCCCGTTAGTTAACCTAGATAGTCCAAGTGCCCGCTAGTAAACCTAGATAGTCCAAGGGCCTGCTAGTTAACGTAGATAGTCCAAGTGCCCGCTAGTTAACCTAAATCGTCCAAGTGTCCGCTAGGTAACCTAGATAGTCCAAGTGCTTGATAGCTAACCTACATAGTCCAAGTGTCCGTTCGTTAACCTAGATAGTCCAAGTGCCCATTGGGTAACATACATAGTCCAAGTGCCCGCTAGTTAACCTACATAGTCCAAGTGCCTTCTAGGGAGCCTACATAGTCCACGTGACCGCTAGGGAACCTACATAGTCCAAGTGCCCGTTAGGGAACCTACATAGTCCAAGTGCCCGCTAGGTAACCTACATAGTCCAAATGCCCGCAAGGAAACCTACATAGTCTAAATGTCCGCTAGGCAACCTACATAATCCAAGTGCCCGCTCTGGAACATACATAGTCCAAGTGCCCGTTAGCTAACCTAGATAGTCCAAGGGCCCGCTAGTTGACCTACATAGTCCAAGTTCCAGCTGCTTAATCTAGATAGTACAAGTGCCCGCTAGGGGACCTAGATAGTCCAATTGCCTTTTAGCTAACCTAGATAGTCCAAGTGGTGGCTAGGTAACCTACATAGTCCAAGTGCCCGTTCGTTAACCTAGATAAACCAAGTGCCCGTTAGGTAACCTAGACAGTCCAAGTGCCCGCTAGTTACCCTACATTGTCCAAGTGCCCGTTAGTTAACCTAGATAGTCAAAGTGCCTGCTAGGTAACCTAGATAGTCCAATTGCCCGCTGGGCAACCTACATAGTCCGAGTGCCCGTTCGTTAACATAGAAGTCCAAGTGCCCGCTAGGTAACCTAGACAGTCCAAGTGCCCGCTAGGTTACCTGCATAGTCCAAGTGCCCGTTAGGTAACCTACATACTCCAAGGGTCCGCTAGTTAACCTACATAGTCCAATGCCAATTAGCTAACCTAGATAGTCCAAGGGCCCGCTAGTTGACCTACATAGTCCAAGTGCCCGCTAGGTAACCTAGATAATCCAAGTGCCCGCTAGGTAACCTAGACAGTCCAAGTGCCCGCTAGGTTACCTGCACATATCAAGTGCCCGTTCGTTAACCTAGATAGTCCAAGTGCCCGTTAGTTAACCTAGATAGTCCAAGTGCCCGCTAGTAAACCTAGATAGTCCAAGGGCCCGCTAGTTAACCTAGATCGTGCAAGTGTCCGCTAGTTAACCTACACAGTCCAAGTGCCCGCTAGGTAACCTACATAGTGCAGGTGTCCGCTAGGTAACCTACATATTCCAAGTGCCCGCTAGTTAACATAGATAGTCCAAGTGCCCGCTAGGTAATGTACAGAGTCCAAGAGCCCGCTAGGTAACCTAGAGAGTGCAAATGCCCGATACTTAACCTACATAGTCCAAGTGCCTGCTAGGTAACCTAGATAGTCCAAGGGCCTGCTAGTTAACCTAGATAGTCCAAGTGCACGCTAGGTAACCTACATAGTGCTAGTGTCTGCTAGTTAACCTACGTAGTCCAAGGAATCCCAAGTTAACCTAGATAGTCCAAGTACCCGCTAGTTAACCTAGATCATCCAATTGTCCGATAGTTAACCTACATAGTCCAAGTGTCCTTTAGGGAAACTAGATAGTCCATGTGCCCGCTAAGGAACCTACATAGTCCAATTGTCCGCTCTGGAACATACATAGTTCAAGTGCCTGTTAGTTAACCTAGATAATCCAAGTGCCCGCTAGTTAACCTACATAGTCCAAGTGCCCGCTAGGCAACCTACATAATCCAAGTGCCCGCTAGGTAACCTATATAGTCCAAATGCCCGCTAGGGAACCTACATAGTCCAAGTGCCCGCTAGTTAACCTAGAGAGTCCAAGTGCACGCTAGTTAACCTACATAGTTCAAGTGTCCGCTAGGTAACCTAGACAGTCCAAGTGACCACTAGGTTACCTACATTGTCCAAGTGCCCGTTCGTTAACCTACATAGTCCAAGTGCCCGCTGGGTAACGTAGATAGCCCAAGTGCCCGCTAGGGAACGTACATAGTCCAAGTGCCCGCTAGGTAACCTAGACAGTCCAATTGCCCGGTAGTTAACCTACATAGTCCAAGTGCCTGCTAGGTAAACTACATAGTCCAAGTGCCCACTAGGTAACCTAGACAGTCCAATTGCCCGCTAGTTAACCTAGACAGTCCAAGTACCCGCTAGGGAACCTACATAGTCCAAGCGCCCGCTAGGGAACCTACATACTCCAAGTGCTCGCTTGGCAACCTACATAGTTCAAGTGCCCCTTAGTTAACCAAGATAGTCAAAGTGCCTGCTAGGTAACCTAGATAGTCCAATTGCCCGCTAGGTAACCTACATAGTCCAAGTGCCCGTTAGGTAACCTTGATAGTCCAATTGCCCGTTAGCTAATCTAGATAGTCCAAGTGTCCGCAAGTTAACCTACATAGTCCAAGTGCCCGTCGTTAACCTAGAAGTCCAAGTGCCCGCTAGGTAACCTAGACAGTCCAAGTACCCGCTAGGTTACCTGCACATACCAAGTGCCCGTTCGTTAACCTAGATAGTCCAAGTGCCCGTTAGTTAACCTAGATAGTCCAAGTGCCCGCTAGTAAACCTAGATAGTCCAAGGGCCTGCTAGTTAACGTAGATAGTCCAAGTGCCCGCTAGTTAACCTAAATCGTCCAAGTGTCCGCTAGGTAACCTAGATAGTCCAAGTGCTTGATAGCTAACCTACATAGTCCAAGTGTCCGTTCGTTAACCTAGATAGTCCAAGTGCCCATTGGGTAACATACATAGTCCAAGTGCCCGCTAGTTAACCTACATAGTCCAAGTGCCTTCTAGGGAGCCTACATAGTCCACGTGACCGCTAGGGAACCTACATAGTCCAAGTGCCCGTTAGGGAACCTACATAGTCCAAGTGCCCGCTAGGTAACCTACATAGTCCAAATGCCCGCAAGGAAACCTACATAGTCTAAATGTCCGCTAGGCAACCTACATAATCCAAGTGCCCGCTCTGGAACATACATAGTCCAAGTGCCCGTTAGCTAACCTAGATAGTCCAAGGGCCCGCTAGTTGACCTACATAGTCCAAGTTCCAGCTGCTTAATCTAGATAGTACAAGTGCCCGCTAGGGGACCTAGATAGTCCAATTGCCTTTTAGCTAACCTAGATAGTCCAAGTGGTGGCTAGGTAACCTACATAGTCCAAGTGCCCGTTCGTTAACCTAGATAATCCAAGTGCCCGTTAGGTAACCTAGACAGTCCAAGTGCCCGCTAGTTACCCTACATTGTCCAAGTGCCCGTTAGTTAACCTAGATAGTCAAAGTGCCTGCTAGGTAACCTAGATAGTCCAATTGCCCGCTGGGCAACCTACATAGTCCGAGTGCCCGTTCGTTAACATAGAAGTCCAAGTGCCCGCTAGGTAACCTAGACAGTCCAAGTGCCCGCTAGGTTACCTGCATAGTCCAAGTGCCCGTTAGGTAACCTACATACTCCAAGGGTCCGCTAGTTAACCTACATAGTCCAATGCCAATTAGCTAACCTAGATAGTCCAAGGGCCCGCTAGTTGACCTACATAGTCCAAGTGCCCGCTAGGTAACCTAGATAATCCAAGTGCCCGCTAGGTAACCTAGACAGTCCAAGTGCCCGCTAGGTTACCTGCACATATCAAGTGCCCGTTCGTTAACCTAGATAGTCCAAGTGCCCGTTAGTTAACCTAGATAGTCCAAGTGCCCGCTAGTAAACCTAGATAGTCCAAGGGCCCGCTAGTTAACCTAGATCGTGCAAGTGTCCGCTAGTTAACCTACACAGTCCAAGTGCCCGCTAGGTAACCTACATAGTGCAGGTGTCCGCTAGGTAACCTACATATTCCAAGTGCCCGCTAGTTAACATAGATAGTCCAAGTGCCCGCTAGGTAATGTACAGAGTCCAAGAGCCCGCTAGGTAACCTAGAGAGTGCAAATGCCCGATACTTAACCTACATAGTCCAAGTGCCTGCTAGGTAACCTAGATAGTCCAAGGGCCTGCTAGTTAACCTAGATAGTCCAAGTGCACGCTAGGTAACCTACATAGTGCTAGTGTCTGCTAGTTAACCTACGTAGTCCAAGGAATCCCAAGTTAACCTAGATAGTCCAAGTACCCGCTAGTTAACCTAGATCATCCAATTGTCCGATAGTTAACCTACATAGTCCAAGTGTCCTTTAGGGAAACTAGATAGTCCATGTGCCCGCTAAGGAACCTACATAGTCCAATTGTCCGCTCTGGAACATACATAGTTCAAGTGCCTGTTAGTTAACCTAGATAATCCAAGTGCCCGCTAGTTAACCTACATAGTCCAAGTGCCCGCTAGGCAACCTACATAATCCAAGTGCCCGCTAGGTAACCTATATAGTCCAAATGCCCGCTAGGGAACCTACATAGTCCAAGTGCCCGCTAGTTAACCTAGAGAGTCCAAGTGCACGCTAGTTAACCTACATAGTTCAAGTGTCCGCTAGGTAACCTAGACAGTCCAAGTGACCACTAGGTTACCTACATTGTCCAAGTGCCCGTTCGTTAACCTACATAGTCCAAGTGCCCGCTAGGTAACGTAGATAGCCCAAGTGCCCGCTAGGGAACGTACATAGTCCAAGTGCCCGCTAGGTAACCTAGACAGTCCAATTGCCCGGTAGTTAACCTACATAGTCCAAGTGCCTGCTAGGTAAACTACATAGTCCAAGTGCCCACTAGGTAACCTAGACAGTCCAATTGCCCGCTAGTTAACCTAGACAGTCCAAGTACCCGCTAGGTAACCTACATAGTCCAAGCGCCCGCTAGGGAACCTACATACTCCAAGTGCTCGCTTGGCAACCTACATAGTTCAAGTGCCCCTTAGTTAACCAAGATAGTCAAAGTGCCTGCTAGGTAACCTAGATAGTCCAATTGCCCGCTAGGTAACCTACATAGTCCAAGTGCCCGTTAGGTAACCTTGATAGTCCAATTGCCCGTTAGCTAATCTAGATAGTCCAAGTGTCCGCAAGTTAACCTACATAGTCCAAGTGCCCGTTCGTTAACCTAGATAGTCCAAGTGCCCACTAGTTAACCTACATAGTTCAAGTGCCCGCTAGGTAACCTAGTTTGTCCTATTGCCCGTTAGTTAACCCAGATAGTCCAAGTGCCCGCTAGGGTATGTACATAGACCAAGTGCCCGCTAGGTAACCTAGATAATCCAAGTGCCTGCTAGGTAACCTAGACAGTCCAAGTGCCCGTTAGGTTACCTACATAGCCCAAGTGCACTTTCGTTTACCTAGATAGTCCAAGTGCCCGCTAGGTAACCTACATAGTCCAAGAGCCCGCTAGGTAACCTTGATAGTCCAAGTGCCTTCTAGTTAACCTACATAGTCCAAGTGCCCGCTGGGTAACCTAGATAGTCTCAGTGCCCGCTAGGTAACCTAGATAGTCCATGTGCCGGCTAGTTAACCTACATAGTCCAAATGCCCGATAGAAACCTATATAGTCCAAGTGCCCTTTAGGGAACCTACATAGTCCAAGTGCCCGTTAGGGAACCAATAGTCTTAGTGCTGGCTAGGGAACCTGTATCATCCAAGTGCCCGCTAGGTAACCTAGATAGTCCAAGTGCCCGCTAGGTAACCTACAAAGTCCAAGTGCCCGCTAGGTTATCTCTATAGTCCAAATGCCCGCTAGGGAACCTACATAGTCCACGTACCCGCTAATTAACCTACATAGTCCAAGTGACCATTAGCTAACCTAGATAGTCTAAGGGCCCACTAGTTAACCTACATAGTTCACGTGCCCGCTAGGTAACTTAGATAATCCAAGTGTCCGCTAGTTAACCTACATAGTCCAAAGGCCCGCTAGTTAACCTACATAGTCCAAGGGCCCGCTAGTTGACCTACATAGTCCAAGTGCCCGCTAGGTAACCTAGATTGTCCTATTGCCCGTTAGTTAACCTAGATAGTCCAAGTGCCCGCTAGGTAACCCAGATAGTCCAAGTGCCCGCTAGGGTATGTACATAGACCAAGTGCCCGCAAGGTAACCTAGATAGTCCAAGTGCCCGCTAGTTAACCTACATAGTCGAAGGGCCCCTTAGTTAACCTAGATAGTCCATGTGCCCGCTAGTTAACCTAGATTGTCCAAGTGTCCGCTAGTTGACCTAGATAGTCCAAGTGCCCGCTAGTTAACCTAGATAGTCCAAGTGCCAGCTAGGTGGCCTAAGTAGTCCAAATGTCCGATAGGGATCCTACATAGTCCAAGTGCCCGCTAGGTAACCTATATAGTCCAAGTGCCCGTTCGTTAACCTAGATAGTCCAAGTGCACGCTAGGTAACCTAGACTGTCCAAGTGCCCGCTAGGTTACCTACATAGTCCAAGTGCCCTTAGGTAACCTACAAAGTCCAAGTTCCCGCTAGGTAACCTAGATAGTCAAGGGCCCGTTACCTATCCTAGATCGTCCAATTGCCCGCTGGGCAACCTACATAGTCCGAGTGCCCGTTCGTTAACATAGAAGTCCAAGTGCCCGCTAGGTTACCTGCATAGTCCAAGTGCCCGTTAGTTAACCTACATAGTCCAAGTGTCCGCTAGTTAACCTACATAGTCCAAGTGCCAGGTAGCTAACCTAGATAGTCCAAGGGCCTGCTAGTTGACCTACATAGTCCAAGTGCCCGCTAGGTAACCTAGATAATCCAAGTGCCCGCTAGGGTACCTTCATAGTCCAAGTGCCAGCTAGGTAACTTAGATAGTCCAAGTGCCCGCTCGTTAACCTAGATAGTCCTAGTGCCCGTTAGTTAACCTAGAGTGTCCAAGTGCCCACGAGGGGACGTACTTAGTCCAAGTGCCCGTTAGCTAACCTAGATAGTCGAAGGGCCCCGCTAGTTAACATTGATCATCCAAGTGCCCGCTAGTTAACCTACGTAGTCCAAGGTCCGCTAGTTAACCTAGATAGTCCAAGTGCTCGCTAGTTAACCTACATAGTACAAGGGCCCGCTAGTTGACCTAGATAGTCCAAGTGCCCGCTAGTTAACCTAGATAGTCTAAGTGCCCGCTAGGTAGCGTAAGTAGTTCAAATGTCCGATAGGGATCCTACATAGTCCAAGTGCCCGCTAGGTAACCTATATAGTCCAAGTGCCCGTTCGCTAACCTAGATAGTGCTAGTGCACGCTAGGTAACCTAGACTGTCCAAGTGCCCGCTAGGTTACCTACATAATCCAAGTGCCCGTTCTTTAACCGAGATAGTCCAAGTACCCGCTAGGAAACCTACATAGTCAAAGGGCCCGCTAGGTAACCTAGAGTCCAAGTGCTCGCTAGTTAACCTACATAGTCCAAGTGCCCGCTATGTAACCTAGATAGTCAAAGTGCCCGCTAGGTAACTTACATTGTCCAAGTTCCCGCTAGGTAACCTAGATACTCAAAGTGCCCGTTACCTAACCTAGATAGTCCAAGTGCCCGCTAAGCAACCTACATAGTCCAAGTGCCCGTCGTTAACCTAGAAGTCCAAGTGCCCGCTAGGTAACCTAGACAGTCCAAGTGCCCGCTAGGTTACCTGCACATACCAAGTGCCCGTTAGTTAACCTAGATAGTCCAAGTGCCCGCTAGTAAACCTAGATAGTCCAAGTGCCCATTGGGTAACCTACATAGTCCAAGTGGCCGCTAGGTAACCTACATAGTCCAAGTGCCTTCTAGGGAGCCTACATTGTCCACGTGACCGCTAGGGAACCTACATAGTCCAAGTGCCCGTTAGGGAACCTATATAGTCTAAATGTCCTCTAGGCAACCTACATAATCAAAGTGCCCGCTCTGGAACATACATAGTCCAAGTGCCCGTTAGCTAACCTAGATAGTCCAAGGGCCCGCTAGTTGACCTACATAGTCCAAGTGCCAGCTAGGTAACCTAGTGCCCGCTAGGGAACCTAGATAGTCCAAGTGCCTTTTAGCTAACCTAGATAGTCCAAGTGGTGGCTAGGTAACCTACATAGTCCAAGTGCCCGTTCGTTAACCTAGATAATCCAAGTGCCCGTTAGGTGACCTAGACAGTCCAAGTGCCCGCTAGTTACCCTACATAGTCCACGTGCCCGTTAGTTAACCTAGATAGTCAAAGTGCCTGCTAGGTAACCTAGATAGTCCAAGTGCCCGCCAGGTAACCTACATAGTCCAAATGCCCGCTAGGCAACCTAAATAGTCCAAATGCCCGCTAGGGAAACTACATAGTCCAAGTGCCCGCTAGTTAACCTAGATAGTCCAAGTGCCCCCTAGTAAACCTACATAATCCATGGGCCAGCTAGTTAACCTACATAGTGCAAGGGCCCGCTAGTTAACCTAGATCGTGCAAGTGTCCGCTAGTTAACCTACATAGTCCAAGTGCCAGCTAGGTAACCTAGATAGTCCAATTGCCCGCTAGGGATCCTTCATAATCCAAGTGCCTGCTAGGTAACCTAGATAGTCCAAGTGGCCGCTAGGGAAGGTACATAGTCCAAGTGTCCGCTAGGTAACCTAGAGAGTGCAAGTGCCCGCTAGTTAACCTACATAGTCCAAGTGCCCGCTACTTAACCTAGATAGTCCAAGTGCCCGCTAGTAAACCTAGATAGTCCAAGGGCCTGCTAGTTAACCTAGATAGTCCAAGTGCCCGCTAGTTAACCTAAATCGTCCAAGTGTCCGCTAGGTAACCTACATAGTCCAAGTGCCTGCTAGGTAACCTAGATAGTCCAAGTGCCTGATAGCTAACCTACATAGTCCAAGTGTCCGTTCGTTAACCTAGATAGTCCAAGTGCCCATTGGGTAACCTACATAGTCCAAGTGCCCGCTTGGTAACCTGGTTAGTCCAAGTGCCCGCTAGATAACCTACATAGTCCAAGTGCCTTCTAGGGAGCCTATATAGTCCACGTGACCGCTAGGGAACCTACATAGTCCAAATGCCCACAAGGAAACCTACATAGTCTAAATGTCCACTAGGCAACCTACATAATCCAAGTGCCCGCTCTGGAACATACACAGTCCAAGTGCCCGTTAGCTAACCTAGATAGTCCAAGGGCCCGCTAGTTGACCTACATAGTCCAAGTGCCAGCTAGGTAACCTAGATAGTACAAGTGCCCGCTAGGGAACCTAGATAGTCCAAGTGCCTTTTAGCTAACCTAGATAGTCCTAGTAGTGGCTAGGTAACCTACATAGTCCAAGTGCCCGTTCGTTAACCTAGATAATCCAAGTGCCCTTTAGGTGACCTAGACAGTCCAAGTGCCCGCTAGTTACCCTACATAGTCCACGTGCCCGTTAGTTAACCTAGATAGTCAAAGTGCCTGCTAGGTAACCTAGATAGTCCAAGTGCCCGCCAGGTAACCTACATAGTCCAAGTGCCCGCTAGGCAACCTAAATAGTCCAAATGCCCGCTAGGGAAACTACATAGTCCAAGTGCCCGCTAGTTAACCTAGATAGTTCAAGTGCCCCCTAGTAAACCTACATAATCCATGGGCCAGCTAGTTAACCTACATAGTGCAAGGGCCCGCTTGTTAACCTAGATCGTGCAAGTGTCCGCTAGTTAACCTACATAGTCCAAGTGCCAGCTAGGTAACCTAGATAGTCCAATTGCCCGCTAGGGATCCTTCATAATCCAAGTGCCTGCTAGGTAACCTAGATAGTCCAAGTGCCCGCTAGGGAAGGTACATAGTCCAAGTGTCCGCTAGGTAACCTAGAGAGTGCAAGTGCCCGCTAGTTAACCTACATAGTCCAAGTGCCCGCTAGTTAACCTAGATAGTCCAAGTGCCCGCTAGTAAACCTAGATAGTCCAAGGGCCTGCTAGTTAACCTAGATAGTCCAAGTTCCCGGTAGTTAACTTAAATCGTCCAAGTGTCCGCTAGGTAACCTACATAGTCCAAGTGCCTGCTAGGTAACCTAGATAGTCCAAGTGCCTGATAGCTAACCTACATAGTCCAAGTGTCCGTTCGTTAACCTAGATAGTCCAAGTGCCCATTGGGTAACCTACATAGTCCAAGTGCCCGCTTGGTAACCTGGTTAGTCCAAGTGCCCGCTAGATAACCTACATAGTCCAAGTGCCTTCCAGGGAGCCTACATAGTCCACATGACCGCTAGGGAACCTACATAGTCCAAATGCCCGCAAGGAAACCTACATAGTCTAAATGTCCGCTAGGCAACCTACATAATCCAAGTGCCCACTCAGGAACATACATAGTCCAAGTGCCCGTTAGCTAACCTAGATAGTCCAAGGGCCCGCTAGTTGACCTACATAGTCCAAGTGCCAGCTAGGTAACCTAGATAGTACAAGTGCCCGCTAGGGTACCTAGATAGTCCAAGTGCCTGTTAGCTAACCTAGATAGTCCAAGTGGTGGCAAGGTAACCTACATAGTCCAAGTGCCCGTTCGTTAACCTAGATAATCCAAGTGCCCGTTAGGTGACCTAGACAGTCCAAGTGCCCGCTAGTTACCCTACATAGTCCAAGTGCCCGTTAGTTAACCTAGATAGTCAAAGTGCCAACTAGGTAACCTAGATAGTCCAAGTGCCCGCTAGATAACCTACATAGTCCAAGTGCCCGCTAGGTAACCTAAATAGTCTCAGTGCCCGCTAGGTAACCTAGATAGTCCATGTGCCCGCTAGTTAACCTACATAGTCCAAGTGCCCGATAGAAACCTATATTGTCCAAGTGCCTTTTAGGGAACCTACATAGTCCAAGTGCCCGTTAGGGAACCAATAGTCTTAGTGCTGGCTAGGGAACCTGTATCATCCAAGTGCCTGCTAGGTAACCTAGATAGTCCAAGTGCCCGCTAGGTAACCTACAAAGTCCAAGTGCCCGCTAGGTTATCTATATAGTCCAAATGCCCGCTAGGAAACCTAAATAGTCCACGTACCCGCTAATTAACCTACATAGTCCAAGTGACCATTAGCTAACCTAGATAGTCTAAGGGCCCACTAGTTAACCTACATAGTTCAAGTGCCCGCTAGGTAACTTAGATAATCCAAGTGCCCGCTAGTTAACCTACATAGTCCAAAGGCCCGCTAGTTACCCTACATAGTCCAAGGGCCCGCTAGGTAACCTAGATTGTCCTATTGCCCGTTAGTTAACCTAGATAGTCCAAGTGCCCGCTAGGGTTTGTACATAGACCAAGTGCCCGCTAGGTAACCTAGATAGTCCAAGTGCCCGCTAGTTAACCTACATAGTCGAAGGGCCCCTTAGTTAACCTAGATAGTCCACGTGCCCGCTAGTAAACCTAGATTGTCCAAGTGACCGCTAAGTAACCTACAAAGTCCAAGTGCCCGCTAGGTTATCTATATAATCCAAATGCCCGCTAGGAAACCTACATAGTCCACGTACCCGCTAATTAACCTACATAGTCCAAGTGACCATTAGCTAACCTAGATAGTCTAAGGGCCCACTAGTTAACCTACATAGTTCAAGTGCCCGCTATGTAACTTAGATAATCCAAGTGCCCGCTAGTTAACCTACATAGTCCAAAGGCCCGCTAGTTAACCTACATAGTCCAAATGCCCGCTAGGTTACCTACATAGTCCAAGTGCCCGCTAGGTAACCTAGATTGTCCTATTGCCCGTTAGTTAACCCAGATAGTCCAAGTGCCCGCTAGGGTATGTACATAGACCAAGTGCCCGCTAGGTAACCTAGATAGTCCAAGTGCCCGCTAGGTAACCTAGACAGTCCAAGTGCCCGTTAGGTTACCTACATAGCCCAAGTGCACTTTCGTTTACCTAGATTGTCCAAGTGCCCGCTGGTAACCTACATAGTCCAAGGGCCCGCTAGTTGACCTACATAGTCCAAGTGCCCGCAAGGTAACCTAGATTGTCCTATTGCCCGTTAGTTAACCTAGATAGTCCAAGTGCCTGCTAGGTAACCCAGATAGTCCAAGTGCCCGCTAGGGTATGTACATAGACCAAGTGCCCTCTAGGTAACCTAGATAGTCCAAGTGCCCGCTAGTTAACCTACATAGTCGAAGGGCCCCTTAGTTAACCTAGATAGTCCACGTGCCTGCTAGTTAACCTAGATTGTCCAAGTGTCCGCTAGTTGACCTAGATAGTCCATGTGCCCGCTAGTTAACCTAGATAGTCCAAGTGCCCGCTAGGTGGCCTAAGTAGTCCAAATGTCCGATAGGGATCCTACATAGTCCAAGTGCCCGCTAGGTAACCTATATAGTCCAAGTGCCCGTTCGTTAACCTAGATAGTCCAAGTACACGCTAGGTAACCTAGACTGTCCAAGTGCCCGCTAGGTCACCTACATAGTCCATGTGCCCTTAGGTAACCTACAAAGTCCAAGTTCCCGCTAGGTAACCTAGATAGTTAAGGGCCCGTTTCTTATCCTAGATCGTCCAATTGCCCGCTGGGCAACCTACATAGTCCGAGTGCCCGTTCATTAACATAGAAGTCCAAGTGCCCGCTAGGTAACCTAGACAGTCCAAGTGCCCGCTAGGTTACCTGCATAGTCCAAGTGCCCGTTAGTTAACCTACATAGTCCAAGTGTCCGCTAGTTAACCTACATAGTCCAAGTGCCAGTTAGCTAACCTAGATAGTCCAAGGGCCTGCTAGTTGACCTACATAGTCCAAGTGCCCGCTAGGTAACCTAGATAATCCAAGTGCCCGCTAGGGAACTTTCATAGTCCAAGTGCCAGCTAGGTAACTTAGATAGTCCAAGTGCCCGCTCGTTAACCTAGATAGTCCTAGTGCCCGTTAGTTAACCTAGAGTGTCCAAGTGCCCACGAGGGGACGTACTTTGTCCAAGTGCCCGTTAGCTAACCTAGATAGTCCAAGGGCCCCGCTAGTTAACATTGATCATCCAAGTGCCCGCTAGTTAACCTACGTAGTCCATGGTCCGCTAGTTAACCTAGATAGTCCAAGTGCTCGCTAGTTAACCTACATAGTACAAGGGCCCGCTAGTTGACCTAGATAGTCCAAGTGCCCGCTAGGTAGCGTAAGTAGTTCAAATGTCCGATAGGGATCCTACATAGTCCAAGTGCCCGCTAGGTAACCTATATAGTCCAAGTGCCCGTTCGTTAACCTAGATAGTGCAAGTGCACGCTAGGTAACCTAGACTGTCCAAGTGCCCGCTAGGTTACCTACATAGTCCAAGTGCCCGTTCGTTAACCTAGATAGTCCAAGTACCCGCTAGGAAACCTACATAGTCAAAGGGCCCGCTAGGTAACCTAGAGTCCAAGTGCTCGCTAGTAAACCTACATAGTCCAAGTGCCCGCTATGTAACCAAGATAGTCAAAGTGCCCGCTAGGTAACTTACATTGTCCAAGTTCCTGCTTGATAACCTGATACTCAAAGTGCCCGTTACCTAACCTAGATAGTCCAAGTGCCCGCTAAGCAACCTACATGGTCCAAGTCCCCGTCGTTAACCTAGAAGTCCAAGTGCCCGCTAGGTAACCTAGACAGTCCAAGTGCCCGCTAGGTTACCTGCACATACCAAGTGCCCATTAGTTAACCTAGATAGTCCAAGTGCCCGCTAGTAAACCTAGATAGTCCAAGGGCCTGATAGTTAACCTAGATAATCCAAGTGCCCGCTAGTTAACCTAAATCGTCCAAGTGTCCGCTAGGTAACCTAGATAGTCCAAGTGCCTGATAGCTAACCTACATAGTCCAAGTGTCCGTTCGTTAACCTAGATAGTCCAAGTGCCCATTGGGTAACCTACATAGTCCAAGTGCCCGCTAGTTAACTTAAATCGTCCAAGTGTCCGCTAGGTAACCTACATAGTCCAAGTGCCTGCTAGGTAACCTAGATAGTCCAAGTGCCTGATAGCTAACCTACATAGTCCAAGTGTCCGTTCGTTAACCTAGATAGTCCAAGTGCCCATTGGGTAACCTACATAGTCCAAGTGCCCGCGTGGTAACCTGGTTAGTCCAAGTGCCCGCTAGATAACCTACATAGTCCAAGTGCCTTCTAGGGAGCCTACATTGTCCACGTGACAGCTAGGGAACCTACATAGTCCAAGTGCCCGTTAGGGAACCTATATAGTCTAAATGTCCTCTAGGCAACCTACATAATCAAAGTAACCGCTCTGGAACATACATAGTCCAAGTGCTCGTTAGCTAACCTAGATAGTCCAATGGCCCGCTAGTTGACCTACATAGTCCAAGTGCCAGCTAGGTAACCTAGATAGTACAAGTGCCCGCTAGGGAACCTAGATAGTCCAAGTGCATTTTAGCTAACCTAGATAGTCCAAGTGGTGGCTAGGTAACCTCCATAGTCTAAGTGCCCGTTCGTTAACCTAGATAATCCAAGTGCCCGTTAGGTGACCTAGATAGTCCAAGTGCCCGTTAGGTAACCTAGACAGTCCAAGTGCCCGCTATTTACCCTACATAGTCCACGTGCCTGTTAGTTAACCTAGATAGTCAAAGTGCCTGCTAGGTAACCTAGATAGTCCAAGTGCCCGCCAGGTAACCTACATAGTCCAAGTGCCCGCTAGGCAACCTAAATAGTCCAAATGCCCGCTAGGGAAACTACATAGTCCAAGTGCCCGCTAGTTAACCTAGATAGTCCAACTGCCCCCTAGTAAACCTACATAATCCATGGGCCAGCTAGTTAACCTACATAGTGCAAGGGCCCGCTAGTTAACCTAGATCGTGCAAGTGTCCGCTAGTTAACCTACATAGTCCAAGTGCCAGCTAGGTAACCTAGATAGTCCAATTGCCCGCTAGGGATCCTTCATAATCCAAGTGCCTGCTAGGTAACCTAGATAGTCCAAGTGCCCGCTAGGGAAGGTACATAGTCCAAGTGTCCGCTAGGTAACCTAGAGAGTGCAACTGCCCGCTAGTTAACCTACATAGTCCAAGTGCCCGCTAGTTAACCTAGATAGTCCAAGTGCCCGCTAGTAAACCTAGATAGTCCAAGGGCCTGCTAGTTAACCTAGATAGTCCAAGTGCCCGCTAGTTAACCTAAATCGTCCAAGTGTCCGCTAGGTAATCTACATAGTCCAAGTGCCTGCTAGGTAACTAGCGGCACTTGGACTGTCTAGGTCACCTAACGGGCACTTGGATTATCTAGGTTAACGAACGGGCACTTGGACTATGTAGGTTACCTTGCCACCACTTGGACTATCTAGGTTAGCTAAAAGGCACGTGGACTATCTAGGTTCCCTAGCGGGCACTTGTACTATCTAGGTTACCTAGCTGGCACTTGGACTATGTAGGTCAACTAGCGGGCCCTTGGACTATCTAGGTTAGCTAGCGGACACTTGGACTATGTACCTTCCCTAGCGGGCACTTGGACTATCTAGGTTACCTAGCAGGCACTTGGATTATGAAGGATCCCTAGCGGGCAATTGGACTATCTAGGTTACCTAGCTGGCACTTGGACTATGTAGGTCAACTAGCGGGCCCTTGGACTATCTAGGTTAGCTAACGGGCACTTGGATAGGTTAACTAGTGGGCATTTGGACTATGTAGGTTACCTAGTGGGCCCTTGGACTATCTAGGTTACCTAGGGGGAACCTGGACTATGTAGGTTAACTAGTGGGCACTTGGACTATCTAGGTTACCTAGCAGGCACTTAGACTATGTAGGTTAACTAGCGGGCACTTGGATTATCTAGGTTACCTAGCGGGCACTTGGCCTATCTACGTTCCCTTGCGGGCACTTGGACTATGTACGTTACCTAGCGGGCACTTGGACTATGTACGTTTCCTAGTTGGTACTTGGACTAGATAGGTTCCCTAGCGGGCACTTGGTCTATGTAGGTTAACTAGCAGGCACTTGGACTATCTAGGTTAAATAGCGAGCACTTGGACCATCTAGGTTAACCAGCGGGCATTTGGAATATTAGGGCCCCTAGCGGGCATTTGGACTATATTGGTTACCTAGCGGGCACTTGGACTATGTAGGCTAACGAACGGGCACATGGACTATGTAGGTAACCTAGTGGTCACTTGAACTATCTAGGTTACCTAGCGGGCACTTTTACTATGTACGTTCCCTAGCGGGCACTTGGACTATCTATGTTAACTAGCGTGCACTTGGAATATATAGGTTAACTAGCAGACACTTGCACTATGTAGGTTACCGAGCAGGCACTTGGACTATCTAGGTTAGCCAACGGGCACTTAGATTATGTAGGTTAACTAGCGGGCACTTGGAATATGTAGGTTAAGTAGCAGACACTTGCACTATGAAGGTTAACTAGCGGGCCCATGGACTATGTAGGTTTACTAGCGGGCCCTTGGAATATCTAGGTTCCCTAAAGGGCACTTGGACTATCTAGGTTACCGAACAGGCACTTGGACTATCTAGGTTACCTAGTGGGCACTTGGACTATGTAGGCTAACTAGGGGGCCCTTGGACGATCTCGGTTAATTAGTGGGCCCTTGGACTATGTAGGTTAACTAGCGGGCACTTGGACTATCTAGGTTACCTAGCGGGCACTTGGACTATGTAGGTTACCTAGTGGGCACTTGGACTTCTAGGTTAACGAATGGGCACTTGGAATATGTAGGTTCCCTAGAGGGCACTTGGACTCTGTATGTTCCCTACGGACACGTGAAGTATGTAAGTTAACTACCGGGCACTTGGACTATGTAGGTTAACTAGCGGGCCCTTGGACTATCTAGGTTACCTAGCGGGCACTTGGTCTATGCAGGTTAACTACCGGGCACATGCACTATCTAGGTTACCGAACGGGCATTTGGACTATGTAGGTAACCTAGCGGGCACTTGGAGAGTCTAGATTACGTAGCGGGCCCTTGGACTTCTAGGTTAACGAACGGGCACTTGGACTATGTATGTTGCATAGCGGGCAATTGGACTATCTAGGTTAGGTAACGGGCACTTGGACTATCTAGGTTACCTAGCGGGAACTTGGACAATGTAAGTTACCTAGCGGGCACTTGGACTATCTAGGTTACCTAATGGGCACTTTGACAATCTAGGTTACATAGCGGCACTTGAACTATGTAGGTTAACTAGCGGGCTTTGAACTATGTAGATTAACTAGCGGCACTTGGACTCTCTACATTAACTAGCGGGCCCTTGGACTATGTAGATTACCTAGCGGGCACTTGGAATATGTAGGTTCCCTAGCGGGCACTTGGACTCTGTATGTTCCCTACGGACACGTGAACTATGTAAGTTAACTACCGGGCACTTGGACTATGTAGGTTAACTAGCGGGCCCTTGGACTATCTAGGTTACCTAGCGGGCACTTGGACTATGCAGGTTAACTACCGAGCACTTGCACTATCTAGGTTACCGAACGGGCATTTGGACTATGTAGGTAACCTAGCGGGCACTTGGAGAGTCTAGGTTACCTAGCGGGCCCTTGGACTTGTAGGTTAACGAACGGGCACTTGGACTATGTATGTTGCATAGCGGGCAATTGGACTATCTAGGTTAGGTAACGGGCACTTGGACTATCTAGGTTTCTTAGTGGGCACTTGGACGATATAGGTTAACTAGAGGGCACTTGGACTATCTAGGTTAACTAGCGTGCACTTGGACTATCTAGGTTTTTAGCGGGTACTTGGACTATGTAGGTTAACTAGCGGGCCCTTGGACTATGTAGATTAACTAGCGGCACTTGGACTATCTACGTTAACTAGCGGGCCCTGGGACTATGTAGATTCCCTAGCGGGCATTTGGACTATATAGATAACCTAGCAGGCACTTAGACTTTGTAGGTTACCTAGCGGCACAAGATCTATCTAGGTTACCTAGCTGGCACTTGAACTATCTACGTTATAGCGGGTTTTTGGAGTATGTAGGTTACCTAGAGGGCTGTTGGATTATCTAAGTTACCAAGCGGGCACTGGGACTATCTAGGTTAACTAACGGGAATTTGGACTATGTAGGTTCCCTAGCGGGCCCTTGGACTGTGTAGATTCCCTAGCGAGCACTTGGACTATGTGGGTTCCCTAGCGGGCATTTGGACTATCTAGGTTACCTAATGGGCACTTGGACAATGTAGGTTCCCTAGTGGGCACTTGGATTATGTAGGTTCCCTATCGGGCACTTGGATTATGTAGGTTAACTAGTGGGCATTTGGACTATGTAGGTTACCTAGCGGGCACTTGGACTATGTAGGTTACCTAGCAGGCACTTGGACTATATAGGTTCCCTATCAGGCATTTGGACTATGTAGGTTACCTAGTGGGCCCTTGGACTATCTAGGTTACCTAGGGGGAACCTGGACTATGTAGGTTAACTAGTGGGCACTTGGACTATCTAGGTTACCTAGCAGGCACTTAGACTATGTAGGTTAACTAGCGGGCACTTGGATTATCTAGGTTACCTAGCGGGCACTTGGCCTATCTACGTTCCCTTGCGGGCACTTGGACTATGTACGTTACCTAGCGGGCACTTGGACTATGTACGTTTCCTAGTTGGTACTTGGACTAGATAGGTTCCCTAGCGGGCACTTGGTCTATGTAGGTTAACTAGCAGGCACTTGGACTATCTAGGTTAACTAGCGAGCACTTGGACCATCTAGGTTAACTAGCGGGCATTTGCAATATTAGGGCCCCTAGCGGGCATTTGGACTATATTGGTTACCTAGCGGGCACTTGGACTATGTAGGATAACGAACAGGCACATGGACTATGTAGGTAACCTAGTGGTCACTTGAACTGTCTAGGTTACCTAGCGGGCACTTAGACTATGTAGGTTAACTAGCGGGCACATGGACTATCTAGGTTAACTAGCGGGCCCTTGGACGATGTAGGTTAACTAGCGGGCCCTTGCACTATGAAGGTTAACTAGCGGGCCCATGGATTACGTAGGTTTACTAGCAGACACTTTGACTATCTAGGTTAACTAGCGGGCACTTGGACTACGTAGTTTCCCTAGCGGGCATTTGGACTATTTAGGTTACCTAGCGGGCACTTGGACTATGTAGGTTACCTAGCGGGCACTTGGACTATGTAGGTTGCCTAGCGGGCACTTGGATTATGTAGGTTCCCTATAGGGCACTTGGACTTTGTAGGATAACTAGCAGGCACTTGGACTGTCTAGGTTACCTAGTGGGCACATGGATTATCTCGGTTAACGAACGGGCACTTGGATTATCTAGGTTAATGAACGGGCACTTGGACTATGTAGGTTACCTGGCCGCCACTTGGACTATCTAGGTTAGCTAAGAGGCACTTGGTCTATCTAGGTTCCCTAGCGGGCACTTGTACTACGTAGGTTACCTAGCTGGCACTTTGACTATGTAGGTCAACTAGCGGGCCCTTGGACTATCTAGGTTAGCCAACGGGCACTTAGATTATGTAGGTTAACTAGCGGGAACTTGGAATATGTATGTTAACTAGCGGGCCCTTGGAATATGTAGGTTTACTAGCGGGCCCTTGGACTATCTAGGTTCCCTAAAGGGCACTTGGACTATCTAGGTTCCCTTAAGGGCACTTGGACTATCTAGGTTACCGAACGGGCATTTGGACTATGTAGGTAACCTAGCGGGCACTTGGAGAGTCTAGGTTACCTAGCGGGCCCTTGGACTTCTAGGTTAACGAACGGGCACTTGGACTATGTATGTTGCATAGCGGGCAATTGGACTATCTAGGTTAGGTAACGGGCACTTGGACTATCTAGGTTTCTTAGCGGGCACTTGGACGATATAGGTTAACTAGAGGGCACTTGGACTATCTAGGTTAACTAGCGTGCACTTGGACTATCTAGGTTTTTAGCGGGTACTTGGACTATGTAGGTTAACTAGCGGGCCCTTGGACTATGTAGATTAACTAGCGGCACTTGGACTATCTACGTTAACTAGCGGGCCCTTGGACTATGTAGATTCCCTAGCGGGCATTTGGACTATATAGATAACCTAGCAGGCACTTAGACTTTGTAGGTTACCTAGCGGCACAAGAACTATCTAGGTTACCTAGCTGGCACTTGAACTATCTACGTTATAGTGGGTTTTTGGAGTATGTAGGTTACCTAGAGGGCTGTTGGATTATCTAAGTTACCAAGCGGGCACTGGGACTATCTAGGTTAACTAACGGGAATTTGGACTATGTAGGTTCCCTAGCGGGCCCTTGGACTGTGTAGATTCCCTAGCGAGCACTTGGACTATGTGGGTTCCCTAGCGGGCATTTGGACTATCTAGGTTACCTAATGGGCACTTGGACAATGTAGGTTCCCTAGTGGGCACTTGGATTATGTAGGTTCCCTATCGGGCACTTGGATTATGTAGGTTAACTAGTGGGCATTTGGACTATGTAGGTTACCTAGCGGGCACTTGGACTATGTAGGTTACCTAACGGGCACTTGGACTATATAGGTTCCCTATCAGGCATTTGGACTATGTAGGTTACCTAGTGGGCCCTTGGACTATCTAGGTTACCTAGGGGGAACCTGGACTATGTAGGTTAACTAGTGGGCACTTGGACTATCTAGGTTACCTAGCAGGCACTTGGACTATGTAGGTTAACTAGCGGGCACTTGGATTATCTAGGTTACCTAGCGGGCACTTGGCCTATCTACGTTCCCTTGCGGGCACTTGGACTATCTACGTTACCTAGCGGGCACTTGGACTATGTACGTTACCTAGCGGGCACTTGGACTATGTACGTTTCCTAGTTGGTACTTGGACTAGATAGGTTCCCTAGCGGGCACTTGGTCTATGTAGGTTAACTAGCAGGCACTTGGACTATCTAGGTTAAATAACGAGCACTTGGACCATCTAGGTTAACCAGCGGGCATTTGGAATATTAGGGCCCCTAGCGGGCATTTGGACTATATTGGTTACCTAGCGGGCACTTGGACTATGTAGGATAACGAACGGGCACATGGACTATGTAGGTAACCTAGTGGTCACTTGAACTGTCTAGGTTACCTAGCGGGCACTTAGACTATGTAGGTTAACTAGCGTGCACTTGGACTATCTAGGTTAACTAGCGGGCCCTTGGACGATGTAGGTTAACTAGCGGGCCCTTGCACTATGAAGGCTAACTAGCGGGCCCATGGATTATGTAGGTTTACTAGCAGACACTTTGACTATCTAGGTTAACTAGCGGGCACTTGGACTTCGTAGTTTCCCTAGCGGGCATTTGGACTATTTAGATTACCTAGCGGGCACTTGGACTATGTAGGTTACCTAGCGGGCACTTGGATTATGTAGGTTCCCTATAGGGCACTTGGACTTTGTAGGATAACTAGTGGGCACTTGGATTATCTCGGTTAACGAACGGGCACTGGGATTATCTAGGTTAACGAACGGGCACTTGGACTATGTAGGTTGCCTAGCGGGCACTTGGATTATGTAGGTTCCCTATAGGGCACTTGAACTTTGTAGGATAACTAGTGGGCACTTGGATTATCTCGGTTAACGAACAGGCACTGGGATTATCTAGGTTAACGAACGGGCACTTGGACTATGTAGGTTACCTGGCCGCCACTTGGACTATCTAGTTTAGCTAACAGGCACTTGGACTATCTAGGTTCCCTAGCGGGCACTTGTACTACGTAGGTTACCTAGCTGGCACTTTGACTATGTAGGTCAACTAGCGGGCCCTTGGACTATCTAGGGTAGCCAACGGGCACTTAGATTATGTAGGTTAACTAGCGGGAACTTGGAATATGTAGGTTAACTAGCGGGCCCATGGACTATGTAGGTTTACTAGCGGGCCCTTGGACTATCTAGGTTCCCTATAGGGCACTTGGACTATCTAGGTTCCCTTAAGGGCACGTGGACTATCTAGGTTACCTAGCGGGCACTTGGACTATGTAGGCTAACTAGGGGCCCCTTTGATGATCTAGGTTACCTAGCGGGTACTTGAACTATCTAGGTTACCTAGCGGGCACTTGTAGTATGTACGTTCCCTAGCGGGCACTTGAACTATCTATGTTAACTAGTGGGCACTTGGAATATGTAGGTTAACTAGCGGACACTTGCACTATGTAGGTTACCTAGCAGGCACTTGGACTATCTAGGTTAGCCAACGGGCACTTAGATTATGTAGGTTAACTAGCGGGCACTTGGAATATGTAGTTTAAGTAGCGGACACTTGCACTATGAAGGTTAACTAGCGGGCCCATGGACTATGTAGGTTTACTAGCGGGCCCTTGGACTATCTAGGTTCCCTAAAGGGCACTTGGACTATCTAGGTTACCGAACAGGCACTTGGACTATCTAGGTTACCTAGTGGGCACTTGGACTATGTAGGCTAACTAGGGGGCTCTTGGACGATCTAGGTTAATTAGTGGGCCCTTGGACTATGTAGGTTAACTAGCGCGCACTTGGACAATCTAGGTAACTAGCGGGCACTTGGACTATCAAAGTGAACAGGTGAGCCCTTGGACTAGGTAGGTTAACTAGTGGGCCCTTGGACTATCTAGGTTACGTAGCGGGCACTTGTTATATAGGTTAACTAGCGGGCACTTGGACTATGTAGGTTAACTAGCGGGCACTTGGACTATCTAGGTTACCTAGCGGGCATTTGGACTATCTAGGTTACGTAGCAGGCACTTGGTATATAGGTTAAAGAGCGGGCACTTGGACTATATAGGCTAACTAGCGGACACTTTCACGATCTAGGTTAACTACCGGGCCCTTGCACTATGTAGGTTAACTAGCGGGCCCATGGATTATATAGTTTTACTAGCAGGCACTTGGACTATCTAGGTTAACTAGTGGGCCCTTGGACTATCTAGGTTACGTAGCGGGCACTTGGTATATAGGTTAACTAGCGGGCACTTGGACTATGTAGGTTAACTAGCGGGCACCTGGACTATCTAGTTTACCTAGCGGGCACTTGGACTATATAGGTTACCTAGTGGGCACTTGGACTTCTAGGTTAACGAATGGGCACTTGGAAAATATAGGTTGCCTAGCGGGCACTTGGAATATCTAGGTTAGGTAACGGGCACTTGGACTACCTAGGTTACCTAGCGGGAACTTGGACAATGTAAGTTACCTAGCGGGCACTTGGACTATCTAGGTTACCTAACGGGCACTTTGACTATCTAGGTTACATAGCGGCACTTGGACTATGTAGGTTAACTAACGAGCACTTGGACTCTAGGTTATCTAGCGGACACTTGGACTATCTAGGTTACCTAATGGGCCCTTGGACTATGTAGGTTTCCTAGCGGGCACTTGGACTATCTAGGTTAACGAACGGGCACTTGGACTATGTAAGTAACCTAGCGGGCACTTGGACAGTCTAGGTTACCCAGGGGGCACATGGACTATCTAGGTTAAGGAACGGGCACTTGGACAATGTAGGTTACCTAGCGGGCACTTGGACTATCTAGGTTAGATAGCGGGCACTTGGATTATCTAGGTCAACTAGTGGGCCCTTGTACTATGTAGGCTAACTAGCGAGCACTTGGACTATCTTGGTTAACTAGCGGACCTTGGACTATGTAGGTTAACTAGCGGGCCTTTGGACTATGTAGGTTAACTTGCGGGCACTTGGACGATCTAGGTTAACTAGAGGGCACTTGGACTATCTAGGTTAACTAGCGGTCACTTGGATGATCAATGTTAACTAGCGGGCACTTGGACTATCTAGGTTAGCTAATGGGCACATGGACTAAGTACATCCCCTAGTGGGCACTTGGTCTATCTAGGTTAACTAACGGGCACTTGGACTATCTAGGTTACCTAGCGGACACTTGTAGTATCTAGGATACCTAGCTGGCACTTGGACTATGTAGGTCAACTAGCGGGCCCTTGGACTATCTAGGTTAGCTAACGGGCACTTAGATTATGTAGGTTAACTAGCGGGCACTTGGAATATGTAGTTTAAGTAGCGGACACTTGCACTATGAAGGTTAACTAGCGGGCCCATGGACTATGTAGGTTTACTAGCGGGCCCTTGGACTATCTAGGTTCCCTAAAGGGCACTTGGACTATCTAGGTTACCGAACAGGCACTTGGACTATCTAGGTTACCTAGTGGGCACTTGGACTATGTAGGCTAACTAGGGGGCTCTTGGACGATCTAGGTTAATTAGTGGGCCCTTGGACTATGTAGGTTAACTAGCGCGCACTTGGACAATCTAGGTAACTAGCGGGCACTTGGACTATCAAAGTGAACAGGTGAGCCCTTGGACTAGGTAGGTTAACTAGTGGGCCCTTGGACTATCTAGGTTACGTAGCGGGCACTTGTTATATAGGTTAACTAGCGGGCACTTGGACTATGTAGGTTAACTAGCGGGCACTTGGACTATCTAGGTTACCTAGCGGGCATTTGGACTATCTAGGTTACGTAGCAGGCACTTGGTATATAGGTTAAAGAGCGGGCACTTGGACTATATAGGCTAACTAGCGGACACTTTCACGATCTAGGTTAACTACCGGGCCCTTGCACTATGTAGGTTAACTAGCGGGCCCATGGATTATATAGTTTTACTAGCAGGCACTTGGACTATCTAGGTTAACTAGTGGGCCCTTGGACTATCTAGGTTACGTAGCGGGCACTTGGTATATAGGTTAACTAGCGGGCACTTGGACTATGTAGGTTAACTAGCGGGCACCTGGACTATCTAGTTTACCTAGCGGGCACTTGGACTATATAGGTTACCTAGTGGGCACTTGGACTTCTAGGTTAACGAATGGGCACTTGGAAAATGTAGGTTGCCTAGCGGGCACTTGGAATATCTAGGTTAGGTAACGGGCACTTGGACTACCTAGGTTACCTAGCGGGAACTTGGACAATGTAAGTTACCTAGCGGGCACTTGGACTATCTAGGTTACCTAACGGGCACTTTGACTATCTAGGTTACATAGCGGCACTTGGACTATGTAGGTTAACTAACGAGCACTTGGACTCTAGGTTATCTAGCGGACACTTGGACTATCTAGGTTACCTAATGGGCCCTTGGACTATGTAGGTTTCCTAGCGGGCACTTGGACTATCTAGGTTAACGAACGGGCACTTGGACTATGTAAGTAACCTAGCGGGCACTTGGACAGTCTAGGTTACCCAGGGGGCACATGGACTATCTAGGTTAAGGAACGGGCACTTGGACAATGTAGGTTACCTAGCGGGCACTTGGACTATCTAGGTTAGATAGCGGGCACTTGGATTATCTAGGTCAACTAGTGGGCCCTTGTACTATGTAGGCTAACTAGCGAGCACTTGGACTATCTTGGTTAACTAGCGGACCTTGGACTATGTAGGTTAACTAGCGGGCCTTTGGACTATGTAGGTTAACTTGCGGGCACTTGGACGATCTAGGTTAACTAGAGGGCACTTGGACTATCTAGGTTAACTAGCGGTCACTTGGATGATCAATGTTAACTAGCGGGCACTTGGACTATCTAGGTTAGCTAATGGGCACATGGACTAAGTACATCCCCTAGTGGGCACTTGGTCTATCTAGGTTAACTAACGGGCACTTGGACTATCTAGGTTACCTAGCGGACACTTGTAGTATCTAGGATACCTAGCTGGCACTTGGACTATGTAGGTCAACTAGCGGGCCCTTGGACTATCTAGGTTAGCTAACGGGCACTTAGATTATGTAGGTTAACTAGCGGGCACTTGGAATATGTAGGTTAACTAGCGGGCCCTTGGAATATGTAGGTTTACTTGCGGGCCCTTCGACTATCTAGGTTCCCTGAAGGGCACTTGGACTATCTAGGTTACCGAAAAGGCACTTGGACTATGTAGGTTACCTAGCGGGCACTTGGACTATGTAGGCTAACTAGGGGGCCCTTGGACTATCTAGGTTACCTAGCGGGTATTTGAACTATCTAGGTTAACTAGCGGGCACTTGGACTATGTAGGTTAACTAGCGGACACTTGCACTATGTAGGTTACCTAGCAGGCACTTGGACTATCTAGGTTAACTAGCGGGCACTTGGACTATATAGGTTAACTAGCGTGCACTTGGACTATGTAGGTTCCTTAGCGGGCCCTTGGACTATCTATGTTGCCTAGCGGGCACTTGCACTATGTAGGTTAACTAGCGTGCCCTTGGACTATCTAGGTTACGTAGCGGGCACTTGGTATATAGGTTAAAGTGCGGGCACTTGGACTATATAGGCTAACTAGCGGACACTTGCACGATCTAGGTTAACTAGCGGACCCTTGCACTATGTAGGTTAACTAACGGGCCCATGGATTATATAGGTTTACTAGCAGGCACTTGGACTATCTAGGTTAACTAGCGGGCACTTGGACTATGTAGTTTCCCTAGCAGGCATTTGGACTATTTAGGTTACCTAGCGGGCACTTGGACTATCTAGGTTACCTAGCAGGCACTTTGACTATCTAGGTTAACTAACGGGCACTTGGACTATGCAGTTTGCCTAGCGGGCACTTGGATTATGTAGGTTCCCTATAGGGCACTTGGACTTTGTAGGTTAACTAGCGGGCACTTGGACTGTCTAGGTTACCTAGTGGGCACTTGGATTATCTCGGTTAACGAACGGGCACTTGGATTATCTAGGTTAATGAACGGGCATTTGGACTATGTAGGTTACCTAGCTGCCACTTGGACTATCTAGTTTAGCTAACAGGCACTTGGACTATCTAGGTTTCCTAGCGGGCACTTCTACTACCTAGGTTACCTAGCTGGCACTTTGACTATGTAGGTCAACTAGCAGACCCTTGGACTATCTAGGTTAGCCAACAGGCACTTAGATTATGTAGGTTAACTAGCGGGAACTTGGAATATGTAGCTTAACTAGCGGGCCCATGGACTATGTAGGTTTACTAGCGGGCCCTTGGACTATCTAGGTTCCCTAAAGGGCACTTGGACTATCTAGGTTCCCTAAAGGGCACTGGGACTATCTAGGTTACCTAGCGGGCACTTGGATTATGTAGACTAACTATGGGGCCCTTTGATGATCTGGGTTACCTAGCGGGCACTTGGACTATGTACGTTCCCTAGCGGGCACTTGGACTATCTATGTTAACTAGCGGGCACTTGGAATATGTAGGTTAACTAGCGGACACTTGCACTATGTAGGTTACCTAGCAGGCACTTGGACTATCTAGGTTAACCTGCGGGCACTTGGACTATGTAGGTCAACTAGCGGGCCCTTGGACTATCTAGGTTAGCCAACGGGCACTTAGATTATGTAGGTTAACTAGCGGGCCTTTGGACTATGTTGGTTAACTTGCGGGCACTTGGACGATCTAGGTTAACTAGAGGGCACTTGGACTATCTAGGTTAACTAGCGGGCACTTGGATGATCAATGTTAACTAGCGGGCACTTGGACTACCTAGGTTACCTAATGGGCACATGGACTAAGTACGTCCCCTAGTGGGCACTTGGACTATCTAGGTTAACTAACGGGCACTTGGACTATCTAGGTTACCTAGCGGGCACTTGTACTATCTAGGATACCTAGCTGGCACTTGGACTATGTAGGTCAACTAGCGGGCCCTTGGACTATCTAGGTTAGCTAACGGGCACTTAGATTATGTAGGTTAACTAGCGGGCACTTGGAATATATAGGTTAACTAGCGGGCCCTTGGACTATGTAGGTTTACTTGCAGGCCCTTCGCTATCTAGGTTCCCTAAAGGGCACTTGGACTATCTAGGTTACCGAAAAGGCACTTGGACTATCTAGGTTACCTAGAGGGCACTTGGACTATGTAGGCTAACTAGGGGGCCCTTGGACTATCTAGGTTACCTAGCGGGTACTTGAACTATCTAGGTTAACTAGCGGGCACTTGGACTATGTAGGTTAACTAGCGGACACTTGCACTATGTAGGTTACCTAGCAGGCACTTGGACTATCTAGGTTAACTAGCCGGCACTTGGACTATATAGGATAACTAGCGTGCACCTGGACTATGTAGGTTCCTTAGCGGGCACTTGGACTATCTAGGTTGCCTAGCGGGCACTTGCACTATGTAGGTTAACTAGCGTGCCCTTGGACTATCTAGGTTACGTAGCGGGCACTTGGTATACAGGCTAACTAGCGGACACTTGCACGATCTAGGTTAACTACCAGGCCCTTGCACTATGTAGGTTAACTAGCGGGCCCATGGATTATATAGGTTTACTAGCAGGCACTTGGACTATCTAGGTTAACTAGTGGGCCCTTGGACTATCTACGTTACGTAGCGGGCACTTGGTATATAGGTTAACTAGCGGACACTTGGACTATGTAGGTTAAATAGCGGGCACGTGGACTATCTAGGTTCCCTAAAGGGCACTTGGACTATCTAGGTTCCCTAAAGGGCACCGGGACTATCTAGGTTACCTAGCGGGCACTTGGATTATGTAGACTAACTATGGGGCCCTTTGATGATCTGGGTTACCTAGCGGGCACTTGGACTATGTAGGTTCCCTAGCGGGCACTTGGACTATCTATGTTAACTAGCGGGCACTTGGAATATGTAGGTTAACTAGCGGACACTTGCACTATGTAGGTTACCTAGCAGGCACTTGGACTATCTAGGTTAACCTGCGGGCACTTGGACTATGTAGGTCAACTAGCGGGCCCTTGGACTATCTAGGTTAGCCAACGGGCACTTAGATTATGTAGGTTAACTAGCGGGCCTTTGGACTATGTTGGTTAACTTGCGGGCACTTGGACGATCTAGGTTAACTAGAGGGCACTTGGACTATCTAGGTTAACTAGCGGGCACTTGGATGATCAATGTTAACTAGCGGGCACTTGGACTACCTAGGTTACCTAATGGGCACATGGACTAAGTACGTCCCCTAGTGGGCACTTGGACTATCTAGGTTAACTAACGGGCACTTGGACTATCTAGGTTACCTAGCGGGCACTTGTACTATCTAGGATACCTAGCTGGCACTTGGACTATGTAGGTCAACTAGCGGGCCCTTGGACTATCTAGGTTAGCTAACGGGCACTTAGATTATGTAGGTTAACTAGCGGGCACTTGGAATATGTAGGTTAACTAGCGGGCCCTTGGACTATGTAGGTTTACTTGCAGGCCCTTCGCTATCTAGGTTCCCTAAAGGGCACTTGGACTATCTAGGTTACCGAAAAGGCACTTGGACTATCTAGGTTACCTAGAGGGCACTTGGACTATGTAGGCTAACTAGGGGGCCCTTGGACTATCTAGGTTACCTAGCGGGTACTTGAACTATCTAGGTTAACTAGCGGGCACTTGGACTATGTAGGTTAATTAGCGGACACTTGCACTATGTAGGTTACCTAGCAGGCACTTGGACTATCTAGGTTAACTAGCCGGCACTTGGACTATATAGGATAACTAGCGTGCACCTGGACTATGTAGGTTCCTTAGCGGGCACTTGGACTATCTAGGTTGCCTAGCGGGCACTTGCACTATGTAGGTTAACTAGCGTGCCCTTGGACTATCTAGGTTACGTAGCGGGCACTTGGTATACAGGCTAACTAACGGACACTTGCACGATCTAGGTTAACTACCAGGCCCTTGCACTATGTAGGTTAACTAGCGGGCCCATGGATTATATAGGTTTACTAGGAGGCACTTGGACTATCTAGGTTAACTAGTGAGCACTTGGACTATCTAGGTTAACTAGCGGGCATTTGGATTATTAGGGCCACTAGCGGGCATTTGGACTATATTGGTTACCTACAGAGCATTTGGACTATGTAGGTTAACGAACGGGCACTTGGACTATCTAGGTTACCTAGCGGGCACTTGTACTATCTAGGATACCTAGCTGGCACTTGGACTATGTAGGTCAACTAGCGGGCCCTTGGACTATCTAGGTTAGCTAACGGGCACTTAGATTATGTAGGTTAACTAGCGGGCACTTGGAATATGTAGGTTAACTAGCGGGCCCTTGGACTATGTAGGTTTACTTGCAGGCCCTTCGCTATCTAGGTTCCCTAAAGGGCACTTGGACTATCTAGGTTACCGAAAAGGCACTTGGACTATCTAGGTTACCTAGAGGGCACTTGGACTATGTAGGCTAACTAGGGGGCCCTTGGACTATCTAGGTTACCTAGCGGGTACTTGAACTATCTAGGTTAACTAGCGGGCACTTGGACTATGTAGGTTAATTAGCGGACACTTGCACTATGTAGGTTACCTAGCAGGCACTTGGACTATCTAGGTTAACTAGCCGGCACTTGGACTATATAGGATAACTAGCGTGCACCTGGACTATGTAGGTTCCTTAGCGGGCACTTGGACTATCTAGGTTGCCTAGCGGGCACTTGCACTATGTAGGTTAACTAGCGTGCCCTTGGACTATCTAGGTTACGTAGCGGGCACTTGGTATACAGGCTAACTAACGGACACTTGCACGATCTAGGTTAACTACCAGGCCCTTGCACTATGTAGGTTAACTTGCGGGCCCATGGATTATATAGGTTTACTAGGAGGCACTTGGACTATCTAGGTTAACTAGTGAGCACTTGGACTATCTAGGTTAACTAGCGGGCATTTGGATTATTAGGGCCACTAGCGGGCATTTGGACTATATTGGTTACCTACAGAGCATTTGGACTATGTAGGTTAACGAACGGGCACTTGGACTATGTAGGTAACCTAGTGGTCACTTGAAATGTCTAGGTTACCTAGCGGGCACTTGGACTATGTAGGTTAACTAGCGGGCACTTGGACGATGTAGGTTAACTAGCGGGCCCTTGGACTATGTAGATTCCCTAGCGGCCAATTGGACTATGTATGTTACAGCGCGGGCACTTGGACTATGTAGGTTCCCTAGCAGGCACTTGGACTATGTAGGTTCCAGAGCGGGCACTTGGACTAACTAGATTCCCGAGCGGGCACTTGTACTATGTAGATTAACTAGCGGACACTTGGACTATGTAGGTTCCCTAGCGGGCCCTTGGACTATGTAGATTCCCTAGCGGGCATTTGGACTATATAGATATACTAGCGGGCACTTAGACTTTGTAGGTTACCTAGCGGACACTCGGACTATCTATGTTACCTAGCTGGCACATGAACTATCTACGTTACCTAGCGGGTTCTAGGAGTATGTAGGTTACCTAGCGGGCTGTTGGACTATCTAGGTTACCATGCGGGCAAATGGACTATCTAGGTTAACTAACGGACACTTGGACTATGTAGGTTCCCTAGCGGGGCCTTGGACTATGTAAATTCCCTAGCGGGCACTTGGACTATGTGGGTTTCCTGGCGGGCATTTGGACTATCTAGGTTACCTAACGGGCACTTGGACTATGTAGGTTCCCTAGCGGGCACTTATTATGTAGGTTCCCTATCGGGCACTTGGACTATGTAGGTTACCTAGCGGGCACGTGGACTATGTAGGTTCCCTATCGGGCATATGGAGAATGTAGGTTAACTAGGGGGCACTAGGACTATGTAGGTTTCCTAGCGGGCCCTTGGACTACCTAGGTTACCTAGCGGGCATTTGGACTATGTAGGCTCCCTAGTGGTCATTTGGACTATATAGATTACCTAGCGGGCACTTAGACTTTGTAGGTTACCTAGCGGACACTTGGACTATCTAGGTTACCTAGCTGGCACTTGAACTATCTACGTTACCTAGCGGGTACTTGGAGTATGTAGGTTACCTACCGGGCTGTTGGACTATCTAGGTTACCTAGCGGGCACTGGGACTATCTAGGTTAACTAACGGGCACTTGGACTATGTAGGTTCCCTAGCGTGCCCTTGGACTATGTAAGTTCCCTAGCGGGCACTTGGACTATGTGGGTTCCCTAGCGGGCATTTGGACTATCTAGGTTACCTAACGGGCACTTCTACAATTTAGGTTCCCTAGCGGGCACTTGGATTATGTAGGTTCCCTATCGGGCACTTGGACTATGTAGGATAACTAGCGGGCATTTGGACTATGTAGGTTCCCTATCGGGCATTTGGACTATGTAGGTTACCTAGCGGGCCCTTGGACTATCTAGGTTACCTAGGGGGAACCTGGACTATGTAGGTTAACTAGCGAGCATTTGGACTATCTAGGTTACCTAGCGGGCACTTGGACTATGTACGTTCCCTAGCGGGCACTTGGACTATCTATGTTACCTAGCGGGCACTTGGACTATGTACGTTTCCTAGCGGGTAATTGGACTAGATAGGTTCGCTAGCGGGTACTTGGTCTATCTAGGTAAACTAGCGGGCACTTGGACTATCTAGGTTAACTAGTGAGCATTTGGACTATCTAGGTTAACTAACGGGCATTTGGATTATTAGGGCCCCTAGCGGGCATTTGGACTATATTGGTTACCTACCGGGCATTTGGACTATGTAGGTTAATGAACGGGCACTTGGACTATGTAAGTATCCTAGTGGTCACTTGAACTGTCTAGGTTACCTAGCGGGCACTTGGACTATGTAGGTTAACTAGCGGGCACTTGGACTATCTAGGTTAACTAGCAGGCTCTTGGACGATGTAGGTTAACTAGCGGTCCCTTGGAATATGTAGGTTAACTAGCGGGCGCTTGGACTATGTAGGTTACCTAGCGGGCACTTGGACGATCTAGGTTACCTAGCGGGCACTTGGACAATGTAGGTTAACTAGCGGGCACTTGGACTATCTAGGTTAACTAGCGGGCCCTTTGACTATGTAGATTAACTAGCGGCACTTGGACAATCTACGTTAACTAGCGGGCCCTTGGACTAGGTAGGTTCCCTAGCAGGCACTTGGACTATGTAAGTTCCAGAGCGGGAACTTGGACTAACGAGATTCCCGAGCGGACACTTGTACTATGTAGATTAACTAGCGGCACTTGGACAATCTACGTTATCTAGCGGGCCCTTGGACTATGTAGATTCCTTAGCGGCCAATTGGACTATGTATGTTCCAGCGCGGGCACTTGGACTATGTAGGTTCCCTAGCAGGCACTTGGACTATGTAGGTTCCAGAGCGGGCACTTGGACTAACTAGATTCCCGAGCGGGCACTTGTATTATGTAGATTAACTAGCGGACACTTGGACGATCTAGGTTAACTAGCGGGTAATTGGACTATGTAGGTTAACTAAGGACCCTTGAACAATGTACATTAACTAGCGGAACTTGGACTATCTACTTTAACTAGCGGGCCATTGGACTATGTAGATTCCCTAGCGTGCACTTGGACTATGTATGTTCCCTATGGACATTTGAACTATGTAAGTTAACTACCGGGCACTTGGACTATGTAGGTTAACTAGCGGGCCCTTGGACTATCTAGGTTACCTAGCGGGCACTTGGACTATGTAAATTCCCTAACGGCACTTGGACTATGTGGGTTTCGTGGCGGGCATTTGGATTATGTAGGCTCCCTATTGGTCATTTGGACTATATAGATTACCTAGCAGGCACTTAGACTTTGTAGGTTACCTAGCGGGCACTTGGACTATCTAGATTACCTATCTGGCACTTTAACTATCTACGTTACCTAGCGGGTACTTGGAGGATGTAGGTTACCTACGGGCTGTTGGACTATCTAGGTTACCTAGCGGGCACTTGGACTATGTAGGTTCCCTAGCGGGCTCTTGGATTCTGTAGGTTCCCTATTGGCACTTGGACTATGTAGGTTACCTAGCGGGCACTTGGACTATGTAGGTTAACTAGCTGGCATTTGGACTATGTAGATTACCTAGTGGGCACTTGGACTATGTAGGTTCCCTATCGGGCATTTGGACTATGTAGGTTACCTAGCGGGCCCTTGGACTATCTAGGTTAACTAGGGGGAACCTGGACTATGTAGGTTAACTAGTGGGCACTTGGACTATCTAGGTTACCTAGCAGGCACTTGGACTATGTAGGTTAACTAGCGAGCACTTGGACTATCTAGGTTACCTAGCGGGCACTTGGACTATGTACGTTCCCTAGCGGGCACTTGGACTATCTATGTTACCTAGCGGGCACTTGGACTATGTACGTTTCCTAGCGGGTACTTGGACTAGATAGGTTCCCTAGCGGGCACTTGGTCTATCTAGGTTAACTAGCGGGCACTTGGACTATCTAGGTTAACTAGTGAGCACTTGGACTATCTAGGTTAACTAGCGGGCATTTGGATTATTAGGGCCCCTAGCGGGCATTTGGACTATATTGGTTACCTACAGGGCATTTGGACTATGTAGGTTAACGAACGGGCATTTGGACTATGTAGGTAACCTAGTGGTCACTTGAACTGTCTAGGTTACCTAGCGGGCACTTGGATATGTACGTTAACTAGCGGGCACTTGGACTATCTAGGCTAACTAGCAGGATCTTGGACAATGTAGGTTGACTTGCGGTCCCTTGGACTATGTAGGTTAACTAGAGGGCACTTGGACTATGTAGGTTACCTAGCGGGCACTTGGACGATCTAGGTTAACTAGCGGGTACTTGGACTATGTAGGTTAACTAGCGGGCCCTTGGACTATGTAGATTAACTAGCGGCACTTGGACAATCTACGTTAACTAGCGGGCCCTTGGACTATGTAGGTTCCACAGCTGGCACTTGGACTAACAAGATTCCCGAGCGGGCACTTGTACTATGTAGATTAACTAGCAGACACTTGGACGATCTAGGTTAACTAGCGGGTACTTGGACTATGTAGGTTAACTAGCGGGCCCTTGAACTATGTAGATTAACTAGCGGAACTTGGACTATCTACATTAACTAGAGGGCCCTTGGACTATGTAGATTCCCTAGCGGGCACGTGGACTATGTATGTTCCCTAGCGGGCACTTGGGCTATGTATGTTCCCTATGGACACTTGAACTATGTACGTTAACTACCGGGCACTTGGACTATGTAGGTTAACTAGCGGGCCCTTGGACTATCTAGGTTACCTAGCGGTTCCTTGGACTATGTAGATTAACTAGCGGCACTTGGAATATCTATGTTAACTAGCGGGCCTTTGGACTATGTAGATTCCCTAGCGGGCATTTGGACTATATAGATATACTAGCGGGCAGTTAGACTTTGTAGGTTACCTAGCGGACACTTGTACTATCTAGGTTACCTAGCTGGCACATGAACTATCTACGTTACCTAGCGGGTTTTTGGAGTATGTAGGTTACCTAGCGGGCTGTTGGACTATCTAGGTTACCAAGCGGGCACTTGGACTATCTAGGTTAACTAATGGACACTTGGACTATGTAGGTTCCCTAGCGGGCCCTTGGACTATGTAAATTCCCTAGCGGGCACTTCGACTATGTGGGTTTCATGGCGGGCATTTGGACTATCTAGGTTACCTAACGGGCACTTGGACTATGTAGGTTCCCTTGCGAGCACTTATTATATAAGTTCCCTATCTGGCACATGGACTATGTAGGTTACCTAGCGGGCACTTGGACTATGTAGGTTCCCTATAGGGCACTTGGAGAATGTAGGTTAACTAGGGGGCACTAGGACTATGTAGGTTTCCTAGCGGGCCCTTGGACTACCTAGATTACCTAGCGGGCATTTGGACTATGTAGGCTCCCTAGTGGTCATTTGGACTATGTAGATTACCTAGCGGGCACTTAGACATTGTAGGTTACCTAGCGGGCAATTGAACTATCTACGTTACCTAGCGGGTACTTGGAGTATGTAGGTTACCTACCGGGCTGTTGGACTATCTAGGTTACCTAGCGGGCACTGGGACTATCTAGGTTAACTAAAGGGCACTTGGACTATGTAGGTTCCCTAGCGGGCCCTTAGACTATGTAAGTTCCCGAGCGGGCACTTGGACTATGTGGGTTCCCTAGCGGGCATTTGGACTATCTAGGTTACCTAACGGGCACTTGGACAATGTAGGTTCCCTAGCGGGCCCTTGGATTATATAGGTTCCCTATTGGGCACTTGGACTATGTAGGTTAACTAGCGGGCATTTGGACTATGTAGGTTACCTAGCGGGCACTTGGACTGTGTAGGTTCCCTATCGGGCATTTGGACTATGTAGGTTACCTAGCGGGCCCTTGGACTAACTAGGTTACCTAGGGGGAACCTGGACTATGTAGGTTAACTAGTGGGCACTTGGACTATCTAGGTTACCTAGCAGGCACTTGGATTATGTAGGTTAACTTGCAAGCACTTGGACTATCTAGGTTACCTAGCGGGCACTTGGACTATGTACGTTCCCTAGCGGGCACTTGGACTATCTATGTTACCTAGCGGGCACTTGGACTATGTAGGTTAACTAGAGGGCCCTTGGACTATGTAGATTAACTAGCGGCACTTGGATTATCTACGTTAACTAGCGGGCCCTTGGACTATGTAGATTCCCCAGGGGCCTATTGGACTATGTATGTTCCAGCTGGGCACTTGGACTATGTAGGTTCCCTAGCAGGCACTTGGACTATGTAGGTTCCAGAGCGGGCACTTGGACTAACTAGATTCCTGAGCGGGCACTTGTACTATGTAGATTAACTAGCGGACACTTGGACGATCTAGGTTAACTAGCGGGTACTTGGACTATGTAGGTTAACTAAGGACCCTTGAACTATGTAGATTTACTAGCGGAACTTGGACTATCTATTTTAACTAGCGGGCCTTTGGACTATGTAGATTCCCTAGCGGGCACTTGGACTATGTAAGTTCCCTATGGACATTTGAACTATGTAAGTTAACTACCGGGCATTGGACTATGTATGTTAACTAGCGGGCCCTTGGACTATCTAGGTTACCTAGCGGGCACTTGGACTATGTAAATTCCCTAACGGCACTTGGAATATGTGGGGTCCTGGCGGGCATTTGGACTATCTAGGTTACCTAACGGGCACTTGGACTATGTAGGTTCCCTAGCGGGCACTTGGACTATGTAGGTTCCCTATCGGGCACTTTGAGAATGTAGGTTAACTAGGGGGCACTAGGACTATGTAGGTTTCCTAGCGGGCCCTCGGACTACCTAGGTTACCTAGCGGGCATTTGGACTATGTAGGCTCCCTAGTGGTCACTTGGACTATATAGATTACCTAGCGGGCACTTAGACTTTGTAGGTTACCTAGCGGGCACTTGGACTATCTAGGTTACCTAGCTGGCACTTGAACTATCTACGTTACCTAGCGGGTACTTGGAGTATGTATGTTACCTAGCGGGCTGATGGACTATCTAGGTTACCTAGCGGGCACTGGGACTATGTAAATTCCCTAGTGGGCACTTGGACTATGTGGGTTTCCTGGCGGGCATTTGGACTATCTAGGTTACCTAACGGACACTTGGACTATGTAGGTTCCCTAGCGGGCACTTGGATTATGTAGGTTCCCTTTCGGGCACTTGGACTATGTAGGTTACCTAGCGGGCACTTGGACTATGTAGGTTAACTAGCTGGCATTTGGACTATGTAGGTTACCTAGCGGGCACTTGGACTATGTAGGTTCCCTATCGGGCATTTGGACTATGTAGGTTACCTAGCGGGCCCTTGGACTATCTAGGTTACCTAGGGGGAACCTGGACTATGTAGGTTAATTAGTGGGCACTTGGACTATCTAGGTTACCTTGCAGGCACTTGGACTATGTAGGTTAACTAGCGAGCACTTGGACTATCTAGGTTACCTAGCGGGCACTTGGACTATGTACGTTCCCTAGCGGGCACTTGGACTATCTATGTTACCTAGCGGGCACTTGAACTATGTACGTTTCCTAGCGGGTACTTGGACTAGATAGGTTCCCTACGGGCACTTGGTCTATCTAGGATAACTAGCGGGCACTTGGACTATCTAGGTTAACTAGTGAGCACTTGCACTATCTAGCTTAACTAGCGGGCATTTGGATTATTAGGGCCCCTAGCGGGCATTTGGACTATATTGGTTAACTACCGGGAATTTGGACTATGTAGGTTAACGAACGGGCACTTGGACTATGTAGGTAACTTAGTGGTCACTTGAACTGTCTAGGTTACCTAGCGGGCACTTGGACTATGTAGGTTAACTAGCGGGCACTTGGACTATCTAGGTTAACTAGCAGGCTCTTGGACGATGTAGGTTAGCTAGCTGTCCCTTGGACTATGTAGGTTAACTAGCGGGCCCTTGGATTATGTAGGTTACCTAGCGGGCATTAGGACGATCTAGGTTAACTAGTGGGCCCTTGGACTATGTAGATTAACTAGCGGCACTTGGACTATCTACGTTAACTAGCGGGCCCTTGGACTATGTAGGTTCCCTAGCAGGCACTTGGACTATGTAGGTTCCAGAGCGGGTACTTGGACTAACTAGATTCCCGAGCGGGCACTTGTACTATGTAGATTAACTAGTGGACACTTGGACGATCTAGGTTAACTAGCGGGTACTTGGACTATGTAGGTTAACTAGCGGGCCCTTGAACTATGTAGATTAACTAGCGGAGCTTGGACTATCTACATTAACTAGCGGACTCTTGGACTATGTAGATTCCCTAGCGGGCACTTGGACTATGTATGTTGCCTAGCGGGCACTTGGGCTATGTATGTTCCCTATGGACACTTGAACTATGTAAGTTAACTACCGGGCACTTGGACTATGTAGGTTAACTAGCAGGCCCTTGGACTATCTAGGTTACCTAGCGGGCCCTTGGACTATGTAGATTAACTAGCGGCACTTGGACTATCTATGTTAACTAGCAGGCCCTTGGACTATGTAGATTCCCTAGCGGGCATTTGGACTATATAGATATCCTAGCGGGCACTTAGACTTTGTAGGTTACCTAGCGGACACTTGGACTATCTTGGTTACCTAGCTGGCACATGAACTATCTACGTTACCTAGCGGGTTCTTGGAGTATGTAGGTTACCTAGCGGGCTGTTGGACTATCTAGGTTACCAAGCGGGCACGTGGACTATCTAGGTTAACTAACGGACACTTGGACTATGTAGGTTCCCTAGCGGACCCTTGGACAATGTAAATTCCCTAGCGGGCACTTGGACTATGTGGGTTCCCTATCGGGCACTTGGAGAATGTAGGTTAACTAGGGGGCCTAGGACTATGTAGGTTTCCTAGCGGGCCCTTGGACTACCTAGGTTACCTAGCGGGCATTTGGACTATGTAGGCTCCCTAGTGGTCATTTGGACTATATACATTACCTAGCGGGCACTTAGACTTTGTAGGTTACCTAGCGGGCACTTGAACTATCTACGTTACCTAGCGGGTACTTGGAGTATGTGGGTTCCCTAGCGGGCATTTGGACTATCTAGGTTACCTAACGGGCACTTGGACAATGTAGGTTCCCTAGCGGGCACTTGGATTATGTAGGTTCCCTATCGGGCACTTGGACTATGTAGGTTAACTAGCGGGTATTTGGAATATGTAGGTTACCTAGCGGGCACTTGGACTATGTAGGTTCCCTATCGGGCATTTAGACTATGTAGGTTACATAGCGGGCCCTTGGACTATCTAGGTTACCTAGGGGGAACCTGGATGATGTAGGTTAACTAATGGGCACTTGGACTATCTAGGTTACCTAGCAGGCACATGGATTATGTAGGTTAACGAACGGGCACTTGGACTATGTAGGTAACCTAGTGGTCACTTGAACTGTCTAGGTTACCTAGCGGGCACTTGGACAATGTAGGTTAACTAGCGGGCACTTGGACTATGTACGTTTCCTAGTGGGTACTTGGATTAGATAGGTTCCCTAGCGGGCACTTGGTCTATCTAGGTTAACTAGCGGGCACTTGGACTATCTAGGTTAACTAGCGGGCATTTGGACTATTAGGGCCCCTAGCGGGCTTTTGGACTATCTAGGTTAACTAGTGAGCACTTGGACTATCTAGGTTAACTAGCGAGCATTTGGATTATTAGGGCCCCTAGCGGGCATTTGGACTATATTGGTTACCTACCGGGCATTTGGACTATGTAGGTTAACGAACGGGCACTTGGACTATGTAGGTAACCTAGTGGTCACTTGAACTGTCTAGGTTACCTAGCGGGCACTTGGACTATGTAGGTTAACTAGCGGGCACTTGGATTATCTAGGTTAACTAGCAGGCTCTTGGACGATGTAGGTTTACTAGCGGTCCCTTGGACTATGTAGGTTAACTAGCGGGCCCTTGGACTATGTAGGTTACCTAGCGGGCACTTGGATGATCTAGGTTAACTAGCGGGTACTTGGACTATGTAGGTTAACTAGCGGGCCCTTGGACTATGTAGATTAACGAGCGGCCCTAGGATTATCTACGTTAACTAGCGGGCCCTTGGACTATGTAGGTTCCCTAGCAGGCACTTGGACTATGTAGGTTCCAGAGCGGACACTTGGACTAACTAGATTCCTGAGCAGGCACTTGCACTATGTAGATTAACTAGCGGACACTTGGACGATCTAGGTTAACTAGCGGGTACTTGGACTATGTAGGTTGACTAGCGGGCCCTTGAACTATGTAGATTAACTAGCGGAACTTGGACTATCTACATTGACTAGCGGGCCCTTGGACTATGTAGATTCCCTAGCGGGCCCTTGGACTATGTATGTTCCCTAGCAGGCACTTGGGCTATGTATGTTCCCTATGGACACTTGAACTATGTAAGTTAACTACCGGGCACTTGGACTATGTAGGTTAACTAGCGGGCCCTTGGACTATCTAGGTTACCTAGCGGGCCCTTGGACTATGTAGATTAACTAGCGGCACTTGGACTATCTATGTTAACTAGCGGGCCCTTGGACTATGTAGATTCCCTAGCGGGCATTTGGACTATATAGATATACTAGCGGGCACTTAGACTTTGTAGGTTACCTAGCGGACACTTGGACTATCTAGGTTACCTAGCTGGCACATGAACTATCTACGTTACCTAGCGGGTTCTTGGAGTATGTAGGTTACCTAGCGGGCTGTTGGACTATCTAGGTTACTAAGCGGGCACTTGGACTATCTAGGTTAACTAACGGGCACTTGGACTGTGTAGGTTCCCTAGCGGGCACTTGGATTATGTAGGTTCCGTATCGGGCACTTGGACTATGTAGTTTAACTAGCGGGCATTTGGACCATGTAGGTTTCCTATCGGGCACTTGGAGAATGTAGGTTAACTAGGGGGCACTAGGACAATGTAGGTTGCCTAGCGGGCCCTTGGACTACCTAGGTTACCTAGCGGTCATTTGGACTATATAGATTACCTAGCGGGCACTTAGACTTTGTAGGTTACCTAGCGGGCACTTGAACTATCTACGTTACCCAGCGGGTACTTGGAGTATGTAGGTTACCTAGCGGGCTGTTGGATTTTCTAGGTTACCTAGCGGGCTGTTGGATTTTCTAGGTTCCCTAGCGGGCCCTTGGACTATGTAAGTACCCTAGCGAGCACGTGGACTATGTGGGTTCCCTAGTTGGCATTTGGACTATCTAGGTTACCTAACGGGCACTTGGACAATGTAGCTTCCCTAGCGGGCACTTGGATTATGTAGGTTCCCTATCGGGCACTTGGACTATGTAGGTTACCTAGCGGGCCCTTGGACTATCTAGGTTACCTAGGGGGAACCTGGACTATGTAGGTTAACTAGTGGGCACTTGGACTATCTAGGTTACCTAGCAGGCACTTGGATTATGTAGGTTAACTAGCGAACACTTGGACTATCTAGGTTACCTAGCGGGCACTTGGACTATATACGTTCCCTAGTGGGCACTTGGACTATCTATGTTACCTAGCGGGCACTTGGACTATGTAGGTAACCTAGTGGTCACTTGAACTGTCTAGGTTACCTAGCGGGCACTTGGACAATGTAGGTTAACTAGCGGGCACTTGGACTATGTACGTTTCCTAGCGGGTACTTGGACTAGATAGGATCCCTAGCGGGCACGTGGTCTATCTAGGTTAACTAGCGAGCACTTGGACTATCTAGGTTAACTAGCGGGCATTTGGACTATTAGGGCCCCTAGCGGGCATTTGGACTATATTGGTTACCTAGCGGCATTTGGACTATGTATGTTAACGAACGGGCACTTGGACTATGTAGGTAACCTAGTGGTCACTTGAACTGTCTAGGTTACCTAGCGGGCACTTGGACAATGTAGGTTAACTAGCGGGCACTTGGACTATCTAGGTTAACTAGCGGGCCCTTGGACGATGTAGGTTAACTAGCGGGCCCTTGGACTATGTAGGTTACCTAGCGGGCACTTGGACGATCTAGGTTAACTAGCGGGTACTTGGACTGTGTAGGTTAACTAGCGGGCCCTTGGACTATGTAGATTAACTAGCGGAACTTGGACTATCTACGTTAACTAGCGGGCCCTTGGACTATGTAGGTCCCCTAGTAGGCACTGGACTATGTAGGTTCCAGAGCTGGCACTTGGACTAACAAGATTCCTGAGCGGGCACTTGTACTATGTAGATTAACTAGCGGACACTTGGATGATCTAGGTTAACTAGCGGGTACTTGGACTATGTAGGTTAACTAGCGGGCCCTTGAACTATGTAGATTAACTAGCGGAACTTGGACTATCTACATTAACTAGCGGGCCCTTGGACTATGTAGATTCCCTAGCGGGCACTTGGACTATGTATGTTGCCTAGCGGGCACTTGGGCTATGTATGTTCCCTATGGACACTTGAACTATGTAAGTGAACTACCGGGCACTTGGACTATGTAGGTTAACTAGCGGGCCCATGGACTATCTAGGTTGCCTAGCGGGCCCTTGAACTATGTAGATTAACTAGCGGCACTTGGACTATCTACGCTAACTACCGGGCATTTGGACTATTAGGGTCCCTAGCGGGCATTTGGAGTATATTGGTTACCTAGCGGGCACTTGGACTATGTAGGTAACCTAGTGGTCACTTGAACTGTCTAGGTTACCTAGCGGGCACTTGGACTATGTAGGTTAACTAGCGGGCACTTGGACGATGTAGGTTAACTAGCGGTCCCTTGGACTCTGTAGGTTAACTAGCGGGCCCTTGGACTATGTAGATTCCCTAGCGGCCAATTGGACTATGTATGTTCCAGCGCGGGCACTTTTTACTATGTAGGTTCCCTAGCAGGCACTTGGACTATGTAGTTTCCAGAGCGGGCTCTTGGACTAACTAGATTCCCGAGCGGGCAATTGTACTATGTAGATTAACTAGCGGACACTTGGACGATCTAGGTTAACTAGCGGGTACTTGGACTATGTAGGTTAACTAGCGGGCCCTTGAACTATGTAGATTAACTAGCGGAACTTGGCCTATCTACATTAACTAGCGGGCCCTTGGACTATGTAGATTCCCTAGCGGGCACTTGGACTATGTATGTTCCCTAGCGGGCACTTGGGCTATGTATGTTCCCTATGCACACTTGAACTTTGTACGTTAACTACCGGGCACTTGGACTATGTAGGTTAACTAGCGGGCCCTTGAACTATCTAGGTTACCTAGCGGGCCCTTGGACTATGTAGATTAAATAGCGGCACTTGGACTATCTATGTTAACTAGCGGGCCCTTGGACTATGTAGATTCCCTAGCGGGCACTTGGAGTATATAGATATACTAGCGGGCACTTAGACTTTGTAGGTTACCTAGCGGACACTTGGACTATCTACGTTACCTAGCTGGCACATGAACTATCTACGTTACCTAGCGGGTTCTTGGAGTATGTAGGTTACCTAGCGGGCTGTTGGACTATCTAGGATACCAAGCGGGCACTTGGACTATCTAGGTTAACTAACGGACACTTAGACTATGTAGGTTCCCTAGCGGGCCCTTGGACTATGTAAATTCCCTAGCGGGCACTTGGACTATGTGGGTTCCCTATCGGGCACATGGACTATGTAGGTTACCTAGCGGGCACTTGGACTATGTAGGTTCCCCATCGGGCACTTGGAGAATGTAGGTTAACTAGGGGTCACTAGGACTATGTAGGTTTCCTAGCGGGCCCTTGGACTACCTAGTTTACCTAGCGGGCATTTGGACTATGTAGGCTCCCTAGTGGTCATTTGGACTATATAGATTACCTAGCGGGCACTTAGACTTTGTAGGTTACCTAGCGGGCACTTGAACTATCTACGTTACCTAGCGGGTACTTGGAGTATGTAGGTTACCTACCGGGCTATTGGACTATCTAGGTTACCTAGCGGGCACTGGGACTATCTAGGTTAACTAACAGGCACTTGGACTATGTAGGTTCCGTAGCGGGCCCTTGGACTATGTAAGTTCCCTAGCGGGCACGTGGACTATGTGGGTTCCCTAGCGGGCATTTGGACTATCTAGGTTACCTAACGGGCACATGGACAATGTAGGTTCCCTAGCGGGCACTTGGATTATGTAGGTTCCATATCGGGCACTTGGACTATGTAGGTTACCTAGCGGGCACTTGGACTATGTAGGTTCCCTATCGGGCATTTGGACTATGTAGGTTACCTAGCGGGCCCTTGGACTATCTAGGTTACCTAGAGGGAACCTGGACTATGTAGGTTAACTAGTGGGCACTTGGACTATCTAGGTTAACTAGCAGGCCCTTGGACGATGTAGGTTAACTAGCGGGCCCTTGGACTATGTAGGTTAACTAGCGGGCCCTTGGACTATGTAGGTTACCTAGGGGACACTTGGACGATCTAGGTTAACTAGCGGGTACTTGGACTATGTAGGTTAACTAGCGGGCCCATGGACTATGTAGATTAACTAGTGGCACTTGGACTATCTACATTAACTAGCGGGCCCTTGGACTATGTAGATTCCCTAGCGAGCACTTGGACTAGGTATGTTCCAGCGCGGGCACTTGGAATATGTAGGTTCCCTAGCAGGCACTTGGACTAAGTACTTCCAGAGCGGGCACTTGGACTAACTAGATTCCCGAGCCGGCACTTGTACTATGTAGATTAACTAGCGGACACATGGACGATCTAGGTTAACTAGCGGGTACTTGGAATATGTAGGTTAACTAGCGGACCCTTGAACTATGTAGATTAACTAGCGGAACTTGGACTATCTACATTAACTATCGGGCCCTTGGACTATGTAGATTCCCTAACGGGCACTTGGATTATGTAGGTTCCCTATCGGGCACTTGGACTATGTAGGTTACCTAGCGGGCACTTGGACTATGTATTTTCCCTAGCGGGCACTTGGGCTAAGTATGTTCCCTATGGACACTTGAACTATGTAAGTTAACTACCGGGCACTTGGACTATGTAGGTTAACTAGCGGGCCCTTGGACTATCTAGGTTACCTAGCGGGCCCTTGTACTATGCAGATTAACTAGCGGCACTTGGACTATCTACGTTAACTTGGACTATCTACGTTAACTATGTAGATTCCCAAGCGGGCATTTGGACTATATAGATATACTAGCGGGCACTTAGACTTTGTAGGTTACCTAGAGGACACTTGGACTATCTAGGTTACCTAGCTGCACTTGAACTATCTACGTAACCTAGAGGGTTCTTGGAGTATGTAGGTTACCTAGCGGGCTGTTGGAATATCTAGGTTACCAAGCGGGCACTTGGACTATCTAGTTTAACTAACGGACACTTGGACTATGTAGGTTCCCTAGCGGGCCCTTGGACTATGTAAATTCCCTAGCGGGCACTTGGAGTATGTGGGTTTCATGGCGGGCATTTGGACTATCTAGGTTACCTAACGGGCACTTGGACTATGTAGGTTCCCTAGCGGGCACTTGGATTATGTAGGTTCCCTAGCGGGCACTTGGACTATGTAGGTTACCTAGCGGGCACTTGGACTATGTAGGTTCCCTATCGGGCACATGGAGAATGTAGGTTAACTACGGGGCACTAGGACTATGTAGGTTTCCTAGCGGGCCCTTGGACTACCTAGGTTACCTAGCGGGCATTTGGACTATGTAGGCTCCCTAGTGGTCATTTGGACTATATAGATTACCTAGCGGGCACTTAGACTTTGAAGGTTACCTAGCGGGCACTTGAACTATCTACGTTACCTAGCGGGTACTTGGAGTATGTAGGTTACCTAGCGGGCTGTTGGATTTTCTAGGTTACCTAGCGGGCACTGGGACTATCTAGGTTAACTAACGGGCACTTGGACTATGTAGGTTCCCTAGCGGGCCCTTGGACTATGTAATTTCCCTAGCGGGACTTGGACTATGTGGGTTCCCTAGCGGGCATTTGGACTATCTAGGTTACCTAACGGGCACTTGGACAATGTAGGTTCCCTAGCGGGCACTTGGATTATGTAGGTTCCCTATCGGGCACTTGGACTATGTAGGTTAACTAGCGGGCATTTGGATTATGTAGGTTACCTAGCGGGCACTTGGACTATGTAGGTTCCCTATCGGGCATTTGGATTATGTAGGTTACCTAGCGGGCCCTTGGACTATCTAGGTTACCTAGGGGGAACCTGGACTATGTAGGTTAACTAGTGGGCACTTGGACTATCTAGGTTACCTAGCAGGCACTTGTACTATGTAGGTTAAATAGCGAGCACTTGGACTATCTAGGTTACCTAGCGGGCACTTGGATTATATACGTTCCCTAGCGGGCACTTGGACTATCTATGTTACCTAGCGGGCACTTGGACTATGTACGTTTCCTAGAGGGTACTTGGACTAGATAGGTTCCCTAGCGGGCACTTGGTCTATCTAGGTTAACTAGCGGGCACTTGGACTATCTAGGTTAACTAGCGAGCACTTGGACTATCTAGGTTAACGAACGGGCACTTGGACTATGTAGGTAACCTAGCGGGCACTTGGACAGTCTAGGTTACCTAGCGGGCACTTGGACTATATAGGTTAACGAACGGGCACTTGGACTATGTAGGTTACCTAGCGGGCACTTGGACTATGTAGGATCCCTATCGGACATTTGGACTTCTTAGGTTACCTAGCGGGCATTAGGAATTTCTAGGTTAACTAGCGGGCACTTGGACTATCTAGGTCAACTACCGGGCCCTTGTTCTATGTAGGTTAACTAGCGAGTACTTGGACTATCTAGGTTAACTAGCGGACCTTGGACTACGTAGGGTAACTAGCGTGCACTTGGACTATCTAGGTTAACTAGCGGGCACTTGGATGCTCAATATTAACTAGCGGTCACTTGGACTATCTAGGTTAGCTAACGGGCACTTGGACTAAGTACGTCCCCTAGTGGGCACTTGGACACTCTAGGTTAACTAACGGGCACTAGGACTATCTAGGTTAACTAGCGGGCACGTGGACTATCTAGGTTACCTAGCTGGCACTAGGACAATGAAGGTTCCCTAGCGGGCACTAGGATTATCTAGGTTACCTAGCGGGCACTTGGACTATGTAGGTCAACTAGCGGGCACTTGGATTATGTAGGTTCCCTATCGGGCCCTTGGACTATGTAGGTTAACTAGAGGGTATTTGGACTATGTAGGTTACCTAGCAGGCACTTGGACTATGTAGGTTTCCTACCGGGCACTTGGAAAATGTAGTTTAACTAGGGGGCACTAGGACTATGTAGGTTACCTAGCGGGCCCATAGACTATCTAGGTTACCTAGCGGGCATTTGGACTATGTAGGCTCCCTAGCGTTTATTTGGACTATATAGATTATTTAGCGGGCACTTAGACTTTGTAGGTTACCTAGCGGGCACTTTGACTATCTAGGTTACCTAGCAGGCACTTGAACTATCTACGTTACCTAGCGGGTACTTGGAGTATGTAGGTTACCTACCGGGCTGTTGGACAATCTAGGTTACCTAGCGGGCACTTGGACTATCTAGGTTAACTAATGGGCACTTGGACTATGTAGGTTCCCTAGCGGGCACTTGGACTATGTAAGTTCCATAGCGGGCACTTGGACTATGTGGGTTTCCTGGAGGGCATTTGGACTATCTAGGTTACCTAACGGGCATTTGGACTATGTAGGTTCCCTAGCGGGCACTTGGATTATGTAGGTTCCCTATCGGGCACTTGGACTATGTAGGTTACCTAGCGGGCACTTGGATTATGTAGGTTACCTAGCGGGCCCTTGAACTATCTAGGTTACCTAGGGGGAACCTGGACTATGTAGGTTAACTAGTGGGCACTTGGACTATCTAGGTTACCTAGCAGGCAGGTGGACTATGTAGGTTAACTAGCGAGCACTTGGACTATCTTGGTTACCTAGCGGGCACTTGGACTATGTACGTTCCTTAGCCGGCACTTGGACTATCTATGTTACCTAGCGGGCACTTGGACTATGTACGTTTCCTAGCGGGTACTTGGACTAGATATGTTCCCTAGCGGGCACTTGGTCTATCTAGGTTAACTAGTGAGCACTTGGACTATCTAGGTTAACTAGCGGGCATTTGTACTATTAGGGCCCCTAGCGGGCATTTGGACTATATTGGTTACTTAGCGGGCACTTGGACTATGTAGGTTAACTAGCGGGCACTTGGACTATCTAGGTTAACTAGCAGGCCCTTGGACGATGTAGGTTAACTAGCGGTCCCTTGGACTATGTAGGTTAATAGCGGGCCCTTGGACTATGTAGTTTACCTAGCGGGCACTTGGACGATCTAGGTTAACTAGCGGGTACTTGGACTATGTAGGTTAACTAGCGGGCCCTTGGACTATGTAGATTAACTAGCGGCACTTGGACTATCTACATTAACTAGCGGGCCCTTGGACTATGTAGATTCCCTAGCGAGCACTTGGACTATGTATGTTCCAGCGCGGGCACTTGGAGTATGTAGGTTCCAGAGCGGGCACTTGGACTAACTAGATTCCCTAGTGGGCACTTGTACTATATAGATTAACTAGCGGACACTTGGACGATCTAGGTTAACTAGCGGGTACTTGGACTATGTAGGTTAACTTGCGGGCCCTTGAACTATGTAGATTAACTAGCGGAACTTGGACTATCTGCTTTAACTAGCGGGCCCTTGAAGAATGTAGATTCCCTAGCGGGCACTTGGACTATGTATGTTCCCTAGCGGGCACTTGGGCTATGTATGTTCCCTATGGACACTTGAACTATGTAAGTTAACTACCGGGCACTTGGACTATGTAGGTTAACTAGCGGGCCCTTGGACTATCTAGGTTACCTAGCGGGCCCTTGGACTATGTAGATTAACTAGCGGCACTTGGACTATCTACGTTAACTAGCGGGCCCTTGGACAATGTAGATTCCCTAGCGGGCATTTGGACTATACAGATATACAAGCGGGCACTTAGACTTTGTAGGTTACCTAGAGGACACTTGGACTATCTAGGTTACCTAGCTGGCACATGAACTATTTACGTTACCTAGCGGGTTCTTGGAGTATGTAGGTTACCTAGCGGGCTGTTGGACTATCTAGGTTACCAAGCGGGCACATGGACTATCTAGGTTAGCTAACGGACACTTGGACTATGTAGCTTCCCTAGCGGGCCCTTGGACTATGTAAATTCCCTAGCGGGCACTTGGACTATGTGGGTTTCCTGGCGGGCATTTGGACTATCTAGGTTACCTAACGGGCACTTGGACAATGTAGGTTCCCTAGCGGGCACTTGGATTATGTATGTTCCCTATGGACACTTGAACTATGTAAGTTAACTACCGGGCACTTGGACTATGTAGGTTTCCTAGCGGGCCCTTGGATTACCTAGGTTACCTAGCGGGCATTTGGACTATGTAGGCTCCTAGTGGTCATTTGGACTATATAATTTACCTAGCAGGCACTTAGACTCTGTAGGTTACCTAGCGGGCACTTGAACTATCTACGTTACCTAGCGGGTACTTGGAGTATGTAGGTTACCTACCGGGCTGTTGGACTATCTAGGTTACCTAGCGGGCACTGGGACTATCTAGTTTAACTAACGGACACTTGGACTATGTAGGTTCCCTAGCGGGCCCTTGGACTATGTAAATTCCCTAGCGGGCACTTGGAGTATGTGGGTTTCATGGCGGGCATTTGGACTATCTAGGTTACGTAACGGGCACTTGGACTATGTAGGTTCCCTAGCGGGCACTTGGATTATGTAGGTTCCCTAGCGGGCACTTGGACTATGTAGGTTACCTAGCGGGCACTTGGACTATGTAGGTTACCTATCGGGCACATGGAGAATGTAGGTTAACTACGGGGCACTAGGACTATGTAGGTTACCTAGCGGGCCCTTGGACTATGTAAATTCCCTAGCGGGCACTTGGAGTATGTGGGTTTCATGGCGGGCATTTGGACTATCTAGGTTACGTAACGGGCACTTGGACTATGTAGGTTCCCTAGCGGGCACTTGGATTATGTAGGTTCCCTAGCGGGCACTTGGACTATGTAGGTTACCTAGCGGGCACTTGGACTATGTAGGTTCCCTATCGGGCACATGGAGAATGTAGGTTAACTACGGGGCACTAGGACTATGTAGGTTTCCTAGCGGGCCCTTGGACTACCTAGGTTACCTAGCGGGCATTTGGACTATGTAGGCTCCCTAGTGGTCATTTGGACTATATAGATTACCTAGCGGGCACTTAGACTTTGTAGGTTACCTAGCGGGCACTTGAACTATCTACGTTACCTAGCGGGTACTTGGAGTATGTAGGTTACCTAGCGGGCTGTTGGACTTTCTAGGTTACCTAGCGGGCACTGGGACTATCTAGGTTAACTAACGGGCACTTGGACTATGTAGGTTCCCTAGCGGGCCCTTGGACTATGTAATTTCCCTAGCGGGCACTTGGACTATGTGGGTTCCCTAGCGGGCATTTGGACTATCTAGGTTACCTAACGGGCACTTGGACAATGTAGGTTCCCTAGCGGGCACTTTGATTATGTAGGTTCCCTATCGGGCACTTGGACTATGTAGGTTAACTAGCGGGCATTTGGATTATGTAGGTTACCTAGCGGGCACTTGGACTATGTAGGTTCCCTATCGGGCATTTGGATTATGTAGGTTACCTAGTGGGCCCTTGGACTATCTAGGTTACCTAGGGGGAACCTGGACTATGTAGGTTAACTAGTGGGCACTTGGACTATCTAGGTTACCTAGCAGGCACTTGGACTATGTAGGTTAACTAGCGAGCACTTCGACTATCTAGGTTACCTAGCGGGCACTTGGACTATATACGTTCCCTAGCGGGCACTTGGACTATCTATGTTACCTAGCGGGCACTTGGACTATGTACGATTCCTAGAGGGTACTTGGACTAGATAGGTTCCCTAGCGGGCACGTGGTCTATCTAGGTTAACTAGCGGGCACTTGGACTATCTAGGTTAACTAGCGAGCACTTGGACTATCTAGGTTAACGAACGGGCACTTGGACTATGTAGGTAACCTAGCGGGCACTTGGACAGTCTAGGTTACCTTGCGGGCACTTGGACTATATAGGTTAACGAACGGGCACTTGGACTATGTAGGTTACCTAGCAGGCACTTGGACTATGTAGGATCCCTATCGGACATTTGGACTTCTTAGGTTACCTAGCGGGCACTAGGAATTTCTAGGTTAACTAGCGGGCATTTGGACTATCTAGGTCAACTACCGGGCCCTTGTTCTATGTAGGTTAACTAGCGAGTACTTGGACTATCTAGGTTAACTAGCGGACCTTGGACTACGTAGGGTAACTAGCGTGCACTTGGACTATCTAGGTTAACTAGCGGGCACTTGGATGCTCAATATTAACTAGCGGTCACTTGGACTATCTAGGTTAGCTAACGGGCACTTGGACTAAGTACGTCCCCTAGTGGGCACTTGGACACTCTAGGTTAACTAACGGGCACTAGGACTATCTAGGTTAACTAGCGGGCACTTGGACTATCTAGGTTACCTAGCTGGCACTAGGACAATGAAGGTTCCCTAGCGGGCACTAGGATTATCTAGGTTACCTAGCGGGCACTTGGACTATGTAGGTCAACTAGCGGGCACTTGGATTATGTAGGTTCCCTATCGGGCCCTTGGACTATGTAGGTTAACTAGAGGGTATTTGGACTATGTAGGTTACCTAGCAGGCACTTGGACTATGTAGGTTTCGTATCGGGCACTTGGAAAATGTAGTTTAACTAGGGGGCACTAGGACTATGTAGGTTACCTAGCGGGCCCATAGACTATCTAGGTTACCTAGCGGGCATTTGGACTATGTAGGCTCCCTAGCGTTTATTTGGACTATATAGATTATTTAGCGGGCACTTAGACTTTGTAGGTTACCTAGCGGGCACTTTGACTATCTAGGTTACCTAGCAGGCACTTGAACTATCTACGTTACCTAGCGGGTACTTGGAGTATGTAGGTTACCTACCGGGCTGTTGGACAATCTAGGTTACCTAGCGGGCACTTGGACTATCTAGGTTAACTAATGGGCACTTGGACTATGTAGGTTCCCTAGCGGGCACTTGGACTATGTAAGTTCCATAGCGGGCACTTGGACTATGTGGGTTTCCTAGAGGGCATTTGGACTATCTAGGTTACCTAACGGGCATTTGGACTATGTAGGTTCCCTAGCGGGCACTTGGATTATGTAGGTTCCCTATCGGGCACTTGGACTATGTAGGTTACCTAGCGGGCACTTGGATTATGTAGGTTACCTAGCGGGCCCTTGAACTATCTAGGTTACCTAGGGGGAACCTGGACTATGTAGGTTAACTAGTGGGCACTTGGACTATCTAGGTTACCTAGCAGGCAGTTGGACTATGTAGGTTAACTAGCGAGCACTTGGACTATCTAGGTTACCTAGCGGGCACTTGGACTATGTACGTTCCTTAGCCGGCACTTGGACTATCTATGTTACCTAGCGGGCACTTGGACTATGTACGTTTCCTAGCGGGTACTTGGACTAGATATGTTCCCTAGCGGGCACTTGGTCTATCTAGGTTAACTAGTGAGCACTTGGACTATCTAGGTTAACTAGCGGGCATTTGGACTATTAGGGCCCCTAGCAGGCATTTGGACTATATTGGTTACTTAGCGGGCACTTGGACTATGTAGGTTAACTAGCGGGCACTTGGACTATCTAGGTTAACTAGCAGGCCCTTGGACGATGTAGGTTAACTAGCGGTCCCTTGGACTATGTAGGTTAATAGCGGGCCCTTGGACTATGTAGTTTACCTAGCGGGCACTTGGACGATCTAGGTTAACTAGCGGGTACTTGGACTATGTAGGTTAACTAGCGGGCCCTTGGACTATGTAGATTAACTAGCGGCACATGAACTATCTACATTAACTAGCGGGCCCTTGGACTATATAGATTCCCTAGCGAGCACTTGGACTATGTATGTTCCAGCGCGGGCACTTGGAGTATGTAGGTTCCAGAGCGGGCACTTGGACTAACTAGATTCCCTAGCGGGCACTTGTACTATATAGATTAACTAGCGGACACTTGGACGATCTAGGTTAACTAGCGGGTACTTGGACTATGTAGGTTAACTTGTGGGCCCTTGAACTATGTAGATTAACTAGCGGAACTTGGACTATCTGCTTTAACTAGCGGGCCCTTGAAGAATGTAGATTCCCTAGCGGGCACTTGGACTATGTATGTTCCCTAGCGGGCACTTGGGCTATGTATGTTCCCTATGGACACTTGAACTATGTAAGTTAACATCCGGGCACTTGGACTATGTAGGTTAACTAGCGGGCCCTTGGACTATCTAGGTTACCTAGCGGGCCCTTGGACTATGTAGATTAACTAGCGGCACTTGGACTATCTACGTTAACTAGCGGGCCCTTGGACTATGTAGATTCCCTAGAGGGCATTTGGACTATATAGATATACAAGCGGGCACTTAGACTTTGTAGGTTACCTAGAGGACACTTGGACTATCTAGGTTACCTAGCTGGCACATGAACTATTTACGTTACCTAGCGGGTTCTTGGAGTATGTAGGTTACCTAGCGGGCTGTTGGACTATCTAGGTTACCAAGCGGGCACTTGGACTATCTAGGTTAGCTAACGGACACTTGGACTATGTAGCTTCCCTAGCGGGCCCTTGGACTATGTAAATTCCCTAGCAGGCACTTGGACTATGTGGGTTTCCTGGCGGGCATTTGGACTATCTAGGTTACCTAACGGGCACTTGGACAATGTAGGTTCCCTAGCGGGCTCTTGGATTATGTATGTTCCCTATGGACACTTGAATTATGTAAGTTAACTACCGGGCACTTGGACTATGTAGGTTTCCTAGCGGGCCCTTGGACTACCTAGGTTACCTAGCGGGCATTTGGACTATGTAGGCTCCTAGTGGTCATTTGGACTATATAATTTACCTAGCAGGCACTTAGACTCTGTAGGTTACCTAGCGGGCACTTGAACTATCTACGTTACCTAGCGGGTACTTGGAGTATGTAGGTTACCTACCGGGCTGTTGGACTATCTAGGTTACCTAGCGGGCACTGGGACTATCTAGGTTAACTAAAGGGCAATTGGACTATGTAGGTTCCCTAGGGGGCCCTTGGACTATGTAAGTTCCCTAGCGGGCACTTGGACTATGTGGGTTCCCTAGCGGGCATTTGGACTATCTAGGTTACCTATCGGGCACTTGGACAATGTAGATTCCCTAGCGGTCACTTGGATTAGGTAGGTTGCCTATCGGGCACTTGGACTATGTAGGTTAATTAGCGGGCATTTGGACTATGTAGGTTACCTAGCGGGCACTTGGACTATCTAGGTTACCTAGGGGAACCTGGACTATGTAGGTTAACTAGTGGGCACTTGGACTATCTAGGTTACCGAGCAGGCACTTGGACTATGTAGGTTAACTAGAGAGCACTTGGACTATCTATGTTACCTAGCGGGCACTTGGTCTATCTAGGTTAACTAGCGGGCACTTGGACTATCTAGGTTAACTAGCAGACATTTGGATTATTAGGGCCCCTAGCGGGCATTTGGACTATATTGGTTACCTAGCGGGCACTTAGACTATGTAGGTTAACGAAAGGGCACTTGGACTATGTAGGTAACCTAGTGGTCACTTGAAATGTCTAGGTTACCTCGCAGGCACTTGGACTATGTAGGTTAACTAGCGGGCACTTGGGCTATCTAGGTTAACTAGCAGGCCCTTGGACGATGTAGGTTAACTAGCGGGCCCTTGGACTATGTAGATGACATAGAGGGCACTTGGACGATCTAGGTTAACTAGCGGGTACTTGGACTATGTAGGTTAACTAGCGGGCCCTTGGACTATGTAGATTAACTAGCGGCACTTGGACTATCTACATTAACTAGCGGGCCCTTGAAGAATGTAGATTCCCTAGCGGGCACTTGGACTATGTATGTTGCCTAGCGGGCACTTGGGGTATGTATGTTCCCTATGGACACTTGAACTATGTAAGTGAACTACCGGGCACTTGGACTATGTAGGTTAACTAGAGGGCCCTTGGACTATCTAGGTTGCCTAGCGGGCCCTTGGACTGTGTAGATTAACTAGCGGCACTTGGACTATCTACGTTAACTAGCGGGCATTTGGACTATTAGGGTCCCTAGCGGGCATTTGGAGTATATTGGTTACCTAGCGGGCACTTGGACTATGTAGGTAACTTAGTGGTCACTTGCACTGTCTAGGTTACCTAGCGGGCACTTGGACTATGTAGGTTAACTAGCGGGCACTTGGACGATGTAGGTTAACTAGCGGTCCCTTGGACTCTGTAGGTTAACTAGCGGGCCCTTGTACTATGTAGATTCCCTAGCGGCCAATTAGACTATGTAGGTTCCAGCGCGGGCACTTGGACTATGTAGGTTCCCTAGCAGGCACCTGGACTATGTAGGTTCCAGAGCGGGCACTTGGACTAACTAGATTCCCGAGCGGGCACTTGTACTATGTAGATTAACTAGCGGACACTTGGACAATCTAGGTTAACTAGCGGGTACTTGGACTATGTAGGTTAACTAGCGGGCCCTTGAACTATGTAGATTAACTAGCGGAACTTGGCCTATCTACATTAACTAGCGGGCCCTTGGACTATGTAGATTCCCTAGCGGGCACTTGGACTATGTATGTTCCCTAGCGGGCACTTGGGCTATGTATGTTCCCTATGCACACTTGAACTTTGTACGTTAACTACCGGGCACTTGGACTATGTAGGTTAACTAGCGGGCCCTTGAACTATCTAGGTTACCTAGCGGGCCCTTGGACTATGTAGATTAAATAGCGGCACTTGGACTATCTATGTTAACTAGCGGGCCCTTGGACTATGTAGATTCCCTAGCGGGCACTTGGAGTATATAGATATACTAGCGGGCACTTAGACTTTGTAGGTTACCTAGCGGACACTTGGACTATCTACGCTACCTAGCTGGCACATGAACTATCTACGTTACCTAGCGGGTTCTTGGAGTATGTAGGTTACCTAGCGGGCTGTTGGACTATCTAGGATACCAAGCGGGCACTTGGACTATCTAGGTTAACTAACGGACACTTAGACTATGTAGGTTCCCTAGTGGGCCCTTGGACTATGTAAATTCCCTAGCGGGCACTTGGACTATGTGGGTTCCCTATCGGGCACATGGACTATGTAGGTTCCCTATCGGGCACTTGGAGAATGTAGGTTAACTAGGGGGCACTAGGACTATGTAGGTTTCCTAGCGGGCCCTTAGACTACCTAGTTTACCTAGCGGGCATTTGGACTATGTAGGCTCCCTAGTGGTCATTTGGACTATATAGATTACCTAGCGGGCACTTAGACTTTGTAGGTTACCTAGCGGGCACTTGAACTATCTACGTTACCTAGCGGGTACTTGGAGTATGTAGGTTACCTACCGGGCTGTTGTACTATCTAGGTTACCTAGCGGGCACTGGGACTATCTAGGTTAACTAACAGGCACTTGGACTATGTAGGTTCCCTAGCGGGCCCTTGGACTATGTAAGTTCCCTTGCGGGCACGTGGACTATGTGGGTTCCCTAGCGGGCATTTGGACTATCTAGGTTACCTAACGGGCACTTGGACAATGTAGGTTCCCTATCGGGCATTTGGACTATGTAGGTTACCTAGCGGGCCCTTGGACTATCTAGGTTACCTAGGGGGAACCTGGACTATGTAGGTTAACTAGTGGGCACTTGGACTATCTAGGTTAACTAGCAGGACCTTGGACGATGTAGGTTAACTAGCGGGCCCTTGGACTATGTAGGTTACCTAGCGGGCCCTTGGACTATGTAGGTTAACTAGCGGGCCCTTGGACTATGTAGGTTACCTAGCGGACACTTGGACGATCTAGGTTAACTAGCGGGTACTTGGACTATGTAGGTTAACTAGCGGGCCCATGGACTATGTAGATTAACTAGTGACACTTGGACTATCTACATTAACTAGCGGGCCCTTGGACTATGTAGATTCTCTAGCGAGCACTTGGACTATGTATGTTCCAGCGCGGGCACTTGGAATATGTAGGTTCCCTAGCAGGCAGTTGGACTAAGTACTTCCAGAGCGGGCACTTGGACTAACTAGATTCCCGAGCCGGCACTTGTACTATGTAGATTAACTAGCGGACACTTGGACGATCTAGGTTAACTAGCGGGTACTTGGACTATGTAGGTTAACTAGCGGACCCTTGAACTATGTAGATTAACTAGCGGAACTTGGACTATCTACATTAACTATCGGGCCCTTGGACAATGTAGATTCCCTAACGGGCACTTGGATTATGTAGGTTCCCTATCGGGCACTTGGACTATGTAGGTTACCTAGCGGGCACTTGGACTATGTATTTTCCCTAGCGGGCACTTGGGCTAAGTATGTTCCCTATGGACACTTGAACTATGTAAGTTAACTACCGGGCACTTGACTATGTAGGTTAACTAGCGGGCCCTTGTACTATGCAGATTAACTAGCGGCACGTGGACTATCTACGTTAACTAGCGGGCCCTTGGACTATGTAGATTCCCAAGCGGGCATTTGGACTATATGGATATACTAGCGGGCACTTAGACTTTGTAGGTTACCTAGAGGACACTTGGACTATCTAGGTTACCTAGCTGGCACTTGAACTATCTACGTAACCTAGAGGGTTCTTGGAGTATGTAGGTTACCTTGCGGGCTGTTGGACTATCTAGGTTACCAAGCGGGCACATGGACTATCTAGTTTAACTAACGGACACTTGGACTATGTAGGTTCCCTAGCGGGCCCTTGGACTATGTAAATTCCCTAGCGGGCACTTGGACTATGTGGGTTTCATGGCGGGCATTTGGACTATCTAGGTTACCTAACGGGCACTTGGACTATGTAGGTTCCCTAGCGGGCACTTGGATTATGTAGGTTCCCTATCGGGCACTTGGACTATGTATGTTACCTAGCGGGCACTGGGACTATGTAGGTTCCCTATCGGGCACTTGGAGAATGTAGGTTAACTAGGGGGCACTAGGACTATGTAGGTTTCCTAGCGGGCCCTTGGACTACCTAGGTTACCTAGCGGGCATTTGGACTATGTAGGCTCCCTAGTGGTCATTTGGACTATATAGATTACCTAGCGGGCACTTAGACTTTGTAGGTTACCTAGCGGGCACTTGAACTATCTACGTTACCTAGCGGGTACTTGGAGTATGTAGGTTACCTACCGGGCTGTTGGACTTTCTAGGTTACCTAGCGGGCACTGGGACTATCTAGGTTAACTAACGGGCATTTGGACTATGTAGGTTCCCTAGCGGGCCCTTGGACTATGTAATTTCCCTAGCGGGCACTTGGACTATCTGGGTTCCCTAGCGGGCATTTGGACTATCTAGGTTACCTAACTGGCACTTGGACAATGTAGGTTCCCTAGCGGGCATTTGGACTATCTAGGTTACCTAACTGGCACTTGGACAATGTAGGTTCCCTAGCGGGCACTTGGATTATGTAGGTTCCCTATCGGGCACTTGGACTCTGCAGGTTAACTAGCGGGCTTTTGGATTATGTAGGTTACCTAGCGGGCACTTGGACTATGTAGGTTACCTAGTGGGCCCTTGGACTATCTAGGTTACCTAGGGGGAACCTGGACTATGTAGGTTAACTAGTGGGCACTTGGACTATCTAGGTTACCTAGCAGGCACTTGGACTATGTAGGTTAACTGGCGAGCACTTGGACTATCTAGGTTACCTAGCGGGCACTTGGACTATGTACGTTCCCTAGCGGGCACTTGGACTATCTATGTTACCTAGCGGGCACTTGCACTATGTACGTTTCCTAGAGGGTACTTGGACTAGATAGGTTCCCTAGCGGGCACTTGGTCTATCTAGGTTAACTAGCGAGCCCTTGGACTATCTAGGTTAACGAACGGGCACTTGGACTATGTAGGTAACCTAGCGGGCACTTGGACAGTCTAGGTTACCTAGCGGGCACTTGGACTATATAGGTTAACGAACGGGCACTTGGACTATGTAGGTTACCTAGCGGGCACTTGGACTATGTAGGATCCCTATCGGACATTTGGACTTCTTAGGTTACCTAGCGGGCACTAGGAATTTCTAGGTTAACTAGCGGGCACTTGGACTATCTAGGTCAACTAGCGGGCCCTTGTACTATGTAGGTTAACTAGCGAGCACTTGGACTATCTAGGTTAACTAGCGGACCTTGGACTACGTAGGGTAACCAGCGTGCACTTGGACTATCTAGGTTAACTAGCGGGCACTTGGATGCTCAATATTAACTAGCGGTCACTTGGACTATCTAGGTTAGCTAACGGGCACTTGAACTAAGTACGTCCCCTACTGGGCACTTGGACACTCTAGGTTAACTAACGGGCACTAGGACTATCTAGGTTAACTAGCGGGCACTTGGACTATCTAGGTTACCTAGCTGGCACTAGGACAATGAAGGTTCCCTAGCGGGCACTAGGATTATCTAGGTTACCTAACGGGCACTTGGACTATGTAGGTCAACTATCGGGCACTTGGATTATGTAGGTTCCCTATCGGGCCCTTGGACTATGTAGGTTAACTAGAGGGCATTTGGACTATGTAGGTTACCTAGCAGGCACTTGGACTATGTAGGTTTCCTATCGGGCACTTGGAAAATGTAGTTTAACTAGGGGGCACTAGGACTATGTAGGTTACCTAGAGGGCCCATAGACTATCTAGGTTACCTAGCGGGCATTTAGACTATGTAGGCTCGCTACCGTTTATTTGGACTATATAGATTATTTAGCGGGCACTTAGACTTTGTAGGTTACCTAGCGGGCACTTTGACTATCTAGGTTACCTAGCAGGCACTTGAATTATCTACGTTACCTAGCGGGTACTTGGAGTATGTAGGTTACCTACCGGGCTGTTGGACAATCTAGGTTACCTAGCGGGCACTTGGACTATCTAGGTTAACTAATGGGCACTTGGACTATGTAGGTTCCCTAGCGGGCACTTGGACTATGTAAGTTCCATAGCGGGCACTTGGACTATGTGGGTTTCCTTGAGGGCATTTGGACTATCTAGGTTACCTAACGGGCATTTGGACTATGTAGGCTCCCTACCGGGCACTGGGATTATGTAGGTTCCCTATCGGGCACTTGGACTATGTAGGTTACCTAGCGGGCACTTGGATTATGTAGGTTACCTAGCGGGCCCTTGACCTATCTAGGTTACCTAGGGGGAACCTGGACTATGTAGGTTAACTAGTGGGCACTTGGACTATAGGTTACCTAGCAGGTACTTGGACTATGTAGGTTAACTAGCGAGCACTTGGACTATCTAGGTTACCTATCGGGCACTTGGACTATGTACGTTCCTTAGCCGGCACTTGGGCTATCTATGTTACCTAGCGGGCACTTGGACTATGTACGTTTCCTAGCGGGTACTTGGACTAGATATGTTCCCTAGCGGGCACATGGTCTATCTAGGTTAACTAGTGAGCACTTGGACTATCTATGTTAACTAGTGAGCACTTGGACTATCTAGGTTAACTAGCGGGCATTTGGACTATTAGGGCCCCTAGCGGGCATTTGGATTATATTGGTTACTTAGCGGGCACTTGGACTATGTAGGTTAAATAGCGGGCACTTGGACTATCTAGGTTAACTAACAGGCCCTTGGACGATGTAGGTTAAATAGCGGTCCCTTGGACTATGTAGGTTAATAGCGGGCCCTTGGACTATGTAGTTTACCTAGCGGGCACTTGGACGATCTAGGTTAAATAGCGGGTACTTGGACTATGTAGGTTAACTAACGGGCCCTTGGACTATGTAGATTCCCTAGCGAGCACTTGGACTATGTATGTTCCAGCGCGGGCACTTGGAATATGTAGGTTCCAGAGCGGGCACTTGGACTAACTAGATTCCCTAGCGGGCACTTGTACTATATAGATTAACTAGCGGACACTTGGACGATCTAGGTTAACTAGCGGGTACTTGGACTATGTAGGTTAACTTGCGGGCCCTTGAACTATGTAGATTAACTAGCGGAACTTGGACTATCTGCTTTAACTAGCGGGCCCTTGAAGAATGTAGATTCCCTAGCGGGCACTTGGACTATGTATGTTCCCTAGCGGGCACTTGGGCTATGTATGTTCCCTATGGACACTTGAACTATGTAAGTTAACTAACGGGCACTTGGACTATGTAGGTTAACTAGCGGGCCCTTGGACTATCTAGGTTACCTAGCAGGCCCTTGGACTATGTAGATTAACTAGCGGCACTTGGACTATCTACGTTAACTAGCGGGCCCTTGGACTATGTAGATTCCCTAGCGGGCATTTGGACTATATAGATATACAAGCGGGCACTTAGACTTTGTAGGTTACCTAGAGGACACTTGGACTATCTAGGTTACCTAGCTGGCACATGAACTATTTACATTACCTAGCGGGTTCTTGGAGTATGTAGGTTACCTAGCGGACTTTTGGACTATATAGGTTACCAAGCGGGCACTTGGACTGTCCAGGTTAGCTAACGGACACTTGGACTATGTAGCTTCCCTAGCGGGCCCTTGGACTATGTAAATTCCCTAGCGGGCACTTGGACTATGTGGGTTTCCTGGCGGGCATTTGGACTATCTAGGTTACCTAACGGGCACTTGGACAATGTAGGTTCCCTAGCGGGCACTTGGATTATGTATGTTCCCTATGGACACTTGAACTATGTAAGTTAACTACCGGGCACTTGGACTATGTAGGTTTCCTAGTGGGCCCTTGGACTACCTAGGTTACCTAGCGGGCATTTGGACTATGTAGGCTCCTAGTGGTCATTTGGGCTATATAATTTACCTAGCAGGCACTTAGACTCTGTAGGTTACCTAGCGGGCACTTGAACTATCTACGTTACCTAGTGGGTACTTGGAGTATGTAGGTTACCTACCGGGCTGTTGGACTATCTAGGTTACCTAGCGGGCACTGGGACTATCTAGGTTAACTAAAGGGCAATTGGACTATGTAGGTTCCCTAGGGGGCCCTTGGACTATGTAAGTTCCCTAGCGGGCACTTGGACTATGTGGGTTCCCTAGCGGGCATTTGGACTATCTAGGTTACCTATCGGGCACTTGGACAATGTAGATTCCCTAGCGGTCACTTGGATTAGGTAGGTTGCCTATCGGGCACTTGGACTATGTAGGTTAATTAGCGGGCATTTGGACTATGTAGGTTACCTAGCGGGCACTTGGACTATCTAGGTTACCTAGGGGGAACCTGGACTATGTAGGTTAACTAGTGGGCACTTGGACTATCTAGGTTACCTAGCAGGCACTTGGACTATGTAGGTTAACAAGAGCGCACTTGGACTATCTATGTTACCTAGCGGGCACTTGGTCTATCTAGGTTAACTAGCGGGCACTTGGACTATCTAGGTTAACTAGCAGACATTTGGACTATTAGGGCCCCTAGCGGGCATTTGGACTATATTGTTTACCGAACGGGCACTTGGACTATGTAGGTTCCCTAGAGGGCCCTAGGACTATGGAAGTTCCCTAGCGGGCACTTGGACTATGTGGGTCCCCTAGCGGGCATTTGGATTATCTAGGTTACCTAACGGGCACTTGGACAATGTAGGTTCCCTAGCGGGCACTTGAATTATGTAGGTTCCCTATCGGGCATTTGGACTATGTAGGTTACCTAGTGGGCCCTTGGACTATCTAGGTTACCTAGGGGGAACCTGGACTATGTAGGTTACCTAGTGGGCCCTTGGACTATCTAGGTTACCTAGCAGGCACTTGGACTATGTAGGTTAACTAGCGAGCACTTGGACTATCTAGGTTACCTAGCGGGCACTTGGACTATGTACGTTCCCTAGCGGGCACTTGGACTATCTATGTTACCTAGCGGGCACTTGGACTATGTACGTTTCCTAGAGGGTACTTGGACTAGATAGGTTCCCTAGCGGGCACTTGGTCTATCTAGGTTAACTAGCGGGCACTTGGACTATCTAGGTTAACTAGCGAGCCCTTGGACTATCTAGGTTAACGAACGGGCACTTGGACTATGTAGGTAACCTAGCGGGCACTTGGACAGTCTAGGTTACCTAGCGGGCACTTGGACTATATAGGTTAACGAACGGGCACTTGGACTATGTAGGTTACCTAGCGGGCACTTGGACTATGTAGGATCCCTATCGGACATTTGGACTTCTTAGGTTACCTAGCGAGCACTTGGAATTTCTAGGTTAACTAGCGGGCACTTGGATTATCTAGGTCAACTAGCGGGCCCTTGTACTATGTAGGATAACTAGCGAGCACTTGGACTATCCAGGTTAACTAGCGAGCACTTGGACTATCTAGGTTAACTAGCGGACCTTGGACTACGTAGGTTGACTAGCGTGCACTTGGACTATCTAGGTTAACTAGCGGGCACTTGGATGCTCAATGTTAACTAGCGGTCACTTGGACTATCCAGGTTAGCTAACGGGCACTTGGACTAAGTACGTCCCCTAGTGGGCACTTGGACACTCTAGGTTAACTAACGGGCACTAGGACTATCTAGGTTAACTAGCGGGCACTTGGACTATCTATGTTAACTAGCGGGCACTTGGACTATCTAGGTTACCTAGCTGGCACTAGGACTATGAAGGTTCCCTAGCGGGCACTAGGATTATCTAGGTTATCTAGCGGGCACTTGGACTATGTAGGTCAACTAGCGGGCACTTGGATTATGTAGGTTCCCTATCGGGCCCTTGGACTATGTAGGTTAACTAGAGGGCATTTGGACTATGTAGGTTACCTAGCAGGCACTTGGACTATGTAGGTTTCCTATTGGGCACTTGGAAAATGTAGGTTAACTAGGGGGCACTAGGACTATGTAGGTTACCTAGCGGGCCCATAGACTATCTAGGTTACCTAGCGGGCATTTGGACTATGTAGGCTCCCTAGTGTTTATTTGGACTATATAGATTATTTAGCGGGTACTTAGACTTTGTAGGTTACCTAGCGGGCACTTTGACTATCTAGGTTACCTAGCAGGCACTTGAACTATCTACGTTACCTAGCGGGTACTTGGAGTATGTAGGTTACCTAGCGGGCTGTTGGACAATCTAGGTTACCTAGCGGGCACATGGACTATCTAGGTTAACTAACGGGCACTTGGACTATGTAGGTTCCCTAGCGGTCACTTGGATTATGTAGGTTCCCTATCGGGCACTAGGACAATGTAGGTTACCTAGCGGGCCCATGGACTATCTAGGTTACCTAGGGGGAACCTGGACTTTGTAGGTTAACTAGAGGGCACTTGGAAAATCTACGTAACCTGGCAGGCACTTGGACTATGTACGTTCCCAAGCAGGCCCTTGGACTATCTACGTTACCTAGCGGGCACTTGGACTATGTACGTTTCCTAGCGAGCACTTGGAGTATGTACGTTTCCTAGCGGGTACTTGGACTAGATTGGTTCCCTAGCGGGCACTTGGACTATCTAGGTTAACTAGCGGACATTTGGACTATTAGGGCCCCTAGTGGGCATTTGGACTATATTGGTTACCTACCGGGCACTTGGACTATGTAGGTTAACGAAAGGGCACTTGGACTATGTAGGTAACCTAGTGGTCACTTGAAATGTCTAGGTTACCTCGCGGGCAATTGGACTATGTAGGTTAACTAGCGGGCACTTGGACTATCTAGGTTAACTAGCAGGTCCTTGTACGATGTAGGTTAACTAGCGGGCCCTTGGACTATGTAGGTTAACTAGCGGGCCCTTGGACTATGTAGGTGACATAGAGGGCACTTGGACGATCTAGGTTAACTAGCGGGTACTTGGACTATGTAGGTTAACTAGCGGGCCCTTGGACTATGTAGATTAACTAGCGGCACTTGGACTATCTACATTAACTAGCGGGCCCTTGGACTATGTAGATTCCCTTGCGGGCACTTGGACTATATATGTTCCAGAGCGGGCACTTGGACTATGTAGGTTCCCTAGCAGTCACTTGGACTATGTAGGTTCCAGAGCGGGCACTTGGACTATCAAGGTTCCGTAGCGGACACTTGTACTATGTAGGTTAATTAGCGGACACTTGGACGATCTAGGTTAACCAGCCGGTACTTGGATTATGTAGGTTAACCAGCGGGCCCTTGAACTATGTAGATTAACTAGCGGCACTTGGACTATCTACATTAACTAGCGGGCACTTGGACTATGTAGGATAACTAGGGGGGCCTTGGACTATGTAGGCCCCTAGCAGGCACTTGGACTCTATATGTTCCCTAGGGACACTTGAACTATGTAAGTTAACTACCGGGCACTTGGACTATGTAGGTTTACTAGAGGGCCCTTGGACTATCTAGGTTACCTAGGGGGCACGTGGACTATGTAGGTTAACTACCGGGCACTTGCACTATCTAGGTTACCGAACGGGCATTTGGACTATGTAGGTAATCTAGCGGGCACTTGGAGAGTCTAGGTTACCTAGCGGGCACATGGAATTCTAGGTTAAAGAATGGGCACTTGGACTATGTATGTTGCATAGCGGGCAATTGGACTATCTAGGTTAGGTAACGGGCACAAGAACTATCTAGGTTACCTAGCTGGCACTTGAACTATCTACGTTATAGCGTGTTCTTGGAGTATGTAGGTTACCTAGTGGGCTGTTGGACTATCTAGGTTACCAAGCGGGCACTTGGACTATCTAGTTTAACTAACGGACACTAGGACTATGTAGGTTCCCTAGCGGGCCCTTGGACTATGTAAATTCCCTAGCGGGTACTTGGACTATGTGGGTTTCATGGCGGGCATTTGGACTATCTAGGTTACCTAACGGGCACTTGGACTATGTAGGTTCCCTAGCGGGCACTTGGATTATGTACGTTCCCTATCGGGCACTTGGACTATGTAGGTTACCTAGCGGGCACTTGGACTATGTAGGTTCCCTATCGGGCACTTGGAGAATGTAGGTTAACTAGGGGGCACTAGGACTATGTAGGTTTCCTAGCGGGCCATTGGACTACCTAGGTTACCTAGCGGGCATTTGGACTATGTAGGCTCCCTAGTGGTCATTTGGACTATATAGATTACCTGGCGGGCACTTAGACTTTATAGGTTACCTAGCGGGCACTTGAACTATCTACATTACCTAGCGGGTACTTGGAGTATGTAGGTTACCTACCGGGCTGTTGGACTTTCTAGGTTACCTAGCGGGCACTGGGACTATCTAGGTTAACTAGCGGGCACTTGGATTATGTAGGTTCCCTATCGGGCACTTGGACTATGTAGGTAACTAGCGGGCATTTGGACTATGTAGGTTACCTAGCGGGCACTTGGACTATGTAGGTTCCCTATCGGGCATTTGGACTATGTAGGTTACCTAGTGGGCCCTTGGACTATCTAGGTTTCTTAGGGGGAACCTGGACTATGTAGGTTAACTAGTGGGCACTTGGACTATCTAGGTTACCTAGCAGGCACTTGGACTATGTAGGTTAACTAGCGAGCACTTGGACTATCTAGGTTACCTAGCGGGCATTTGGACTATGTACGTTCCCTAGCGGGCACTTGGACTATCTATGTTACCTAGCGGGCACTTGGACTATGTATGTTTCCTAGAGGGTACTTGGACTAGATAGGTTCCCTAGCGGGTACTTGGTCTATCTAGGTTAACTAGCGGGCACTTGGACTATCTAGGTTAACTAGCGAGCACTTGGACTATCTAGGTTAACGAACGGGCACTTGGACTATGTAGGTAACCTAGCGGGCACTTGGACAGTCTAGGTACCTAGCGGGCACTTGAACTATATAGGTTAACGAACGGACACTTGGACTATGTAGGTTACCTAGCGGGCACTTGGACTATGTAGGATCCCTATCGGACATTTGGACTTCTTAGGTTACCTAGCGGGCACTAGGAATTTCTAGGTTAACTAGCGGGCACTTGTACTATCTAGGTCAACTAGCGGCCCTTGTACTATGTAGGTTAACTAGCGAGCACTTGGACTACGTAGGTTAACTAGCGTGCACTTGGACTATCTAGGTTAACTAGCGGGCACTTGGATGCTCAATGTTAACTAGCGGTCACTTGGACTATCTAGGTTAGCTAACGGGCACTTGGACTAAGTACGTCCCCTAGTGGGCACTTGGACACTCTAGGTTAACTAACGGGCAGTAGGACTATCTAGGTTAACTAGCGGGCACTTGACTATCTTGGTTACCTAGCTGGCACTAGGACTATGAAGGTTCCCTAGCGGGCACTAGGATTATCTAGGTTACCTAGCGGGCACTTGGACTATGTAGGTCAACTAGCGGGCACTTGGATTATGTAGGTTCCCTATCGGGCCCTTGGACTATGTAGGTTAACTAGAGGGCATTTGGACTATGTAGGTTACCTAGCAGGCACTTGAACTATGTAGGTTTCCTATCGGGCACTTGGAAAATGTAGGTTAACTAGGGGGCACTAGGACTATGTAGGTTACCTAGCGGGCCCATAGACTATCTAGGTTACCTAGCGGGCATTTGGACTATGTAGGTTCCCTAGCGTTTATTTGGACTATATAGATTATTTAGCGGGCACTTAGACTTTGTAGGTTACCTAGCGGGCACTTTGACAATCTAGGTTAACTAGCAGGCACTTGAACTATCTACGTTACCTAGCGGGTACTTGGAGTATGTAGGTTACCTACCGGGCTGTTGGACAATCTAGGTTACCTAGCGGGCACATGGACTATCTAGGTTAACTAATGGGCACTTGGACTATGTAGGTTCCCTAGCGGGCACTTGGATTATGTAGGTTCCCTATCGGGCACTAGGACAATGTAGGTTACCTAGCAGGCCCTTGGACTATCTAGGTTACCTAGGGGGAAGCTGGACTATGTAGGTTAACTAGTGGGCACTTGGACTATGTACGTTCCCAAGCAGGCCCTTGGACTATCTACGTTGCCTAGCGTGCACTTAGACTATGTACGTTACCTAGCGAGCACTTGGAGTATGTACGTTTCCTAGTGGGTACTTGGACTAGATAGGTGCCCTAGCGGGCACTTGGTCTATCTAGGTTAACTAGCGGGCACTTGGACTATCTAGGTTAACTAGCGGACATTTGGACTATTAGGGCCCCTAGAGGGCATTTGGATTATATTGGTTACCTAGCGGGCACTTGGACTATGTAGGTTAGGTAACGGGCACTTGGACTATCTAGGTTACCTAGCGGGAACTTGGACTATGTAGGTTACCTAGCAGGCACTTGGACTATCTAGGTTAGCTAACAGGAACTTGGAATATCTAGGTTACCTAGCGGGCACTTGGATTATGTACATTCCCCAGCGGGCACTTGGACTATCTAGGTTAACTAGCAGACACTTGGACTATCTAGGTTAACTAGTGGGCCCTTGGACTATGTACGTTCCCTAGCGGGCACTTGGACTATCTATGTTACCTAGCGGGCACTTGGACTATGTACGTTTCCTAGCGGGTACTTGGACTAGATAGGTTCCCTAGCGGGCACTTGGTCTATCTAGGTTAACTAGCGGGGACTTGGACTATCTAGGTTAACTAGTGAGCACTTGGACTATCTAGGTTAACTAGCGGGCATTTGGACTATTAGGGCCCCTAGCGGGCATTTGGACTATATTGGTTACCTAGCAGGCACTTGGTCTATCTAGGTTAACTAGCGGGCACTTGGACTATCTAGGTTAACTAGTGAGCACTTGGACTATCTAGGTTAACTAGCGGGCATTTGGACTATGTAGGTTACCTAGCAGGCATTTGGACTATGTAGGTTCCCTTTCGGGCATTTTGACTATGTAGGTTACCTAGCGGACGCTTGGACTATCTAGGTTACCTAGGGGGAACCTGGACTATGTAGGTTAACTAGTGGGCACTTGGACTACCTAGGTTACCTAGCAGGCACTTGGACTATCTAGGTTACCTAGCGGGCACTTGGACTATGTACGTTCCCTAGCGGGCACTTGGACTATCTATGTTACCTAGTGGGCACTTGGACTATGTACGTTACCTAGCGGGTACGTGGACTAGATAGGTTCCCTAGCGGGCACTTGGTCTATCTAGGTTAACCAGCGGGCACTTGGTCTATCTAGGTTAACTAGCGAGCACTTGGACTATCTAGGTTAACTAGCGGGCATTTGGACTATTAGGGCCCCTAGCAAGCATTTGGACTATATTGGTTACCTAGCGGTCATTTGGACTATGTAGGTTAACGAACGGGCACTTGGACTATGTAGGTAAACTAGTTGTCACTTGAACTGTCTAGGTTACCTCGCGGGCACTTGGACTATGTAGGTTAACTAGCGGGCACTTGGACTATCTAGGTTAACTAGCAGGCCCTTGGACGATGTAGGTTAACTAGCGGGCCCTTGGACTATGTAGGTTAACTAGCGGGCACTTGGACTATGTAGGTTACCTAGCGTGCACTTGGACGATCTAGGTTAACTTGCGGGTACTTGGACTATGTAGGTTAACTAGCAGGCCCTTGGACTATGTAGATTAACTAGCGGCACTTGGACTATCTACGTTAACTAGCGGGCCCTTGGACTATGTAGATTCCCTAGCGGGCACTTGGACTATGTATGATCCAGCGCGGGCACTTGGACTATGTAGGTTCCCTAGCAGGCACTTGGACTATGTAGGTTCTAGAGCGGGCACTTGGACTAGCTAGATTCCCGAGCGGGCTCTAGTACTATGTAGATTAACTAGCGGACACTTGGACGATCTAGGTTAACTAGTGGGTACTTGGACTATGTAGGTTAACTAGCGGGCCCTTGAAGTATGTAGAATAACTAGCGGAACTTGGACTATCTACATTAACGAGGGGGTGCTTGGACTATGTAGATTCCCTAGCGGGCACTTGGACTATGTATGTTCCCTAGCGGGCACGTGGACTATGTATGTTCCCTATGGACACTTGAACTATGTAAGTTAACTACCGGGCACTTGGACTATGTAGGTTAACTAGCGGGCCCCTGGACTATCTAGGTTACCTAGCGGGCACTTGGACTATGTAGGTAACCTAGCGGACACTTGGACAGTCTAGGTTACCTAGCGGGCACTTGGACTTCTAGGTTAACGAACGGGCACTTGGACTATGTATGTTGCATAGCGGGCAATTGGACTATCTAGGTTAGGTAATGGGCACTTGGACTATCTAGGTTACCTAGTGGGAACTAGGACTATGTAGGTTACCTAGCGGGCATTTGGACAATCTAGGTTACTTAACGAGCACTTGAACTGTCTAGGTTTCTTAGCGAGCACTTGGACGATCTAGGGTAACTAGAAGGCACTTGGACTATCTAGGTTAAATAGCGTGCACTTGGACTATCTAGGTTAACTAGCGGGCACTTGGATGATCAATCTTAACTAGAGGGCACTTGGACTATCTAGGTTACCTAACGGGCACTTGGACTAAGTACGTCCCCTGGTGGGCACTTGGACACTCTAGGTTATCTAATGGGCACTAGGACTATCTAGGTTAACTAGCGGGGACTAGGACTATCAAAGTTAACAAGTGAGCCCTTGGACTATGTAGGCTAACTAGCGGGCCCTTGGACTATCTAGGTTACCTAGCGGGCACTTGGACTATATAGGTTACCTAGCGGGCACTTGGACTATGTAGGTTACCTAGTGGGCACTTGGACTATCTAGGTTAACGAACGGGCACTTGGAATATGCAGGTAACCTAGCCGGCACTTGGACTGTCTAGGTTACCTAGCGGGCACATGGACTTCTAGGTTAACGAACGGGCACTTGGACTATTTAGGTTGCTTAGCGGGCACTTGGACTATCTAGGTTAGGTAAGGGGTACTTTGAGTATCTAGGTTACCTAGCGGGCACTTGGGCTATCTAGGTTACCTAACGGGCACTTTGACTATCTAGGTTACATAGCGGGCACTTGGACTATGTAGGTTAACTAGCGAGCACTTGGACTATCTAGGTTAACTAGCGGACCTTGGACTACGTAGGTTAACTAGCGTGCACTTGGACTATCTAGTTTAACTAGCGGGCACTTGGATGCTCAATGTTAACTAGCGGTCACTTGGACTATCTAGGTTAGCTAACGGGCACTTGGACTAAGTACGTCCCCTAGTGGGCACTTGGACACTCTAGGTTAACTAACGGGCAGTAGGACTATCTAGGTTAACTAGCGGACACTTGGACTATCTAGGTTACCTAGCTGGCACTAAGACTATGAAGGTTCCCTAGCGGGCACTAGGATTATCTAGGTTACCTAGCGGGCACTTGGACTATGTAGGTTAACTAGAGGGCATTTGGACTATGTCGGTTACCTAGCAGGCACTTGGACTATATAGGTTCCCTATCGGGCACTTGGAAAATGTAGGTTAACTAGGGGGCACTAGGACTATGTAGGTTACCTAGCGGGCCCATAGACTATCTAGGTTACCTAGCGGGCATTTGGACTATATAGGCTCCCTAGCGTTTATTTGGACTATAAAGATTATTTAGCGGGCACTTAGACTTTGTAGGTTACCTAGCGGGTACTTGGACTATCTAGGTTACCTAGCAGGCACTTGAACTATCTACGTTACCTAGCGTGTACTTGGAGTATGTAGGTTACCTACCGGGCTGTTGGACAATCTAGGTTACCTAGCGGGCACTTGGACGATCTAGGTTAACTAACGGGCACTTGGACTATGTAGGTTCCCTAGCGGGCAATTGGATTATGTAGGTTCCGTATCGGGCACTTGGACTATGTAGGTTAACCAGCGGGCATTTGGAACATATTGGTTACCTAGCGGGCACTTGGACTATGTAGGTTCCCTATCGGGCACTTGGAGAATGTAGGTTAACTAGGGGGCACTAGGACAATGTAGGTTACCTAGCGGGCCCTTGGACTATCTAGGTTACCTAGGGGGAACCTGGACTATGTAGGTTAACTAGTGGGCACTTGGACTATCTAGGTTACCTAGCAGGCACTTGGACTATGTATGTTCCCAAGCAGGCCCTTGGACTATCTACGTTACATAGCGGGTACTTAGAGTATGTACGTTACCTAGCGGGCACTTGGAGTATGTACGTTTCCTAGTGGGTACTTGGACTAGATAGGTGCCTTGCGGGCACTTGGTCTATCTAGGTTAACTAGCGGGCACTTGGACAATCTAGGTTAACTAGCGGACATTTGGACTATTAGGGCCCCTAGAGGGCATTTGGATTATATTGGTTACCTAGCGGGCACTTGGACTATGTAGGTTAGGTAACGGGCACTTGGACTATCTAGGTTACCTAGCGGGAACTTGGACTATGTAGGTTACCTAGCAGGCACTTGGACTATCTAGGTTAGCTAACAGGAACTTGGAATATCTAGGTTACCTAGCGGGCACTTGGATTATGTAGGTTACCTTGCGGGCACTTGGACTATCTAGGTTACCTAACGGGAACTTGGACTATGTAGGTTAACTAGCGCACTCTTGGACGATCTAGGTTAACTAGCGGGCACTTGGAATATCTAGGTTAACTAGCGGGCCCTTGGACTATATAGGTTATCTAGCGGGCACTTGGACAATCTAGGTAAACTAGCGGGTTCTGGAGTATGTAGGTTAACTAGCGGGCACTTGGACAATGCAGGTTCCCTAGTGGGCACTTTGACTATGTAGGTTCCCTAGCGGGCACTTGGACTATATATGTTCCCTACGGGCACTTGGACTATCTAATTTCCCTAACAGGCACTTGGAATATGTAGGTTCCCTATCGGGCACTTGGACTATGTAGGTTCCTCAGCGGGCACTTGGATTATGTAGGTTCCCTATCGGGCACTTGGACTATCTAGGTTAACTAGCGGGCACTTGGACGATCTAGGTTAACTAGCAGGCCCTGGGCTATGTAGGTTAACTAGCGGGCACTTGGACTATGTAGGTTAACTAGCAGGCACTTGAACTATCAGGTTAACCAGCGGTCACTTAGACTATGTAGGTAACCTAGCGGGAACTTGGACTGTCTAGGTTACCTAGTGGGCACTTTGACTATCTAGGATAACAAACGGGCACTTAGACTATGTACGTCCCCTAGCCGGCACTTGGAATATCTAGGTTAACTAGAGGGCACTTGGACTATGTAGGTTAACTAGCGGGCACTTGGACTATCTAGGTTAAGTAGAGGACCTTGGACTATATAGGTTGACTAGCGGGCACTTGGACTATCTAGATTAACTAGCGGGCACTTGGATGATGCAGGTTCCCTAGCGGGCACTTGGACTATCTAGGTTCCCTAACGGGCACTTGGACTATGTAGGTTCCCTAGCGGGCACTTAGACTATGTAAGTCCCTTAGTGGGCGCTTGGACTATGTAGGTTCCCTATTGCGCATTTGGACTATGTAGGTTAACTTGCGGACCCTTGGACGATGTAGGTTAACTAGCGAGCACTTAGACTATCTAGGTTACCTAGCAGGCACTTGGACGATGTATGTCCCCTAGTGGGCACTTGGATTATCTAGGATAACTAACGGGCACTTGGACTATCTATGTTAACGTACTGGCACTTGGACTATCTAGGTTACCTTGCGGGCACTTGGACTATGTAGGTTACCTAGCGGGCACTTGGACTATCTAGGTTACCTAACGGGCACTTGGACTATGCAGGATACCTAGTGGGCCCTTGGACTATATAGGTTAACGAACGGGCTCTTGGACTATGTAGGTTACCTAGCAGGCACTTGGACTGTCTAGGGTACTTAGCGGGCACTTGGACTATCTAGGTTAACATACGGGCACTTGGACTATCTAGGTTACCTAGCGGGCACTTGGACTATCTAGGTTAGCTAACGGGCACTTGGACTAAGTACGTCCCCTAGTGGACACTTGGACACTCTAGGTTAACTAACGGGCAGTAGGACTATCTAGGTTAACTAGCGGACACTTGGACTATCTAGGTTACCTAGCTGGCACTAAGACTATGAAGGTTCCCTAGCGGGCACTAGGATTATCTAGGTTACCTAGCGGGCACTTGGACTATGTAGGTTAACTAGAGGGCATTTGGACTATGTCGGTTACCTAGCAGGCACTTGGACTATATAGGTTCCCTATCGGGCACTTGGAGAATGTAGGTTAACTAGGGGGCACTAGGACAATGTAGGTTACCTAGCGGGCCCTTGGACTATCTAGGTTACCTAGGGGGAACCTGGACTATGTAGGTTAACTAGTGGGCACTTGGACTATCTAGGTTACCTAGCAGGCACTTGGACTATGTACGTTCCCAAGCAGGCCCTTGGACTATCTACGTTACCTAGCGGGTACTTAGAGTATGTACGTTACCTAGCGGGCACTTGGAGTATGTACGTTTCCTAGTGGGTACTTGGACTAGATAGGTGCCCTAGCGGGCACTTGGTCTATCTAGGTTAACTAGCAGGCACTTGGACTATCTAGGTTAACTAGCGGACATTTGGACTATTAGGGCCCCTAGAGGGCATTTGGATTATATTGGTTACCTAGCGGGCACTTGGACTATGTAGGTTAGGTAACGGGCACTTGGACTATCTAGGTTACCTAGCGGGAACTTGGACTATGTAGGTTACCTAGCAGGCACTTGGACTATCTAGGTTAGCTAACAGGAACTTGGAATATCTAGGTTACCTAGCGGGCACTTGGATTATGTAGGTTACCTTGCGGGCACTTGGACTATCTAGGTTACCTAACGGGAACTTGGACTATGTAGGTTAACTAGCGCACTCTTGGACGATCTAGGTTAACTAGCGGGCACTTGGAATATCTAGGTTAACTAGCGGGCCCTTGGACTATATAGGTTATCTAGCGGGCACTTGGACAATCTAGGTAAACTAGCGGGTTCTGGACTATGTAGGTTAACTAGCGGGCACTTGGACAATGCAGGTTCCCTAGTGGGCACTTTGACTATGTAGGTTCCCTAGGGGGCACTTGGACTATATATGTTCCCTACGGGCACTTGGACTATCTAAGTTCCCTAACAGGCACTTGGAATATGTAGGTTCCCTATCGGGCACTTGGACTATGTAGGTTCCTCAGCGGGCACTTGGATTATGTAGGTTCCCTATCGGGCACTTGGACTATCTAGGTTAACTAGCGGGCACTTGGACGATCTAGGTTAACTAACGGGCACTTGGACTATGTAGGTTCCCTAGCGGGCAATTGGATTATGTAGGTTCCGTATCGGGCACTTGGACTATGTAGGTTAACCAGCGGGCATTTGGAACATATTGGTTACCTAGCGGGCACTTGGACTATGTAGGTTCCCTATCGGGCACTTGGAGAATGTAGGTTAACTAGGGGGCACTAGGACAATGTAGGTTACCTAGCGGGCCCTTGGACTATCTAGGTTACCTAGGGGGAACCTGGACTATGTAGGTTAACTAGTGGGCACTTGGACTATCTAGGTTACCTAGCAGGCACTTGGACTATGTACGTTCCCAAGCAGGCCCTTGGACTATCTACGTTACCTAGCGGGTACTTAGAGTATGTACGTTACCTAGCGGGCACTTGGAGTATGTACGTTTCCTAGTGGGTACTTGGACTAGATAGGTGCCCTAGCGGGCAATTGGTCTATCTAGGTTAACTAGCGGGCACTTGGACTATCTAGGTTAACTAGCGGACATTTGGACTATTAGGGCCCCTAGCGGGCATTTGGATTATATTGGTTACCTAGCGGGCACTTGGACTATGTAGGTTAGGTAACGGGCACTTGGACTATCTAGGTTACCTAGCGGGAACTTGGACTATGTAGGTTACCTAGCAGGCACTTGGACTATCTAGGTTAGCTAACAGGAACTTGGAATATCTAGGTTACCTAGCGGGCACTTGGATTATGTAGGTTACCTTGCGGGCACTTGGACTATCTAGGTTACCTAACGGGAACTTGGACTATGTAGGTTAACTAGCGCACTCTTGGACGATCTAGGTTAACTAGCGGGCACTTGGAATATCTAGGTTAACTAGCGGGCCCTTGGAATATATAGGTTATCTAGCGGGCACTTGGACAATCTAGGTAAACTAGCGGGTTCTGGACTATGTAGGTTAACTAGCGGGCACTTGGACAATGCAGGTTCCCTAGTGGGCACTTTGACTATGTAGGTTCCCTAGCGGGCACTTGGACTATATATGTTCCCTACGGGCACTTGGACTATCTAAGTTCCCTAACAGGCACTTGGAATATGTAGGTTCCCTATCGGGCACTTGGACTATGTAGGTTCCTCAGCGGGCACTTGGATTATGTAGGTTCCCTATCGGGCACTTGGACTATCTAGGTTAACTAGCGGGCACTTGGACGATCTAGGTTAACTAGCAGGCCCTGGGCTATGTAGGTTAACTAGCGGGCACTTGGACTATGTAGGTTAACTAGCAGGCACTTGAACTATCAGGTTAACCAGCGGTCACTTAGTCTATGTAGGTAACCTAGCGGGAACTTGGACTGTCTAGGTTACCTAGTGGGCACTTTGACTATCTAGGATAACAAACGGGCACTTAGACTATGTACGTCCCCTAGCGGGCACTTGAAATATCTAGGTTAACTAGAGGGCACTTGGACTATGTAGGTTAACTAGCGGGCACTTGGACTATCTAGGTTAAGTAGAGGACCTTGGACTATGTAGGTTGACTAGCGGGCACTTGGACTATCTAGATTAACTAGCGGGCACTTGGATGATGCAGGTTCCCTAGCGGGCACTTGGACTATCTAGGTTCCCTAACGGGCACTTGGACTATGTAGGTTCCCTAGCGGGCACTTAGACTATGTAAGTCCCTTAGTGGGCGCTTGGACTATGTAGGTTCCCTATTGCGCATTTGGACTATGTAGGTTAACTTGCGGACCCTTGGACGATGTAGGTTAACTAGCGAGCACTTAGACTATCTAGGTTACCTAGCAGGCACTTGGACGATGTATGTCCCCTAGTGGGCACTTGGACTATCTAGGATAACTAACGGGCACTTGGACTATCTATGTTAACGTACTGGCACTTGGACTATCTAGGTTACCTTGCGGGCACTTGGACTATGTAGGTTACCTAGCGGGCACTTGGACTATCTAGGTTACCTAACGGGCACTTGGACTATGCAGGATACCTAGTGGGCCCTTGAACTATATAGGTTAACGAACGGGCTCTTGGACTATGTAGGTTACCTAGCAGGCACTTGGACTGTCTAGGGGACTTAGCGGGCACTTGGACTATCTAGGTTAACATACGGGCACTTGGACTATCTAGGTTACCTAGCGGGCACTTGGACTATCTAGGTTGGCTAACGGGCACTTGGACTAAGTACGTCCCCTAGTGGGCACTTGGACACACTAGGTTAACTAACGGGCAGTAGGACTATCTAGGTTAACTAGCGGACACTTGGACTATCTAGGTTACCTAGCTGGCACTAAGACTATGAAGGTTCCCTAGCGGGCACTAGGATTATCTAGGTTACCTAGCGGGCACTTGGACTATGTAGGTTAACTAGAGGGCATTTGGACTATGTCGGTTACCTAGCAGGCACTTGGACTATATAGGTTCCCTATCGGGCACTTGGAAAATGTAGGTTAACTAGGGGGCACTAGGACTATGTAGGTTACCTAGCGGGCCCATAGACTATCTAGGTTACCTAGCGGGCATTTGGACTATATAGGCTCCCTAGCGTTTATTTGGACAATAAAGATTATTTAGCGGGCACTTAGACTTTGTAGGTTACCTAGCGGGTACTTGGACTATCTAGGTTACCTAGCAGGCACTTGAACTATCTACGTTACCTAGCGTGTACTTGGAGTATGTAGGTTACCTACCGGGCTGTTGGACAATCTAGGTTACCTAGCGGGCACTTGGACTATCTAGGTTAACTAACAGGCACTTGGACTATGTAGGTTCCCTAGCGGGCAATTGGATTATGTAGGTTCCGTATCGGGCACTTGGACTATGTAGGTTAACCAGCGGGCATTTGGAACATATTGGTTACCTAGCGGGCACTTGGACTATGTAGGTTCCCTATCGGGCACTTGGAGAATGTAGGTTAACTAGGGGGCACTAGGACAATGTAGGTTACCTAGCGGGCCCTTGGACTATCTAGGTTACCTAGGGGGAACCTGGACTATGTAGGTTAACTAGTGGGCACTTGGACTATCTAGGTTACCTAGCAGGCACTTGGACTATGTACGTTCCCAAGCAGGCCCTTGGACTATCTACGTTACCTAGCGGGTACTTAGAGTATGTACGTTACCTAGCGGGCACTTGGAGTATGTACGTTTCCTAGTGGGTACTTGGACTAGATAGGTGCCCTAGCGGGCACTTGGTCTATCTAGGTTAACTAGCGGGCACTTGGACTATCTAGGTTAACTAGCGGACATTTGGACTATTAGGGCCCCTAGCGGGCATTTGGATTATATTGGTTACCTAGCGGGCACTTGGACTATGTAGGTTAGGTAACGGGCACTTGGACTATCTAGGTTACCTAGCGGGCACTTGGATTATGTAGGTTACCTTGCGGGCACTTGGACTATCTAGGTTACCTAACGGGAACTTGGACTATGTAGGTTAACTAGCGCACTCTTGGACGATCTAGGTTAACTAGCGGGCACTTGGAATATCTAGGTTAACTAGCGGGCCCTTGGACTATATAGGTTATCTAGCGGGCACTTGGACAATCTAGGTAAACTAGCGGGTTCTGGACTATGTAGGTTAACTAGCGGGCACTTGGACAATGCAGGTTCCCTAGTGGGCACTTTGACTATATAGGTTCCCTAGCGGGCACTTGGACTATGTAGGTTCCCTATCGGGCACTTGGACTATGTAGGTTCCTCAGCGGGCACTTGGATTATGTAGGTTCCCTATCGGGCACTTGGACTATCTAGGTTAACTAGCGGGCACTTGGACGATCTAGGTTAACTAACGGGCACTTGGACTATGTAGGTTCCCTAGCGGGCAATTGGATTATGTAGGTTCCGTATCGGGCACTTGGACTATGTAGGTTAACCAGCGGGCATTTGGAACATATTGGTTACCTAGCGGGCACTTGGACTATGTAGGTTCCCTATCGGGCACTTGGAGAATGTAGGTTAACTAGGGGGCACTAGGACAATGTAGGTTACCTAGCGGGCCCTTGGACTATCTAGGTTACCTAGGGGGAACCTGGACTATGTAGGTTAACTAGTGGGCACTTGGACTATCTAGGTTACCTAGCAGGCACTTGGACTATGTACGTTCCCAAGCAGGCCCTTGGACTATCTACATTACCTAGCGGGTTCTTAGAGTATGTACGTTACCTAGCGGGCACTTGGAGTATGTACGTTTCCTAGTGGGTACTTGGACTAGATAGGTGCCCTAGCGGGCAATTGGTCTATCTAGGTTAACTAGCGGGCACTTGGACTATCTAGGTTAACTAGCGGACATTTGGACTATTAGGGCCCCTAGCGGGCATTTGGATTATATTGGTTACCTAGCGGGCACTTGGACTATGTAGGTTAGGTAACGGGCACTTGGACTATCTAGGTTACCTAGCGGGAACTTGGACTATGTAGGTTACCTAGCAGGCACTTGGACTATCTAGGTTAGCTAACAGGAACTTGGAATATCTAGGTTACCTAGCGGGCACTTGGATTATGTAGGTTACCTTGCGGGCACTTGGACTATCTAGGTTACCTAACGGGAACTTGGACTATGTAGGTTAACTAGCGCACTCTTGGATGATCTAGGTTAACTAGCGGGCACTTGGAATATCTAGGTTAACTAGCGGGCCCTTGGACTATATAGGTTATCTAGCGGGCACTTGGACAATCTAGGTAAACTAGCGGGTTCTGGACTATGTAGGTTAACTAGCGGGCACTTGGACAATGCAGGTTCCCTAGTGGGCACTTTGACTATGTAGGTTCCCTAGCGGGCACTTGGACTATATATGTTCCCTACGGGCACTTGGACTATCTAAGTTCCCTAACAGGCACTTGGAATATGTAGGTTCCCTATCGGGCACTTGGACTATGTAGGTTCCTCAGCGGGCACTTGGATTATGTAGGTTCCCTATCGGGCACTTGGACTATCTAGGTTAACTAGCAGGCCCTGGGCTATGTAGGTTAACTAGCGGGCACTTGGACTATGTAGGTTAACTATCAGGCACTTGAACTATCAGGTTAACCAGCGGTCACTTAGACTATGTAGGTAACCTAGCGGGAACTTGGACTGTCTAGGTTACCTAGTGGGCACTTTGACTATCTAGGATAACAAAAGGGCACTTAGACTATGTACGTCCCCTAGCGGGCACTTGGAATATCTAGGTTAACTAGAGGGCACTTGGACTATGTAGGTTAACTAGCGGGCACTTGGACTATCTAGGTTAAGTAGAGGACCTTGGACTATGTAGGTTGACTAGCGGGCACTTGGACTATCTAGATTAACTAGCGGGCACTTGGATGATGCAGGTTCCCTAGCGGGCACTTGGACTATCTAGGTTCCCTAACGGGCACTTGGACTATGTAGGTTCCCTAGCGGGCACTTAGACTATGTAAGTCCCTTAGTGGGCGCTTGGACTATGTAGGTTCCCTATTGCGCATTTGGACTATGTAGGTTAACTTGCGGACCCTTGGACGATGTAGGTTAACTAGCGAGCACTTAGACTATCTAGGTTACCTAGCAGGCACTTGGACGATGTATGTCCCCTAGTGGGCACTTGGACTATCTAGGATAACTAACGGGCACTTGGACTATCTATGTTAACGTACTGGCACTTGGACTATCTAGGTTACCTTGCGGGCACTTGGACTATGTAGGTTACCTAGCGGGCACTTGGACTATCTAGGTTACCTAACGGGCACTTGGACTATGCAGGATACCTAGTGGGCCCTTGGACTATATAGGTTAACGAACGGGCTCTTGGACTATGTAGGTTACCTAGCAGGCACTTGGACTGTCTAGGGTACTTAGCGGGCACTTGGACTATCTAGGTTAACATACGGGCACTTGGACTATCTAGGTTACCTAGCGGGCACTTGGACTATCTAGGTTACCTAACGGGCACTTGGACTATGCAGGATACCTAGTGGGAACTTGGACTGTCTAGGTTACCTAGCGGGCACTTTGACTATGTAGGTTAACTAGCGGGCACTTGGACTATCTAGGTTACCTAACGGGCACTTGGACTATCTAGGTTACCTAGCGGGCACTTGGACTCTAAAGGTTACCTTGCGGGCCTTTGGACTATGTAGGTTACCTAGCGGGCACTTGGACTATCTATGCTATTAACGGGCACTTGGACTATGTAGGTAACCTAGCGGGCACTTGGACAGTCTAGGTTACCTAGTGGGCACATGGACTTCTAGGTTAACGAACGGGCACTTGGACTATGTAGGTTAGGTAGCGGGCACTTGGACTATCTATGCTATTAACGGGCACTTGGACTATGTAGGTAACCTAGCGGGCACTTGGACAGTCTAGGTTACATAGCGGGCACTTTGACTATCTAGGTTAACGAACGGGCACTTGGGCTATCTAGGTTAGGTAACGGGCATTTGGACTATCTAGGTTACCTAGCGGGAACTTGGACAATGTAGGTTACCTAGGGGGAACTTGGACTATCTAGGTTACCTAACGGGCACTTGGACTATCTCGGTTACATAGCGGGTACTTGGAGTATGTAGGTTACCTAGCGGGCCTTTGGACTATGTAGGTTACCTTGCGGGCACTTGGACTATCTAGGTAAACTAGCGGATTCTGGACTATGTAGATTAACTAGCGGGCATTTGGACAATGCAGGTTCCCTTGCGGGCACTTTGACTATGTAGGTTCCCTAGAGGGCACTTGGACTATATATGTTCCCTACGGGCCTTTGGACTATCTAAGTTCCCTAACAGGCACTTGGAATATGTAGGTTCCCTATCGGGCACTTGGATTATGTAAGTTCCCTAGCTGGCACTTGGACTATGTGGGTTTCCTGGCGGTCATTTGGACTATCTAGGTTACCTACCGGGCACTTGGACTCTATAGGTTCCCTAGCGGGCACTTGGATTATATAGGTTCCCTATCGGCCACTTGGACTATGTAGGTTAACTAGAGGGCATTTGGACTATGTAGGTAACCTTGCGGGCACTTGGACTATGTAGGTTCCCTATCGGGAACTTGGAGAATGTAGGTTAACTAGGGGGCACTAGGACTATGTAGGTTACCTAGCGGGCCCTTGGAATATCTAGGTTACCTAGCGGGCATTTGGACTATGTAGGCTCCCTAGCGGTCATTTGGACTATATAGATTACCTAGCGGGCACTTAGAATTTGTAGGTTAACTAGCGGGCACTAGGACTATCTAGGTTAATAAAAGTCACTTGGAGTATGTAGGTTCCATAGCGGGCCCTTGGACTATGTGCGTTCCCTAGCGGGCATTTGGACTATCTAGGTTACCTAGCGGACACTTGGACTATCTAGATTACCTAGGGGGAACCTGGACTATGGAGGTTAACTAGTGGGCACTTGGACTATCTAGGTAACCTAGCAGGCACTTGGACTATGTAGGTTAACTAGCGGGCACTTGGACTATCTAGGTTACCTAGCGGGCACTTGGGCTATGTACATTCCCTAGCAGGCACTTGGACTATCTACGTTACCTAGCGGGCACTTGGACTATGTACGTTACCTAGGGGGCACTTGGACTATGTACGTTTCCTAGCGGGTACTTGGACAATCTACGTTAACTAGCGGGCACTTGGACTATGTAGGTTCCCTATGGGGCACTTGGACTAGATAGGTTCCCTAGGGGGCACTTGGTCTATCTAGGGTAACTAGCGGGCACTTGGAATATCTAGGTTAATAGCTGGTTCTTGGACTATGTAGGTTAACTAGCAGGCACTTGGACAATCTAGGTTAACTAGCGGGCACTTGCACAATGCAGGTTCCCTAGCGGGCACTTTGACTATGTAGATTCCCTAGCGGGCACTTGGATTATATAGGTTCCCAACGGGCACTTGGACTATCTAGGTTCCCTAACGGGCACTTGGAATATGTAGGTTCCCTATCTGGCACTTAGACTATGTAGGTTAACTAGCGGGCATTTGGATGATCAATGTTAACTAGCGGGCACTTGGACTATCTTGGTTAATTAGCGGGCACTTGTAAAATGCAGGTTCCCTAGCGGGCACTTTGACTATGTAGGTTCCCTAGCGGGCACTTGGACTATATAGGTTCCGTATGGGCACTTGGACTATATAGGTTCCCTATGGGCACTTGGACTATCTAGGTTCCCTAACGGGCACTTGGAATATGTAGGTTCCCTCTCGGGCACTTGGACTATGTAAGTTCCCTAGCGGGCACTTGGACTATGTGGGTTTCCTGGCGGGCATTTGGACTATCTAGGTTACCTACCGGGCACTTGGACTCTGTAGGTTCCCTAGCGGGCACTTGGACTATGTAGGTTACCTAGCGGGCACTTGGAGTATCTACGTTAGCTAACAGGAACTTGGACTATCTAGGTTACCTAGCGGGCACTTTGACTATGTAGGTTACCTAGCAGGCACTTGGACTATCTAAGTTAGCTAAAAGGAACTTGGACTATCTAGGTTACCTAGCGGGCACTAGGACTATGTAGGTTACCTAACGGGCACTTGGACTATGTAGGTTAACTAGCGGACACTTGGACGATCTAGGTTAACTAGCCGGCACTTGGAATATCTAGGTTAACTAGCGGGCACTTGGACTATCTAGGTTAACTAGCGGGTTCTTGGACTATGTAGGTTAACTAGCGGGCCCTTGGACTATGTAGGTTAACAAACGGGCACTTGGACGATCTAGGTTAACTAGCGGGCAATTGGACTATATTGTTTAACTAGCGGGCACTTGGACTATCTAGGTTAACTAGCGGGCACTTGGACGATGCAGGTTCCCTAATGGGCACTTTGCCTATGTAGGTTCCCTAGCGGGAACTTGGACTATATAGGTTCCCTATGGGCACTTGGACTCTCTAGTTTCCCTAAAGGGCACTTGGATTATGTAGGTTCCCTAGCGGGCACTTGGACTATGCAGATTCCGTATCGGGCACTTGGACTATGTAGGTTATCTAGCAGGCCCTTGGACTCTCTAGGTTACCTGGCGAGCACTTGGACGATGCAGGTTCCGTAGTGGGCACTTCGGCTGTCCAGGTTCCCTAACGGGCACTTGGATGTGTAGGTTCCATAGGGGGCACTTGGACTATATAGGTTCCCTATTGGGCACTTGGACTATGTAGGTTTGTATCGGGCATTGGGACTATGTAGGTTAACTACCGGGCACTTGGACATCTAGGTTACCTAGCGGGCACTTGCTCTATTTACATACCCTAGCTGGCACTTGGACTATGTAGGTTACCTAGCGGGCCCTTGGACTATCTAGGATAGCTAGCGGGCACTTGAACTATGTAGGTTAACTAGTGGGCCCTTAGACTATCTAGGTTAGCTAACGGGCACTTGGACAATATAGGTTAATTAGCCCGTACTTGGACTATGTAGGTCAACTAACGGGCCCTTGGACTATCTAGGTTAGCTAAGGGGCACTTGGACAATATAGGTTAATTAGCCCGTACTTGGACTATGTAGGTCAACTAACGGGCACTTGGACGATCTAAGTTAACTAGCGGGCACTTGGACTATGTAGGTTAGCTAGCGGGCACTTGAACTATGTAGGTTAACTAGTGGGCCCTTAGACTATCTAGGTTAGCTAGTGGGCACTTGGACTATGTAGGTTAAAGAGTGGGTATTTCGACTATGGAGGTGCCCTAGCGGGCATTTGGACTATATAGATTACCTAGGGGGTACTTGGACTTTGTAGGTTACATAGCGGGCACTTGGACTATCTAGGTTACCTAGCGTGCACTTGAACTATCTACGTTACCTAGCGGGTACTTGGACTATCTAGGTTAACTAGCGGGCACTTGGACTATTTAGGTTAACTAACGGGCACTTGGACTATGTAAGTTCCCTAGCGGGCACTTGGATTATGTAGGTTCCCTATCAGGCACATGGACTATGTAGGTTACTAGCGGGCATTTGGACTATGTAGGTTACCTAACGGGCACGTGGACTATCTAGGTTATGTAACGGGCACTTGGACTATCTAGGTTACCTAGTGGGAACTTGGACTATGTAGGTTACCTATCGGGCACTTTGACTATCTTGGTTATTTAGCGGGCACTTGGACTATGTAGGTTAACTAGCGGACACTTGGACGAACTAGGTTAAGGAGCGGGTCCTTGGACTATGTAGGTTACCTAGCGGGCACATGGACTATCTAGGTTAGCTAACAGGAACTTGGACTATCTAGGTTACCTAGAAGGCACTTTGACTATTTAGGTCACCTAGCGGGCACTTGGACTATCTAGGTTACCTAACGGGCACTTGGACTATGCAGGTAACCTAGCGGGCAGTTGGACTGTCTAGTTCATCTAGCGGCGACATGGATTTCTAGGTTAACGAACGGGCACTTGGACTATGTAGGTTGCCTAGTGGGCACTTGGACGATCTATATTAGGTAACGGGCACTAGGACTATCCAGGTTACCTAGCGGGAACTAGGACTATGTAGGTAACCTAGCGGGCACTTGGACTATCTAGGTTTCTTAACGGGCACTTGGACGATCTAGGTTAACTAGCGGGCACTTGGACTATTTAGGTTAACTAGCGGGCACTTGGACTATCTAAGTTAACTAGCGGGCACTTGGGCGATGCAGGTTCTCTAGCGGGCACTTGGACTATCTAGGTTCCCTAACGGGCACGTGGACTATGTAGGTTCCCTAGCGGGCACTTGGACTATGTAAGTCCCTTAGCGGGCACTTGGACTATGTTGGTTTCCTATCTGGCTCTTGGACTATGGTGGTTAACTAGCGGGCCCTTGGACTATGTAGGTTAACTAGCGGGCACTTAGACTATCTAGGTTACCTAGCGGGCACTTGGACTATCTAGGTTACATAGCGGGCACTTGGACTATGTAGGTTAACTAGCGAGCACTTCGACAATCTAGGTTAACTAGCGGACCTTGGACTACGTAGGTTAACTAGCGTGCACTTGGACTATCTAGTTTAACTAGCGGGCACCTGGATGCTCAATGTTAACTAGCGGTCACTTGGACTATCTAGGTTAGCTAACGGGCACTTGGACTAAGTACGTCCCCTAGTGGGCACTTGGACACTCTAGGTTAACTAACAGGCAGTAGGACTATCTAGGTTAACTAGCGAACACTTGGAATATCTAGGTTACCTAGCTGGCACTAAGACTATGAAGGTTCCCTAGCAGGCACTAGGATTATCTAGGTTACCTAGCGGGCACTTGGACTATGTAGGTTAACTAGAGGGCATTTGGACTATGTCGGTTACCTAGCAGGCACTTGGACTATATAGGGTCCCTATCGGGCCCTTTGAAAATGTAGGTTAACTAGGGGGCACTAGGACAATGTAGGTTACCTAGCGGGCCCATAGACTATCTAGGTTACCTAGCGGGCATTTGGACTATATAGGCTCCCTAGCGTTTATTTGGACTATAAAGATTATTTAGCGGGCACTTAGACTTTGTAGGTTACCTAGCGGGTACTTGGACTATCTAGGTTACCTAGCAGGCACTTGAACTATCTACGTTACCTAGCGTGTACTTGGAGTATGTAGGTTACCTACCGGGCTGTTGGACAATCTAGGTTACCTAGCGGGCACTTGGACTATCTAGGTTAACTAACGGGCACTTGGACTATGTAGGTTCCCTAGCCGGCAATTGGATTATGTAGGTTCCGTATCGGGCACTTGGACTATGTAGGTTAACCAGCGGGCTTTGGAACATGTTGGTTACCTAGCGGGCACTTGGACTATGTAGGTTCCCTATCGGGCACTTGGAGAATGTAGGTTAACTAGGGGGCACTAGGACAATGTAGGTTACCTAGCGGGCCCTTGGACTATCTAGGTTACCTAGGGGGAACCTGGACTATGTAGGTTAACTAGTGGGCACTTGGACTATCTAGGTTACCTAGCAGGCACTTGGACTATGTACGTTCCCAAGCAGGCCCTTGGATTATCTACGTTACCTAGCGGGCACTTAGACTATGTACGTTACCTAGCGGGCACTTGGAGTATGTACGTTTCCTAGTGGGTACTTGGACTAGATAGGTTCCCTAGCGGGCACTTGGTCTATCTAGGTTAACTAGCGGGCACTTGGACTATCTAGGTTAACTAGCGGACATTTGGATTATTAGGGCCCCTAGCGGGCATTTAGATTATATTGGTTTCCTAGCGGGCACTTGGACTATGTAGGTTAGGTAACGGGCACTTGGACTATCTAGGTTACCTAGCGGGAACTTGGACTATGTAGGTTACCTAGCAGGCACTTGGACTATCTAGGTTAGTTAACAGGAACTTGGAATATCTAGATTACCTAGCGGGCACTTGGATTATGTAGGTTACCTTGCGGGCACTTGGACTATCTAGGTTACCTAACGGGAACTTGGACTATGTAGGTTAACTAGCGCACTCTTGGACGATCTAGGTTAACTAGCGGGCACTTGGAATATCTAGGTTAACTAGCGGGCCCTTGGACTATATAGGTTATCTAGCGGGCACTTGGACAATCTAGGTAAACTAGCGGGTTCTGGACTATGTAGGTTAACTAGCGGGCACTTGGACAATGCAGGTTCCCTAGTGGGCACTTTGACTATGTAGGTTCCCTAGCGGGCACTTGGACTATATATGTTCCCTACGGGCACTTGGACTATCTAAGTTCCCTAACAGGCACTTGGAATATGTAGGTTCCCTATCGGGCACTTGGACTATGTAGGTTCCTCAGCGGGCACTTGGATTATGTAGGTTCCCTATCGGGCACTTGGACTATCAAGGTTAACTAGCGGGCACTTGGACGATCTAGGTTAACTAGCAGGCCCTGGGCTATGTAGGTTAACTAGCGGGCACTTGGACTATGTAGGTTAACTAGCAGGCACTTGAACTATCAGGTTAACCAGCGGTCACTTAGACTATGTAGGTAACCTAGCGGGAACTTGGACTGTCTAGGTTACCTAGTGGGCACTTTGACTATCTAGGATAACAAACGGGCACTTAGACTATGTACGTCCCCTAGCGGGCACTTGGAATATCTAGGTTAACTAGAGGGCACTTGGACTATGTAGGTTAACTAGCGGGCACTTGGACTATCTAGGTTAAGTAGAGGACCTTGGACTATGTAGGTTGACTAGCGGGCACTTGGACTATCTAGATTAACTAGCTGGCACTTGGATGATGCAGGTTCCCTAGCGGGCACTTGGACTATCTAGGTTCCCTAACGGGCACTTGGACTATATAGGTTCCCTAGCGGGCACTTAGACTATGTAAGTCCCTTAGTGGGCGCTTGGACTATGTAGGTTCCCTATTGCGCATTTGGACTATGTAGGTTAACTTGCGGGCCCTTGGACGATGTAGGTTAACTAGCGAGCACTTAGACTATCTAGGTTACCTAGCAGGCACTTGGACTATGTACGTCCCCTAGTGGGCACTTGGACTATCTAGGATAACTAACGGGCACTTGGACTATCTAGGTTACCTAGCGGGCACTAGGACTATCTAGGTTAATAAAAGTCACTTGGAGTATGTAGGTTCCCTAGCGGGCCCTTGGACTATGTGCGTTCCCTAGCGGGCATTTGGACTATCTAGGTTGCCTAACAGGCACTTGGACTATGTAGGTTCCCTAGCGGGCACTTGGATTATGTAGGTTCCCTATCGGGCACATGGACTATGTAGGATAACTAGCGGGCATTTGGACTATGTAGGTTACCTAGCGGGCACTTGGACTATCTAGATTACCTAGGGGGAACCTGGACTATGGAGGTTAACTAGTGGGCACTTGGACTATCTAGGTAACCTAGCAGGCACTTGGACTATGTAGGTTAACTAGCGGGCACTTGGACTATCTAGGTTACCTAGCGGGCACTTGTGCTATGTACATTCCTTAGCAGGCACTTGGACTATCTACGTTACCTAGCGGGCACTTGGACTATGTACGTTACCTAGGGGGCACTTGGACTATGTACGTTTCCTAGCGGGTACTTGGACAATCTACGTTAACTAGCGGGCACGTGGACTATGTAGGTTCCCTATGGGGCACTTGGACTAGATAGGTTCCCTAGGGGGCACTTGGTCTATCTAGGTTAACTAGCGGGCACTTGGAATATCTAGGTTAATAGCTGGTTCTTGGACTATGTAGGTTAACTAGCAGGCACTTGGACAATCTAGGTTAACTAGCGGGCACTTGCACAATGCAGGTTCCCTAGCGGGCACTTTGACTATGTAGGTTCCCTAGCGGGCACTTGGACTATATAGGTTCCCAACGGGCACTTGGACTATCTAGGTTCCCTAACGGGCACTTGGTATATGTAGGTTCCCTATCTGGCACTTAGACTATGTAGGTTAACTAGCGGGCATTTGGATGATCAATGTTAACTAGAGGGCACTTGGACTATCTTGGTTAATTAGCGGGCACTTGTAAAATGCAGGTTCCCTAGCGGGCACTTTGAATATGTAGGTTCCCTATGGGCACTTGGACTATCTAGGTTCCCTAACGGGCACTTGGATTATGTAGGTTAACTAGCGGGCACTTGGAAAATGTAGGTTAACTAGCGGACACTTGGACGATCTAGGTTAACTAGCGGGCCCTTTCACTATGTAGGTTAACTAGCGGTCCCTTGGACTATGTAGGTTACCTATCGGGCACTTTGACTATCTTGGTTATTTAGCGGGCACTTGGACTATGTAGGTTAACTAGCGGACACTTGGACGAACTAGGTTAAGGAGCGGGTCCTTGGACTATGTAGGTTACCTAGCGGGCACATGGACTATCTAGGTTAGCTAACAGGAACTTGGACTATCTAGGTTACCTAGAAGGCACTTTGACTATTTAGGTCACCTAGCGGGCACTTGGACTATCTAGGTTACCTAACGGGCACTTGGACTATGCAGGTAACCTAGCGGGCAGTTGGACTGTCTAGTTCATCTAGCGGCGACATGGATTTCTAGGTTAACGAACGGGCACTTGGACTATGTAGGTTGCCTAGCGGGCACTTAGACGATCTATGTTAGGTAACGGGCACTAGGACTATCCAGGTTACCTAGCGGGCACTTGGACTATCTAAGTTAACTAGCGGGCACTTGGGCGATGCAGGTTCTCTAGCGGGCACTTGGACTATATAGGTTCCCTAACGGGCACTTGGACTATGGAGGTTCCCTAGCGGGCACTTGGACTATGTAAGTCCCGTAGAGGGCACTTGGACTATGTTGGTTTCCTATCTGGCTCTTGGACTATGGTGGTTAACTAGCGGGCCCTTGGACTATGTAGGTTAACTAGCGGGCACTTAGACTATCTAGGTTACCTAGCGGGCACTTGGACTATGTACATACCCTAGCGGGCACTTGCACTATCTAAGTTACCTAGCGGGCACATGGACTATGTACGTCCCCTAGTGGGCACTTGGACTATCTAACTTACTTAGCGGGCACTTGGACTATGTAGGTTAACTAGAGGGCACTGGGACTATGTAGGTTAACTAGCAGACACTTGGACGATCTAGGTTATCTAGTGGGCCCTTGCACTATGTAGGTTAACTAGCGGGTCCTTGTATTATGTAGGTTTACTAGCAGGCACTTGGACTATCTAGGTTAACTAGCGGGCACTTGGACTATGTAGTTTCCCTAGCGGGCATTTGGACTATTTAGGTTACCTAGCGGGAAATTGGACTATGTAGGTTGCCTATCGGGCACTTGGACTATGTAGGTTAACTAGCGGGCACTTGGATTGTCAAGGTTACCTAGTGGGCACTTTGAAGATCTAGGTTAGCAAACGGGCACTTGGAATATGTAGGTTACCTAGCAGGCACTTGGACTGTCTAGGTTACTTAGCGAGGACTTGGAATATCTAGGTTAACGAACGGGCACTTGGACTATGTGGTTACGTAGCAGGCACTTGGACTATCTATGTTAGCTAACGGGCACTTGGAGTATCTAAGTTACCTAGTGGGCACTTGGAATATGTAGGTTACCTAGCAGGCACTTGGACTGTCTAGGTTTCCTAGCGGGCACTTGGACTATCTAGGTTAACAAACGGGCACTTGGACTATGTGGTTACCTAGCGGGCACTTGGACTATCTCTGTTAGCTAACGGGCACTTGGACTATCTAAGTTGCCTAGCGGGCACTTGGACTACGTAGGTTCCCTAGCGGGCACTTGGACTCTGTATGTTCCCTAGCGGGCACTTGGAATATGTATGTTCCCTATGGACACTTGAACTATGTAAGTTAACTACCGGGCACTTGGAATATGTAGGTTAACAAGTGGGCCCTTGGACTATCTAGGTTACCTAGCGGGCCCTTGGACTATGTAGATTAACTAGCGGCATTTGGACTATCTACGTTAACTAGCGGGCCCTTGGACTATGTAGATTCCCTAGCGGGCATTTGGACTATATAGATATACTAGGGGGCACTTAGACTTTGTAGGTTACCTAGCAGACACTTGGACTATCTAGGTTACCTAGCTGGCACTTGAACTATCTTCGTTACCTAACGGGCACTTGGACTATGTAGGTTCCCTAGCGGGCATTTGGATTATGTATGTTCCCTATCGGGCACTTGGACTATGTAGGGTACCTAGCGGGCACTTGGACTATGTAGGTTCCCTATCGGGCACTTGGAGAATGTAGGTTAACTAGGGGGCACTAGGACTGTGTAGGTTTCCTAGCGGGCCCTTGGACTACCTAGGTTACCGAGCGGGCATTTGGACTATGTATGCTCCCTAGTGGTCATTTGGACTATATAGATTACCTAGCGGGCACTTAGACTTTGTAGGTCACCTAGCGGGCACTTAGACTATCTAGGTTACCTAGCTGGCACTTGAACTATCTTCGTTACCTAGAGGGTATTTGGAGTATGTAGGTTACCTACCGGGCTGTTGGACTATCTAGGTTACCTAGCGGGCACTGGGACTATCTAGGTTAACTAACGGGCACTTGGACTATGTAGGTTCCCTAGCGGGCCCATGGACTATTTAAGTTCCCTAGCGGGCACTTGGACTATGTGGATTCCCTAGCGGGCATTTGGACTATCTAGGTTACCTAACGGGCACTTGGACAATGTAGGTTGCCTAGCGGGCACTTGGACAATGTAGGTTCTCTAGCGGGCACTTGGATTTTGTAGGTTGCCTATCGGGCACTTGTACTATGTAGGTTAACTAGCGGGCATTTGGACTATGTAGGTTACCTAGCAGGCACTTGGACTATGTAGGTTCCCTATCGGGCATTTTGACTCTGTAGGTTACCTAGCGGGCCCTTGGACTATCTAGGTTACCTAGGGAGAACCTGGACTATGTAGGTTAACTAGTGGGCACTTGGACTACCTAGGTTACCTTGCAGGCACTTGGACTATATAGGTTACCTAGCGGGCACTTGGACTAGTTAACTACCGGGAAATTGGACTATCTAACTTAAGTAGCGGGCACTTGGACGATGCAGGTTCCCTAGCAGGCACTTGGACTATCTAGGTTCCCTAACGGGCACTTGGACTATGTAGGTTCCATAGCGGGCACTTGGACTATGTAGGTTCCCTATCGGGCACTTGGACTATGTAGGTTTCTATCAGGCACTTGGACTATGTAGATTAACTAGCAGGCACTTGGACTATGTAGGTTCCCTATCGGGCACGTGGACTATGTATGTTTCTATCAGGCACTTGGACTATGTAGATTAACTAGCGGGCACTTAGACTATGTACGTCCCCTAGTGGGCACTTCGACTATCTAGGTTAATAGCGGGCATTCGGTCTATCTACGTTACCTAGCGGGCACTTGGACTATGTAGGTCAACTAGCGGGCCCTTGGACTATCTAGGTTAGCTAAGGGCACTTGGATTATGTAAGTTAACTAGAGGGCACTTGGACTATGTAGGTTAACTAGCTGACACTTGGACGATCTAGGTTAACTAACGGGCACTTGGACGATATAGGTTAACTACCGGGCACTTGGATTATCTAGGTTGGCTAGCGGGCACTTGAACTATGTAGGTTAACTAGTCGGCCCTTAGACTATCTAGGTTAGCTAACGGGCACTTGGACAATGTAGGTTAATTAGAGGGTACTTGGACTATGTAGGTTCCCCAGTGGGCATTTGGACTATCTTGGTTACCTATTGGGCACTTGAACTATCTATGTTACCTAGCGGGTACTTGGATTATCTAGGTTAACTACCGGGCACTTGGACTATCTAGGTTAACTAGCGGGCACTTGGACTATCTAGATTAACTACCGGGCACTTGGATGATGCAGGTTCCCTAGCGGGCACTTGGACTATCTAGGTTCCCTAACGGGCACTTGGACTATGTATGTTCCTTAGCGGGCACTTGGACTATTTACGTCCCTTAGCGGGCACGTGGACTATGTAGGTTAACTAGCGTGCCCTTGGACTATGTAGGTTAACTAGCCGGCACTTAGACTATCTAGGTTACCTAGCGGGCACTTGGACTATGTACATACCATAGTGGGCACTTGGACTATCTAGGTTACCTAGCGGGCACTTGTACTATGTACGTCCCTGAGTGGGCACTAGGACTATCTAGGATAAATAACGGGCACTAGGAATATCTAGGTTACCTAGCGGGCACTTGGACTATGTACGTTCCCTAGTGGGCACTTGGACTATCTAGGTTAATTAACGGGCACTAGGACTATCTAGGTTAACTAGCGGGCACTTGGTCTATCTAAGTCAACTAGCGGGCCCTTGGACTATGTAGGTTTAATAGCGGACACATGGACGATCTTGGTTAACTAGCGGGCCCTTGCACTATGTAGGTTAACTATCAGGTACTTGGATTAGCTAGGTTACCTAGTGGGCCCTTGAACTATGTAGGTTAACTAGTTGACCCTTGGACTATCTAGGTTAGCTAACGGGCACTTGGACTATATAGGTTGTTTAGCGGGCACTTGGACTATGTGGGTGCCCTAATGGGCATTTGGACTATATAGATAACCTAGCAGGCACTTGGACTTTGTAGGTTACCTACCGGGCACTTGGACTATCTAGGTTCCTAGCGGGCACTTGGACTATCTAGGTTTTCGTGCGGGCACTTGGACTATGTAGGTTACCTAGCGGGCACTTGGACTATGTAGGTTACCTAACGGGCACTTGGACTATCTAGTTTACCTAGCGTGCGCTGGGACTATGTAGGTTACCTAGCAGGCACTTGGACAGTCTAGGTTAACTAGCGGGCACTTGGACTATCTAGGTTAACGAATGGGCACTTGGACTATGTAGGTTACCTAGCGGGCACTTGGAGTATCTAGGTTACGTAGCGGGCACTTGGACTATGTAGGTGAACTAGAGGACATTAGGATGATCTAGGTTAACTAGTGGGCCCTTGGACTATGTAGGTTAACTAGCGGGCACTTGGATAATCTAGGTTAACTAGCGGGCAATTGTACGATCTAGGTTAACTAGCCGGCACTTGGACTATCAAGGTTAACTAGCGAATCCTTGGACTATGTAGGTTAACTAGCGGGCCCTTGGACTTGTAGCTTACCTAGCGGGCACTTGGACTATGTAGGTTACCTAGCGGGCACTTGGACTATCTAGGTTAGCGAACGGGGAATTGGACTATGTAGGTGACCTAGCAGGCACTTGTACTGTCTAGGTTACCTAGCGGGCACTTGGACTATCTAGGTTAACGAACGGGCACTTGGACTATGTAGGTTACCTAGCGGGCTCTTGGAATATGTAGGTTACCTAGCGGGCACTTGGACTATCTAGGTTACCTAACGGGCACTTCGACTATCTAGGTTACGTAGCGGGCACTTGGACTATGTAGGTTACCTACAGGACATTTGGATGATCTAGGTTAACTAGTGGGCCCTTAGACTATGTAGGTTAACTAGCGGGCACTTGGACTACCAGGATAATTAGCGGTCACTTGGAGGATGCAGGTTCCCTAGCGGGTACTTGGACTATATAGGTTCCCTATGGGCCCTTGGAACCTCTAATTTCCCTAAAGGGCACTTGGACTATGTAGGTTCCCTAGCGGGCACTTGGCCTATGTAGGTTAACTAGCAGGCCCTTGGACTATCTAGGTTACCTAGCGGGCACTTGGACGATGCAGGTTCCCTAGTGGGCACTTGGACTATCTAGGTTCCCTAACGGGCACTTGGACTATGTAGGTTCCATAGCGGGCACTTGGACTATGTAGGTTCCCTATCGGGCACTTGGACTATGTAGGTTTCTATCAGGCACTTGGACTATGTAGATTAACTAGCGGGCACTTGGGCTATGTAGGTTCCCTATCGGGCACTTGGACTATGTAGGTTTCTATCAGGCACTTGGACTATGTAGATTAACTAGCGGGCACTTGGACTATGTAGGTTCCTTATCGGGCACTTGGACTATGTAGGTTTCTATCAGGCACTTGGACTATGTAGATTAACTAGCGGGCACTTAGACTATGTACGTCCCCTAGTGGGCACTTCGACTATCTAGGTTAACTAGCGGGCTCGGTCTATCTACGTTACCTAGCAGGCACTTGGACTATGTAGGTCAACTAGCGGGCCCTTGGACTATCTAGGTTAGCTAAGGGCACTTGGATTATGTAAGTTAACTAGAGGGCACTTGGACTATGTAGGTTAACTAGCGGACACTTGGACGATCTAGGTTAACTAGCGGGCACTTGGACGATATAGGTTAACTACCGGGCACTTGGATTATCTAGGTTGGCTAGCAGGCACTTGAACTATGTAGGTTAACTAGTCGACCCTTAGACTATCTAGGTTAGCTAACGGGCACTTGGACAATGTAGGTTAATTAGAGGGTACTTGGGCTATGTAGGTTCCCCAGTGGGCATTTGGACTATCTTGGTTACCTATTGGGCACTTGAACTATCTATGTTACCTAGCGGGTACTTGGATTATCTAGGTTAACTACCGGGCACTTGGACTATCTAGGTTACCTAACGGGCACTTGGACTATGTAGGTTCCTTAGAGGGCACTTGGACTATGTACGTCCCTTAGCAGGCACTTGGAATATGTAGGTTAACGAGCGTGCCCTTGGACTATGTAGGTTAACTAGCCGGCACTTAGACTATCTAGGTTACCTAGCGGGCAGCTGGACTATGTACGTTCCCTACCGGGCACTTGGACTATCTAGGTTAACTAGCGGGCACTTGGACTATCCAGATTAACTACCGGGCACTTGGATGATGCAGGTTCCCTAGCGGGCACTTGGACTATCTAGGTTCCCTAACGGGCACTTGGACTATGTAGGTTCCTTAGCGGGCACTTGGACTATGTACGTCCCTTAGCGGGCACTTGGACTATGTAGGTTACCTAGCGTGCCCTTGGACTATGTAGGTTAACTAACCGGCACTTAGACTATCTAGGTTACCAAGCGGGCAGTTGGACTATGTACGTTCCCTAGCGGGCACTTGGACTATCTAGGTTATCTAGAGGGCCCATGGTCTATCTAGGTTAACTAGCGGGCACTTGGACTATCTAGGTTAAGTAGCGGACCTTGGACTATGTAGGTTAACAAGCGGGCCCTTGGACTATGTAGGTTAACTAGCGGGCACTTGGACAATCTAGGTTAACTACCGGGCACTTGGACTATCTAGGTTAACTAAGGGCACTTGGACTATCTAGATTAACTACCGGGCACTTGGATGATGCAGGTTCCCTAGCGGGCACTTGGACTATCTAGGTTCCCTAACGGGCACTTTGAATATGTAGGTTCCCTAGCGGGCTCTGGACTATATATGTTTCCTACAGGCACTTGAACTATCTAGGTTCCCTAACAGGCACTTGGAATATGTAGGATCCCTATCGGGCACTTAGACTATGTAGGTTCCTCAGCGGGCACTTGGACTATGTAGGCTACCTAGCGGGCACTTGGAGTATCTAGGTTACGTAGCGGGCACTTGGACTATGTAGGTGAACTAGAGGACATTAGGATGATCTAGGTTAACTAGTGGGCCCTTGGACTATGTAGGTTAACTAGCGGGCACTTGGACAATCTAGGTTAACTAGAGGGCACTTGTACAATCTAGGTTAACTAGCCGGAACTTGGACTATCAAGGTTAACTAGCGAATCCTTGGACTATGTACGTTGACTAGCGGGCCCTTGGACTTGTAGCTTACCTAGCGGGCACTTGGACTATGTAGGTTACCTAGTGGCCACTTGGAGTATCTAGGTTAGCGAACGGGGAATTGGACTATGTAGGTGACCTAGCAGGCACTTGTACTGTCTTGGTTACCTAGCGGGCACTTGGACTATCTATGTTAACGAACGGGCACTTGGACAATGTAGGTTACCTAGCGGGCTCTTGGAATATGTAGGTTACGTAGCGGGCACTTGGACTATCTAGCTTACCTAACGGGCACTTCGACTATCTAGGTTAAGTAGCGGGCACTTGGACTATGTAGGTTACCTACAGGACATTTGGATGATCTAGGTTAACTAGTGGGCCCTTGGACTATGTAGGTTAACTAGTGGGCACTAGGACGATCTAGGTTAACTGGCGGGCACTTGGACTATGTAGGTTACCTAGCAGGCACTTGCACTATCTAGGTTAGCGAACGGGGACTTGGACTATGTAGGTGACCTAGCAGTCACTTGTACTGTTTAAGTTACCTAGCGGCACTTGGACTATCTAGGTTAATGAACGGGCACTTGGACTATGTAGGTTACCTAGCGGGCACATGGGCTATGTATGTTAGCTAACGGGAACTTGGACTATCTAGGCTACCTAGCGGTCACTTGGACTATGTAGGTTACCTAGCGGGCACTTGGACTATCTAGGTTACCTAACGGGCACTAGGACTTTGCAGGTAACCTAGCAGGCACTTGGACGAACTAGGTTAACGAGCGGGCCCTTAGACTATGTAGGTTACCTAGCGGGCAATTGGACTACCTAGGTTAGCTAAGAGGAACTCGGAAAATCTAGGTTACCTAGCAGGCAATTTGACTATGTAGGTTACCTAGCGGCACTTGGACTATATAGGTTACCTAACGGGCACTTTGACTATCTAGGTTTCCTAGCGGGCACTTGGACTATGTAGGTTACCTAGCAGCACTTGGACTATCTAGGATACCTAAAGGGCACTTTGACTCTCTAGGTTACCTAGCGGGCACTTGGACGATGTAGGTTACCTAACGGGCACTTGGACAATGTAGGTTAACTAGCGGACACTTGGACGATCTAGGTTAACTAGCCGGCACTTGGAATATCTAGGTTAACTACCGGGCAATTGGACTATCTAGTTTAAGTAGCGGACACTTGGACTACCAGGTTAATTAGCGGTCACTTGGACGATGCAGGTTCCCTAGCGGCACTTGGACTATATAGGTTCCCTATGGGCACTTGGAACCTCTAGTTTCCCTAAAGGGCACTTGGACTATGTAGGTTCCCTAGCGGGCACTTGGCCTATGTAGGTTACATCGCAGGCCCTTTGACTATCTAGGTTACCTAGCGGGCACTTGGACGATGCAGGTTCCCTAGCGGGCACTTGGACCATCTAGGTTCCCTAACGGGCACTTGGACTATGTAGGTTCCATAGCGGGCACTTGGACTATGTAGGTTCCCTATCTGGCACTTGGACTATGTAGGTTTCTATCAGGCACTTGGACTACGTAGATTAACTAGCGGGCACTTGGACTATCTAGGTAACCTAGCGGGCACTTGGATTATGTACGTCCCCTAGTGGGCACTTCGACTATCTAGGTTAACCAGCGGGCACTCAGTCTATCTACGTTACCTAGCGGGCACTTGGACTATGTAGGTCAAGTAGCGGGTCCTTGGACTATCTAGGTTAGCTAAGGGCACTTGGATTATGTAAGTTAACTAGAGGGCACTTGGACTATGTAGGTTAACTTGCGGACACTTGGACGATCTAGGTTAACTAGCGGGCACTTGGACGATATAGGTTAACTACCGGGCACTTGGATTATCTAGGTTGGCTAGCGGGCACTTGAACTATGTAGGTTAACTAGTCGGCCCTTAGACTATCTAGGTTAGCTAACGGGCACTTGGACAATGTAGGTTAATTAGAGGGTACTTGGACTATGTACGTTCCCCAGTGGGCATTTGGACTATCTTGATTACCTATTGGGCACTTGAACTATCTATTTTACCTAGCGGGCAGTTGGACTATGTACGTTCCCTACCGGGCACTTGGACTATCTAGGTTAACTAGCGGGCACTTGCACTATCTAGATTAACTACCAGGCACTTGGATGATGCAGGTTCCCTAGCGGGCACTTGGACTATCTAGGTTCCCTAACGGGCACTTGGACTATGTACGTCCCTTAGCGGGCACTTGGAATATGTAGGTTAACTAGCGTGCCCTTGGACTATGTAGGTTAACTAGCCGGCACTTAGACTATCTAGGTTACCTAGCGGGCAGTTGGACTATGTACGTTCCCTAGCGGGCACTTAGACTATCTAGGTTAACTAGAGGGCCCTTGGTCTATCTAGGTTATCTAGCGGGCACTTGGACTATCTAGGTTAAGTAGCGGACCTTGGACTATGTAGGTTAACAAGCGGGCCCTTGGACTATGTAGGTTAACTAAGGGCACTTGGACTATCTAGATTAACTACCGGGTACTTGGTTGATGCAGGTTCCCTAGCGGGTATTTGGACTATCTCGGTTCCCTAACGGGCACTTTGACTATGTAGGTTCCCTAGTGGGCTCTGGGACTATATATGTTCCCTACGGGCACTTGGACTCTCTAGGTTCCCTAACGGGCACTTGGACTATGTACGTCCCCTAGCGGGCACTTGGACTATCTAGGTTAACTAGAGGGCACTTGGACTATGTAGGTTAACTAGCGGGCACTTGGACTATCTAGGTTAAGTAGCGGACCTTGGACTATGTAGGTTAACAAGCGGGCCCTTGGACTATGTAGTTTAACTAGCGGGCACTTGATGATCTAGGTTAACTACCGGGCACTTGGACTATCTAGTTTAACTAGCGGGCACATGGACTCTCTAGATTAACTACCGGGCACTTGGATGATGCAGCTTCCCTAGCGGGCACTTGGACAATCTAGGTTCCCTAAAGGCACTTGGACTATGTGGTTCCTTAGCGGGCACTTGGACTATTTACGTCCCTTAGCGGGCACGTGGACTATGTAGGTTAACTAGCGTGCCCTTGGACTATGCAGGTTAACTAGCCGGCACTTAGACTATCTAGGTTACCTAGCGGGCACTTGGACTATGTACATACCCTAGTGGGCACTTGGACTATCTAGGTTACCTAGCGGGCACTTGTACTATGTACGTCCCTTTGTGGGCACTAGGACTATCTAGGATAACTAACGGGCACTAGGAATATCTAGGTTACCTAGCGGGCACATGGACTATGTACGTTCCCTAGTGGGCACTTGGACTATCTAGGTTAATTAACGGGCACTAGGACTATCTAGGTTAACTAGCGGGCACTTGGTCTATCTAGGTCAACTAGCGGGCCCTTGGACGATGTAGGTTTAATAGCGGACACTTGGACGATCTAAGTTAACTAGCGGGCCCTTGCACTATGTAGGTTAACTATCGGGTACATGGACAATCTAGGTTAACTAGCGGGCACTTGGACGATTTAGGTTAACTAGCGGGCACTTGGATTAGCTAGGTTACCTAGTGGGCCCTTGAACTATGTAGGTTAACTAGTTGACCCTTGGACTATCTAGGTTAGCTAACGGGCACTTGGACTATCTAGATTAACTACCGGGCACTTGGATGATGCAGGTTCCCTAGCGGGCACTTGGACTATCTAGGTTCCCTAATGGGCACTTTGACTATGTAGGTTCCCTAGCGGGCTCTGGGACTATATATGTTCCCTACGGGCACTTGAACTATCTAGGTTCCCTAACAAGCACTTGGAATATGTAGGATCCCTATCAGGCACTTGGACTATGTAGGTTAACTAGCGGGCACGTGGCCGATCAATGTTAACTAGCGGGAACTTGGACTATCTAGGTTAACTAGCGGGCACTTGGACGATCTAAGTTAACTAGTGGGCACTGGTACAATGCAGGTTCCCTAGCGGGCACTTTGACTATGAAGGTTCCCTAGCGGGCACTTGGACAATATAGGTTCCCTACGGGCACGTGGACTATCTAGGTTCCCTAACGGGCACTTGGAATATGTAGGTTCCCTATCGGGCACTTGGACTATGTAGGTTCCTCAGCGGGCACTTGGACTATGTAGGTTAACTAGCGGGCACTTGGACTATCTAGGTTAACTAGCAGTCCCTGGGCTATGTAGGTTAACTAGCGGGCACTTGGACTATGTAGGTTAACTAGCAGGCCCTGGGCTATGTAGGTTAACTAGCGGGCACTTGGACTATGTAGGTTAACTAGCAGGCACTTGAACTATCAGGTTAACCAGCGGTCACTTGGACTATGTAGGTAACCTAGCGGGAACTTGGACTGTCTAGGTTACCTAGTGGGCACTTGGACTATCTAGGATAACAAACGGGCACTTGGACTATGTACGACCCCTATCGGGCACTTGGACTATCTAGGTTAACTAGAGGGCACTTGGACTATGTACGTCCCCTAGCGGGCACTTGGACTATCTAGGTTAACTAGAGGGCACTTGGAATATCTAGGTTAACTAGAGGGCACTTGGACTATGTAGGTTAACTAGCAGGCACTTGGACTATCTAGGTTAAGTAGCGGACCTTGGACTATGTAGGTTAACAAGCGGGCCCTTGGACTATGTAGGTTAACTAGCGGGCACTTAGACGATCTAGGTTAACTAGCGGGCACATGGACTATCTAGGTTAACTAGCGGGCACTTGGACTATCTAGATTAACTAGCGGTCCCTTGGATGATGCAGGTTCCCACGCGGGCACTTGGATTTTCTAGGTTCCCTAACGGGCACTTGGACTATGTAGGTTCCCTAGCGGGCACTTAGACTATGTACGTCCCTTAGCGGGCACTTGGACTATGTAGGTTCCCTATCGCGCACTTGGACTATGTAGGTTAACTTGCGGGCCCTTGGACTATGTAGGTTAACTAGCGGGCACTTAGACTATCTAGGTTACCTAGCGGGCACTTGGACTATGTACATACCCTAGCGGGCACTTGGACTATCTAGGTTACCTAGCGGGCACTTGGACTATGTACGTCCCCTAGTGGGCACTGGGACTATCTAGGATAACTAACGGGTACTAGGACTATCTAGGTTAACTAGCGGGCACTTGGTGTATCTAGGTTACCTAGCGGGCACTTGGACTATGTAGGTAACCTAGCGGGCACTAGACAGTCTAGGGTACCTAGGAGGCACTTGGACTGTCTAGGTTAGCTAACAGGAAATTGGAATATCTAGGTTACCTTGCGGGCCCTTGGACTATGTAGGTTAACTAGCGGGCACTTGGACTACTAGGTTAACTTGCGGGTTCTTGAACTATGTAGGTTAACTAGCGGGCCCTTGGACTATGTAGGTTAACTAGCGGGCACTTGGACGATCAAGGTTAACTAGCGGGCACTTGGACTACCTAGATTAACTAGCAGGCACTTGGACTATCTAGGTTAACTAGCGGGCACTTGTACTATCTAGGTTAGCTAACGGGCACTTGGACTATCTAGGTTACCTAGCGGGCACTAGGACTATGTACGTCCCCTAGCGGGCCCTTGGACTATCTAGGTTAACTAGAGGGCCCTTGAACTATGTAGGTTAACTAGCGGGCACTTGGACTATCTAGGTTAAGTAGCGGACCTTGGACTATGTAAGTTAACAAGCGGGCCCTTGGACTATGTAGGTTAACTAGCGGGCACATGGACGATCTAGGTTAACTAACGGGCACTTGGAGTATCTAGGTTAACTAGCGTCACATGGACTATCTAGATTAACTACCGGGCACTTGGATGATGCAGGTTCCCTAGCGGGCACTTGGACTATCTAGGTTCCCTAACGGGCACTTGGACTATGTAGGTTCCTTAGCGGGCACTTGGACTATTTACGTCCCTTAGCGGGCACGTGGACTATGTACGTTAACTAGTGTGCCTTGGACTATGTAGGTTAACTAGCCGGCACTTAGACTATCTAGGTTACCTAGTGGGCACTTGGACTATGTACATACCCTAGTGGGCACTTGGACTATCTAGGTTACCTAGCGGGCACTTGTACTATGTATGTCCCCTAGTGGGCACTAGGACTATCTAGGATAACTAACGGGCACTAGGAATATCTAGGTTACCTAGCGGGCACTTGGACTATGTACGTTCCCTAGTGGGCACTTGGACTATCTAGGTTAATTAACGGGCACTAGGACTATCTAGGTTAACTAGCGGGCACATGGTCTATCTAGGTCAACTAACGGGCCCTTGGACTATGTAGGTTTAATAGCGGACACTTGGACGATCTAGGTTAACTAGCGGGCCCTTGCACTATGTAGGTTAACTATCGGGTACTTGGACAATCTAGTTTAACTAGCGGGCACTTGGACGATATAGGTTAACTAGCGGGCACTTGTATTAGCTAGGTTACCTAGTGGGCCCTTGAACTATGTAGGTTAACTAGTTGACCCTTGGACTATCTAGGTTAGCTAACGGGCACTTGGACTATATAGGTTACTTAGCGGGCACTTGGACTATGTGGGTGCCCTAGTGGGCATTTGGACTATATAGATTACCTAGCAGGCACTTGGACTTTGTAGGTTACCTAGCGGGCACTTGGACTATCTAGGTTTTCGAGCGGGCACTTGGACTATGTAGGTTACCTAGCGGGCACTTGGACTATGTAGGTTACCTAACGGGCACTTGGACTACCTAGTTTACCTAGCGTGCGCTGGGACTATGTAGGTTACCTAGCGGGCACAGGGACTATCTAGGTTAACGAATGGGCACTTGGACTATGTAGGTTACCTAGCGGGCACTTGGAGTATCTAGGTTACGTAGCGGGCACTTGGACTATGTAGGTGAACTAGAGGACATTAGGATGATCTACCTTAACTAGTGGGCCCTTGGACTATGTAGGTTAACTAGCGGGCACTTGGACAATCTAGGTTAACTAGCGGGAACTAGTACGATCTAGGTTAACTAGCCGGCACTTGGACTATCAAGGTTAACTAGCGAATCCTTGGACTATGTAGGTTAACTAGCGGGCCCTTGGACTTGTAGCTACCTAGCGGGCACTTGAGCTATGTAGGTTACCTAGCGGGCACTTGTACTATCTGGGTTAGCGAACGGGGAATTGGACTATGTAGGTGACCTAGCAGGCACTTGTACTGTCTAGGTTACCTAGTGGGCACTTGGACTATCTAGGTTAACGAACGGGCACTTGGACTATGTAGGTTACCTAGCGGGCTCTTGGAATATGTAGGTTACCTAGCGGGCACTTGGACTATCTAAGTTACCTAATGGGCACTTCGACTATCTAGGTTACGTAGCGGGCACTTGGACTATGTAGGTTACCTACGGGACATTTGGATGATCTAGGTTAACTAGTGGGCCCTTGGACTATGTAGGTTAACTAGCGGGCACTTGGACGATCTAGGTTAACTAGCGGGCACTTGGACTAAGTAGGTTACCTAGCAGGCACTTGCACTATCTAGGTTAGCGAACGGGGACTTGGACTATGTAGGTGACCTAGCAGGCACTTGGACTATGTAGGTTACCTAGCGGGCACTTGGACTATCTAGGTTACCTAACGGGCACTAGGACTTTGCAGGTAACCTAGCAGGCACTTGGACGAACTAGGTTAACGAGCGGGCCCGTAGACTATGTAGGTTACCTAGCGGGCACTTGGCCTATCTAGGTTAGCTAACAGTAACTTGGACTATCTAGGTTACCTAGCAGGCAATTTGACTATGTAGGTTACCTAGCGGCACTTGGACTATATAGGTCACCTAACGGGCACTTTGACTATCTAGTTTACCTAGCGGGTACTTGGACTATGTAGGTTACCTAGCAGCACTTGGACTATCTAGGATACCTAAAGCGCACTTTGACTCTCTAAGTTACCTAGCGGGCACTTGGACTATGTAGGTTACCTAACGGGCACTTGGACTATGTAGGTTAACTAGCGGACACTTGGACGATCTAGGTTAACTAGCCGGCACTTGGAATATCTAGGTTAACTACCGGGCAATTGGACTATCTAGTTTAAGTAGCGGACACTTGGACTACCAGGTTAATTAGCGGTCACTTGGACGATGCAGGTTCCCTAGCGGCACTTGGACTATATAGGTTCCCTATGGGCACTTGGAACCTCTAGTTTCCCTAAAGGGCACTTGGACTATGTAGGTTCCCTAGCGGGCACTTGGCCTATGTAGGTTAACTAGCAGGCCCTTGGACTATCTAGGTTACCTAGCGGGCACTTGGACGATGCATGTTCCCTAACAGGCACTTGGACTATCTAGGTTCCCTAACGGGCACTTGGACTATGTAGGTTCCATAGCGGGCACTTGGACTATGTAGGTTCCCTATCAGGCACTTGGACTATGTAGGTTTCTATCAGGCACTTGGACTATGTAGATTAAGTAGCGGGCACTTGGTCTATCTAGGTAACCTAGCAGGCACTTGGACTATGTACGTCCCCTAGTGGGCACTTCGACTATCTATGTTAACTAGCGGGCACTCGGTCTATCTACGTTACCTAGCGGGCCCTTGGACTATGTAGGTCAACTACCGGGCCCTTGGACTATCTAGGTTAGCTAAGGGCACTTGGATTATGTAAGTTAACTAGAGGGCACTTGGACTATGTAGGTTAACTAGCGGACACTTGGACGATCTAGGTTAACTAGCGGGCACTTGGACGATATAGGTTTACTACCGGGCACTTGGATTATCTAGGTTGGCTAGCGGGCACTTGGACTATGTAGGTTAACTAGTCGGCCCTTAGACTATCTAGGTTAGCTAACGGGCACTTGGACAATGTAGGTTAATTAGAGGGTACTTGGACTATGTAGGTTCCCCAGTGGGCATTTGGACTATCTTGGTTACCTATTGGGCACTTGAACTATCTATGTTACCTAGCGGTTACTTGGACTTTCTAGGTTAACTACCGGGCACTTGGACTATCTAGGTTAACTAGCGGGCACTTGGACTATCTAGATTAACTACCGGGCACTTGGATGATGCAGGTTCCCTAGCGGGCACTTGGACTATCTAGGTTCCCTAACGGGCACGTGGACTAGGTAGGTTCCTTAGCGGGCACTTGGACTATGTACGTCATTTAGCGGGCACTTGGAATATATAGGTTAACTAGCGTGCCCTTGGACTATGTAGGTTAACTAGCCGGCACTTAGACTATCTAGGTTACCTAGCGGGCAGTTGGACTATGTACGTTCCCTACCGGGCACTTGGACTATCTAGGTTAACTAGCGGGCACTTGGACTATCTAGATTAACTACCGGGCACTTGGATGATGCAGGTTCCCTAGCGGGCACTTGGACTATCTAGGTTCCCTAACGGGCACTTGGACTATGTAGGTTCCTTAGCGGGCACTTGGACTGTGTACGTCCCTTAGCGGGCACTTGGACTATGTAGGTTAACTAGCGTGCCCTTGGACTATGTATGTTAACTAGCCGGCACTTAGACTATCTAGGTTACCTAGCGGGCAGTTGGACTATGTAGGTTACCTAGCTTGCAGTTGGACTATGTACGTTCTCTAGCGGGCACTTGGACTATCTAGGTTATCTAGAGGGCCCATGGTCTATCTAGGTTAACTAGCGGGCACTTGGACTATCTAGGTTAAGTAGCGGACCTTGGACTATGTAGGTTAACAAGCGGGCCCTTGGACTATGTATGTTAACTAGCGGGCACTTGGACGATCTAGGTTAACTAGCGGGCACTTGGACGATCTAGGTTAACTAGCGGGCACTTGGACTATCTAGATTAACTACCGGCACTTGGATGATGCAGGTTCCCTAGCGGGCACTTGGACTATCTAGGTTCCCTAACGCGCACTTTGACTATGTAGGTTCCCAAGCGGGTCTGGGACTATATATGTTCCCTACGGGCACTTGAACTATCTAGGTTCCCTAACAGGCACTTGGAATATGTAGGATCCCTATCGGGCACTTAGACTATGTAGGTTCCTCAGCGGACACTTGGACTATGTAGGTTACCTAGCGGGCACTTGGAGTATCTAGGTTACGTAGCGGGCACTTGGACTATGTAGGTGAACTAGAGGACATTAGGATGATCTAGGTTAACTAGTGGGCCCTTGGACTATGTAGGTTAACTAGCGGGCACTTGGACAATCTAGGTTAACTAGCGGGCACTTGTACGATCTAGGTTAACTAGCCGGCACTTGGACTATCAAGGTTAACTAGCGAATCCTTGGACTATGTATGTTAACTAGCGGGCCCTTGGACTTCTAGCTTACCTAGCGGGCACTTGGACTATGTAGGTTACCTAGCCGGCACTTGGAGTATCTAGGTTAGCGAACGGGGAATTGGACTATGTAGGTGACCTAGCAGGCACTTGTACTGTCTAGGTTACCTAGCGGGCACTTGGACTATCTAGGTTAACGAACGGGCACTTGGACTATGTAGGTTACCTATCGGGCTCTTGGAATATGTAGGTTACCTAGCGGGCACTTGCACTATTTATGTTACCTAACGGGCACTTCGACTATCTAGGTTACGTAGCGGGCACTTGGACTATGTAGGTTACCTACAGGACATTTGGATGATCTAGGTTAACTAGTGGGCCCTTGGACTATGTAGGTTAACTAGCGGGCACTTGGACGATCTAGGTTAACTAGCGGGCACTTGGACTATGTAGGTTACCTAGCAGGCACTTGCACTATCTAGGTTAGCGAACGGGGACTTGGACTATGTAGGTGACCTAGCAGGCACTTGGACTGTCTAAGTTACCTAGCGGGCACTTGGACTATCTAGGTTAATGAACGGGCATTTGGACTATGTAGGTTACCTAGCGGGCACATGGGCTATGTATGTTAGCTAACGGGAATTTGGACTATCTAGGCTACCTAGCGGTCACTTGGACTATGTAGGTTACCTAGCGGGCACTTGGACTATCTAGGTTACCTAACGGGCACTAGGACTTTGCAGGTAACCTAGCAGGCACTTGGACGAACTAGGTTAACGAGCGGGCCCTTAGACTATGTAGGTTACCTAGCGGGCACTTGGACTACCTAGGTTAGCTAACAGGAACTTGGACAATCTAGGTTACCTAGCAGGCAATTTGACTATGTAGGTTACCTAGCGGCACTTGGACTATATAGGTTACCTAACGGGCACTTTGACTATCTAGGTTACCTAGCGGGCACTTGGACTATGTAGGTTACCTAGCAGCACTTGGACTATCTAGGATACCTAAAGGGCACTTTGACTATCTAGGTTACCTAGCGGGCACTTGGACTATGTAGGTTACCTAACGGGCACTTGGACTATGTAGGTTAACTAGCGGACACTTGGACGATCTAGGTTAACTAGCCGGCACTTGGAATATCTAGGTTAACTACCGCGCAATTGGACTATCTAGTTTAAGTAGCGGGCACTTGGACTACCAGGTTAATTAGCGGTCACTTGGACGATGCAGGTTCCCTAGCGGGCACTTGGACTATATAGGTTCCTTATGGGCACTTGGAACCTCTAGTTTCCCTAAAGGTTACTTGGAATATGTAGGTTCCCTAGCGGGCACTTGGCCTATGTAGGTTACCTAGCAGGCCCTTTGACTATCTAGGTTACCTAGCGGGCACTTGGACGATGCAGGTTCCCTAGCGGGCACTTGGACTATCTAGGTTCCCTAACGGGCACTTGGACTATGTAGGTTCCATAGCGGGCACTTGGACTATGTAGGTTCCCTATCGGGCACTTGGACTATGTTGGTTTCTATCAGGCACTTGGACTATGTAGATTAACTAGCGGGCACTTGGACTATCTAGGTAACCTAGCGGGCACTTGGATTATGTACATCCCCTAGAGGGCACTTCGACTATCTAGGTTAACTAGCGGGCACTCGGTCTATCTACGTTACCTAGCAGGCCCTTGGACTATGTAGGTCAACTACCGGGCCCTTGGACTATCTAGGTTAGCTAAGGGCACTTGGATTATGTAAGTTAACTAGAGGGCACTTGGACTATGTAGGTTAACTAGCGGACACTTGGACGATCTAGGTTAACTAGCGGGCACTTGGACGAAATAGGTTAACTACCGGGCACTTGGATTATCTAGGTTGGCTAGCGGGCACTTGAACTATGTAGGTTAACAGGTCGGCCCTTAGACTATCTAGGTTAGCTAACGGGCACTTGGACAATGTAGGTTAATTAGAGGGTACTTGGACTATGTAGGTTCCCCAGTGGGCATTTGGACTATCTTGGTTACCTATTGGGCACTTGAACTATCTATGTTACCTAGCGGGCAGTTGGACTATGTACGTTCCCTACCGGGCACTTGGACTATCTAGGTTAACTAGCGGGCACGTGGACTATCTAGATTAACTACCGGGCACTTGGATGATGCAGGTTCCCTAGCGGGCACTTGGACTATCTAGGTTCCCTAACGGGCACTTGGACTATGTACGTCCCATAGCGGGCACTTGGACTATGTAGGTTAACTAGCGTGCTCTTGGACTATGTAGGTTAACTAGCCGGCACTTAGACTATCTAGGTTACCTAGCGGGCAGTTGGACTATGTACGTTCCCTAGCGGGCACTTAGACTATCTAGGTTAACTAGAGGGCCCTTGGTCTATCTAGGTTAACTAGCGGGCACTTGGACTATCTAGGTTAAGTCGCGGACCTTGGACTATGTAGGTTAACAAGTGGGCCCTTGGACTATGTAGGTTAACTAGCGGGCACTTGGATGATCTAGGTTAACTAGCGGGCACTTGGACTATCTAGGTTAACTAAGGGCACTTGGACTATCTAGATTAACTACCGGGCACTTGGATGATACAGGTTCCCTAGGGGGCACTTGGACTATCTAGGTTCCCTAACGGGCACTTGGACTATGTAGGTTCCTTAGGGGGCACTTGGACTATGTAGGTTCCCTATCGGGCACTTGGACTATGTTGGTTTCTATCAGGCACTTGGACTATGTAGATTAACTAGCGGGCACTTGGACTATCTAGGTAACCTAGCGGGCACTTGGATTATGTACGTCCCCTAGTGGGCACTTCGACTATCTAGGTTAACTAGCGGGCACTCGGTCTATCTACGTTACCTAGCGGGCACTTGGACAATGTAGGTCAAGTAGCGGGCCCTTGGACTATCTAGGTTAGCTAAGGGCACTTGGATTATGTAAGTTAACTAAAGGGCACTTGGACTATGTAGGTTAACTAGCGGACACTTGGACGATCTAGGTTAACTAGCGGGCACTTGGACGATATAGGTTAACTACCGGGCACTTGGATTATCTAGGTTGGCTAGCGGGCACTTGAACTATGTAGGTTAACAGGTCGGCCCTTAGACTATCTAGGTTAGCTAACGGGCACTTGGACAATGTAGGTTAATTAGAGGGTACTTGGACTATGTAGGTTCCCCAGTGGGCATTTGGACTATCTTGGTTACCTATTGGGCACTTGAACTATCTATGTTACCTAGCGGGCAGTTGGACTATGTACGTTCCCTACCGGGCACTTGGACTATCTAGGTTAACTAGCAGGCACTTGGACTATCTAGATTAACTACCGGGCACTTGGATGATGCAGGTTCCCTAGCGGGCACTTGGACTATCTAGGTTCCCTAACGGGCACTTGGACTATGTACGTCCCTTAGCGGGCACTTGGACTATGTAGGTTAACTAGCGTGCCCTTGGACTATGTAGGTTAACTAGCCGGCACTTAGACTATCTAGGTTACCTAGCGGGCAGTTGGACTATGTACGTTCCCTAGCGGGCACTTAGACTATCTAGGTTAACTAGAGGGCCCTTGGTCTATCTAGGTTAACTAGCGGGCACTTGGACTATCTAGGTTAAGTAGCGGATCTTGGACTATGTAGGTTAACAAGCGGGCCCTTGGACTATGTAGGTTAACTAGCGGGCACTTGGATGATCTAGGTTAACTAGCGGGCCCTTGGACTATCTAGGTTAACTAAGGGCACTTGGACTATCTAGATTAACTACCGGGCACTTGGATGATGCAGGTTCCCTAGGGGGCACTTGGACTATCTAGGTTCCCTAACGGGCACTTTGACTATGTAGGTTCCCTAGCGGGCTCTGGGACTATATATGTTCCCTACGGGCACTTGGACTATCTAGGTTCCCTAACGGGCACTTGGACTATGTAGGTTCCTTAGCGGGCATTTGGACTATTTACGTCCCTTAGCGTGCACGTGGACTATGTAGGTTAACTAGCGTGCCCTTGGCCTATGTAGGTTAACTAGCCGGCACTTAGACTATCTAGGTTACCTAGCGGGCACTTGGACTATGTACGTCCCCTAGCGGGCACTTGGACTATCTAGGTTAACTAGAGGGCCCTTGGACTATGTAGGTTAACTAGCGGGCACTTGGACTATCTAGGTTAAGTAGCGGAACTTGGACTATGTAGGTTAACAAGCGGGCCCTTGGACTATGTAGGTTAACTAGCGGGCACTTGACGATCTAGGTTAACTACCGGGCACTTGGACTATCTAGGTTAACTAGCGGGCACATGGACTCTCTCGATTAACTACCGGGCACTTGGATGATGCAGCTTCCCTAGCGGGCACTTGGACTATCTAGGTTCCCTAACGGGCACTTGGACTATGTGGTTCCTTAGCGGGCACTTGGACTATTTACGTCCCTTAGCGGGCACGTGGACTATGTAGGTTAACTAGCGTGCCCTTGGACTATGCAGGTTAACTAGCCGGCACTTAGACTATCTAGGTTACCTAGCGGGCACTTGGACTATGTACATACCCTAGTGGGCACTTGGACTATCTAGGTTACCTAGCGGGCACTTGTACTATGTACGTCCCCTAGTGGGCACTAGGACTATCTAGGATAACTAACGGGCACTAGGAATATCTAGGTTACCTAGCGGGCACTTGGACTATGTACGTTCCCTAGTGGGCACTTGGACTATCTAGGTTAATTAACGGGCCCTAGGACTATCTAGGTTAACTAGCGGGCACTTGGTCTATCTAGGTCAACTAGCGGGCCCTTGGACTATATAGGTTTAATAGCAGACACTTGGACGATCTAGGTTAACTAGCGGGCCCTTGCACTATGTAGGTTAACTATCGGGTACTTGGACAATCTAGGTTAACTAGCGGGCACTTGGACGATTTAGGTTAACTAGCGGGCACTTGGATTAGCTAGGTTACCTAGTGGGCCCTTGAACTATGTAGGTTAACTAGTTGACCCTTGGACTATCTAGGTTAGCTAACGGGCACTTGGACTATATAGGTTACTTAGCGGGCACTTGGACTATGTGGGTGCCCTAGTGGGCATTTGGACTATATAGATTACCTAGCAGGCACTTGGACTTTGTAGGTTACCTACCGGGCACTTGGACTATCTAGGTTTTTGAGCGGGCACTTGGACTATGTAGGTTACCTAGCGGGCACTTGGACTATGTAGGTTACCTAACGGGCACTTGGACTATCTAGTTTACGTAGCGTGCGCTGTGACTATGTAGGTTACCTAGGGGGCACTTGGACAGTCTAGGTTAACTAGCGGGCACTTGGACTATCTAGGTCAACGAATGGGCACTTGGACTATGTAGGTTACCTAGCGGGCACTTGGAGTATCTTGGTTACGTAGCGGGCACTTGGACTATGTAGGTGAACTAGAGGACATTAGGATGATCTAGGTTAACTAGTGGGCCCTTGGACTATGTAGGTTAACTAGCTGGCACTTGGACAATCTAGGTTAACTTGCGGGCACTTGGACTATCAAGGTTAACTAGCGAATCCTTGGACTATGTAGGTTAACTAGCGGGCCCTGGGACTTGTAGCTTACCTAGCGGGCACTTGGACTATGTAGGTTACCTAGCGGGCACTTGGACTATCTAGGTTAGCGAACGGGGAATTGGACTATGTAGGTGACCTAGCAGGCACTTGTACTGTCTAGGTTACCTAGCGGGCACTTGGACTATCTAGGTTAACGAACGGGCACTTGGACTATGTAGGTTACCAAGCGGGCTCTTGGACTATGTATGTTAGCAAACGGGCACTTGGACTATCTAGGTTACCTAGCGGGCACTTGGAATATGTAGGTTCCCTAGCAGGCACTTGGACTATCTAGGTTACCTAAAGGGCACTTCGACTATCTAGGTTACGTAGCGGGCACTTGGACTATGTAGGTTACCTACAGGACATTTGGATGATCTAGGTTAATTAGTGGGCCCTTGGACTATGTAGGTTAACTAGCGGGCACTTGGACGATCTAGGTTAACTAGCGGGCACTTGGACTATGTAGGTTACCTAGCAGGCACTTGCACTATCTAGGTTAGCGAACGGGGACTTGGACTATGTAGGTGACCTAGCTGGCACTTGGACTGTCTAAGTTACATAGCGGGCACTTGGACTATCTAGGTTAATGAACGGGCACTTGGACTATGTAGGTTACCTAGCGGGCACATGGACTATGTATGTTAGCTAACGGGAACTTGGACTATCTAGGCTACCAGGCGGTCACTTGGACTATGTAGGTTACTTAGCGGGCACTTGGACTATAAGGGTTACGTATAGGGCACTAGGACTTTGCAGGTAACCTAGCAGGCACTTGGACGAACTAGGTTAACGAGCGGGCCCTTAGACTATGTTGGTTACCTAGCGGGCACTTGGACTATCTAGGTTAGCTAACAGGAACTTGGATTATCTAGGTTACCTAGCTGGCAATTTGACTATGTAGGTTACCTAGTGGCACTTGGACTATATAGGTTACCTAACGGGCACTTTGACTATCTAGGTTACCTAGCGGGCACTTGGACTATGTAGGTTACCTAGCAGCACTTGGACTATCTAGGATACCTAAAGGGCACTTTGACTATCTAGGTTACCTAGCGGGCACTTGGACTATGTAGGTTACCTAACGGGCACTTGGACTATGTAGGTTAACTAGCGGACACTTGGACGATCTAGGTTAACTAGCCGGCACTTGGAATATCTAGGTTAACTACCGGGCAATTGGACTATCTAGTTTAAGTAGCGGGCACTTGGACTATCAGGTTAATTAGCGGTCACTTGGACGATGCATGTTCCCTAGCGGGCACTTGGACTATATAGGTTCCCTATGGGCACTTGGAACCTCTAGTTTCCCTAAAGGGCACTTGGACTATGTAGGTTCCCTAGCGGGCACTTGGCCTATGTAGATTAACTAGCAGGCCCTTGGACTATCTAGGTTACCTAGCGGGCACTTGGACGATGCAGGTACCCTAGCGGGCACTTGGACTATCTAGGTTCCCTAAAGGGCACTTGGACTATGTAGGTTCCCTATCGGGCACATGGACTATGTAGGTTTCTATCAGGCACTTGGACTATGTAGATTAACTAGGGGGCACTTGGACTATCTAGGTAACCTAGCGGGCACTTGGACTATGTACGTCCCCTAGTGGGCACTTCGACTATCTAGGTTAACTAGCGGGCACTCGGTCTATCTACGTTACCGAGCGGGCACTTGGACTATGTAGGTCAAGTAGCGGGCCCTTGGATTATATAGGTTAGCTAAGGGCACTTGGATTATGTAAGTTAACTAGAGGGCACTTGGACTATGTAGGTTAACTAGCGGACACTTGGACGATCTAGGTTAACTAGCGGGCACTTGGACGATATAGGTTTACTACCGGGCACTTGGATTATCTAGGTTGGCTAGCGGGCACTTGAACTATGTAGGTTAACTAGTCGGCCCTTAGACTATCTAGGTTAGCTAACAGGCACTTGGACAATGTAGGTTAATTAGAGGGTACTTGGACTATGTATGTTCCCCAGTGGGCATTTGAACTATCTTGGTTACCTATTGGGCACTTGAACTATCTATGTTTCCTAGCGGTTACTTGGAATATCTAGGTTAACTACCGGGCACTTGGACTATCTAGGTTAACTAGCGGGCACTTGGACTATCTAGATTAACTACCGGGCACTTGGATAATGCAGGTTCCCTAGCGGGCACTTGGACTATCTAGGTTACCTAACGGGCACTTGGACTGTGTAGGTTCCTTAGCGGGCACTTGGACTATGTACGTCCCTTAGCGGGCACTTGGACTATGTAGGTTAACTAGCGTGCCCTTGGACTATGTAGGTTAATTAGCCGGCACTTAGACTATCTAGGTTACCTAGCGGGCAGTTGGACTATGTACGTTCCCTACCGGGCACTTGGACTATCTAGGTTAAGTAGCGGGCACTTGGACTATCTAGATTAACTACCGGGCACTTAGATGATGCAGGTTCCCTAGCGGGCACTTGGACTATGTAGGTTCCCTAACGGGCACTTGAACTATGTAGGTTCCTTAGCGGGAACTTGGACTATGTACGTCCCTTAGCGGGCACTTGGACTATGTAGGGTAACTAGCATGCCCTTGGACTATGTAGGTTAACTAGCCGGCACTTAGATTATCTAGGTTACCTAGCGGGCAGTTGGACTATGTACGTTCCCTAGCCGGCACTTGGACTATCTAGGTTATCTAGACGGCCCTTGGTCTATCTAGGTTAACTAGCGGGCACTTGGACTATCTAGGTTAAGTAGCGGACCTTGGACTATATAGGTTAACAAGCGGGCCCTTGGACTATCTAGGTTAACTACCGGGCACTTGGACGATCTAGGTTAACTACCGGGCACTTGGATGATGCAGGTTCCCTAGCGGGCACTTGGACTATCTAGGTTCCCTAACGGGCACTTTGACTATGTAGGTTCCCTAGCGGGCTCTGGGACTATATATGTTCCCTACGGGCACTTGAACTATCTAGGTTCCCTAACAAGCACTTGGAATATGTAGGATCCCTATCGGGCACTTAGACTATGTAGGTTCCTCAGCGGGCAATTGGACTATGTAGGTTCCCTATCGGGCACTTGGACTATGTAGGTTAACTAGCGGGCACGTGGCCGATCAATGTTAACTAGCGGGAACTTGGACTATCTAGGTTAACTAGCGGGCACTTGGACAATCTAAGTTAACTAGTGGGCACTGGTACAATGCAGGTTCCCTAGCGGGCACTTTGACTGGTAGGTTCCCTAGCGGGCACTTGGACTATATAGGTTCCCTACGGGCACTTGGACTATCTAGGTTCCCTAAAGGGCACTTGGAATATGTAGGTTCCCTATCGGGCACTTGGACTATGTAGGTTCCTCAGCGGGCACTTGGACTATGTAGGTTAACTAGCGGGCACTTGGACTATCTAGGTTAACTAGCAGTCCCTGGGCTATGTAGGTTAACGAGCGGGCACTTGGACTATGTAAGTTAACTAGCAGGCCCTGGGCTATGTAGGTTAACTAGCGGGCACTTGGACTATGTAGGTTAACTAGCAGGCACTTGAACTATCAGGTTAACCAGCGGTCACTTGGACTATGTAGGTAACCTAGCGGGAACTTGGACTGTCTAGGTTACCTAGTGGGCACTTGGACTATCTAGGATAACAAACGGGCACTTGGACTATGTACGACCCCTATCGGGCACTTGGACTATCTAGGTTAACTAGAGGGCACTTGGACTATGTACGTCCCCTAGCGGGCACTTGGACTATCTAAGTTAACTAGAGGGCACTTGGAATATCTAGGTTAACTAGAGGGCACTTGGACTATGTAGGTTAACTAGCGGGCACTTGGACTATCTAGGTTAAGTAGCGGACCTTGGACAATGTAGGTTAACAAGCGGGCCCTTGGACTATGTAGGTTAACTAGCGGGCACTTAGACGATCTATGTTAACTAGCGGGCACTTGGACTATCTAGGTTAACTAGCGGGCACTTGGACTATCTAGATTAACTAGTGGTCCCTTGGATGATGCAGGTTCCCTAGCGGGCACTTGGACTATCTAGGTTCCCTAACGGGCACTTGGACTATGTAGGTTCCCTAGCGGGCACTTAGACTATGTACGTCCCTTAGCGGGCACTTGGACTATGTAGGTTCCCTATCGCGCACTTGGACTATGTAGGTTAACTTGCGGGCCCTTGGACTATGTAGGTTAACTAGCGGGCACTTAGACTATCTAGGTTAACTAGCGGGCACTTGGACTATATAGGTCAAGTAGCGGGCCCTTGGATTATCTAGGTTAGCTAAGGGCACTTGGATTATGTAAGTTAACTAGAGGGCACTTGGACTATGTAGGTTAACTAGCGGACACTTGGACGATCTAGGTTAACTAGCGGGCACTTGGACGATATACGTTAACTACCGGGCACTTGGATTATCTAGGTTGGCTAGCGGTCACTTGAACTATGTAGGTTAACTAGTCGGCCCTTAGACTATCTAGGTTAGCTAACGGGCACTTGGACAATGTAGGTTAATTAGAGGGTACTTGGACTATGTAGGTTCCCCAGTGGGCATTTGGAATATCTTGGTTACCTATTGGGCACTTGAACTATCTATGTTACCTAGCGGGCAGTTGGACTATGTACGTTCCCTACCGGGCACTTGGACTATCTAGGTTAACTAGCGGGCACTTGGACTATCTAGATTAACTACCGGGCACTTGGATGATGCAGGTTCCCTAGCGGGCACTTGGACTATCTAGGTTCCCTAACGGGCACTTGGAATATGTACGTCCCTTAGCGGGCACTTGGACTATGTAGGTTAACTAGCGTGCCCTTGGACTATGTAGGTTAACTAGCCGGCACTTAGACTATCTAGGTTACCTAGCGGGCAGTTGGACAATGTACGTTCCCTAGCGGGCACTTAGACTATCTAGGTTAACTAGAGGGCCCTTGGTCTATCTAGGTTAACTAGCGGGCACTTGGACTATCTAGGTTAAGTAGCGGACCTTGGACTATGTAGGTTAACAAGCGGGCCCTTGGACTATGTAGGTTAACTAGCGGGCACTTGGACGATCTAGGTTACCTAGCGGGCACTTGGACTATCTAGGTTAACTAAGGGCACTTGGACTATCTAGATTAACTACCGGGCACTTGGATGATGCAGGTTCCCTAGGGGGCACTTGGACTATCTAGGTTCCCTAACGGGCACTTTGACTATGTAGGTTCCCTGGCGGGCTCTGGGACTATATATGTTCCCTACGGGCACTTGGACTATCTAGGTTCCCTAACGGGCACTTGGACTATGTAGGTTCCTTAGCGGGCATTTGGACTATTTACGTCCCTTAGCGTGCACGTGGACTATGTAGGATAACTAGCGTGCCCTTGGACTATGTAGGTTAACTAGCCGGCACTTAGACTATCTAGGTTACCTAGCGGGCACTTGGACTATGTACGTCCCCTAGCGGGCACTTGGACTATCTAGGTTAACTAGAGGGCCCTTGGACTATGTAGGTTAACTAGCGGGCACTTGGACTATCTAGGTTAAGTAGCGGACCTTGGACTATGTAGGTTAACAAGCGGGCCCTTGGACTATGTATGTTAACTAGCGGGCACTTGACGATCTAGGTTAACTACCGGGCACTTGGACTATCTAGGTTAACTAGCGGGCACATGGACTCTCTAGATTAACTACCGGGCACTTGGATGATGCAGCTTCCCTAGCGGGCACTTGGACTATCTAGGTTCCCTAGCGGGCACGTGGACTATGTAAGTTAACTAGCGTGCCCTTGGACTATGCAGGTTAACTAGCCGGCACTTAGACTATCTAGGTTACCTAGCGGGCACTTGGACTATGTACATACCCTAGTGGGCACTTGGACTATCTAGGTTACCTAGCGGGCACTTGTACTATGTACGTCCCCTAGTGGGCACTAGGACTATCTAGGATAACTAACGGGCACTAGGAATATCTAGGTTACCTAGCGGGCACTTGGACTATGTACGTTCCCTAGTGGGCACTTGGACTATCTAGGTTAATTAACGGGCCCTAGGACTATCTAGGTTAACTAGCGGGCACTTGGTCTATCTAGGTCAACTAGCGGGCCCTTGGACTATGTAGGTTTAATAGCGGACACTTGGACGATCTAGGTTAACTAGCGGGCCCTTGCACTATGTAGGTTAACTATCGGGTACTTGGACAATCTAGGTTAACTAGCGGGCACTTGGACGATTTAGGTTAACTAGCGGGCACTTGGATTAGCTAGGTTACCTAGTGGGCCCTTGAACTATGTAGGTTAACTAGTTGACCCTTGGACTATCTAGGTTAGCTAACGGGCACTTGGACTATATAGGTTACTTAGCGGGCACTTGGACTATGTGGGTGCCCTAGTGGGCATTTGGACTATATAGATTACCTAGCAGGCACTTGGACTTTGTAGGTTACCTACCAGGCACTTGGACTATCTAGGTTTTCGAGCGGGCACTTGGACTATGTAGGTTACCTAGCGGGCACTTGGACTATGTAGGTTACCTAACGGGCACTTGGACTATCTAGTTTACCTAGCGTGTGCTGGGACTATGTAGGTTACCTAGGGGGCACTTGGACAGTCTAGGTTAACTAGCGGGCACTTGGACTATCTAGGTCAACGAATGGGCACTTGGACTATGTAGGTTACCTAGCGGGCACTTGGAGTATCTAGGTTACGGAGCGGGCACTTGGACTATGTAGGTGAACTAGAGGACATTAGGATGATCTAGGTTAACTAGTGGGCCCTTGGACTATGTAAGTTAACTAGCGGGCACTTGGACAATCTAGGTTAACTTGCGGGCACTGTACGATCTAAGTTAACTAGCCGGCACTTGGACTATCAAGGTTAACTAGCGAATCCTTGGACTATGTAGGTTAACTAGCGGGCCCTTGGACTTGTAGCTTACCTAGCGGGCACTTGGACTATGTAGGTTACCTAGCGGGCACTTGGACTATCTAGGTTAGCGAACGGGGAATTGGACTATGTAGGTGACCTAGCAGGCAGTTGGACTGTCTAGGTTACCTAGCGGGCACTTGGACTATCTAGGTTATCGAACGGGCACTTGGACTATGTAGGTTACCTAGCGGGCTCTTGGACTATGTATGTTAGCAAACGGGCACTTGGACTATCTAGGTTACCTAGCGGGCACTTGGAATATGTAGGTTCCCTAGCAGGCACTTGGACTATCTAGGTTACCTAACGGGCACTTCGACTATCTAGGTTACGTAGCGGGCATTGGACTATGTAGGTTACCTACAGGACATTTGGATGATCTAGGTTAATTAGTGGGCCCTTGGACTATGTAGGTTAACTAGCGGGCACTTGGACGATCTAGGTTAACTAGCGGGCACTTGGACTATGTAGGTTACCTAGCAGGCACTTGCACTATCTAGGTTAGCGAACGGGGACTTGGACTATGTAGGTGACCTAGCAGGCAGTTGGACTGTCTAAGTTACCTAGCGGGCACTTGGACTATCTAGGTTAATGAACGGGCAATTGGACTATGTAGGTTACCTAGCGGGCACATGGACTATGTATGTTAGCTAACGGGAACTTGGACTATCTAGGCTACCTAGCGGTCACTTGGACTATGTAGGTTACCTAGCGGGCACTTGGACTATAAGGGTTACGTATAGGGCACTAGGACTTTGCAGGTAACCTAGCAGGCACTTGGACGAACTAGGTTAACGAGCGGGCCCTTAGACTATGTTGGTTACCTAGCGGGCACTTGGACTATCTAGGTTAGCTAACAGGAACTTGGACTATCTAGGTTACCTAGCAGGCAATTTGACTATGTAGGTTACCTAGCGGCACTTGGACTATATAGGTTACCTAACGGGCACTTTGACTATCTAGGTTACCTAGCGGGCACTTGGACTATGTAGGTTACCTAGCAGCACTTGGACTATCTAGGATACCTAAAGGGCACTTTGACTATGTAGGTTACCTAACGGGCACTTGGACTATTTAGGTTAACTAGCGGACACTTGGACGATCTAGGTTAACTAGCCGGCACTTGGAATATCTAGGTTAACTACCGGGCAATTGGACTATCTAGTTTAAGTAGCGGGCACTTGGACTATCAGGTTAATTAGCGGTCACTTGGACGATGCAGGTTCCCTAGCGGGCACTCAGACTATATAGGTTCCCTATGGGCACTTGGAACCTCTAGTTTCCCTAAAGGGCACTTGGACTATGTAGGTTCCCTAGCGGGCACTTGGCCTATGTAGATTAACTAGCAGGCCCTTGGACTATCTAGGTTACCTAGCGGGCACTTGGACGATGCAGGTTCCCTAGCGGGCACTTGGACTATCTAGGTTCCCTAAAGGGCACTTGGACTATGTAGGTTCCCTATCGGGCACATGGACTATGTAGGTTTCTATCAGGCACTTGGACTATGTAGATTAACTAGGGGGCACTTGGACTATCTAGGTAACCTAGCGGGCACTTGGACTATGTACGTCCCCTAGTGGGCACTTCGACTATCTAGGTTAACTAGCGGGCACTCGGTCTATCTACGTTACCTAGCGGGCACTTGGACTATGTAGGTCAAGTAGCGGGCCCTTGGATTATATAGGTTAGCTAAGGGCACTTGGATTATGTAAGTTAACTAGAGGGCACTTGGACTATGTAGGTTAACTAGCGGACACATGGACGATCTGGGTTAACTAGCGGGCACTTGGACGATATAGGTTAACTACCGGGCACTTGGATTATCTAGGTTGGCTAGCGGGCACTTGAACTATGTAGGTTAACTAGTCGGCCCTTAGACTATCTAGGTTAGCTAACAGGCACTTGGACAATGTAGGTTAATTAGAGGGTACTTGGACTATGTATGTTCCCCAGTGGGCATTTGGACTATCTTGGTTACCTATTGGGCACTTGAACTATCTATGTTACCTAGCGGTTACTTGGAATATCTAGGTTAACTACCGGGCACTTGGACTATCTAGGTTAACTAGCGGGCACTTGGACTATCTAGATTAACTACCGGGCACTTGGATGATGCAGGTTCCCTAGCGGGCACTTGGACTATCTAGGTTACCTAACGGGCACTTGGACTGTGTAGGTTCCTTAGCGGGCACTTGGACTATGTACGTCCCTTAGCGGGCACTTGGACTATGTAGGTTAACTAGGGTGCCCTTGGACTATGTAGGTTAATTAGCCGGCACTTAGACTATCTAGGTTACCTAGCGGGCAGTTGGACTATGTACGTTCCCTACCGGGCACTTGGACTATCTAGGTTAACTAGCGTGCCCTTGGACTATCTAGATTAACTACCGGGCACTTGGATGATGCAGGTTCCCTAGCGGGCACTTGGACTATGTAGGTTCCCTAACGGGCACTTGAACTATGTAGGTTCCTTAGCGGGCACTTGGACTATGTACGTCCCTTAGCGGGCACTTGGACTATGTAGGTTAACTAGGGTGCCCTTGGACTATGTAGGTTAACTAGCCGGCACTTAGATTATCTAGGTTACCTAGCGGGCAGTTGGACTATGTACGTTCCCTAGCCGGCACTTGGACTATCTAGGTTATCTAGACGGCCCTTGGTCTATCTAGGTTAACTAGCGGGCACTTGGACTATCTAGGTTAAGTAGCGGACCTTGGACTATATAGGTTAACAAGCGGGCCCTTGGACTATGTAGGTTAACTAGCGGGCACTTGGACGATCTAGGTTAACTAGCGGGCACTTGGACTATCTAGGTTAACTACCGGGCACTTGGATGATGCAGGTTCCCTACGGGCACTTGGACTATCTAGGTTCCCTAACGGGCACTTTGACTATGTAGGTTCCCTAGCGGGCTCTGGGACTATATATGTTCCCTACGGGCAGTTGAACTATCTAGGTTCCCTAACAAGCACTTGGAATATGTAGGATCCCTATCGGGCACTTAGACTATGTAGGTTCCTCAGCGGGCAATTGGACTATGTAGGTTCCCTATCGGGCACTTGGACTATGTAGGTTAACTAGCGGGCACGTGGCCGATCAATGTTAACTAGCGGGAACTTGGACTATCTAGGTTAACTAGCGGGCACTTGGACGATCTAAGTTAACTAGTGGGCACTGGTACAATGCAGGTTCCCTAGCGGGCACTTTGACTATGTAGGTTCCCTAGCGGGCACTTGGACTATATAGGTTCCCTACGGGCACTTGGACTATCTAGGTTCCCTAAAGGGCACTTGGAATATGTAGGTTCCCTATCGGGCACTTGGACTATGTAGGTTCCTCAGCGGGCACTTGGACTATGTAGGTTAACTAGCGGGCACTTGGACTATCTAGGTTAACTAGCAGTCCCTGGGCTATGTAGGTTAACGAGCGGGCACTTGGACTATGTAAGTTAACTAGCAGGCCCTGGGCTATGTAGGTTAACTAGCGGGCACTTGGACTATGTAGGTTAACTAGCAGGCACTTGAACTATCAGGTTAACCAGCGGTCACTTGGACTATGTAGGTAACCTAGCGGGAACTTGGACTGTCTAGGTTACCTAGTGGGCACTTGGACTATCTAGGATAACAAACGGGCACTTGGACTATGTACGACCCCTATCGGGCACTTGGACTATCTAGGTTAACTAGAGGGCACTTGGACTATGTACGTCCCCTAGCGGGCACTTGGACTATCTAAGTTAACTAGAGGGCACTTGGAATATCTAGGTTAACTAGAGGGCACTTGGACTATGTAGGTTAACTAGCGGGCACTTGGACTATCTAGGTTAAGTAGCGGACCTTGGACTATGTAGGTTAACAAGCGGGCCCTTGGACTATGTAGGTTAACTAGCGGGCACTTAGACGATCTATGTTAACTAGCGGGCACTTGGACTATCTAGGTTAACTAGCGGGCACTTGGACTATCTAGATTAACTAGTGGTCCCTTGGATGATGCAGGTTCCCTAGCGGGCACTTGGACTATCTAGGTTCCCTAACGGGCACTTGGACTATGTAGGTTCCCTAGCGGGCACTTAGACTATGTACGTCCCTTAGCGGGCACTTGGACTATGTAGGTTCCCTATCGCGCACTTGGACTATGTAGGTTAACTTGCGGGCCCTTGGACTATGTAGGTTAACTAGCGGGCACTTAGACTATCTAGGTTAACTAGCGGGCACTTGGACTATATAGGTCAAGTAGCGGGCCCTTGGATTATCTAGGTTAGCTAAGGGCACTTGGATTATGTAAGTTAACTAGAGGGCACTTGGACTATGTAGGTTAACTAGCGGACACTTGGACGATCTAGGTTAACTAGCGGGCACTTGGACGATATACGTTAACTACCGGGCACTTGGATTATCTAGGTTGGCTAGCGGGCACTTGAACTATGTAGGTTAACTAGTCGGCCCTTAGACTATCTAGGTTAGCTAACGGGCACTTGGACAATGTAGGTTAATTAGAGGGTACTTGGACTATGTAGGTTCCCCAGTGGGCATTTGGACTATCTTGGTTACCTATTGGGCACTTGAACTATCTATGTTACCTCGCGGGCAGTTGGACTATGTACGTTCCCTACCGGGCACTTGGACTATCTAGGTTAACTAGCGGGCACTTGGACTATCTAGATTAACTACCGGGCACTTGGATGATGCAGGTTCCCTAGCGGGCACTTGGACTATGTAGGTTCCCTAACGGGCACTTGGACTATGTACGTCCCTTAGCGGGCACTTGGACTATGTAGGTTAACTAGAGTGCCCTTGGACTATGTAGGTTAACTAGCCGGCACTTAGACTATCTAGGTTACCTAGCGGGCAGTTGGACAATGTACGTTCCCTAGCGGGCACTTAGACTATCTAGGTTAACTAGAGGGCCCTTGGTCTATCTAGGTTAACTAGCGGGCACTTGGACTATCTAGGTTAAGTAGCGGACCTTGGACTATGTAGGTTAACAAGCGGGCCCTTGGACTATGTAGGTTAACTAGCGGGCACTTGGACGATCTAGGTTACCTAGCGGGCACTTGGACTATCTAGGTTAACTAAGGGCACTTGGACTATCTAGATTAACTACCGGGCACTTGGATGATGCAGGTTCCCTAGGGGGCACTTGGACTATCTAGGTTCCCTAACGGGCACTTTGACTATGTAGGTTCCCTAGCGGGCTCTGGGACTATATATGTTCCCTACGGGCACTTGGACTATCTAGGTTCCCTAACGGGCACTTGGACTATGTAGGTTCCTTAGCGGGCATTTGGACTATTTACGTCCCTTAGCGTGCACGTGGACTATGTAGGTTAACTAGCGTGCCCTTGGCCTATGTAGGTTAACTAGCCGGCACTTAGACTATCTAGGTTACCTAGCGGGCACTTGGACTATGTACGTCCCCTAGCGGGCACTTGGACTATCTAGGTTAACTAGAGGGCCCTTGGACTATGTAGGTTAACTAGCGGGCACTTGGACTATCTAGGTTATGTAGCGGACCTTGGACTATGTAGGTTAACAAGCGGGCCCTTGGACTATGTAGGTTAACTAGCGGGCCCTTGGACTATGTAGGTTAACTAGCGGGCACTTGACGATCTAGGTTAACTACCGGGAACTTGGACTATCTAGGTTAACTAGCGGGCACATGGACTCTCTAGATTAACTACCGGGCACTTGGATGATGCAGCTTCCCTAGCGGGCACTTGGACTATCTAGGTTCCCTAACGGGCACTTGGACTATGTGGTTCCTTAGCGGGCACTTGGACTATTTACGTCCCTTAGCGGGCTCGTGGACTATGTAGGTTAACTAGCGTGCCCTTGGACTATGCAGGTTAACTAGCCGGCACTTAGACTATCTAGGTTACCTAGCGGGCACTTGGACTATGTACATACCCTAGTGGGCACTAGGACTATCTAGGATAACTAACGGGCACTAGGAATATCTAGGTTACCTAGCGGGCACTTGGACTATGTACGTTCCCTAGTGGGCACTTGGACTATCTAGGTTAATTAACGGGCCCTAGGACTATCTAGGTTAACTAGCGGGCACTTGGTCTATCTAGGTCAACTAGCGGGCCCTTGGACTATGTAGGTTTAATAGCGGACACTTGGACGATCTAGGTTAACTAGCGGGCCCTTGCACTATGTAGGTTAACTATCGGGTACTTGGACAATCTAGGTTAACTAGCGGGCACTTGGACGATTTAGGTTAACTAGCGGGCACTTGGATTAGCTAGGTTACCTAGTGGGCCCTTGAACTATGTAGGTTAACTAGTTGACCCTTGGACTATCTAGGTTAGCTAACGGGCACTTGGACTATATAGGTTACTTAGCGGGCACTTGGACTATGTGGGTGCCCTAGTGGGCATTTGGACTATATAGATTACCTAGCAGGCACTTGGACATTGTAGGTTACCTACCGGGCACTTGGACTATCTAGGTTTTCGAGCGGGCACTTGGACTATGTAGGTTACCTAGCGGGCACTAGGACTATGTAGGTTACCTAACGGGCACTTGGACTATCTAGTTTACGTAGCGTGCGCTGGGACTATGTAGGTTACCTAGGGGGCACTTGGACAGTCTAGGTTAACTAGCGGGCACTTGGACTATCTAGGTCAACGAATGGGCACTTGGACTATGTAGGTTACCTAGCGGGCACTTGGAGTATCTAGGTTACGGAGCGGGCACTTGGACTATGTAGGTGAACTAGAGGACATTAGGATGATCTAGGTTAACTAGTGGGCCCTTGGACTATGTAGGTTAACTAGCGGGCACTTGGACAATCTAGGTTAACTTGCGGGCACTTGTACGATCTAGGTTAACTAGCCGGCACTTGGACTATCAAGGTTAACTAGCGAATCCTTGGACTATGTAGGTTAACTAGCGGGCCCTTGGACTTGTAGCTTACCTAGCGGGCACTTGGACTATGTAGGTTACCTAGCGGGCACTTGGACTATCTAGGTTAGCGAACGGGGAATTGGACTATGTAGGTGACCTAGCAGGCACTTGTACTGTCTAGGTTACCTAGCGGGCACTTGGACTATCTAGGTTAACGAACGGGCACTTGGACTATGTAGGTTACCTAGCGGGCTCTTGGACTATGTATGTTAGCAAACGGGCACTTGGACTATCTAGGTTACCTAGCGGGCACTTGGAATATGTAGGTTCCCTAGCACGCACTTGGACTATCTAGGTTACCTAACGGGCACTTCGACTATCTAGGTTACGTAGCGGGCACTTGGACTATGTAGGTTACCTACAGGACATTTGGATGATCTAGGTTAATTAGTGGGCCCTTGGACTATGTAGGTTAACTAGCGGGCACTTGGACGATCTAGGTTAACTAGCGGGCACTTGGACTATGTAGGTTACCTAGCAGGCACTTGCACTATCTAGGTTAGCGAACGGGGACTTGGACTATGTAGGTGACCTAGCAGGCACTTGGACTGTCTAAGTTACATAGCGGGCACTTGGACTATCTAGGTTAATGAACGGGCACTTGGACTATGTAGGTTACCTAGCGGGCACATGGACTATGTATGTTAGCTAACGGGAACTTGGACTATCTAGGCTACCTAGCGGTCACTTGGACTATGTAGGTTACCTAGCGGGCACTTGGACTATAAGGGTTACGTATAGGGCACTAGGACTTTGCAGGTAACCTAGCAGGCACTTGGACGAACTAGGTTAACGAGCGGGCCCTTAGACTATGTTGGTTACCTAGCGGGCACTTGGACTATCTAGGTTAGCTAACAGGAACTTGGACTATCTAGGTTACCTAGCAGGCAATTTGACTATGTAGGTTACCTAGCGGCACTTGGACTATATAGGTTACCTAACGGGCACTTTGACTATCTAGGTTACCTAGCGGGCACTTGGACTATGTAGGTTACCTAGCAGCACTTGGACTATCTAGGATACCTAAAGGGCACTTTGACTATCTAGGTTACCTAGCGGGCACTTGGACTATGTAGGTTACCTAACGGGCACTTGGACTATGTAGGTTAACTAGCGGACACTTGGACGATCTAGGTTAACTAGCCGGCACTTGGAATATCTAGGTTAACTACCGGCCAATTGGACTATCTAGTTTAAGTAGCGGGCACTTGGACTATCAGGTTAATTAGCGGTCACTTGGACGATGCAGGTTCCCTAGCGGGCACTTGGACTATATAGGTTCCCTATGGGCACTTGGAACCTCTAGTTTCCCTAAAGGGCACTTGGACTATGTAGGTTCCCTAGCGGGCACTTGGCCTATGTAGATTAACTAGCAGGCCCTTGGACTATCTAGGTTACCTAGCGGGCACTTGGACGATGCAGGTTCCCTAGCGGGCACTTGGACTATCTAGGTTCCCTAAAGGGCACTTGGACTATGTAGGTTCCCTATCGGGCACATGGACTATGTAGGTTTCTATCAGGCACTTGGACTATGTAGATTAACTAGGGGGCACTTGGACTATCTAGGTAACCAAGCGGGACTTGGACTATGTACGTCCCCTAGTGGGCACTTCGACTATCTAGGTTAACTAGCGGGCACTCGGTCTATCTACGTTACCTAGCGGGCACTTGGACTATGTAGGTCAAGTAGCGGGCCCTTGGATTATAGAGGTTAGCTAAGGGCACTTGGATTATGTAAGTTAACTAGAGGGCACTTGGACTATGTAGGTTAGCTAGCGGACACTTGGACGATCTAGGTTAACTAGCGGGCACTTGGAAGATATAGGTTTACTACCGGGCACTTGGATTATCTAGGTTGGCTAGCGGGCACTTGAACTATGTAGGTTAACTAGTCGGCCCTTAGACTATCTAGGTTAGCGAACAGGCACTTGGACAATGTAGGTTAATTAGAGGGTACTTGGACTATGTATGTTCCCCAGTGGGCATTTGGACTATCTTGGTTACCTATTGGGCACTTGAACTATCTATGTTACCTAGCGGTTACTTGGAATATCTAGGTTAACTACCGGGCACTTGGACTATCTAGGTTAACTAGCGGGCACTTGGACTATCTAGATTAACTACCGGGCACTTGGATGATGCAGGTTCCCTAGCGGGCACTTGGACTATCTAGGTTACCTAACGGGCACTTGGACTGTGTAGGTTCCTTAGCGGGCACTTGGACTATGTACGTCCCTTAGCGGGCACTTGGACTATGTAGGTTAACTAGCGTGCCCTTGGACTATGTAGGTTAATTAGCCGGCACTTAGACTATCTAGGTTACCTAGCGGGCAGTTGGACTATGTACGATCCCTACCGGGCACTTGGACTATCTAGGTTAACTAGCGGGTACTTGGACTATCTAGATTAACTACCGGGCACTTGGATGATGCAGGTTCCCTAGCGGGCACTTGGACTCTGTAGGTTCCCTAACGGGCACTTGAACTATGTAGGTTCCTTAGCGGGAACTTGGACTATGTACGTCCCTTAGCGGGCACTTGGACTATGTAGGTTAACTGGCATGCCCTTGGACTATGTAGGTTAACTAGCCGGCACTTAGATTATCTAGGTTACCTAGCGGGCAGTTGGACTATGTACGTTCCCTAGCCGGCACTTGGACTATCTAGGTTATCTAGACGGCCCTTGGTCTATCTAGGTTAACTAGCGGGCACTTGGACTATCTAGGTTAAGTAGCGGACCTTGGACTATATAGGTTAACAAGCGGGCCCTTGGACTATGTAGGTTAACTAGCGGGCACTTGGACGATCTAGGTTAACTAGCGGGCACTTGGACTATCTAGGTTAACTACCGGGCACTTGGATGATGCAGGTTCCCTACGGGCACTTGGACTATCTAGGTTCCCTAACGGGCACTTTGACTATGTAGGTTCCCTAGCGGGCTCTGGGACTATATATGTTCCCTACGGGCAGTTGAACTATCTAGGTTCCCTAACAAGCACTTGGAATATGTAGGATCCCTATCGGGCACTTAGACTATGTAGGTTCCTCAGCGGGCAATTGGACTATGTAGGTTCCCTATCGGGCACTTGGACTATGTAGGTTAACTAGCGGGCACGTGGCCGATCAATGTTAACTAGCGGGAACTTGGACTATCTAGGTTAACTAGCGGGCACTTGGACGATCTAAGTTAACTAGTGGGCACTGGTACAATGCAGGTTCCCTAGCGGGCACTTTGACTATGTAGGTTCCCTAGCGGGCACTTGGACTATATAGGTTCCCTACGGGCACTTGGACTATCTAGGTTCCCTAAAGGGCACTTGGAATATGTAGGTTCCCTATCGGGCACGTGGACTATGTAGGTTCCTCAGCGGGCACTTGGACTATGTAGGTTAACTAGCGGGCACTTGGACTATCTAGGTTAACTAGCAGTCCCTGGGCTATGTAGGTTAACTAGCGGGCACTTGGACTATGTAAGTTAACTAGCAGGCCCTGGGCTATGTAGGTTAACAAGCGGGCACTTGGACTATGTAGGTTAACTAGCAGGCACTTGAACTATCAGGTTAACCAGCGGTCACTTGGACTATGTAGGTAACCTAGCGGGAACTTGGACTGTCTAGGTTACCTAGTGGGCACTTGGACTATCTAGGATAACAAACGGGCACTTGGACTATGTACGACCCTTTCGGGCACTTGGACTATCTAGGTTAACTAGAGGGCACTTGGACTATGTACGTCCCCTAGCGGGCACTTGGACTATCTAGGTTAACTAGAGGGCACTTGGAATATCTAGGTTAACTATAGGGCACTTGGACTATGTAGGTTAACTAGCGGGCACTTGGACTATCTAGGTTAAGTAGCGGACCTTGGACTATGTAGGTTAACAAGCGGTCCCTTGGACTATGTAGGTTAACTAGCGGGCACTTAGACGATCTATGTTAACTAGCGGGCACTTGGACTATCTAGGTTAACTAGCGGGCACTTGGACTATCTAGATTGACTAGCGGTCCCTTGGATGATGCAGGTTCCCTAGCGGGCACTTGGACTATCTAGGTTCCCTAACGGGCACTTGGACTATGTAGGTTCCCTAGCGGGCACTTAGACTATGTACGTCCCTTAGCGGGCACTTGGACTATGTAGGTTCCCTATCGCGCACTTGGACTATGTAGGTTAACTTGCGGGCCCTTGGACTATGTAGGTTAACTAGCGGGCACTTAGACTATCTAGGTTAACTAGCGGGCACTTGGACTATATAGGTCAAGTAGCGGGCCCTTGGATTATCTAGGTTAGCTAAGGGCACTTGGATTATGTAAGTTAACTAGAGGGCACTTGGACTATGTAGGTTAACTAGCGGACACTTGGACGATCTAGGTTAACTAGCGGGCACTTGGACGATATAGGTTAACTACCGGGCACTTGGATTATCTAGGTTGGCTAGCGGGCACTTGAACTATGTAGGTTAACTAGTCGGCCCTTAGACTATCTAGGTTAGCTAACGGGCACTTGGACAATGTAGGTTAATTAGAGGGTACTTGGACTATGTATGTTCCCCAGTGGGCATTTGGACTATCTTGGTTACCTATTGGGCACTTGAACTATCTATGTTACCTAGCGGGCAGTTGGACTATGTACGTTCCCTACCGGGCACTTGGACTATCTAGGTTAACTAGCGGGCACTTGGACTATCTAGATTAACTACCGGGCACTTGGATGATGCAGGTTCCCTAGCGGGCACTTGGACTATGTAGGTTCCCTAACGGGCACTTGGACTATGTACGTCCGTAAGCGGGCACTTGGACTATGTAGGTTAACTAGCGTGCCCTTGGACTATGTAGGTTAACTAGCCGGCACTTAGACTATCTAGGTTACCTAGCGGGCAGTTGGACAATGTACGTTCCCTAGCGGGCACTTAGACTATCTAGGTTAACTAGAGGGCCCTTGGTCTATCTAGGTTAACTAGCGGGCACTTGGACTATCTAGGTTAAGTAGTGGACCTTGGACTATGTAGGTTAACAAGCGGGCCCTTGGACTATGTAGGTTAACTAGCGGGCACTTGGACGATCTAGGTTACCTAGCGGGCACTTGGACTATCTAGGTTAACTAAGGGCACTTGGACTATCTAGATTAACTACCGGGCACTTGGATGATGCAGGTTCCCTAGGGGGCACTTGGACTATCTAGGTTCCCTAACGGGCACTTTGACTATGTAGGTTCCCTAGCGGGCTCTGGGACTATATATGTTCCCTACGGGCACTTGGACTATCTAGGTTCCCTAACGGGCACTTGGACTATGTAGGTTCCTTAGCGGGCATTTGGACTATTTACGTCCCTTAGCGTGCACGTGGACTATGTAGGTTAACTAGCGTGCCCTTGGCCTATGTAGGTTAACTAGCCGGCACTTAGACTATCTAGGTTACCTAGCGGGCACTTGGACTATGTACGTCCCCTAGCGGGCACTTGGACTATCTAGGTTAACTAGAGGGCCCTTGGACTATGTAGGTTAACTAGCGGGCACTTGGACTATCTAGGTTATGTAGCGGACCTTGGACTATGTAGGTTAACAAGCGGGCCCTTGGACTATGTAGGTTAACTAGCGGGCCCTTGGACTATGTAGGTTAACTAGCGGGCACTTGACGATCTAGGTTAACTACCGGGAACTTGGACTATCTAGGTTAACTAGCGGGCACATGGACTCTCTAGATTAACTACCGGGCACTTGGATGATGCAGCTTCCCTAGCGGGCACTTGGACTATCTAGGTTCCCTAACGGGCACTTGGACTATGTGGTTCCTTAGCGGGCACTTGGACTATTTACGTCCCTTAGCGGGCACGTGGACTATGTAGGTTAACTAGCGTGCCCTTGGACTATGCAGGTTAACTAGCCGGCACTTAGACTATCTAGGTTACCTAGCGGGCACTTGGACTATGTACATACCCTAGTGGGCACTAGGACTATCTAGGATAACTAACGGGCACTAGGAATATCTAGGTTACCTAGCGGGCACTTGGACTATGTACGTTCCCTAGTGGGCACTTGGACTATCTAGGTTAATTAACGGGCCCTAGGACTATCTAGGTTAACTAGCGGGCACTTGGTCTATCTAGGTCAACTAGCGGGCCCTTGGACTATGTAGGTTTAATAGCGGACACTTGGACGATCTAGGTTAACTAGCGGGCCCTTGCACTATGTAGGTTAACTATCGGGTACTTGGGCAATCTAGGTTAACTAGCGGGCACTTGGACGATTTAGGTTAACTAGCGGGCACTTGGATTAACTAGGTTACCTAGTGGGCCCTTGAACGATGTAGGTTAACTAGTTGACCCTTGGACTATCTAGGTTAGCTAACGGGCACTTGGACTATATAGGTTACTTAGCGGGCACTTGGACTATGTGGGTGCCCTAGTGGGCATTTGGACTATATAGATTACCTAGCAGGCACTTGGACTTTGTAGGTTACCTACCGGGCACTTGGACTATCTAGGTTTTCGAGCGGGCACTTGGACTATGTAGGTTACCTAGCGGGCACTAGGACTATGTAGGTTACCTAACGGGCACTTGGACTATCTAGTTTACGTAGCGTGCGCTGGGACTATGTAGGTTACCTAGGGGGCACTTGGACAGTCTAGGTTAACTAGCGGGCACTTGGACTATCAAGGTCAACGAATGGGCACTTGGACTATGTAGGTTACCTAGCGGGCACTTGGAGTATCTAGGTTACGTAGCGGGCACTTGGACTATGTAGGTGAACTAGAGGACATTAGGATGATCTAGGTTAACTAGTGGGCCCTTGGACTATGTAGGTTAACTAGCGGGCACTTGGACAATCTAGGTTAACTTGCGGGCACCTGTACAATCTAGGTTACCTAGCCGGCACTTGGACTATCAAGGTTAACTAGGGAATCCTTGGACTATGTAGGTTAACTAGCGGGCCCTTGGACTTGTAGCTTACCTAGCGGGCACTTGGACTATGTAGGTTACCTAGCGGGCACTTGGACTATCTAGGTTAGCGAACGAGGAATTGGACTATGTAGGTGACCTAGCAGGCACTTGTACTGTCTAGGTTACCTAGCGGGCACTTGGACTATCTAGGTTAACGAACGGGCACTTGGACTATGTAGGTTACCTAGCGGGCTCTTGGACTATGTATGTTAGCAAACGGGCACTTGGACTATCTAGGTTACCTAGCGGGCACTTGGAATATGTAGGTTCCCTAGCAGGCACTTGGACTATCTAGGTTACCTAACGGGCACTTCGACTATCTAGGTTACGTAGCGGGCACTTGGACTATGTAAGTTACCTACAGGACATTTGGATGATCTAGGTTAATTAGTGGGCCCTTGGACTATGTAGGTTAACTAGCGGGCACTTGGACGATCTAGGTTAACTAGCGGGCACTTGGACTATGTAGGTTACCTAGCAGGCACTTGCACTATCTAGGTTAGCGAACGGGGACTTGGACTATGTAGGTGACCTAGCAGGCACTTGGACTGTCTAAGTTACATAGCGGGCACTTGGACTATCTAGGTTAATGAACGGGCACTTGGACTATGTAGGTTACCTAGCGGGCACATGGACTATGTATGTTAGCTAACGGGAACTTGGACTATCTAGGCTACCTAGCGGTCACTTGGACTATGTAGGTTACCTAGCGGGCACTTGGACTATAAGGGTTACGTATAGGGCACTAGGACTTTGCAGGTAACCTAGCAGGCACTTGGACGAACTAGGTTAACGAGCGGGCCCTTAGACTATGTTGGTTACCTAGCGGGCACTTGGACTATCTAGGTTAGCTAACAGGAACTTGGACTATCTAGGTTACCTAGCAGGCAATTTGACTATGTAGGTTACCTAGCGGCACTTGGACTATCTAGGTTACCTAACGGGCACTTTGACTATCTAGGTTACCTAGCGGGCACTTGGACTATGTAGGTTACCTAGCAGCACTTGGACTATCTAGGATACCTAAAGGGCACTTTGACTATCTAGGTTACCTAGCGGGCACTTGGACTATGTAGGTTACCTAACGGGCACTTGGACTATGTAGGTTAACTAGCGGACACTTGGACGATCTAGGTTAACTAGCCGGCACTTGGAATATCTAGGTTAACTACCGGGCAATTGGACTATCTAGTTTAAGTAGCGGGCACTTGGACTATCAGGTTAATTAGCGGTCACTTGGACGATGCAGGTTCCCTAGCGGGCACTTGGACTATATAGGTTCCCTATGGGCACTTGGAACCTCTAGTTTCCCTAAAGGGCACTTGGACTATGTAGGTTCCCTAGTGGGCACTTGGCCTATGTAGATTAACTAGCAGGCCCTTGGACTATCTAGGTTCCCTAACGGGAACTTGGACTATCTAGGTTCCCTAAAGGGCACTTGGACTATGTAGGTTCCCTATCGGGCACATGGACTATGTAGGTTTCTATCAGGCACTTGGACTATGTAGATTAACTAGGGGGCACTTGGAATATCTAGGTAACCTAGCGGGCACTTGGACTATGTACGTCCCCTAGTGGGCACTTCGACTATCTAGGTTAACTAGCGGGCACTCGGTCTATCTACGTTACCTAGCGGGCACTTGGACTATGTAGGTCAAGTAGCAGGCCCTTGGATTATATAGGTTAGCTAAGGGCACTTGGATTATGTAAGTTAACTAGAGGGCACTTGGACTATGTAGGTTAACTAGCGGACACTTGGACGATCTAGGTTAACTAGCGGGCACTTGGACGATATAGGTTTACTACCGGGCACTTGGATTATCTAGGTTGGCTAGCGGGCACTTGAACTATGTAGGTTAACTAGTCGGCCCTTAGATTATCTAGGTTAGCTAACAGGCACTTGGACAATGTAGGTTAATTAGAGGGTACTTGGACTATGTATGTTCCCCAGTGGGCATTTGGACTATCTTGGTTACCTATTGGGCACTTGAACTATCTATGTTACCTAGCGGTTACTTGGAATATCTAGGTTAACTACCGGGCACTTGGACTATCTAGGTTAACTAGCGGGCACTTGGACTATCTAGATTAACTACCGGGCACTTGGATGATGCAGGTTCCCTAGCGGGCACTTGGACTATCTAGGTTACCTAACGGGCACTTGGACTGTGTAGGTTCCTTAGCGGGCACTTGGACTATGTACGTCCCTTAGCGGGCACTTGGACTATGTAGGTTAACTAGCGTGCCCTTGGACTATGTAGGTTAATTAGCCGGCACTTAGACTTTCTAGGTTACCTAGCGGACAGTTGGACTATGTACGTTCCCTACCGGGCACTTGGACTATCTAGGTTAACTAGCGGGCACTTGGACTATCTAGATTAACTACCCGGCACTTGGATGATGCAGGTTCCCTAGCGGGCACTTGGACTATGTAGGTTCCCTAACGGGCACTTGAACTATGTAGGTTCCTTGGCGGGAACTTGGACTATGTACGTCCCTTAGCGAGCACTTGGACTATGTAGGTTAACTAGCATGCCCTTGGACTATGTAGGTTAACTAGCCGGCACTTAGATTATCTAGGTTACCTAGCGGGCAGTTGGACTATGTACGTTCCCTAGCAGGCACTTGGACTATCTAGGTTATCTAGACGGCCCTTGGTCTATCTAGGTTAACTAGCGGGCACTTGGACTATCTAGGTTAAGTAGCGGACCTTGGACTATATAGGTTAACAAGCGGGCCCTTGGACTATGTAGGTTAACTAGCGGGCACTTGGACGATCTAGGTTAACTAGCGGGCACTTGGACTATCTAGGTTAACTACCGGGCACTTGGATGATGCAGGTTCCCTACGGGCACTTGGACTATCTAGGTTCCCTAACGGGCACTTTGACTATGTAGGTTCCCTAGCGGGCTCTGGGACTATATATGTTCCCTACGGGCACTTGAACTATCTAGGTTCCCTAACAAGCACTTGGAATATGTAGGATCCCTATCGGGCACTTAGACTATGTAGGTTCCTCAGCGGGCAATTGGACTATGTAGGTTCCCTATCGGGCACTTGGACTATGTAGGTTAACTAGCGGGCACGTGGCCGATCAATGTTAACTAGCGGGAACTTGGACTATCTAGGTTAACTAGCGGGCACTTGGACGATCTAAGTTAACTAGTGGGCACTGGTACAATGCAGGTTCCCTAGCGGGCACTTTGACTATGTAGGTTCCCTAGCGGGCACTTGGACTATATAGTTTCCCTACGGGCACTTGGACTATCTAGGTTCCCTAAAGGGCACTTGGAATATGTAGGTTCCCTATCGGGCACTTGGACTATGTAGGTTCCTCAGCGGGCACTTGGACTATGTAGGTTAACTAGCGGGCACTTGGACTATCTAGGTTAACTAGCAGTCCCTGGGCTATGTAGGTTAACTAGCGGGCACTTGGACTATGTAAGTTAACTAGCAGGCCCTGGGCTATGTAGGTTAACTAGCGGGCACTTGGACTATGTAGGTTAACTAGCAGGCACTTGAACTATCAGGTTAACCAGCGGTCACTTGTACTATGTAGGTAACCTAGCGGGAACTTGGACTGTCTAGGTTACCTAGTGGGCACTTGGACTATCTAGGATAACAAACGGGCACTTGGACTATGTACGACCCCTATCGGGCACTTGGACTATCTAGGTTAACTAGAGGGCACTTGGAATATCTAGGTTAACTAGAGGGCACTTGGACTATGTAGGTTAACTAGCGGGCACTTGGACTTTCTAGGTTAAGTAGCGGACCTTGGACTATGTAGGTTAACAAGCGGGCCCTTGGACTATGTAGGTTAACTAGCGGGCACTTAGACGATCTATGTTATCTAGCGGGCACTTGGACTATCTAGTTTAACTAGCGGGCACTTGGACTATCTAGATTAACTAACGGTTCCTTGGATGATGCAGGTTCCCTAGCGTGCACTTGGACTATCTAGGTTCCCTAACGGGCACTTGGACTATGTAGGTTCCCTATCGCGCACTTGGACTATGTAGGTTAACTTGCGGGCCCTTGGACTATGTAGGTTAACTAGCGGGAACTTAGACTATCTAGTTTAACTAGCGGGCACTTGGACTATATAGGTCAAGTAGCGGGCCCTTGGACTATCTAGGTTAGCTAGGGGCACTTGGATTATGTAAGTTAACTAGAGGGCACTTGGACTATGTAGGTTAACTTGCGGACACTTGGACGATCTAGGTTAACTAGCAGGCACTTGGACGATATAGGTTAACTACCGGGCACTTGGATTATCTAGGTTGGCTAGCGGGCACTTGAACTATGTAGGTTAACTAGTCGGCCCTTAGACTATCTAGGTTAGCTAACGGGCACTTGGACAATGTAGGTTAATTAGAGGGTACTTGGACTATGTAGGTTCCCCAGTGGGCATTTGGACTATCTTGGTTACCTATTGGGCACTTGAACTATCTATGTTACCTAGCGGGCAGTTGGACTATGTACGTTCCCTACCGGGCACTTGGACTATCTAGGTTAACTAGCGGGCACTTGGACTATCTAGATTAACTACCGGGCACTTGGATGATGCAGGTTCCCTAGCGGGCACTTGAACTATCTAGGTTCCCTAACGGGCACTTGGACTATGTACGTCCCTTAGCGGGCACTTGGACTATGTAGGTTAACTAGCGTGCCCTTGGACTATGTAGGTTAACTAGCCGGCACTTAGACTATCTAGGTTACCTAGCGGGCAGTTGGACAATGTACGTTCCCTAGCGGGCACTTAGACTATCTAGGTTAACTAGAGGGCCCTTGGTCTATCTAGGTTAACTAGCGGGCACTTGGACTATCTAGGTTAAGTAGCGGACCTTGGACTATGTAGGTTAACAAGCGGGCCCTTGGACTATGTAGGTTAACTAGCGGGCACTTGGACGATCTAGGTTAACTAGCGGGCACTTGGACTATCTAGGTTAACTAAGGGCACTTGGACTATCTAGATTATCTACCGGGCACTTGGATGATGCAGGTTCCCTAGCGTGCACTTGGACTATCTAGGTTCCCTAACGGGCACTTGGACTATGTAGGTTCCCTAGCGGGCAATTAGACTATGTACGTCCCTTAGCGGGCACTTGGACTATGTAGGTTCCCTATCGCGCACTTGGACTATGTAGGTTAACTTGCGGGCCCTTGGACTATGTAGGTTAACTAGCGGGAACTTAGACTATCTAGGTTAACTAGCGGGCACTTGGACTATATAGGTCAAGTAGCGGGCCCTTGGACTATCTAGGTTAGCTAGGGGCACTTGGATTATGTAAGTTAACTAGAGGGCACTTGGACTATGTAGGTTACCTAGCGGGCACATGGACTATGTATGTTAGCTAACGGGAACTTGGACTATCTAGGCTACCTAGCGGTCACTTGGACTATGTAGGTTACTTAGCGGGCACTTGGACTATAAGGGTTACGTATAGGGCACTAGGACTTTGCAGGTAACCTAGCAGGCACTTGGACGAACTAGGTTAACGAGCGGGCCCTTAGACTATGTTGGTTACCTAGCGGGCACTTGGACTATCTAGGTTAGCTAACAGGAACTTGGACTATCTAGGTTACCTAGCAGGCAATTTGACTATGTAGGTTCCCTAGCGGGCTCTGGGACTATATATGTTCCCTACGGGCACTTGGACTATCTAGGGTCCCTAACGGGCACTTGGACTATGTAGGTTCCTTAGCGGGCATTTGGACTATTTACGTCCCTTAGCGTGCACGTGGACTATGTAGGTTAACTAGCGTGCCCTTGGACTATGTAGGTTAACTAGCCGGCACTTAGACTATCTAGGTTACCTAGCGGGCACTTGGACTATGTACGTCCCCTAGCGGGCACTTGGACTATCTAGGTTAACTAGAGGGCCCTTGGACTATGTAGGTTAACTAGCGGGCACTTGGACTATCTAGGTTAAGTAGCGGACCTTGGACTATGTAGGTTAACAAGCGGGCCCTTGGACTATGTAGGTTAACTAGCGGGCACTTGACGATCTAGGTTAACTACCGGGAACTTGGACTATCTAGGTTAACTAGCGGGCACATGGACTCTCTAGATTAACTACCGGGCACTTGGATGATGCAGCTTCCCTAGCGGGCACTTGGACTATCTAGGTTCCCTAACGGGCACTTGGACTATGTGGTTCCTTAGCGGGCATTTGGACTATTTACGTCCCTTAGCGGGCACGTGGACTATGTAGGTTAACTAGCGTGCCCTTGGACTATGCAGGTTAACTAGCCGGCACTTAGACTATCTAGGTTACCTAGCGGGCACTTGGACTATGTACATACCCTAGTGGGCACTTGGACTATCTAGGTTACCTAGCGGGCACTTGTACTATGTACGTCCCCTAGTGGGCACTAGGACTATCTAGGATAACTAACGGGCACTAGGAATATCTAGGTTACCTAGCGGGCACTTGGACTATGTACGTTCCCTAGTGGGCACTTGGACTATCTAGGTTAATTAACGGGCCCTAGGACTATCTAGGTCAACTAGCGGGCCCTTGGACTATGTAGGTTTAATAGCGGACACTTGGACGATCTAGGTTAACTAGCGGGCCCTTGCACTATGTAGGTTAACTATCGGGCACTTGGACAATCTAGGTTAACTAGCGGGCACTTGGACGATTTAGGTTAACTAGCGGGCACTTGGATTAGCTAGGTTACCTAGTGGGCCCTTGAACTATGTAGGTTAACTAGTTGACCCTTGGACTATCTAGGTTAGCTAACGGGCACTTGGACTATATAGGTTACTTAGCGGGCACTTGGACTATGTGGGTGCCCTAGTGGGCATTTGGACTATATAGATTACCTAGCAGGCACTTGGACTTTGTAGGTTACCTACCGGGCACTTGGACTATCTAGGTTTTCGAGCGGGCACTTGGACTATGTAGGTTACCTAGCGGGCACTTGGACTATGTAGGTTACCTAATGGGCACTTGGACTATCTAGTTTACCTAGCGTGCGCTGGGACTACGTAGGTTACCTAGGGGGCACTTGGACAGTCTAGGTTACCTAGCGGGCACTTGGAGTATCTAGGTTACGTAGCGGGCACTTGGACTATGTAGGTGAACTAGAGGACATTAGGATGATCTAGCTTAACTAGTGTCCTTGGACTATGTAGGTTAACTAGCGGGCACTTGGACAATCTAGGTTAACTAGCGGGCACTTGTACGATCTAGGTTAACTAGCCGGCAATTGGACTATCAAGGTTAACTAGCGAATCCTTGGACTATGTAGGTTAACTACCGGGCAATTGGACTATCTAGTTTAAGTAGCGGGCACTTGGACTACCAGGTTAATTAGCGGTCACTTGGACGATGCAGGTTCCCTAGCGGCACTTGGACTATATAGGTTCCCTATGGGCACTTGGAACCTCTAGATTCCCTAAAGGGCACTTGGACTATATAGGTTCCCTAGCGGGCACTTGGCCTATGTAGGTTAACTAGCAGGCCCTTGGACTATCTAGGTTACCTAGCGGGCACTTGGACGATGCATGTTCCCTAGCAGGCACTTGGACTATCTAGGTTCCCTAACGGGCACTTGGACTATGTAGGTTCCATAGCGGGCACTTGGACTATGTAGGTTCCCTATCAGGCACTTGGACTATGTAGGTTTCTATCAGGCACTTGGACTATGTAGATTAATAAGCGGGCACTTGGTCTATCTAGGTAACCTAGCAGGCACTTGGACTGTGTACGTCCCCTAGTGGGCACTTCGACTATCTAGGTTAACTAGCGGGCACTTGGACAATCTAGGTTAACTAGCGGGCACTTGTACGATCTAGGTTAACTAGCCGGCACTTGGACTATCAAGGTTAACTAGCGAATCCTTGGACTATGTAGGTTAACTAGCGGGCCCTTGGACTTGTAGCTTACCTAGCGGGCACTTGGAGTATCTAGGTTAGCGAACGGGGAATTGGACTATGTAGGTGACCTAGCAGGCACTTGTACTGTCTAGGTTACCTAGCGGGCACTTGGACTATCTAGGTTAACGAACGGGCACTTGGACTATGTAGGTTACCTATCGGGCTCTTGGAATATGTAGGTTACCTAGCGGGCACTTGGACTATCTAGGTTACCTAACGGGCACTTCGACTATCTAGGTTACGTAGCGGGCACTTGGACTATGTAGGTTACCTACAGGACTTTTGGATGATCTAGATTAACTAGTGGGCCCTTTGACTATGTAGGTTAACTAGCGGGCACTTGGACGATCTAGGTTAACTAGCGTGCACTTGGACTATGTAGGTTACCTAGCAGGCACTTGCACTATCTAGGTTAGCGAACGGGGACTTGGACTATGTAGGTCACCTAGCAGGCACTTGGACTGTCTAAGTTACCTAGCGGGCACTTGGACTATCTAGGTTTATGAACGGGCACTTGGACTATGTAGTTTACCTAGCGGGCACATGGGCTATGTATGTTAGCTAATGGGAACTTGGAATATCTAGGCTACCTAGCGGTCACTTGGACTATGTAGGTTACCTAGCGGGCACTTGGACTATCTAGGTTACCTAACGGGCACTTGGACTTTGCAGGTAACCTAGCAGGCACTTGGACGAACTAGGTTAACGAGCGGGCCCTTAGACTATGTTGGTTACCTAGCGGGCACTTGGACTATCTAGGTTAGCTAACAGGAACTTGGACTATCTAGGTTACCCAGCAGGCAATTTGACTATGTAGGTTACCTAGCGGCACTTGGACTATATAGGTTACCTAACGGGCACTTTGACTATCTAGGTTACCTAGCGGACACTTGGACTATGTAGGTTACCTAGCAGCACTTGGACTATCTAGGATACCTAAAGGGCACTTTGACTATCTAGGTTACCTAGCGGCCACTTGGACTATGTAGCTTACCTAACGGGCACTAGGACTATGTAGGTTAACTAGCGGACACTTGGACGATCTAGGTTAACTAGCCGGCACTTGGAATATCTAGGTTAACTACCGGGCAATTGGACTATCTAGTTTAAGTAGCGGGCACTTGGACTACCAGGTTAATTAGCGGTCACTTGGACGATGCAGGTTACCTAGCGGGCACTTGGACTATATAGGGTCCCTATGGGCACTTGGAACCTCTAGTTTCCCTAAAGAGCACTTAGACTATGTAGGTTCCCTAGCGGGCACTTGGCCTATGTAGTTTAACTAGCAGGCCCTTGGACTATCTAGGTTACCTAGCGGGCACTTGGACGATGCAGATTCCCTAGCGGGCATTTGGACTATCTAGGTTCCCTAACGGGCACTTGGACTATGTAGGTTCCATAGCGGGCACTTGGACTATGTAGGTTCCCTATCGGGCACCTGGACTATGTAGGTTTCTATCAGGCACTTGGACTATGTAGATTAACTAGCGGGCACTTGGACTATCTAGGTAACCTAGCGGGCACTTGGACTATGTACGTCCCCTAGTGGGCACTTCGACTATCTAGGTTAACTAGCGGGCACTCGGTCTATCTACGTTACCTAGCGGGCAATTGGACTATGTAGGTCAACTAGCGGGCCCTTGGACTATCTAGGTTAGCTAAGGGCACTTGTACGATATAGGTTAACTACCGGGCACTTGGATTATCTAGGTTGGCTAGCGTGCACTTCAACTATGTAGGTTAACTAGTCGGCCCTTAGACTATATAGGTTAGCTAACGGGCAATTGGACAATGTAGGTTAATTAGAGGGTACTTGGACTATGTAGGTTCCCCAGTGGGCATTTGGACTATCTTGGTTACCAATTGGGCACTTGAACTATCTATGTTACCTATCTGTTACTTGGACTATCTAGGTTAACTACCGGGCACTTGGACTATCTAGGTTAACTAGCGGGCACTTGGACTATCTAGATTAACTACCGGGCACTTGGATGATGCAGGTTCCCTAGCAGGCACTTGGACTAATTAGGTTCCCTAACGGGCACTTGGTCTATGTAGGTTCCTGAGCGGGCACTTGGACTATATACGTCCCTTAGCGGGCACTTGGACTATGTAGGTTAACTAGCGTGTCCTTGGACTATGTAGGTTAACTAGCCGGCACTTAGACTATCTAGGTTACCTAGCGGGCAGTTGGACTATGTACGTTCCTTACCGGGCACTTGGACTATCTAGGTTAACAAGCGGGCACTTGGACTGTCTAGATTAACTACCGGGCACTTGGATGATGCAGGTTCCCTAGCGGGCACTTGGACTATCCAGGTTCACTTGGACTATAAAGGTTCCTTAGCGGGCACTTGGACTATATACGTCCCTTAGCGGGCACTTGGACTATGTAGGTTAACTAGCGTGCCTTTGGACTATGTAGGTTAACTAGTCGGCCCTTAGACTATATAGGTTAGCTAACGGGCACTTGGACTATCTAGGTTAACTAGAGGGCCCTTGGTCTATCTAGGTTAACTAGCGGGCACTTGGACTATCTAGGTTAAGTAGCGGACCTTGGACTATGTAGGTTAACAAGCGGGCCCTTGGACTATGTAGGTTAACTAACAGGAACTTGGACGATCCAGGTTAACTAGCGGGCACTTGGACTATCTAGGTTAACTAAGGGCACTTGGACTATCTAGATTAACTACCGGGTTCTTGGATGATGCAGGTTCCCTAGCGGGCACTTGGACTATCTAGGTTCCCTAACGGGCACTTTGACTATGTAGGTTCCCTAGCGGGCTCTGGACTATATATGTTCCCTACGGGCACTTGAACTATCTAGGTTCCCTAACAGGCACTTGGAATATGTAGGTTCCCTATCGGGCACTTGGACTATGTAGGTTCCTCAGCGGGCACTTGGACTATGTAGGTTCCCTATCGGGCACATGGACTATGTAGGTTAACTAGCGGGCACTTGGACGATCAAGGTTAACTAGCGGGAACTTGGACCATCTAGGTTAACTAGCGGGCACTTGGACGATCTAGGTTAACTAGTGGGCACTTGTTCAATGCAGGTTCCCTAGCGGGCACTTTGACTATGTAGGTTCCCTAGCGGGCTCTTGGACTATATAGGTTCCCTACGGGCACTTGGAGTATCTAGGTTCCCTAACGGGCACTTGGAAAATGTATGTTCCCTATCGGGCACTTGAACTATGTAGGTTCCTCAGCGGGCACGTGGACTATCTAGGTTAACTAGCAGTCCCTGGGCTATGTAGGTTAACTGGCGGGCACTTGGACTATGTAGGTTAACTAGCAGTCCCTGGGCTATGTAGGTTAACTATCGGGCACTTGGACTATGTAGGTTAACTAGCAGGCACTTGAACTATCAGGTTAACCAGCGGTCACTTGGACTATGTAGGTAACCTAGCGGGAACGTGGACTGTCTAGGTTACCTAGTGGGCACTTGGACTATCTAGGATAACAAACGGGCACTTGGACTATGTACGACCTCTAGCGGGCACTTGGACTATCTAGGTTAACTAGAGGGCACTTGGACTATGTACGTCCCCTAGCGGGCACTTGGACTATCTAGGCTAACTAGAGGGCACTTGGAATATCTAGGTTAACTAGAGGGCACTTGGACTATGTAGGTTAACTAGCGGGCACTTGGACTATCTAGGTTAAGTTGCGGACCTTGGACTATGTAGGTTAACAAGCGGGCACTTGGACTATGTAGGTTAACTAGTGGGCACTTAGACGATCTAGGTTAACTAGCGGGCACTTGGACTATCTAGGTTAACTAGCGGGCACTTGGACTATCTAGATTAACTAGCGGTCCCTTGGATGATGCAGGTTCCCTAGCGGGCACTTGGACTATCTAAGTTCCATAACGGGCACTTGGACTATGTATGTTCCCTAGCGGGCACTTAGACTATGTACGTCCCTTAGCGGGCACTTGGACTATGCAGGTTCCCTATCGCGCACTTGGACTATGTAGGTTAACTTGCGGGCCCTTGGACTATGTAGGTTAACTAGCGGGCACTTAGAATATCTAGTTTACCTAGCGGGCACTTGGACTGTGTACATACCCTATCGGGCACTTGGACTATCTAGGTTACCTAGCGGGCACTTGGACTATGTACGTCCCATAGTGGGCACTGGGACTATCTAGGATAACTAACGGGTACTAGGATTATCTAGGTTAACTAGCGGGCACTTGGTGTATCTAGGTTACCTAGCGGGCACTTGGACTATGTAGGTAACCTAGCGGGCACTGGACAGTCTAGGGTACCTAGCGGGCACTTGGACTGTCTAGGTTAGCTAACAGGAAATTGGAATATCTAAGTTACCTTGCGGGCCCTTGGACTATGTAGGTTAACTAGCGGGCACTTGGATTATGTAGGTAACCTAGCGGGCACTAGACAGTCTAGGGTACCTAGCGGGCACCTGGACTGTCTAGGTTAGCTAACAGGAAATTGGAATATCTAGTTTACCTTGCGGGCCCTTGGACTATGTAGGTTAACTAGCGGGCACTTGGACTATCTAGGTTAACTTGCGGGTTCTTGGACTATGTAGGTTAACTAGCGGGCCCTTGGACTATGTAGGTAAACTAGCGGGCACTTGGACGATCAAGGTTAACTAGCGGGCACTTGGACTACCTAGGTTAACTAGCGGGCACTTGGACTATCTAGGTTAACTAGCGGGCACTTGGACTATCTAGGTTAGCTAACGGGCACTTGAACTATCTAGGTTACCTAGCGGGCACTTGGACTATGTACGTCCCCTAGCGGGCACTTGGACTGTCTAGGTTAAGTAGAGGGCCCTTGGACTATGTAGGTTAACTAGCGGGCACTTGGATTATCTAAGTTAAGTAGCGGACCTTGGACTATGTAGGTTAACAAGCGGGCCCTTGGACTATGTAGGTTAACTAGCGGGCACTTGGACGATCTAGGTTACCTAGCGGGCACTTGGACTATCTAGGTTTCGAGCGGGCACTTGGGCTATGTAGGTTACCTAGCGGGCACTTGGACTATGTAGGTTACCTAACGGGCACTTGGACTATCTAGTTTACCTAGCGTGCGCTGGGACTATGTAGGTTACCTAGGGGCACTTGGAGTATCTAAGTTAGCGAACAGGAACTTGGAATATCTAGGTTACCTAGCGGGCACTTGGACTATCTATGTTACCTAACAGGAACTTGGACTATGTAGGTTAACTGGCGGACACTTGGACGATCTAGGTTAACGAACGGGCACTTGGACTATGTAGGTTAACTAGCGGGCACTTAGAATATCTAGGTTACCTAGCATGCACTTGGACTATGTACATACCATAGCGGGCACTTGGACTGTCAAGGTTACCTAGGGGGCACTTGGACTCTGTACGTCCCCTAGTGGGCACTTGGACTATCTAGGATAACTAACGTGCACTAGGACTATCCAGGTTAACTAGCGGGCACTTGGACTACCTAGGTTACCTAGCGGGCACTTGGACTATGTAGGTAACCTTGCGGGCACTGGACAGTCTAGGTTACCTAGCGGGCACTTGGACTATCTAGGTTAATGAATGGGCACTTGTCCTATGTAGGTTACCTAGTGGGCACTTGGACTATCTAGGTTAGCTAACAGGAAATTGGATTATCTAGGTTACCTTGCGTGCCCTTGGACTATGTAGGTTAACTAGCGGGGAATTGGACGATCAAGGTTAACTAGCGGGCACATGGACGATCTAGGTTAACTAGTCGGCACTTGGACTATCAAGGTTAACTAGCGAGCCCTTGGACTATGTAGGTTAACTAGCGGGCCCTTGGACTTGTAGCTTACCTAATGGGCACTTGGACTATATAGGTTACCTAGCGGGCACTTGGACTATCTGGGTTAACTAACGGGCAATTGGACTATGTAGGTTAACTAGCGGACACTTGGACGAACTAGGTTAACAAGCGGGCCCTTGGACTATGTAGGTTACCTAGCGGGCACTTGAACTATCTAGGTTAGCTAACAGGAACTTGGACTATATAGGTTACTAGCGGGCACTTTGACTATGTAGGTCACCTAGCGGGCACTTGGACTATCTAGGTTAGCTAACGGGCACTTTGACTATCTAGGTTACCTAGCGGGCACTTAGACTATGTAGGTTACCTAGCGGGCACTTGGAATATCTAGGTTACCTAACGGGCACTTGGACTATGCAGGTAACCTAGCGGGCACTTGGACTGTCTAGGTTACCTAGCGGCCACATGGATTTCTAGGTTAACGAACGGGCACTTGGACTATGCAGGTTGCCTAACGGGCACTTGGATGATCTATGTTAGGTAACTGGCACTAGAACTATCTAGGTTACCTAGCGGGAACTAGGACTATGTAGGTAACCTAGCGGGCACTTGGACTATCAAGCTTTCTTAACGGGCACTTGGACGATCTAGGTTAATTAGCGGGCACTTGGACTATCTATGTTACCTAACAGGAACTTGGACTATGTAGGTTAACTGGCGGACACTTGGACGATCTAGGTTAACGAACGGGCACTTGGACTATGTAGGTTAACTAGCGGGCACTTAGACTATCTAGGTTACCTAGCATGCACTTGGACTATGTACATACCATAGCGGGCACTTGGACTATCAAGGTTACCTAGGGGGCACTTGGACTCTGTACGTCCCCTAGTGGGCACTTGGACTATCTAGGATAACTAACGTGCACTAGGACTATCCAGGTTAACTAGCGGGCACTTGGACTACCTAGGTTACCTAGCGGGCACTTGGACTATGTAGGTAACCTTGCGGGCACTGGACAGTCTAGGTTACCTAGCGGGCACTTGGACTATCTAGGTTAATGAATGGGCACTTGTACTATGTAGGTTACCTAGCGGGCACTTGGACTATCTAGGTTAGCTAACAGGAAATTGGATTATCTAGGTTACCTTGCGTGCCCTTGGACTATGTAGGTTAACTAGCGGGGAATTGGACGATCAAGGTTAACTAGGGGGCACATGGACGATCTAGGTTAACTAGAGGGCACTTGGATGATCTAGGTTAACTAGTCGGCACTTGGACTATCAAGGTTAACTAGCGAGCCCTTGGACTATGTAGGTTAACTAGCGGGCCCTTGGACTTGTAGCTTACCTAGTGGGCACTTGGACTATATAGGTTACCTAGCGGGCACTTGGACTATCTGGGTTAGTGAACGGGGACTTGGACTATGTAGGTGACCTAGCAGGCACTTGGACTATCTAGGTTACCTAGCGGGCTTTGGACTATCTAGGTTAACGAACGGGCACTTGGACTATGTAGGTTACCTAGCGGGCTCCTGGACTATGTATGTTAGCTAACGGGCACTTGGACTATCTAGGCTACCTAGCGGGCACTTGGACTATCTAGGTTACCTAGCGGGAACTTTGACTATATAGGTTACCTAGAGAGCCCTTGGACTATGTGGGTTACCTAAAGGGCACTTGGACTATCTAGGTTACCTAGCGGGCACTTGGTCTATCTAGGTTACCTAGCGGGCACTTGGACTATGTAGGTAACCTAGCAGGCACTTGGACTATGTAGGTTAGCTAACAGGAACTTTGAATATCTAGGTTACCTAGCGGGCCATGGACTATGTAGGTTAACTAGCGGGCACTTGGACTATCTAGGTTAACTAGCGGGTTCTTGGACTATGTAGGTTAACTAGCGGGCGTTGGACTATGTAGGTTAACTAGCGCGCACTTGGACGATCAAGGTTAACTAGTGGGCACTTGGACTATCTAGGTTAACTAGCGGGCCCTTGGACTATGTAGGTTAACTAGCGGTCCCTTGGACTATCTAGGTTACCTAGCGAGCACTTGGACTATATAGGTTACCTAGAGGACACTTGGACTATGTAGGTTCTCTTGCGGGCACTTGGACTATCTAGGTTACCTAGCGGGCCCTTGGACTATGTAGGTTACCTAGAGGGCACTTGGACTATCTAGGTTACCTAACAGGCACTTTGACTATCTAGGTTACCTAGCGGGCACTTGGACTATCTACGTTAGCTAACAGGAACTTGGACTATCTAGGTTACCTAGCGGGCACTTTGATATGTAGGTTACCTAGCGGGCACTTGGACGATCTAGGTTAACTAGCGGGCACTTGGACTATGTAGGTTAGCTACCAGGCACTTGAACTATGTAGGTTATATAGTGGGCCCTTAGACTATCTATGTTAGCTAGCGGGCACTTGGACTATGTAGGTTAATTAGCGGGTATTTCGACTATATAGGTGCCCTAGCGGGCATTTGGACTATATAGATTACCTAGGGGGCACTTTGACTTTGTAGGTTACGTAGGGGGTACTTGGACTATCTAGATTACCTAGCGTGCACTTGAATTATCTAGGTTAACTAACGGGCAATTGGACTATGTAGGTTAACTAGCGGACACTTGGACGAACTAGGTTAACAAGCGGGCCCTTGGACTATGTAGGTTACCTAGCGGGCACTTGAACTATCTAGGTTAGCTAACAGGAACTTGGACTATATAGGTTACTAGCGGGCACTTTGACTATGTAGGTCACCTAGCGGGCACTTGGATTATCTAGGTTAGCTAACGGGCACTTTGACTATCTAGGTTACCTAGCGGGCACTTAGACTATGTAGGTTACCTAGCGGGCACTTGGAATATCTAGGTTACCTAACGGGCACTTGGACTATGCAGGTAACCTAGCGGGCACTTGGACTGTCTAGGTTACCTAGCGGCCACATGGATTTCTAGGTTAACGAACGGGCACTTGGACTATGCAGGTTGCCTAACGGGCACTTGGACGATCTATGTTAGGTAACTGGCACTAGAACTATCTAGGTTACCTAGCGGGAACTAGGACTATGTAGGTAACCTAGCGGGCACTTGGACTATCAAGGTTTCTTAACGGGCACTTGGACGATCTAGGTTAATTAGCGGGCACTTGGACTATGTAGTTTAACTAGCGGGCACTAGGACTATCTAGGTTAACTAGCGGGCACTTGGACTATGTAGGTTCCCTAGCGGGAACTTGGACTATGTAAGTCCCTTAGCGGGCACTTGGACTATGTTGGTTTCCTATCTGGCACTTGAACTATGGTGGTTAACTAGCGGGCCCTTGGACTATGTAGGTTAACTAGCGGGCACTTAGACTATCTAGGTTACCTAGCGGGCACTTGGACTATGTACATACCCTAGTGGGCACTTGGACTATCTAAGTTACCTAGCGGGCACTTGGACTATGTACGTCCCCTAGTGGGCACGTGGACTATCTAAGTTACTTAGCGGGCACTTGGACTATGTAGGTTAACTAGAGGGCACTGGGCTATGTAGGTTAACTAGCGTACACTTGGACGATCTATGTTAACTAGCGGGCCCTACCACTATGTAGGTTAACTAGCGGGCCCTTGGACTATGTAGGTTAACCAGCGGGCACTTGGACAATCTAGGTTAACTAGCGGGCACTATGACGATATAGGTTAACTAGCGGACACTTGGATTAGCTAGGTTACCTAGCGGGCACTTGAACCATGTAGGTTAACTAGTTGGCCCTTGGAATATCTAGGTTAGCTAACGTTCACTTGGACTATGTAGGTTAATTAGCGTGCACTTGGACTATGTAGGTGCCCTAGGGGGCATTTGGACTATATAGATTACCTAGCGGGCACTTGGACTTTGTAGGTTACCTAGCGGGCACTTGGACTATCTAGGTTACCTAGCGGGCATTTGGACTATCTAGGTTCCCTAGCGGGCACTTGGACTACATAGGTTCCCTAAAGGGCACATGGACTATGTAGGTTCCCTAGCTGGCACTGGGACTATGAAGGTGCCCTAGCGGGCACTTGGACTATGTAGGTTCCATAGCACGCCTTTTGACTATGTAAGTTCTCTAAAGGGCACTTGGACTATGTTGGTTCCCTAGCGGACATTTGGACTATCTAGGTTACCTTACGGGTACTTGGACTATGTAGGTTCCCTAGCGGGCACTTGGATTTTATAAATTCCCTATCGGTCACTTGGACTATGTACATTACTAGGGGGCATTTGGACTATGTAGGTTACCTAGCGGATACTTGGACTATGTAGGTTCCCTATCAGGGACTTGGACAATGTAGGTTAACTAGCGGGCACTAGGACTATGTAGGTTAACTAGTGGGTCCTTGTACTATGTAGGTTAACTAGCGGGCACTTGGAATATCTAGGTTAACTAGCGGGCCCTTGGACTATGTAGGTTAACTAGCGGGCACTTTGACGATCTAGGTTAGCAAACGGGCACTTGGAATATGTAGGTTACCTAGCAGGCACTTGGACTGTCTAGGTTACCTAGCGGGCACTTGGGCTATCTAGGTTAACAAATGGGCACTTGGACTATGTGGTTACCTAGCGGGCACTTGGATCATCTCTGTTAGCTAACGGGCACTTGGACTCTCTAAGTTACCTAGCGGGCACTTGGATTATGTAGGTTACCTAGCGGGCACTTGGACAATCTAGGTTAACGAACGGGCACTTGGACTATGTAGGTTAGCTAACAGAAACTTGGACTATCTATGTTAACTAGCGGGCACTTGGACGATGCAGGTTCCCTAGCGGGCACTTTGACTATGTAGGTACCCTAGCGGGCACTTGGACTATGTGGATACCCTAGCCGGCATTTGGACTATCTAGGTTACCTAACGGGCATTTGGACTATGTAGGTTCCCTAGCGGGCACTGGAATTATGTAGGTTCCCGTCTTGCACTTGGACTATGCAGTTTACCTAGCGGGCACTTGGACTATGTAGGTTAACTAGCGGGCACTTGGACTATCTAGGTTACCTAGCGGGCACTTAGACTATGTAGGTTAACTAGCGGTCACTTGGACAATCTAGGTTAACTAGCAGGCACTTGGATGATATAGGGTAACTAGCGGGCACTTGGACTATCTAGGTTACCTAGCGGGCACTTAGACTATGTAGGTTAACAAGCGGTCACTTGGACGATCTAGTTTAACTAGCAGGCACTTGGACTATGTAGGTTGCATAGAGGGCACTTGGATTATGTAGGTTCCCTATCGGGCACTTGGACTATGTAGGTTAACTGGCGGTCACATGGACTGTCTAGGTTACCTAGCGGGCACTTGTATTATCTAGGTTAACGAACGGGCAGTTGGACAATGTAGGTTACCTAGCCGCCACTTGCACTATCTAGGTTAGGTAACAGGCACTTGGACTATCTAGGTTCCCTAGCGGGCACTTGTACTGTCTAGGTTACCTAGGTGGCACTTGGACTATGTAGGTCAACTAGCGGGCCCTTGGACTATCTAGGTTAGCCAACGGGCACTTAGATTATGTAGGTTAACTAGCGGGAACTTGGACTATGTAGGCTAACTAGGGGGCCCTTGGACGATCTAGGTTACCTAGCGGGTACTTGAACTACCTAGGTTAACTAGCGGGCACTTGCAGTATCTAGGTTACCTAGAGGGCACTTGGACTATGTACGTTCCCTAGCGGGGACTTGGACTATCTATGTTAACTAGTGGGCACTTGGACTATCTAGAATAACTAGCGGACACTTGAACTATGTAGGTTACCTAGCAGGCACTTGGACTATCTAGGTTAACTAGCGGGCACTTGGACTATGTAGGTCAACTAGCGGGCCCTTGGACTATCTAGGTTAGCCAACGGGCACTTAGATTGTGTAGGTTAACTAGCGGGCACTTGGAATATATAGGTTAAGTAGCGGACACTTGCACTATGAAGGTTAACTAGCGGGCCCATGGACTATGTAGGTTTACTAGCGGACCCTTGGATTATCTAGGTTCCCTAAAGGGCACTTGGACTATCTAGGTTACCGAACGGGCACTTGGACTATCTAGGTTACCTAGCGGGAACTTGGACTATGTAGGCTAACTAGGGGGCCCTTGGACTATCTAGGTTAACTAACGTGCACTTGGACTATGTAGGTTCCTTAGCGGGCACTTGGACTATCTAGGTTGCCTAGCGGGCACTTGGACGATATAGGTTAACTAGCGTGCCCTTGGAATATCTAGGTTACGTAGCGGGCACTTGGTATATAGGTTAACTCGTTTGCACTTGGACTATGTAGGTTAAATAGAGGACACTTGGACTATCTAGGTTAACTAGTGGGCCCTTGGACTATGTAACTTAACTAGCAGGCACTTGGACAATCTAGGTTAACGAGCGGGCACTTGGAAGATCTAGGTTGACTAGCGGGCACTTGGACTGTCAAAGTGAACAAGTGAACCCTTGGACAAGGTAGGTTGCCTAACGGGCACTTTGAATATCTAGGTTACATAGCAGGCACTTGGACTATGTAGGTTAACTAGCGAGCACTTGGACTCTAGGTTATCTAGCGGACACTTGGACTATCTAGGTTAACTAGCGGGCCCTTGGGCTATGTAGGTTTCCTAGCCGGCACTTGGACTATCTAGGTTAACGAACGGGCACTTGGACAATGTAGGTTACCTAGCGGGCACTTGGACTATGTAGGATCCCTATCGGACATTTGGACGACTTAGGTTACCTAGCGGGCACTTGGACTATCTAGGTTAACTAGCGGGCACTTGGACTATCTAGGTCAACTAGTGGGCCCTTGTACTATGTAGGTTGACTAGCGAGCACTTGGACTATCTAGGTTAACTAGCGGACCTTGGACTCTGTAGGTTAACTAGCGGACTTTTGGGCTATGTAGGTTAACTAGTGGGCACTTGGATGATCTAAGTTAACTAGAGGGCACTTGGACTATCTAGGTTAACTAGCGTGCACTTGGACTATCTAGGTTAACTAGCGGGCACTTGGATGATCAATGTTAACTAGCGGGCACTTGGACGATCTAGGTTAGCTAACGGGCACATGGACTAAGTACGTCCCGTAGTGGGCACTTGGACTATCTAGGTTACCTAGCAGGTACTTAGACTATGAAGGTTCCCTAGCGGGAACTTGGATTATCTAGGTTACCCAGCGGGCACTTGGACTATGTAGGTCAACTAGCGGGCCCTTGGACTACCTAGGTTATCTAACTGGTACGTGGACTATGTAGGTTAACTAGCGGACACTTGCACGATCTAGGTTAGCTAGCGGGCTCTTGCACTATGTAGGTTAACTAGCGGGCCCATTGACTATGTAGGTTAATTAGTGGGCACTTGGACGATATAGGTTAACTAGCGGGCACTTGGATTATCTAGGTTAGCTAGCGGGCTCTTGCACTATGTTGGTTAACTAGCGGGCCCATTGACTATGTAGGTTAACTTGCGGGCACTTGGACGATATAGGTTAATTAGCCGGCACTTGGATTATCTAGGTTACCTAGGGGGAATTGGACTATGTAGATTCCCTATCGGGCACTTGGACTATGTAGGTTAACTAGCGGAAATTTGGACTATCTAGGTTAGCTAATGGGCAATCGGACTATCAAGGTTACCTAACGGGCACTTGGACTATATAGATAACCTAGCGGGCACTTAGACTTTGTAGGTTACCTAGCGGGCACTTTGAGTATCTAGGTTACCTAGCTGGCACTTGAACTATCTACGTTGCCTAGCGGGTTCTTGGAGTATGTAGGTTACCTAGCGGGCTGTTGGACTATCTAGGTTACCTAGCGGGCACTTGGACTATCTAGGTTAACTAACGGGCACTTGGACTATGTAGGTTCCCTATCGGGCACTTGGACTAGGTAGGATCCCTAGCGGGCACTTGGTCTATCTAGGTTAACTAGCGGGCACTTGGAGTATCTAGGTTAACTAGCGAGCACTTGGACTATCTAGGATAACTAGCGGGCACTTGGACTATTAGGGTCCCTAGCGGGCATTTGGACTATATAGGTTACCTAGAGGGCACTTGGACTATGTAGGTTAACGAACAGGCACTTGGACTATGTATGTAACCTAGTGGTCACTTGAACTGTCTAGGTTACCTAGCGGGCACTTCGACTATGTAGGTTAACTAGCGGGCCCTTGGACGATGTAGGTTAACTAGCGGGCGCTTGGACTATGTAGGTTAACTAGCGGGCCCTTGGACTATGTAGGTTAACTAGCGTGCACTTGGACGATCTAGGTTAACTAGCGGGTACTTGGACTATGTAGGTTAACTAGCGGCACTTGGACAATGTACGTTAACTAGCGGGCCCTTGGACTATGTAGAATCCCTAGCGGGCACTTGGACTATGTATGTTCCAGAGCGGGCACTTCGACTATGTAGGTTCCCTAGCAGGTACTTGGACTATGTAGGTTCCAGAGCGGGCACTTGGACTATCTAGGTTCCCTTGCGGGCACTAGGACTATGTAGGTTAATTAGCGGACACTTGCACGATCTAGGTTAACTAGCGGGTCCTTGCATTATGTAGATTAACTAGCGGGCCCATGGATTATGTAGGTTTACTAGCAGGCACTTGGACTATCTAGGTTAACTAGCGGGCACTTGGACTATGTAATTTCCCTAGTGGGCATTTGGACTATTTAGGTTACCAAGCTGGCACTTGGACTATGTAGGTTACCTAGCGAGCACTTGGACTATCTAGGTTACCTAGCAGGCACTTTGACTATCTAGGTTAACTAACGGGTACTTGGACTATCAAAGTTAACAAGCGAGCCCTTGGACTGTGTAGGTTAACTAGCGGGCCCTTGGACTATCTAGGTTACCTAGATAGCACTTGCATTATATAGGTTCCCTAGCGGGCACTTGGACTATCTATGTTAAGGAACGGGCACTTGGACTATGCAGGTAACGTAGCGGGCACTTGGACTGTCTAGGATACATAGCGGGCACTTGTACTGTCTAGGTTACATAGCGGGCTCTTGGACTTCTAGGTTAACGAACGGGCACTTGGACTATGTAGGTTGCCTAGCGGGCACTTGAACTATCTAGGTTAGGTTAACGGGCACTTGGACTTCTAGGTTACCTAGCGGGAACTTGGACTATCTAGGTTGCCTAGCAGGCACTTGGATTATGACGGATCCCTAGCGGGCACTTGGACTATCTAGGTTACCTAGCGGGCACTTGGACTATGTACATCCCCTAGTGGGTACTTGGACTATCTAGGTTAACTAACGGGCACTAGGACTATCTAGGTTAACTAGCGGGCACTTGGACTATGTGGGTTCCTAGCGGGCATTTGATCTATCTAAGTTACCTAACGGGCACTTGGACTATGTAGGTTCCCTAGCGGGCACTTGGACTATGTAGGTTAACAAGCGGACACTTTCTTGATGTAGTTTGACTAGCGGGCCCTTGCACTATATAGGTTAACTAGCGGGCCCATGGATTATGTAGGTTTACTAGCAGGCACTTGGACTATCTAGGTTAACTAGAGGGCTCTTGGACTATGTAGTTTCCCTAGAGGGCATTTGGACTATTTAGTTTACCAAGCGGGCACTTGGACTATGTAGGTTACCTAGCGGGCACTTGGACTATCTAGATTACCTAGCAGGCACTTTGACTATCTAGGTTAACTAACGGGCACTTGGACTATGTAGGTTGCCTAGCGAGCACTTGGACTATGTAGGTTCCCTAGCGGGCACTTGGATTATGTAGGTTCCCTATCAGACACTTGGACTATGTAGGTTAACTAGCGGGCACTTGGACTATTTAGGTTTCCTAGCGGGCACTTGGATTACCTAGGTTAACGAACGGGCACTTGAACTATGTAGGTTACATAGCCGCCACTTGGACTATCTAGGTTAGCGAACAGGCACTTGGACTATCTAGGTTCCCTAGCGGGCACTTGTACTATGTAGATTACCTAGCTGGCACTTGGACTATGTAGGTCAACCAGCTGGCCCTTGGACAATCTAGGTTAGCTAACAGGCACTTGGATTATGTAGGTTAACTAGCGGGCCCTTGGACTATGTAGGTTTACTTGCGGGCCTTGGATTATCTAGGTTCCCTAAAGGGCACTTGTACTATTTGGTTACCGAAAAGGCACTTGGACTATCTAGGTTACCTAGCGGGCACTTGGACTATGTACGCTAACTAGGGGGCCCTTGGACTATCTAGGTTACCTAGCGGGTACTTGAACTATCTAGGTTAACTAGCGGGCACTTGGACTATGTACGTTCCCTAGCGGGCACTTGGACTATCTATGTTAACTAGCGGGCACTTAGAATATGTAGGTTAACTAGCGGACACTTGCACTATGTAGGTTACCTAGCAGGCACTTGGACTATCAAAGTTAACTAGCGGGCACTTGGACTATCTAGGTTAACTAGCTTGCACTTGGACTATGTAGGTTCCTTAGCGGGCACTTGGACTATATAGGTTGCCTAGCAGGCACTTGTACTATGTAGGTTAACTTGCGTGCCCTTGGACTATCTAGGTTACGTAGCCAGCACTTGGTATATAGGTTAACTAGCGGGCACATGGAATATATAGACTAACTAGCGGACACTTACACGATCTAGGTTAACCCACGGGCCCTTGCACTATGTAGGTTAACTAGCGGTCCCATGGATTATGTAGGTTTACTAGCAGGCACTTGGACTATGTAGTTTCCCTAGAAGGCATTTGGACTATTTAGGTTACCTAGCGGGCACTTGGACTATGTAGGTTACATAGCGGGCACTTGGACTATCTAGGTTACCTAGCAGGCACTTTGACTATCTAGGTTAACTAACGGGCACTTGGAGTATGTAGGTTGCCTAGCGGGCACTTGGATTATGTAGGTTCCCTATCGGGCACTTGGACTATGTACGTTAACTAGCGGGCACTTGGACTGTCAAGGTTACCAAGCGGGCACTTGGATTATCTAGGTTACCGAACAGGCACTTGGACTATCTAGGTTACCTAGCGGGCACTTGGAGTATGTAGGCTAACTAGGGGGCCCTTGGACGATCTAGGTTACCTAGCGGGTACTTGAACTATCTAGGTTAACTAGTGGGCACTTGCACTATCTAGGTTTCCTAGCGGGAACTGGGATGATGTAGGTTAACTAGCGGGCCCTTGGAATATGTAGGTTAACTAGCGTGCACTTGGACGATATAGGTTAACTAGAGGGCCCTTGGACTATGTATATTAACTAGCGGCACTTGGACTATCTACGTGAACTAGCGGGCCCTTGGACTATGTAGATTCCCTAGCGGGCACTTGGACTATGTATGTTCCAGAGTGGGCACTTCGACTATGTAGGTTCCCTAGCAGGCACTTGGACTATGTAGGTTCCAGAGCGGGCACTTGGACTATCTAGGTTCCCTTGCGGGCACTTAGACTATGTAGGTTAACTAGCGGACACTTGGACGATCTAGGTTAACTAGCGGGTACTTGGACTATGTAGATTAACTAGCAGCACTTGGACTATCTACGTTAACTAGCGGGCCCTTGGACTATTTAGATTCCCTAGCGGGCACTTGGACTACGTAGGTTCCTTGGCGGGCACTTGGACTATGTATATTCCCTAGCGGGCACTTGGACTATGTATGTTCCCTACGGACACTTGCACTATGTAAGTTAACTACCGGGTACTTGGAATATGTATGTTAACTAGCGGGCCCTTGGACTTCTTAGGTTAACTAGCGGACACTTGCACTATGTAGGTTACCTAGCGGGCACTTGGCCTGTCCAGGTTACCTAGCGGGCACTTGGATTTCTAGGTTAACGAACGGGCACATGGACTATGAAGGTTACTTAGCAGGCACTTGGACTATCTAGGTTAGCCAACGGGCACTTTGATTATGTAGGTTAACTAGCGGGCACTTGGACTATTTAGGCTAACTAGGCGGCCCTTGGACGATCTAGGTTACCTAGCGGGTACTTGAATATCTAGGTTAACTAGCGGGCACTTGCAGTATTTGGTTACCTAGCGGGCACTTGGACTATGTACGTTCCCTAGCGGGGACTTGGACTATCTAGATTACCGAAGAGGCACTTGGACCATCTAGGTTACCTAGCGGGCACTTGGACTATGTAGGCTAACTAGAGGGCCCTTGGACTATCTAGGTTACCTAGCGGGTACTTGAACTATCTAGGTTAACTAGCGGGCACTTGGACTATGTATGTTCCCTAGCCGGCACTTGGACTATCTATGTTAACTAGCGGGCACTTGGAATATGTAGGTTAACTAGCGGACACTTGCACTATGTAGGTTACCTAGCAGGCACTTGGACTATCTAGGTTAACTAGCGTGCACTTGGACTATATAGGTTCCTTAGCGCGCACTTGGACTATCTAGGTTGCCTAGCGGGCACTTGTGCTATGTAGGTTAACTAGGGTGCCCTTGGACTATCTAGGTTACGTAGCAGGCACTTGGTATATAGGTTAACTAGCGGGCACTTGGACTATATAGGCTAACTAGCGGACACTTGCACGATCTAGGTTAAGTAGCAGGCCCTTGAACTATGTAGGTTAACTAGCGGGCCCATGGATTATGTAGGTTTACTAGCAGGCACTTGGACTATCTAGGAAAACTAGCGGGCACTTGGACTATGTAGTTTCCCTAGCAGGCATTTGGACTATTTAGGTTACCTAGCGGGCACTTGGACTATGTAGGTTACATAGCGGGCACTTGGACTGTCTAGGTTACCTAGCAGGCACTTTGACTATCTAGGTTAACTAACGGGCACTTGGGGTAAGTAGGTTGCCTAGCGGGCACTTGGATTATGTAGGTTCCCTATCGGGCACTTGGACTATGTAGGTTAACTAGCGGGCACTTGGACTGTCAAGGTTACCAAGCGGGCACTTGTATTATCTAGGTTACCGAACAGGCACTTGGACTATCTAGGTTACCTAGCGGGCACTTGGAGTATGTAGGCTAACTAAGGGGCCCTTGGACGATCTAGGTTACCTAGCGGGTACTTGAACTATCTAGGTAAACTAGCGGGCACTTGCACTATCTAGGTTTCCTAGCGGACACTGGGACGATGTAGGTTAACTAGCGGGCCCTTGGACTATGTAGGTTAACTAGCGGGCCCTTGGACTATGTAGGTAAACTAGCGTGCACTTGGACGATCTAGGTTTCCTAGCGGACACTGGGACGATGTAGGTTAACTAGCGGGCCCTTGGACTAACTAGGTTAACTAGCGGGCCCTTGCACTATGTAAGTTAACTAGCGGGCCCATGGATTATGTAGGTTTACTAGGGGGCACTTGGAACATCTAGGTTAACTAGCGGGCAATTGGACTATGTAGTTTCCCTAGCGGGCATTTGGACTATTTAGGTTCCCTATCGGGCATTTGGACTATGTAGGTTACCTAGCGGGCCCTTGGACTATCTAGGTTACCCAGGGGGAACCTGGACTATGTACGTTCACTAGTGGGCACTTGGACCATCCAGGTTACCTAGCAGGCACTTGTACTATGTAGGTTAACTTGCGTGCCCTTGGACTATCTAGGTTACGTAGCAGGCACTTGGTATATAGGTTAACTAGCGGGCACTTGGACTATATAGGCTAACTAGCGGACACTTGCACGATCTAGGTTAAGTAGCAGGCCCTTGCACTATGTAGGTTAACTAGCGGGCCCATGGATTATGTAGGTTTACTAGCAGGCACTTGGACTATCTAGGTAAACTAGCGGGCACTTGGACTCTGTAGTTTCCCTAGCAGGCATTTGGACTATTTAGGTTACCTAGCGGGCACTTGGACTATGTAGGTTACATAGCGGGCACTTGGACTATCTAGGTTACCTAGCAGGCACTTTGACTATCTAGGTTAACTAACGGGCACTTGGAGTAAGTAGGTTGCCTAGCGGGCACTTGGATTATGTAGGTTCCCTATCGGGCACTTGGACTATGTAGGTTAACTAGCGGGCACTTGGACTGTCAAGGTTACCAAGCGGGCACTTGTATTATCTAGGTTACCGAACAGGCACTTGGACTATCTAGGTTACCTAGCGGGCACTTGGAGTATGTAGGCTAACTAAGGGGCCCTTGGACGATCTAGGTTACCTAGCGGGTACTTGAACTATCTAGGTAAACTAGCGGGCACTTGCACTATCTAGGTTTCCTAGCGGACACTGGGACGATGTAGGTTAACTAGCGGGCCCTTGGACTATGTAGGTTAACTAGCGGGCCCTTGGACTATGTAGGTAAACTAGCGTGCACTTGGACGATCTAGGTTAACTAGCGGGCCCTTGGACAATGTATATTAACTAGCGGCACTTGGACTATCTACGTTAACTAGCGGGCCCTTGGACTATGTAGATTCCCTAGCGAGCACTTGGACTATGTATGTTCCAGAGTGGGCACTTCGACTATGTAGGTTCCCTAGCAGGCACTTGGACTATGTAGGTTCCAGAGCGGGCACTTGGACTATCTAGGTTCCCTTGCGGGCACTTGGACTATGTAGGTTAACTAGCGGACACTTAGACTATCTAGGTTAACTAGCGGGTACTTGGACTATGTAGATTAACTAGCAGCACTTGGACTATCTACGTTAACTAGCGGGCCCTTGGACTATGTAGATTCCCTAGCGGGCACTTGGACTACGTAGGTTCCCTAGCGGGCACTTGGACTATGTATGTTCCCTAGCGGGCACTTGGACTATGTATGTTCCCTACGGACACTTGCACTATGTAAGTTAACTACCGGGTACTTGGACTATGTATGTTAACTAGCGGGCCCTTGGGCTACTTAGGTTAACTAGCGGACACTTGCACTATTTAGGTTACCTAGCGGGCACATGGACAGTCTAGGTTACCTAGTGGGCACTTGGACTTCTAGGTTAACGAACAGGCAGTTGGACTATGTAGGTTGCTTAGCGGGCACTTGGACTATCTAGGTTTGGTAACGGGCACTTTGAGTATCTAGGTTACCTAGCGGGAACTTGGACAATGTAAGTTACCTAGTGGGCACTTTGACTATCTAGGTTACCTAACGGGCACTTTGACTATCTAGGTTACATAGCGGGCACTTGGACTATGTAGGTTAACTAGCGAGCACTTGGACTCTAGGTTACCTAGCGGGCACTTGGACTATCTAGGTTACCTAGCGGGCCCTTGGACTATGTAGGTTTCCTAGCGGGCACTTGGACTATCTAGGTTAACGAATGGGCACGTGGACTATGTAGGTAACCTAGCGGGCACATGGACTGTCTAGGTTACCTAGCGGGCACTTTGACTATCTAGGTTAACTAGCAGACCTTGGACTATGTAGATTAACTAGCGGGCCCTTGGAGTATGTAGGTTCCCTAGCGGGCACTTGGACTATGTAGGTTCCCTATCGGGTTCTTGGACTGTCTAGGTTAACTAGGGGGCAATTGGACTGTCTAGGTTACCTAGTGGGCACTTGGACTATGTACGTTCCCTAGCGGGCACTTGGGCTATCTACGTTACCTAGCGGGCACTTGGACAATGTAGGTTAACGAACGGGCACTTGGACTATGTAGTTATCCAGCAGGCACTTGGACTATGTAGGTTAACCAGCGGGCACTTGGACAATCTAGGTTACCTACGGGCACTTGGACTATGTACGTTCCCTAGCGGGCACTTGGGCTATCTACGTTACCTAGAAGGCACTTGGATTATGAGGGATCCCTAGCGGGCACTTGGACTATCTAAGTTAGCTAACGGGTACTTGGACTATCTAGGTTACCTAGCGGGCACTTGGACTATGCAGGTAACGTAGCGGGCACTTGGACTTCTAGGTTAACGAACGGGCACTCGGATTATGTAGGTTGCCTAGTGGGCACTTGGACGATCTAAGATAGGTAACGGGCCCTTGACTATCTAGGTTACCTAGCGGGAACTTGGACTATGTAGGTTCACTAGCGGACACTTGGACAATCTAGATTAACTAGCGCGCCCTTGGACAATCTAGGTTAGCTAACGGGCACTTGGACTATGTATTTTCCAGAGCGGGCACTTGGATTATGTAGGTTGCCTAGCGGGCATTTAGACTATGTAGGTTTCCTTGCAGGAATTTGGACTATGTAGGTTCCCTAACGGGCACTTGGACGATGTAGGTTCCCTAGCGGTCACGTGCACTATGTAGGCTCCCTAGAAGGCACTTGGACTATGTAGGTTAACTAGCGGGCACTTGGACTATCCAGGTTACCAAGCGGGCACTTGGACTATGTAGGTTACCCAATGGTCCCTTGGACTATCTAGGTTAACGAACGGACACTTGGACTATGTAGGTTAGCTATCAGGAACTTGGAATATCTAGGTTACCTAGCAGGCACTTGGACTATGTAGGTTACCTAGCGGACACTTGGACGATTTAGGTTAACTAGCGGGCACTTGGACTATCTAGGTTAACTAGCAGGCCCTTGGACAATCTAGGTTTACTAGCGGGCACTTGGACTATCTAGGTTACCTAGCAGGCACATGGATTATGAAGGTTGACTAGCGGACACTTGCACGATCTAGGTTAACTAGCGGGCCCTTGCACTATGTAGGTTAACTAGCGGGCCCATGGATTATGTAGGTTTACTAGGGGGCACTTGACTATGTAGGTTAACTAGCGGGCACTTGGACTATGTAGTTTCCCTAGCGGGCATTTGAACTATGTATGTTGCCTAGAGGGCAGTTGGACTATGTAGGTTACCTAGCGGGCACTTGGACTATCTAGGTTACCTAGCAGGCACTTTGACTATCTAGGTTAACTAACGGGCACTTGGACTATGTAGGGTAACTAGCGGGCACTTGGACTGTCTAGGTTACCTAACGGGCAATTGGACTATGTAGGTTTCCTAGCGAGCACTTGGACTATGTAGGTTAACTAGCGGACACTTGCACTATGTAGGTTACCTAGCGGGCACTTGGACTAAGTAGGTTAACTAGCAGGCCCTTGGACTATCTAGGTTACCTAGCAGGAATAGGATTATGAAGGATCCTTAGTGGGCAATTGGACTATCTAGGTTACCTAGCTGGCGCTTGGACTATGTAGGTTAACTAGCGGGCCCATGGATTATGTAGGTTTACTAGGGGACACTTGGACTATCTAGGTTACCTAGCGGGCACTTGGACTGTGTAGTTTCCCTAGCGGGCATTTGCACAATTTAGGTTACCTAGCGGGCACTTGGACTATGTAGGTTACCCAATGGGCACTTGGACTATCTAAGTTAACGAACGGACACTTGGACTATGTAGGTTAGCTATCAGGCAGTTGGACTATCTAGGTTACCTAGCAGGCACTTGGACTATGTAGGTTACCTAGCGGACACTTGGACGATTTAGGTTAACTAGCGGGCACTTGCACTATCTAGGTTAACTAGCGGGCACTTGGACTATGTAGTTTCCCTAGCGGGCATTTGGATAATTTAGGTTACCTAGTGGGCACTTGGACTATGTAGGTTACCTAGCGGGCACTTGGACTACGTAGGTTAACTAGCGGACACTTCGACTATCTAGGTTAACGAACGTGCACTTGGACTATGTAGGTAACCTAGCGGGCACTTGGACTGTCTAGGTTACCTAGCGGGCACTTTGACTATCTAGGTTAACGAATGGGCACTTGGACTATGTAGGTTAACTAGCGGACACTTCGACTATCTAGGTTAGCTAACGGGCAATTGGACTATGTAGGTTTCCTAGCGAGCACTTGGACTATGTAGGTTCCCTAGCGGGCACTTGTACTATGTAGGTTCCCTATCGGGTACTTGGACTGTCTAGGTTAACTAGGGGACAATTGGACTGTCTAGGTTACCTAGTGGGCACATGGACTATCTAGGTTAACGAACGGGCACTTGGACTATGTAGGTTAACTAGCGGACACTTCGACTATCTAGGTTAGCTAACGGGCAATTGGACTATCTAGGTTAACTAACGGGTACCTGAACTATGTACGTTCCCTAGCGGGCACTTGGGCTATCTAAGTTACCTAGCGGGCACTTGGACAATGTAGGTTAACGAACGGGCACTTGGACTATGTAGTTTACCCAGCAGGCACTTGGACTATGTAGGTTAACTAGCGGGCACTTGGACTATATAGGTTACCTACGGGCACTTGGACTATGTACGTTCCCTAGCGGGCACTTGGGCTATCTACGTTACCTAGCGGTTACTTGGACTATGAAGGTTAACGAACGGGCATTTAGACTATGTAGGTAACTTAGTGGTCACTTGGACTGTCTAGGTTACCTAGCGGGAACTTGGACTATGTATGTTAACTAGCGGGCACTTGGACTATCTAGGTTAACTTGTGGGCCATTGGTCTATGTAGGTTAACTAGCAGGCCTTTGGACTATGTAAGTTAACTAGAGGGCACTTTGATGATCCTGGTTAACTAGCGGGCACTTGGACTATCTAGGTTAACTAGCGCGCACTTGGATTATGTAGGTTCCCTAGCGGGGATTTGGACTATATAGGTTACCTAGCGGGCACTTGGACTATGTAGGTTACCTAGGGGGCACAGGACTATCTAGGTTAATAAGCGGGCACTTGGATTATCTAGGTTAATTAATGGGCACTTGGACTATGTATGTTCCAGAGCGGGCAATTGGACTATGTAGGTTCCCTAGCGGGCATTTGGACTATCTAGGATCCCTAAAGGGCACTTGGACTATCTAGGTTACCTAGCGGGCACTTGGACTATGTAGGTTAACTAGTGGAAAATTGGACGATCTAGGTTAACTAGCGGACACTTGCACTATATAGGTTACCTAGCGGGCACTTGGACTATCTAGGTTAACTAGCGGGCACTTGGACTATGTAGGTTAACTAGCGGGCACTTGGACTATATATGTTACCTACGGGCACTTGGGCTATGGAAGTTCCCTAGCGGGCACTTTGGCTATCTACGTTACCTAGCGGGCACTTGGACTATGTAGGTTAACTAGCAGGCCCTTGGTCTATGTAGGTTAACTAGCAGGCCTTTGGACTATGTAAGTTAACTAGAGGGCACTTCGATGATCTTGGTTAACTAGCGGGCACTTGGACTATCTAGGTTAACTAGTGGGCACTTGGACTATCTAGGTTAACTAGAGGGCTCTTGGACTATGTAGGTTCCCTAGCGGGGATTTGGACTATATAGGTTACCTAGCGGGCACTTGGACTATGTAGGTTACCTAGGGGGCACTGGACTATCTAGGTTAACTAGCGGGCACTTGGATTTTCTAGGTTAACTAACGGGCACTTGGACTATGTATGTTCCAGAGCGGGCAATTGGACTATGTAGGTTCCCTAGCGGGCACTTGGACTATGTAGGTTCCCTAAAGGGCAATTGGACTATCTAGGTTACCTAGCGGGCACTTGGACTATGTAGGTTAACTAGCGTAAAATTGGACGATCTAGGTTAACTAGCGGACACTTGCACTATGTAGGTTACCTAGCGGGCACTTGGACTATCTAGGTTAACTAGCGTGCACTTTGACTATGTAGGTTAACTAGCGGACACTTGCACTATGTAGGTTACCTAGCAGGCCCTTGGACTATCTAGGTTACCTAGCAGGAACTTGGACTATGTAGGTTAACTAGAGGGCACTTGCACTCTCTAGGTTACCTAGCGGGCACTTGGACTATGTACCTTCCCTAGCGGGCACTTGGACTTTGTAGGTTACCTAGTGGGCACTTGGACTATATATGTTCCCTAGTGGGCACTTGGACTATCTAGGTTAACGAACGGGCACTTGGACTATGCAGGTAACCTAGCGGGCACTTGGACTGTCTAGGTTACATAGCGGGCACTTGGACTTCTAGGTTAACGAACGGGCACTTGGACTATGTATTTTGCCTAGCGGGCACTTGGACTATCTAGGTTAGGTAACGGGCACTTGGACTATCTAGGTTACCTAGAGGGAACATGGACAATGTAGGTTACCTAGCAGGCACATGGAGTATCTAGGTTACCTAACGGGCACTTTGTCTGTCTAGGTTACCTAGCGGGCCCTTGGACTATGTAGGATACCTAGCGGGCACTTGGACAATCTAGGTTAACGAACGGGCACTTGGACTATGTAGGTAACCTAGCGGGCACTTGGACTGTCTAGGTTACCTAGCGGGCACTTTGACTATTTAGGTTAACTAGCAGACCTTGGACTATGTAGGTTAACTAACGGGCCCTTGGAGTATGTAGGTTCCCTAGCGGGCACTTGGACTATGTAGGTTCCCTATCGGGTACTTGGACTGTCTAGGTTAACTAGGGGGCAATTGGACTGTCTAGGTTACCTAGTGGGCACTTGGACTATGTACGTTCCCTAGCGGGCACTTGGGCTATCTACGTTACCTAGCGGGCACTTGGACAATGTAGGTTAATGAACGGGCACTTGGACTATGTAGTTATCCAGCAGGCACTTGGACTATGTAGGTTAACCAGCGGGCACTTGGACTATCTAGGTTACCTACGGGCACTTGGACTATGTACGTTCCCTAGCGGGCACTTGGGCTATCTACGTTACCTAGTGGGCACTTGGACTATGGAGGTTAACGAACGGGCACTTAGACTATGTAGGTAACCTAGTGGTCACTTGGACTCTCTAGGTTACCTAGCGGGAACTTGGACTATGTAGGTTAACTAGCGGGCACTTGGACTATGTAGGTTAACTAGCGGAAAATTGGACGATCTAGGTTAACTAGCGGACACTTGCACTATGTAGGTTACCTAGCGGGCACTTGGACTATCTAGGTTAACTAGCGGGCACTTGGACTATGTAGGTTAACTAGCGGGCACTTGGACTATATATGTTACCTACGGGCACTTGGGCTATGTACGTTCCCTAGCGGGCACTTTGGCTATCTACGTTACCTAGCGGGCACTTGGACTATGAAGGTTAACGAACGGGCACTTAGACTATGTAGGTTAACTAGCAGGCCCTTTGTCTATGTAGGTTAACTAGCAGGCCTTTGGACTATGTAAGTTAACTAGAGGGCACTTCGATGATCTTGGTTAACTAGCGGGCACTTGGACTATCTAGGTTAACTAGTGGGCACTTGGATTATCTAGGTTAACTAGAGGGCTCTTGGACTATGTAGGTTCCCTAGCGGGCACTTGGACTATGTAGGTTACCTAGCGGGCACTTGGACTATCTAGGTTAACTAGCGGGTACTTGGACTATCTAGGTTACCTAGCGGGAACTTGGACTATGTAGGTTAACTAGCGGAAAATTGGACGATCTAGGTTAACTAGCGGACACTTGCACTATGTAGGTTACCTAGCGGGCACTTGGACTATCTAGGTTAACTAGCGGGCACTTTGACTATGTAGGTTAACTAGCGGACACTTGCAATATGTAGGTTTCCTAGCGGGCACTTCTACTATGTAGGTTAACTAGCAGGCCCTTGGACTATCTAGGTTACCTAGCAGGAACTTGGACTATGTAGATTAACTAGAGGGCACTTGCACTCTCTAGGTTACCTAGCGGGCACTTGGACTATGTACCTTCCCTAGCGGGCACTTGGACTATGTAGGTTACCTAGCGGGCACTTGGACTATATATGTTCCCTAGTGGGCACTTGGACTATCTAGGTTAACGAACGGGCACTTGGACTATGCAGGTAACCTAGCGGGCACTTGGACTGTCTAGGTTACATAGCGGGCACTTGGACTTCTAGGTTAACGAACGGGCACTTTGACTATGTATGTTGCCTAGCGGGCACTTGGACTATCTAGGTTAGGTAACGGGCACTTGGACTATCTAGGTTACCTAGAGGGAACATGGACAATGTAGGTTACCTAGCAGGCACATGGTGTATCTAGGTTACCTAACGGGCACTTTGTCTGTCTAGGTTACCTAGCGGGCCCTTGGACTATGTAGGATACCTAGCGGGCACTTGGACAATCTAGGTTAACGAACGGGCACTTGGACTATGCAGGTAACCTAGCGGGCACTTGGACTGTCTAGGTTACCTAGCGGGCACTTTGACTATCTAGGTTAGCTAGCAGACCTTGGACTATGTAGGTTAACTAGCGGGCCCTTGGAGTATGTAGGTTCCCTAGCGGGAACTTGGACTGTCTAGGTTAACTAGGGGGCAATTGGAGTGTCTAGGTTACCTAGTGGGCACTTGGACTATGTACGTTCCCTAGCGGGCACTTGGGCTATCTACATTACCTAGCGGGCACTTGGACAATGTAGGTTAACGAACGGGCACTTGGACTATGTAGTTATCCAGCAGGCACTTGGACTATGTAGGTTAACCAGCGGGCACTTGGACTATCTAGGTTACCTACGGGCACTTGGACTATGTACGTTCCCTAGCGGGCACTTGGGCTATCTACGTTACCTAGTGGGCACTTGGACTATGGAGGTTAACGAACGGGCACTTAGACTATGTAGGTAACCTAGTGGTCACTTGGACTCTCTAGGTTACCTAGCGGGAACTTGGACTATGTAGGTTAACTAGCGGGCCCTTGGTCTATGTAGGTTAACTAACAGGCCTTTAGACTATGTAAGTTAACTAGAGGGCACTTTGATGATCCTGGTTAACTAGCAGGCACTTGGACTATCTAGGTTAACTAGCGGGCACTTGGACTATCTAGGTTAACTAGAGGGCTCTTGAACTATGTAGGTTCCCTAGCGGGGATTTGGACTATATAGGTTACCTAGCGGGCACTTGGACTATGTAGGTTACCTAGCGGGCACTGGACTATCTAGGTTAATTAGCGGGCACTTGTATTATCTAGGTTAACTAACGGGCACTTGGACTATGTATGTTCCAGAGCGGGCAATTGGACTATGTAGGTTCCCTAGCGGGCACTTGGACTATCTAGGTCCCCTAAAGGGCACTTGGACTATCTAGGTTACCGAAAGGGCACATGGACTATCTAGGTAACCTAGCGGGCACTTGGACAGTCTAGGTTACCTAGCGGGCACTTTGACTATCTAGGTTAACTAGCAGACCTTGGACTATGTAGATTAACTAGCGGGCCCTTGGAGTATGTAGGTTCCCTAGTGGGCACTTGGACTATGTAGGTTCCCTATCGGGTTCTTGGACTGTCTAGGTTAACTAGGGGGCAATTGGACTGTCTAGGTTACCTAGTGGGCACTTGGACTATGTACGTTCCCTAGCGGGCACTTGGGCTATCTACGTTACCTAGCGGGCACTTGGACAATGTAGGTTAACGAACGGGCACTTGGACTATGTAGTTATCCAGCAGGCACTTGGACTATGTAGGTTAACCAGCGGGCACTTGGACTATCTAGGTTACCTACGGGCACTTGGACTATGTACGTTCCCTAGCGGGCACTTGGGCTATCTACGTTACCTAGAAGGCACTTGGATTATGAGGGATCCCTAGCGGGCACTTGGACTATCTAGGTTAACTAGCGGGCACTTGCATTATGTAGGTTAACTAGCGGACACTTGCACGATCTAGGTTAACTAGCGGGCCCTTGCACTATGTAGGTTAACTAGTGGGCCCATGGATTATGTAGGTTTACTAGCAGGCACATGGACTATCTAGGTTAACTAGTGGGCACTTGGACTATGTAGTTTCCCTAGCGGGCATTTGGACAATTTAGGTTACCTAGCGGGCACTTGGACTATGTAGGTTACCTTCCGGGCACATGTACTATCTAGGTAACCTAGCAGGCACTTTGACTATCTAGGTTAACTAGCGGGCACTTGGACTATGTAGGGTAACTATCGGGCACTTGGACTGTCTAGGTTACCTAGCGGACACTTGGATTATCTAGGTTAACGAACGGGCACTTGTACTATGTAGGTTACCTAGCCGCGACTTGGAATATCTAGGTTAGCGAACAGGCACTTGGACTATCTAGGTTCCCTAGCGGGCACTTGTACTATCTAGGTTACCTAGCTGGCACTTGGACTATGTAGGTCAACAAGCGGGCCCTTGGACCCTCTAGGTTAGCTAACGGGCACTTGGACTATGTAGGTTCCTTAGCGGTCACATGGAGTATGTAGGCTCCCTAGAAGGCACTTGGACTATGTAGGTTAACTAGCGGGCACTTGGACTATCCAGGTTACCAGGCGGCACTTGGACTATGCAGGTTACCCAGTGGGCACTTGGACTATCTAGGTTAACGAACGGACACTTGGACTATGTACGTTAGCTATCAGGCACTTGGACTATCTAGGTTACCTAGCAGTCACTTGGACTATGTAGGTTACCTAGCAGACACTTGGTAGATTTAGGTTAACTAGCAGGCACTTGGACTATCTAGGTTAACTAGTGGGCCCTTGGACTATCTAGGTTTACTAGCGGGCACTTGGACTATCTAGGTTAACTAGCGGGCACTTGGACTATGTAGTTTCCCTAGCGGGCATTTGGATTACTTAGGTTACCTAGTGGGCACTTGGACTATGTAGGTTATCTAGCGGGCACTTGGACTACGTAGGTTAACTAGAATGCACTTGGACTATCAAGGTTACCTAGCGGGCCCTTGGACTATGTAGGATACCAGCGGGCACTTGGACTGTCTAGGTTACCTAGCGCGCACTTTGACTATCTTGGTTAACTAGCAGACCTTGGACTATGTAGTTTAACTAGCAGGCCCTTGGAGTATGTAGGTTCCCTAGCGGGCACTTTGACTATGTAGGTTCCCTATCGGGTACTTGGACTGTCTAGGTTAACTAGGGTGCTATTGGACTGTCTAGGTTACCTAGTGGGCACTTGGACTATGTACGTTCCCTAGGGGGCACTTGTGCTATCTACGTTACCTAGCGGGCACTTGGACAATGTAGGTTAACGAACGGGCACTTGGACTATGTAGTTTACCCAGCAGGCAGTTGGACTATATATGTTAACTAGCGGGCACTTGGACTATCTAGGTTACCTACGGGCACTTGGACTATGTACGATCCCTAGCGGGCACTTGGGCTATCTACGTTACCTAGTGGGCACTTGGACTATGGAGGTTAACGAACGGGCACTTAGACTATGTAGGTAACCTAGTGGTCAATTGGACTGTCTAGGTTACCTAGCGGGAACTTGGACTATGTAGGTTAACTAGCGGGCACTTGGACTATCTAGGTTAACTAGCGGGCCCTTGGTCTATGTAGGTTAACTAGAGGGCTCTTGGACTATGTAGGTTCCCTAGCGGGTATTTGGACTATATAGGTTACCTAGCGGGCACTTGGACTATGTAGGTTACCTAGCGGGCACTGGACTATCTAGGTTAACTAGCGGGCACTTGGATTATCTAGGTTAACTAACGGGCACTTGGACTATGTATGTTCCAGAGCGGGCAATTGGACTATGTAGGTTCCCTAGCGGGCACTTGGACTATCTAGGTTCCCTAAAGGGCACTTGGACTATCTAGGTTACCGAACGGGCACTTGGACTATCTAGGTTACCTAGCGGGCACATGGACTATGTAGGTTAACTAGCGGAAAATTGGACGATCTAGGTTAACTAGCGGACACTTGCACTATGTAGGTTACCTAGCGGGCACTTGGACTATCTAGGTTAACTAGCGGGCACTTTGACTATGTAGGTTAACTAGCGGACACTTGCACTATGTAGGTTACCTAGAGGGCACTTGGACAATGTAGGTTAACTAGCAGGCCCTTGGACTAACTAGGTTACCTACCAGGCACTTGGACTATGTAGGTTAACTAGCAGGCACTTGCACTCTCTAGGTTACCTAGCGGGCACTTGGACTATGTACCTTCCCTAGCGGGCACTTGGACTATCTATGTTAACTAGCGGGCACTTGGACTATGTAGGTTACCTAGCAGACACTTGCACTATGTAGGTTACCTAGCGGGCACTTGGACTGTATAGGTTCCCTAGTGGGCACTTGGACTATCTAGGTTAACGAACGGGCACTTGGACTATGCAGGTAACCTAGCGGGCACTTGGACTGTCTAGGTTACATAGCGGGCACTTGGACTTCTAGGTTAACGAATGGGCAATTGGACTATGTATGTTGCCTAGCGGGCATTTGGACTATCTAGGTTAGGTAACGGGCACTTGGACTATCTAGGTTACCTAGAGGGAACATGGACAATGTGGGTTACCTAGCAGGCACTTGGACTATCTAGGTTACCTAACGGGCACTTTGTCTGTCTAGGTTACCTAGCGGGCCCTTGGACTATGTAGGTTACCTAGCGGGCACTTGGACAATCTAGGTTAACCAACGGGCACTTGGACTATGTAGGTAACCTAGCGGGCACTTGGACTGTCTAGGTTACCTAGCGGGCACTTTGACTATCTAGGTTAACTAGCAGACCTTGGACTATGTAGGTTAACTAGCGGGCCCTTGGACTATGTAGGTTAACTAGCGGGCACTTGGACTATCTAGGTTACCTAGCGGGCCCTTGGACTATGTAGGTTACCTAGAAGGCACTTGGATTATGACGGATACCTAGCGGGCACTTGGACTATCTAGGTTAACTAGCGGGCACTTGGACTATAGGTTAACTAGCGGACACTTGCACGATCTAGGTTAACTAGCGGGCCCTTGCACTATGTAGGTTAACTAGCGGACCCATGGATTATGTAGGTTTACTAGGAGACACTTGGACTATCTAGGTTAACTAGCGAGCACTTGGACTATGTAGTTTCCTTAGCGGGCATTTGGACTATTTAGGTTACCTAGCAGGCACTTGGACTATGTAGGTTACCTAGCAGGCACTTGGACTATCTAGATTACCTAGCAGGCACTTTGACTATCTAGGTTAACTAACGGGCACTTGGACTATGTAGGGTAACTATCGGGCACTTGGACTGTCTAGGTTACCAAGCGGACACTTGGATTATCTAGGTTAACGAACGGGCACTTGGACTATGTAGGTTACCTAGCCGCCACTTGGACTATCTAGGTTAGCTAACAGGCACTTGGATTATCTAGGTTCCCTAGCGGTCACTTGTACTATCTAGGTTACCTAGCTGGCACTCGGACTATGTAGGTCAACTAGCGGGCCCTTGGACTACCTAGGTTAGCTAACGGGCACTTTGACTATGTAGGTTCCTTAGCGGTCACGTGGACTCTGTAGGCTCCCTAGAAGGCACTTGGACTATGTAGGTTAACTAGCGGGCACTTGGACTATCCAGGTTACCAGGCGGCACTTGGACTATGCAGGTTACCCAGTGGGCACTTGGACTATTTAGGTTAACGAACGGACACTTGGACTATGTAGGTTAGCTATTAGGCACTTGGACTATCTAGGTTACCTAGCAGTCACTTGGACTATGTAGGTTACCTAGCAGACACTTGGTAGATTTAGGTTAACTAGCAGGCACTTGGACTATCTAGGTTAACTAGCGGGCCCTTGGACTATCTAGGTTTACTAGCGGGCACTTGGACTATCTAGGTTAACTAGCGGGCACTTGGACAATGTAGTTTCCCTAGCGGGCATTTGGATTACTTAGGTTACCTAGTGGGCACTTGGACTATGTAGGTTACCTAGCGGGCAATTGGACTACGTAGGTTAACTAGAATGCACTTGGACTATCAAGGTTACCTAGCGGGCCCTTGGACTATGTAGGATACCAGCGGGCACTAGGACTGTCTAGGTTACCTAGCGCGCACTTTGACTATCTTGGTTAACTAGCAGACCTTGGACTATGTAGTTTAACTAGCGGGCCCTTGGAGTATGTAGGTTCCCTAGCGGGCACTTGGCCTATGTAGGTTCCCTATCGGGTACTTGGACTGTCTAGGTTAACTAGGGTGCAATTGGACTGTCTAGGTTACCTAGTGGGCACTTGGACTATGTACGTTCCCTAGCGGGCACTTGGGCTATCTACGTTACCTAGCGGGCACTTGGACAATATAGGTTAACGAACGGGCACTTGGACTATGCAGGTAACCTAGCGGGCACTTGGACTGTCTAGGTTACATAGCGGGCACTTGGACTTCTAGGTTAACGAACGGGCAATTGGACTATATATGTTGCCTAGCGGGCATTTGGACTATCTAGGTTAGGTAACGGGCACTTGGACTATCTAGGTTACCTAGAGGGAACATGGACAATGTAGGTTACCTAGCAGGCACTTGGACTATCTAGGTTACCTAACGGGCACTTTGTCTGTCTAGGTTACCTAGCGGGCCCTTGGACTATGTAGGTTACCTAGCGGGCACTTGGACAATCTAGGTTAACCAACGGGCACTTGGACTATGTAGGTAACCTAGCGGGCACTTGGACTGTCTAGGTTACCTAGCGGGCACTTTGACTATCTAGGTTAACTAGCAGACCTTGGACTATGTAGGTTAACTAGCGGGCCCTTGGACTTTGTAGGTTAACTAGCGGGCACTTGGACTATCTAGGTTACCTAGCGGGCCCTTGGACTATGTAGGTTACCTAGAAGGCACTTGGATTATGACGGATACCTAGCGGGCACTTGGACTATCTAGGTTAACTAGCGGGCACTTGGACTATGTAGGTTAACTAGCGGACACTTGCACGATCTAGGTTAACTAGCGGGCCCTTGCACTATGTAGGTTAACTAGCGGACCCATGGATTATGTAGGTTTACTAGGAGGCACTTGGACTATCTAGGTTAACTAGCGGGCACTTGGACTATGTAGTTTCCTTAGCGGGCATTTGGACTATTTAGGTTACCTAGCGGGCACTTGGACTATGTATGTTACCTAGCGGGCACTTGGACTATCTAGGTTAATTAGCGGGCACTTGTATTATCTAGGTTAACTAACGGGCACTTGGACTATGTATGTTCCAGAGCGGGCAATTGGACTATGTAGGTTCCCTAGCGGGCACTTGGACTATCTAGGTCCCCTAAAGGGCACTTGGACTATCTAGGTTACCGAAAGGGCACATGGACTATCTAGGTAACCTAGCGGGCACTTGGACAGTCTAGGTTACCTAGCGGGCACTTTGACTATCTAGGTTAACTAGCAGACCTTGGACTATGTAGATTAACTAGCGGGCCCTTGGAGTATGTAGGTTCCCTAGTGGGCACTTGGACTATGTAGGTTCCCTATCGGGGTCTTGGACTGTCTAGGTTAACTAGGGGGCAATTGGACTGTCTAGGTTACCTAGTGGGCACTTGGACTATGTACGTTCCCTAGCGGGCACTTGATCTATCTACGTTACCTAGCGGGCACTTGGACAATGTAGGTTAACGAACGGGCACTTGGACTATGTAGTTATCCAGCAGGCACTTGGACTATGTAGGTTAACCAGCGGGCACTTGGACTATCTAGGTTACCTACGGGCACTTGGACTATGTACGTTCCCTAGCGGGCACTTGGGCTATCTACGTTACCTAGAAGGCACTTGGATTATGAGGGATCCCTAGCGGGCACTTGGACTATCTAGGTTAACTAGCGGGCACTTGCATTATGTAGGTTAACTAGCGGACACTTGCACGATCTAGGTTAACTAGCTGGCCCTTGCACTATGTAGGTTAACTAGCGGGCCCATGGATTATGTAGGTTTACTAGCAGGCACATGGACTATCTAGGTTAACTAGTGGGCACTTGGACTATGTAGTTTCCCTAGCGGACATTTGGACAATTTAGGTTACCTAGCGGGCACTTGGACTATGTAGGTTACCTTCCGGGCACATGTACTATCTAGGTAACCTAGCAGGCACTTTGACTATCTAGGTTAACTAGCGGGCACTTGGACTATGTAGGGTAACTATCGGGCACTTGGACTGTCTAGGTTACCTAGCGGACACTTGGATTATCTAGGTTAACGAACGGGCACTTGTACTATGTAGGTTACCTAGCCGCGACTTGGACTATCTAGGTTAGCGAACAGGCACTTGGACTATCTAGGTTCCCTAGCGGGCACTTGTACTATCTAGGTTACCTAGCTGGCACTTGGACTATGTAGGTCAACTAGCGGGCCCTTGGACCCTCTAGGTTAGCTAACGGGCACTTGGACTATGTAGGTTCCTTAGCGGTCACATGGAGTATGTAGGCTCCCTAGAAGGCACTTGGACTATGTAGGTTAACTAGCGGGCACTTGGACTATCCAGGTTACCAGGCGGCACTTGGACTATGCAGGTTACCCAGTGGGCACTTGGACTATCTAGGTTAACGAACGGACACTTGGACTATGTACGTTAGCTATCAGGCACTTGGACTATCTAGGTTACCTAGCAGTCACTTGGACTATGTAGGTTACCTAGCAGACACTTGGTAGATTTAGGTTAACTAGCAGGCACTTGGACTATCTAGGTTAACTAGCGGGCCCTTGGACTATCTAGGTTTACTAGCGGGCACTTGGACTATCTAGGTTAACTAGCGGGCACTTGGACTATGTAGTTTCCCTAGCGGGCATTTGGATTACTTAGGTTACCTAGTGGGCACTTGGACTATGTAGGTTATCTAGCGGGCACTTGGACTACGTAGGTTAACTAGAATGCACTTGGACTATCAAGGTTACCTAGCGGGCCCTTGGACTATGTAGGATACCAGCGGGCACTTGGACTGTCTAGGTTACCTAGCGCGCACTTTGACTATCTTGGTTAACTAGCAGACCTTGGACTATGTAGTTTAATTAGCAGGCCCTTGGAGTATGTAGGTTCCCTAGCGGGCACTTGGACTATGTAGGTTCCCTATCGGGTACTTGGACTGTCTAGGTTAACTAGGGTGCAATTGGACTGTCTAGGTTACCTAGTGGGCACTTGGACTATGTACGTTCCCTAGGGGGCACTTGTGCTATCTACGTTACCTAGCGGGCACTTGGACAATGTAGGTTAACGAACGGGCACTTGGACTATGTAGTTTACCCAGCAGGCAGTTGGACTATATATGTTAACTAGCGGGCACTTGGACTATCTAGGTTACCTACGGGCACTTGGACTATGTACGATCCCTAGCGGGCACTTGGGCTATCTACGTTACCTAGTGGGCACTTGGACTATGGAGGTTAACGAACGGGCACTTAGACTATGTAGGTAACCTAGTGGTCAATTGGACTGTCTAGGTTACCTAGCGGGAACTTGGACTATGTAGGTTAACTAGCGGGCACTTGGACTATCTAGGTTAACTAGCGGGCCCTTGGTCTATGTAGGTTAACTAGAGGGCTCTTGGACTATGTAGGTTCCCTAGCGGGTATTTGGACAATATAGGTTACCTAGCGGGCACTTGGACTATGTAGGTTACCTAGCGGGCACTGGACTATCTAGGTTAACTAGCGGGCACTTGGATTATCTAGGTTAACTAACGGGCACTTGGACTATGTATGTTCCAGAGCGGGCAATTGGACTATGTAGGTTCCCTAGCGGGCACTTGGACTATCTAGGTTCCCTAAAGGGCACTTGGACTATCTAGGTTACCGAACGGGCACTTGGACTATCTAGGTTACCTAGCGGGCACATGGACTATGTAGGTTAACTAGCGGAAAATTGGACGATCTAGGTTAACTAGCGGACACTTGCACTATGTAGGTTACCTAGCGGGCACTTGGACTATCTAGGTTAACTAGCGGGCACTTTGACTATGTAGGTTAACTAGCGGACACTTGCACTATGTAGGTTACCTAGAGGGCACTTGGACAATGTAGGTTAACTAGCAGGCCCTTGGACTATCTAGGTTACCTACCAGGCACTTGGACTATGTAGGTTAACTAGCAGGCACTTGCACTCTCTAGGTTACCTAGCGGGCACTTGGACTATGTACCTTCCCTAGCGGGCACTTGGACTATCTATGTTAACTAGCGGGCACTTGGACTATGTAGGTTACCTAGCAGACACTTGCACTATGTAGGTTACCTAGCGGGCACTTGGACTGTATAGGTTCCCTAGTGGGCACTTGGACTATCTAGGTTAACGAACGGGCACTTGGACTATGCAGGTAACCTAGCGGGCACTTGGACTGTCTAGGTTACATAGCGGGCACTTGGACTTCTAGGTTAACGAATGGGCAATTGGACTATGTATGTTGCCTAGCGGGCATTTGGACTATGTAGGTTAGGTAACGGGCACTTGGACTATCTAGGTTACCTAGAGGGAACATGGACAATGTGGGTTACCTAGCAGGCACTTGGACTATCTAGGTTACCTAACGGGCACTTTGTCTGTCTAGGTTACCTAGCGGGCCCTTGGACTATGTAGGTTACCTAGCGGGCACTTGGACTATCTAGGTTCCCTAAAGGGCACTTGGACTATCTAGGTTACCGAACGGGCACTTGGACTATCTAGGTTACCTAGCGGGCACATGGACTACGTAGGTTAACTAGCGGAAAAGTGGACGATCTAGGTTAACTAGCGGACACTTGCACTATGTAGGTTACCTAGCGGGCACTTGGACTATCTAGGTTAACTAGCGGGCACTTTGACTATGTAGGTTAACTAGCGGACACTTGCACTATGTAGGTTACCTAGAGGGCACTTGGACAATGTAGGTTAACTAGCAGGCCCTTGGACTATCTAGGTTACCTACCAGGCACTTGGACTATGTAGGTTAACTAGCAGGCACTTGCACTCTCTAGGTTACCTAGCGGGCACTTGGACTATGTACCTTCCCTAGCGGGCACTTGGACTATCTATGTTAACTAGCGGGCACTTGGACTATGTAGGTTACCTAGCAGACACTTGCACTATGTAGGTTACCTAGCGGGCACTTGGACTGTATAGGTTCCCTAGTGGGCACTTGGACTATCTAGGTTAACGAACGGGCACTTGGACTATGCAGGTAACCTAGCGGGCACTTGGACTGTCTAGGTTACATAGCGGGCACTTGGACTTCTAGGTTAACGAATGGGCAATTGGACTATGTATGTTGCCTAGCGGGCATTTGGACTATGTAGGTTAGGTAACGGGCACTTGGACTATCTAGGTTACCTAGAGGGAACATGGACAATGTGGGTTACCTAGCAGGCACTTGGACTATCTAGGTTACCTAACGGGCACTTTGTCTGTCTAGGTTACCTAGCGGGCCCTTGGACTATGTAGGTTACCTAGCGGGCACTTGGACTATCTAGGTTCCCTAAAGGGCACTTGGACTATCTAGGTTACCGAACGGGCACTTGGACTATCTAGGTTACCTAGCGGGCACATGGACTACGTAGGTTAACTAGCGGAAAAGTGGACGATCTAGGTTAACTAGCGGACACTTGCACTATGTAGGTTACCTAGCGGGCACTTGGACTATCTAGGTTAACTAGCGGGCACTTTGACTATGTAGGTTAACTAGCGGACACTTGCACTATGTAGGTTACCTAGAGGGCACTTGGACAATGTAGGTTAACTAGCAGGCCCTTGGACTATCTAGGTTACCTACCAGGCACTTGGACTATGTAGGTTAACTAGCAGGCACTTGCACTCTCTAGGTTACCTAGCGGGCACTTGGACTATGTACCTTCCCTAGCGGGCACTTGGACTATCTATGTTAACTAGCGGGCACTTGGACAATGTAGGTTACCTAGCAGACACTTGCACTATGTAGGTTACCTAGCGGGCACTTGGACTGTATAGGTTCCCTAGTGGGCACTTGGACTATCTAGGTTAACGAACGGGCACTTGGACTATGCAGGTAACCTAGCGGGCACTTGGACTGTCTAGGTTACATAGCGGGCACTTGGACTTCTAGGTTAACGAATGGGCAATTGGACTATGTATGTTGCCTAGCGGGCATTTGGACTATCTAGGTTAGGTAACGGGCACTTGGACTATCTAGGTTATCTAGAGGGAACATGGACAATGTGGGTTACCTAGCAGGCACTTGGACTATCTAGGTTACCTAACGGGCACTTTGTCTGTCTAGGTTACCTAGCGGGCCCTTGGACTATGTAGGTTACCTAGCGGGCACTTGGACAATCTAGGTTAACCAACGGGCACTTGGACTATGTAGGTAACCTAGCGGGCACTTGGACTGTCTAGGTTACCTAGCGGGCACTTTGACTATCTAGGTTAACTAGCAGACCTTGGACTATGTAGGTTAACTAGCGGGCCCTTGGAATATGTAGGTTAACTAGCGGGCACTTGGACTATCTAGGTTACCTAGCGGGCCCTTGGACTATGTAGGTTACCTAGAAGGCACTTGGATTATGACGGATACCTAGCGGGCACTTGGACTATCTAGGTTAACTAGCGGGCACTTGGACTATAGGTTAACTAGCGGACACTTGCACGATCTAGGTTAACTAGCGGGCCCTTGCACTATGTAGGTTAACTAGCGGACCCATGGATTATGTAGGTTTACTAGGAGGCACTTGGACTATCTAGGTAAACTAGCGGGCACTTGGACTATGTAGTTTCCTTAGCGGGCATTTGGACTATTTAGGTTACCTAGCAGGCACTTGGACTATGTAGGTTACCTAGCAGGCACTTGGACTATCTAGATTACCTAGCAGGCACTTTGACTATCTAGGTTAACTAACGGGCACTTGGACTATGTAGGGTAACTATCGGGCACTTGGACTGTCTAGGTTACCAAGCGGACACTTGGATTATCTAGGTTAACGAACGGGCACTGGGACTATGTAGGTTACCTAGCCGCCACTTGGACTATCTAGGTTAGCTAACAGGCACTTGGATTATCTAGGTTCCCTAGCGGTCACTTGTACTATCTAGGTTACCTAGCTGGCACTCGGACTATGTAGGTCAACTAGCGGGCCCTTGGACTACCTAGGTTAGCTAACGGGCACTTTGACTATGTAGGTTCCTTAGCGGTCACGTGGACTCTGTAGGCTCCCTAGAAGGCACTTGGACTATGTAGGTTAACTAGCGGGCACTTGGACTATCCAGGTTACCAGGCGGCACTTGGACTATGCAGGTTACCCAGTGGGCACTTGGACTATTTAGGTTAACGAACGGACACTTGGACTATGTAGGTTAGCTATTAGGCACTTGGACTATCTAGGTTACCTAGCAGTCACTTGGACTATGTAGGTTACCTAGCAGACACTTGGTAGATTTAGGTTAACTAGCAGGCACTTGGACTATCTAGGTTAACTAGCGGGCCCTTGGACTATCTAGGTTTACTAGCGGGCACTTGGACTATCTAGGTTAACTAGCGGGCACTTGGACTATGTAGTTTCCCTAGCGGGCATTTGGATTACTTAGGTTACCTAGTGGGCACTTGGACTATGTAGGTTACCTAGCGGGCAATTGGACTACGTAGGTTAACTAGAATGCACTTGGACTATCAAGGTTACCTAGCGGGCCCTTGGACTATGTAGGATACCAGCGGGCACTAGGACTGTCTAGGTTACCTAGCGCGCACTTTGACTCTCTTGGTTAACTAGCAGACCTTGGACTATGTAGTTTAACTAGCGGGCCCTTGGAGTATGTAGGTTCCCTAGCGGGCACTTGGCCTATGTAGGTTCCCTATCGGGTACTTGGACTGTCTAGGTTAACTAGGGTGCAATTGGACTGTCTAGGTTACCTAGTGGGCACTTGGACTATGTACGTTCCCTAGCGGGCACTTGGGCTATCTACGTTACCTAGCGGGCACTTGGACAATATAGGTTAACGAACGGGCACTTGGACTATGCAGGTAACCTAGCGGGCACTTGGACTGTCTAGGTTACATAGCGGGCACTTGGACTTCTAGGTTAACGAACGGGCAATTGGACTATATATGTTGCCTAGCGGGCATTTGGACTATCTAGGTTAGGTAACGGGCACTTGGACTATCTAGGTTACCTAGAGGGAACATGGACAATGTAGGTTACCTAGCAGGCACTTGGACTATCTAGGTTACCTAACGGGCACTTTGTCTGTCTAGGTTACCTAGCGGGCCCTTGGACTATGTAGGTTACCTAGCGGGCACTTGGACAATCTAGGTTAACCAACGGGAACTTGGACTATGTAGGTAACCTAGCGGGCACTTGGACTGTCTAGGTTACCTAGCGGGCACTTTGACTATCTAGGTTAACTAGCAGACCTTGGACTATGTAGGTTAACTAGCGGGCCCTTGGACTTTGTAGGTTAACTAGCGGGCACTTGGACTATCTAGGTTACCTAGCGGGCCCTTGGACTATGTAGGTTACCTAGAAGGCACTTGGATTATGACGGATACCTAGCGGGCACTTGGACTATCTAGGTTAACTAGCGGGCACTTGGACTATGTAGGTTAACTAGCGGACACTTGCACGATCTAGGTTAACTAGCGGGCCCTTGCACTATGTAGGTTAACTAGCGGACCCATGGATTATGTAGGTTTACTAGGAGGCACTTGGACTATCTAGGTTAACTAGCGGGCACTTGGACTATGTAGTTTCCTTAGCGGGCATTTGGACTATTTAGGTTACCTAGCGGGCACTTGGACTATGTATGTTACCTAGCGGGCACTTGGACTATCTAGGTTAATTAGCGGGCACTTGTATTATCTAGGTTAACTAGCGGGCACTTGGACTATGTAGTTTCCTTAGCGGGCATTTGGACTATTTAGGTTACCTAGCGGGCACTTGGACTATGTATGTTACCTAGCGGGCACTTGGACTATCTAGATTACCTAGCAGGCACTTTGACTATCTAGGTTAACTAACGGGCACTTGGACTATGTAGGGTAACTATCGGGCACTTGGACTGTCTAGGTTACCTAGCGGACACTTGGATTATCTTGGTTAACGAACGGGCACTTGGACTATGTAGGTTACCTAGCCGCCACTTGGACTATCTAGGTTAGCTAACAGGCACTTGGACTATCTAGGTTCCCTAGCGGGCACTTGTACTATCTAGGTTACCTAGCTGGCACTTGGACTATGTAGGTCAACTAGCGGGCCCTTGGACTATCTAGGTTAGCTAACGGGCACTTGGATTATGTAGGTTCCTTAGCGGTCACGTGGACTATGTAGGCTCCCTAGAAGGCACTTGGACTATGTAGGTTAACTACCGGGCACTTGGACTATCCAGGTTACCAGGCGGCACTTGGACTATGTAGGTTACACAATGGGCACTTGGACCATCTAGGTTAACAAACGGACACTTGGACTATGTAGGTTAGCTATCAGGCACTTGGACTACATAGGTTACCTAGCAGTCACTTGGACTATGTAGGTTACCTAGCGGACACTTGGTAAATTTAGGTTAACTAGCGGGCACTTGAACTATCTAGGTTAACTAGTGGGCCCTTGGACTATCTAGGTTTACTAGCGTGCACTTGGACTATCTAGGTTAACTAGCGGGCACTTGGAATATGTAGTTTCCCTAGCGGGCATTTGGATTACTTAGGTTACCTAGTGGGCACTTGGACTATGTAAGTTACCTAGCGGGCACTTGGACAACGTAGGTTAACCAGAAGGCACTTGGACTATCAAGGTTACCAACGAACCCTTGGACTATGTAGGATACCAGCGGTCACTTGGACTATCTAGATTAACGAACGTGCACTTGGACTATGTAGGTAACCCAGCGGGCACTTGGACTGTCTAGTTTACCTAGCTGGCCATTGGACTATCTAGGTTAACTAACGGACACTTGGACCATGTAGGTTAACTAGCGGACACTTCGACTATCTAGGTTAGCTAACGGGCAATTGGACTATCTAGGTTAACTAACGGGCACTTGGACTATGTAGGTTGCCTAGCGAGCACTTGGACTATGTAGGTTCCCTAGCGGGCACTTGGACTATGTAGGTTCCCTATCGGGTACTTGGACTGTCTAGGTTAACTAGGGGGTAATTGGACTGTCTAGGTTACCTAGCGGGCACTTGGTCTATGTACATACCCTAGCGGGCACTTGGACTATCTGGGTTAACTAACGGGCACTAGGCCTATCTAGGTTACCTAGCGGGCACTTGGATTATGTAGGTCAACTAGCGGGCCCTTGTACTATCTAGGTTAGCTAAAGGGCATTTGTATTATGTAGGTTAACTAATGGACACTTGGACGATCTAGGTTAACTAGCGGGCCCTTGCACAATGTAGGTTAACTAGCGGGCCTTTGGACTATGTAGGGTAAGTAGCGGGCACTTGGATTATCTAAGTTACCTAGCGGGCACTTGAATTATGTAGGTTAACTAGTGGGCCCTTAGACTATCTAGGTTAGCTAACGGTCACTTGGACTATGTAGGTTAATTAGCGGGTACTTGGACTATGTAGGTTCCCTAGCGGGCATTTGGACTATATAGATTACCTAGTGGGCACTTGGACTTTGTAGGTTACCTAGCGGGCACTTGGACTATCTAGGTTACCTCGCGGGCACTTGGATGATACAGGTTCCCTAGCCAGCACTAAGACTATTGGTTCCCTAACGGGCACTTGGACTATGTAGGTTCCATAGAGGGCACTTGGAATATATAGTTTTCTATCGGGCACTTGGACTATGTAGGTTAACTAGCGGGCACATGGACTATCTAAGTTACCTAGCGGGTACTTGGACTATCTAGGTTAACTAGGGGTCCCTTGGACTACGTAGGTTAACTAGCGGACACTTGCACTATGTATGTTACCTAGCGGGCACTTGGACTATCTAGGTTAACTAGCGTGCACTTGGACTATGTAGGTTAACTAGCGGACTCTTGTATTATGTAGGTTAACTAGCAGGCCCTTGGACTATCTAGGTTACCTAGCAGGAATAGGATTATGAAGGATCCCTAGCGGGCAATTGGAATATCTAGGTTACCTAGCTGGCGCTTGGACTATGTAGGTAAACTAGCGGGCCCATGGATTATGTAGGTTTACTAGGGGGCACTTGGACTATCTAGGTTAACTAGCGGGCACTTGGACTATGTAGTTTCCCTAGCGGGCATTTGGACAATTTAGGTTACCTTGCGGGCACTTGGACTATGTAGGTTAACTAACGGGCACTTGGACTATGTAGGGTAACTAGCAGGCACTTGGACTGTCTAGGTTACCTAACAGGCACTTGGATTATCTAGGTTAACGAACGGGCACTTGGAGTATGTAGGTTACCTAGCCGCCACTTGGACTATCTAGGTTAGCTAACCGGCACTTGGACTATCTAGGTTCCCTAGTGGGCACTTGTACTATCTAGGTTACCTAGCTGGCTCTTGGACTATGTAGGTCAACTAGCGGGCCCTTGGACTATCTAGGTTAGCTAACGGGCACTTGGACTATGTATGTTCCAGAGTGGGCACTTGGATTATGTAGGTTGCCTAGCGGGCATTTAGACAATGTAGGTTTCCTTGCGGGCTTTTGGACTATGTAGGTTACCTAGCGAGCACTTGGACTATGTAGGTTCCCTAACAGGCACTTGGAATATGTAGGTTCCCTAGCGGTCACGTGGACTATGTAGGCTACCTAGAAGGCACTTGGACTATGTAGGTTAACTAGCGGACACTTGGACTATCCAGGTTACCAAGCAGGCACTTGGACTATGTAGGTTACCCAATGGGAAATTGGACTATCTACGTTAACGAACGGACACTTGGACTATGTAGGTGAGCTCTCAGGAACTTGGAATATCTAGGTTACCTAGCAGGCACTTGGACTATGTAGATTACCTAGCGGACACTTGTACGATTTAGGTTCACTAGCGGGCACTTGGACTATCTAGGTTTACTAGCGGGCATTTGGTCTATCTAGGTTACCTAGCAGGCACTTGGATTATGAAGGATCCCTAGCGGTCAATTGGACTATCTAGGTTACCTAGCTGGCACTTGGAGAATGGAGGTTAACTAGCGGGCACTAGGACTATATAGGTTACCTAGCGGGCCCTTGGAATATCTAGGTTACCTAGCGGGCATTTGGACTATGCAGATTCCCTAGCGGGTGTTTGGACTGTATCGATAATCTAGCGGGTACTTAGACTTTGTAGGTTACCTAGCGGGCACTTGGACTATCTAGGTTACCTAGCTGGCACATGAACTATCTACGTTACCTAGCCGGTACTTGGAGTATGTAGGTTACCTAACGGGCTGTTGGACTATCTAGGTTACGTAGCGGGCACTGGGACTATCTAGGTTAACTAACGGGCACTTGGACTATGTAGGTTCCCTAGTGGGCCCTTGGACTATGTAAGTTCCCTAGCATGCACTTGGACTATGTGGGTTCCCTAGCGGGCATTTGGACTATCTAGGTCACCTAACGGTCACTTAGACTATGTAGGTTCCCTAGCGGGCACTTGGATTATGTAGGTTCCCTATTGGGCACTGGGACTATGTAGGTTAACTAGCGGGCACTTGGACTATGTACGTTACCTAGCGGGCACTTGGATATGTACGTTTCCTAGCGGGTACTTGGACTAGATAGGTTCCCTAGCGGGCATTGGTCTATCTAGGTTAACTAGCGAGCACTTGGACTATCGTGGTTAACTTGCGGGCATATGGACTATTAGTGCCCCTAGCGGGCATTTGGACCATATTGGTTACCTAGCGGGCACATGGACTATGTAGGTTAACGAACGGGCACTTGGACTATGTAGGTAACCTAGTGGTCACTTGAAATGTCTAGGTTACCTAGCGGGCCCTTGGACTATGTAGGTTACCTAGTGGGCACTTGGACGATCTAGGTTAACTAGCGGGTAATTGGACTATGTAGGTTAACTAGCAGCACTTGGACTATCTACGTTAACTAGCGGGCCCTTGGACTATGTAGATTCCCTAGCGGGCACTTGGTCTATGTATGTTCCAGAGCGGGCACTTGGACTATGTAGGTTCCCTAGCAGTCACTTGGACTATGTAGGTTCCAGAGCGGGCACTTAGACTATCTAGGTTCCCTAGCGGGCACTTGTAGTATGTACGTTAATTAGCGGACCCTTGGACGATCTAGGTTACCTAGAGGGTACTTGGATTATGTAGTTTAACTAGCGGGCCCTTGAACTATGTAGATTAACTAGCGGGCCCTTGGACTATCTAGGTTACCTAGCGGGCACTTGGACTATGTAGGTTAACTAGCGGGCACTTGCACTATCTAGGTTTCCAAACGAGCATTTGGACTATGTAGGTAACCTAGCGGGCACTTGGAGAGTCTAGGTTACCTAGCGGGCACTTGGACTATTAGGTTAACGAACGGGCACTCGGACTATGTATGTTGCATAGCGGGCAATTGGACTATCTAGGTTAGGTAACGGGCACTTGGACTATCTAGATTTCTTAGCGGGCACTTGGACGATCTAGGTCAACTAGAGGGCACTTGGACTATCTAGGTTACGTAACGGGCACTTGGACTATCTAGGTTTCTTAGCGGGTACTTGGACTATGTAGGTTAACTAGTGGGCCCTTGAACTATGTAGAATAACTAGCGGCACTTGGACTATCTACGTTAACTAGCGGGCGCTTGGACTATGTAGATACCCTAGCGGGCATTTGGACTATATAGATAACCTAGCGGGCACTTTGACTTTGTAGGTTACCTAGCGGCACATGGACTATCTAAGTTACCTAGCTGGCACTTGAACTATCTACGTTACCTAGCCGGTACTTGGAGTATGTAGGTTACCTAACGGGCTGTTGGACTATCTAGGTTACGTAGCGGGCACTGGGACTATCTAGGTTAACTAACGGGCACTTGGACTATGTAGGTTCCCTAGTGGGCCCTTGGACTATGTAAGTTCCCTAGCATGCACTTGGACTATGTGGGTTCCCTAGCGGGCATTTGGACTATCTAGGTCACCTAACGGTCACTTAGACTATGTAGGTTCCCTAGCGGGCACTTGGATTATGTAGGTTCCCTATTGGGCACTGGGACTATGTAGGTTAACTAGCGGGCACTTGGACTATGTACGTTACCTAGCGGGCACTTGGATATGTACGTTTCCTAGCGGGTACTTGGACTAGATAGGTTCCCTAGCGGGCATTGGTCTATCTAGGTTAACTAGCGAGCACTTGGACTATCGTGGTTAACTTGCGGGCATATGGACTATTAGTGCCCCTAGCGGGCATTTGGACCATATTGGTTACCTAGGGGGCACATGGACTATGTAGGTTAACGAACGGGCACTTGGACTATGTAGGTAACCTAGTGGTCACTTGAAATGTCTAGGTTACCTAGCGGGCCCTTGGACTATGTAGGTTACCTAGTGGGCACTTGGACGATCTAGGTTAACTAGCGGGTAATTGGACTATGTAGGTTAACTAGCAGCACTTGGACTATCTACGTTAACTAGCGGGCCCTTGGACTATGTAGATTCCCTAGCGGGCACTTGGTCTATGTATGTTCCAGAGCGGGCACTTGGACTATGTAGGTTCCCTAGCAGTCACTTGGACTTTGTAGGTTCCAGAGCGGGCACTTAGACTATCTAGGTTCCCTAGCGGGCACTTGTAGTATGTACGTTAATTAGCGGACCCTTGGACGATCTAGGTTACCTAGAGGGTACTTGGATTATGTAGTTTAACTAGCGGGCCCTTGATCTATGTAGATTAACTAGCGGGCCCTTGGACTATCTAGGTTACCTAGCGGGCACTTGGACTATGTAGGTTAACTAGCGGGCACTTGCACTATCTAGGTTTCCAAACGAGCATTTGGACTATGTAGGTAACCTAGCGGGCACTTGGAGAGTCTAGGTTACCTAGCGGGCACTTGGACTATTAGGTTAACGAACGGGCACTCGGACTATGTATGTTGCATAGCGGGCAATTGGACTATCTAGGTTAGGTAACGGGCACTTGGACTATCTAGATTTCTTAGCGGGCACTTGGACGATCTAGGTCAACTAGAGGGCACTTGGACTATCTAGGTTACGTAACGGGCACTTGGACTATCTAGGTTTCTTAGCGGGTACTTGGACTATGTAGGTTAACTAGTGGGCCCTTGAACTATGTAGAATAACTAGCGGCACTTGGACTATCTACGTTAACTAGCGGGCGCTTGGACTATGTAGATACCCTAGCGGGCATTTGGACTATATAGATAACCTAGCGGGCACTTTGACTTTGTAGGTTACCTAGCGGCACATGGACTATCTAAGTTACCTAGCTGGCACTTGAACTATCTACGTTACCTAGCGGGTACTTGGAGTATGTAGGTTACCTAGCGGGCTGTTGGACTATCTAGGTTACCAAGCGGGCACTTGGACTATCTAGGTTAACTAACGGGCACTTGGACTGTGTAGGTTCCCTAGCGGGCCCTTGGACTATGTAAGTTCCCTAGCGGGCACTTGGACTATGTGGGTTTCCTGGCGGGCATTTGGACTTTCTAGGTTACCTAACGGGCACTTGGACTATGTACGTTCCCTAGCGGGCACTTAGATTATGTAGGTTCCCTATCGGGCACTTGGACTATGTAGAATAACAAGAGGGCATTTGGACTATGTAGGTTACCTAGCGGGAACTTGGACTATGTAGGTTCCCTATCGGGCACTAGGAAAATGTAGGTTAACTAGGGGGCACTAGGACGATGTAGGTTACCTAGCGGGCATTTGGACTATGTAGGCTCCCTAGCGGTCATTTGGACTATATAGATTACCTAGCGGGCACTTAGACTTTGTTGGTTACCTAGCGGGCACTTGGACTATCAAGGTTACCTAGCTGGCACTTGAACTATCTACGTTACCTAGCGGGTACTTGGAGTATGTAGGTTACCTACCGGGCTGTTGGACTATCTAGGTTACCAAGCGGGCACTTGGACTATCTAGGTTAACTAATGGGCACTTGGACTGTGTAGGTTCCCAAGCGGGCCCTTGGACTATGTAAGTTCCCTAGCGGGCACTTGGACTATTTGGGTTTCCTGGCGGGCATTTGGACTTTTTAGGTTACCTAAAGGGCACTTGGACTATGTACGTTCCCTAGCGGGCACTTGGATAATGTAGGTTCCCTATCGGGCACTTGGACTATGTAGAATAACTAGAGGGCATTTAGACTATGTAGGTTACCTAGCGGGCCCTTGGACTATGTAGGTTCCCTATCGGGCACTTGGAAAATGTAGGTTAACTAGGGGGCACTAGGACTATGTAGGTTGCCTAGCGGGCCCTTAGACTATCTAGGTTACCTAGCGGGCATTTGGACTATGTAGGCTCCCTAGCGGTCATTTGGACTTTATAGATTACCTAGCAGGCACTTAGACTTTGTAGGCTACCTAGCGGGCACTTGGACTATCTAGGTTACCTAGCTGGCACTTGAACTATCTACGTTACCTAGCGGGTACTTGGAGTATGTAGGTTACCTACCGGGCTGATGGACTATCTAGGTTACCTAGCGGGCACTTGGACTATCTAGGTTAACTAACGGGCACTTGGACTATGTAGGTTCCCTAGCGGGCCCTTGGACTATGTAAGTTCCCTAGCGTGCACTTGGACTATGTGGGTTTCCTAGCGGGCATTTGGACTATCTAGGTTACCTAACGGGCACTTGGACTATGTAGGTTCCCTAGCGGGCACTTGAATTATGTAGGTTCCCTATCGGGCACTTGGACTATGTAGGTTAACTAGCGGGCATTTGGACTATGTAGGTTACCTAGCAGGCACTTGGACTATGTAGGATCCCTATCGGGCACTTGGAGATTGTAGGTTAACTAGGGGGCACTAGGACAATGTAGGTTACCTACGGGCCCTTGGACTATCTAGGTTACCTAGGAGGAACCTGGACTATGTAGGTTAACAAGTGGGCACTTGGACTATCTAGGTAACCTAGCAGGCACATGGACTATGTAGGTTAACTAGCGGGCACTTGGACTATCTACGTTACCTAGCGGGCACTTGGACTATGAACGTTACCTAGCGGGCACTTGGACTATGTACGTTTCCTAGCGGGTACTTGGACTAGATACGTTCCCTAGCGGGCACTTTATCTATCTAGGTTAACTAGCGGGCACTTGGACTATCTAGGTTAACTAGCGGGCATTTGGACTTTTAGGGCCCCTAGCGGGCAATTGGACTATATTGGTTACCTAGCAGGTACTTGGACTATGTAGGTTAACGAACGCGCACTTGGACTATGTACGTAACCTAGCGGTCACTTGAACTGTCTAGGTTACCTAGCGGGCACTTAGACTATGTAGGTTAACTAGCGGGCACTTGGACTATCTAGGTTACCTAGCCGGCCCTTGGACGATGTAGGTTAACTAGCGGGCCCTCGCACTATGTAAGTTAACTAGCGGGCCCATGGATTATGTAGGTTTACTAGCCGGCACTTGGACTATCTAGGTTAACTAGCGGGAACTAGGACTATGTAGTTTCCCTAGCGGGCATTTGGACTATTTAGGTTACCTAGCGGGCACTTGGACTATGTAGGTTGCCTAGAGGGCACTTGGATTATGTAGGTTCCCTATCGGGCACTTGGACTATGTAGGTTAACTAGCGGTCACTTGGACTGTCTAGGTTACCTAGCGGGCACTTGTATTATCTAGGTTAACGAACGGGCACTTGGACTATGTAGGTTACTTAGCCGCCAGTTGCACTATCTAGGTTAGCTAACAGGCACTTGGACTATCTAGGTTCCCTAGCGGGCACTTGTACTATCTAGGTTACCTAGCTGGCACTTGGACTATGTAGGTCAACTAGCGGGCCCTTGGATTATCTAGGTTAGCAAACGGGCACTTAGATTATGTAGGTTAACTAGCGGGCACTTGGACTATGTAGGCTAACTAGGGGACCCTTGGACGATCTAGGTTACCTAGTGGGTACTTGAACTATCTAGGTTAACTAGCGGGCACTTGCAGTATCTAGGTTACCTAGTGGGCACTTGGACTATGTACGTTCCCTAGCGGGGACTTGGATTATCTAGGTTAACTAGCGGGCACTTGGACTATCTAGGATAACTAGCGGACACTTGCACTATGGAGGTTACCTAGCAGGCACTTGGACTATCTAGGTTAACTAATGGGCACTAGGACTATCTAGGTAAACTAGCGGGCACTTGGATTATGAAGGATCCCTAGCGGGCACTTGGACTATGTAGGTTAACTAGCGGACACTTGCTTGATCTAGGTTAACTAGCGGGCCCTTGCATTATGTAGGTTAACTACCGGGCCCATGGATTATGTAGGATTACTAGCAGGCACTTGGACTATCTAGGTTAACCAGCGGGCACTTGGACTATGTAGTTTCCCTAGCGGGCATTTGGACTATTTAGGTTACCAAGCAGGCACTTGGACTATGTAGGTTACCTAGCGAGCACTTGGACTATCTAGGTTACCTAGCAGGCACTTTGACTATCTAGGTTAACTAACGGGCACTTGGACTATGTAGGTTGCATAGAGGGCACTTGGATTATGTAGGTTCCCTATCGGGCACGTGGACTATGTAGGTTAACTGGCGGTCACTTGGACTGTCTAGGTTACCTAGCGGGCACGTGTATTATCTAGGTTAACGAACGGGCACTTGGACTATGTAAGTTACCTAGCCGCCACTTGCACTATCTAGGTTAGCTAACAGGCACTTGGACTATCTAGGTTCCCTAGCGGGCACTTGTACTATCTAGGTTACCTATCTGGCACTTGGACTATGTAGGTCAACTAGCGGGCCCTTGGACTATCTAGGTTAGCCAACGGGCACTTAGATTGTGTAGGTTAACTAGCGGGCACTTGGAATATATAGGTTAAGTAGCGGACACTTGCGCTATGAAGGTTAACTAGCGGGCCATGGACTATGTAGGTTTACTAGCGGGCCCTTGGATTATCTAGGTTCCCTAAAGGGCACTTGGACTATCTAGGTTACCGAACGGGCACTTGGACTATCTAGGTTACCTAGCAGGAACTTGGAATATGTAGGCTAACTAGGGGGCCCTTGGACTATCTAGGTTAACTAGCGGGCACTTGGACTGTCAAAGTGAACAAGTGAACCCTTGGACAAGGTAGGTTACCTAACGGGCACTTTGAATATCTAGGTTACATAGCGGGCACTTGGACTATGTAGGTTAACTAGCGAGCACTTGGACTCTAGGTTATCTAGCGGCACTTGGACTATCGAGGTTAACTAGCGGGTTCTTAGACTATGTAGGTTAACAAGCGGGCCCTTGGACTATCTAGGATAACTAGCGGGCACTTGGACTATCTAGGTCAACTAGTGGGCCCTTGTACTATGTAGGTTAACTAGCGAGCACTTGGACTATCTAGGTTAAGTAGCGGACCTTGGACTCTGTAGGTTAACTAGCGGGCCTTTGGACTATGTAGGTAAACTAGTGGGCACTTGGGTGATCTAGGTTAACTAGAGGGCACTTGGACTATCTAGGTTAACTAGCGTGCACTTGGACTATCTAGGTTAATGAACGGGCACTTGGACAAGGTAGGTTACCTAGCGGGCACTTGGACTATGTAGGATCCCTATCGGACATTTGGACTACTTAGGTAACCTAGCTGGCACTTGGACTATCTAGGTTAACTAGCGGGCACTTGGACTATCTAGGTCAGCTAGTGGGCCCTTGTACTATGTAGGTTAACTAGTGGGCCCTTGTACTATGTAGGTTAACTAGCGAGCACTTGGACTATCTAGGTTAACTAGCTGACCTTGGACTCTGTAGGTTAACTAGTGGGCCTTTGGACTATGTAGGTAAACTAGTGGGCACTTGGATGATCTAGGTTAACTAGAGGGCACTTGGACTATCTAGGTTAACTAGCGTGCACTTGGATGATCAATGTTAACTAGCGGGCACTTGGACTATCTAGGTTAGCTAATGGGCACATGGACTAAGTACGTCCCGTAGTGGGCACTTGGACTATCTAGGTTACCTAGCAGACACTTAGACTATTAAGGTTCCCTAGCGGGCACTTGGATTATCTAGGTTACCCAGCGGGCACTTGGACTATGTAGGTCAACTAGCGGGCCCTTGGACTATCTAGGTTAGCTAACTGGCACGTGGACTATTTAGGTTAACTAGCGGACACTTGCACGATCTAGGTTAGCTAGCGGGCTCTTGCACTATGTAGGTTAACTAGCGGGCCCATTGACTATGTAGGTTAACTAGTGGGCACTTAGACGATATAGGTTAACTAGCGGGCACTTGGATTATCTAGGTTAGCTAGCGGGCTCTTGCACTATGTAGGTTAACTAGCGGACACTTCCTTGATATAGGTTAACTAGCGGGCCCTTGCACTATGTAGGTTAACTAGCGGGCCCATGGATTATGTAGGTTTACTAGCAGGCACTTGGACTATCTAGGTTAACTAGCGGGCACTTGGACTATGTAGTTTCCCTAGCGGGCATTTGGACTATTTAGTTTACCAAGCGGGCACTTGGACTATGTAGGTTACCTAGCGAGCACTTGGACTATCTAGGTTACCTAGCAGGCACTTTGACTATCTAGGTTAACTAACGGGCACTTGGACTATGTAGGTTGCCTAGAGGGCACTTGGATTATGTAGGTTCCCTATCGGGCACTTGGACTATTTAGGTTAACTGGCGGTCACTTGGACTGTCTAGGTTGCCTAGCGGGCACTTGTATTATCTAGGTTAACGAACGGGCACTTGGACTATGTAGGTTACCTAGCCGCCACTTGCACTCTCTAGGTTAGGTAACAGGCACTTGGACTATCTAGGTTCCCTAGCGGGCACTTGTACTGTCTAGGTTACCTAGCTGGCACTTGGACTATGTAGGTCAACTAGTGGGCCCTTGGACTATCTAGGTTAGACAACGGGCACTTAGATTATGTAGGTTAACTAGCGGGAACTTGGACTATGTAGGCTAACTAGGGGGCCCTTGGACGATCTAGGTTACCTAGCGGGTACTTGAACTACCTAGGTTAACTAGCGGGCACTTGCAGTATCTAGGTTACCTAGAGGGCACTTGGACTATGTACGTTCCCTAGCGGGGACTTGGACTATCTAGGTTAACTAGTGGGCACTTGGACTATCTAGGATAACTAGCGGACACTTGAACTATGTAGGTTACCTAGCAGGCACTTGGACTATCTAGGTTAACTAGCGGGCACTAGGACTATGTAGGTCAACTAGCGGGCCCTTGGACTATCTCGGTTAGCCAACGGGCACTTAGATTGTGTAGGTTAACTAGCGGGCACTTGGAATATATAGGTTAAGTAGCGGACACTTGCACTATGAAGGTTAACTAGCGGGCCCATGGACTATGTAGGTTTACTAGCGGACCCTTGGATTATCTAGGTTCCCTAAAGGGCACTTGGACTATCTAGGTTACCGAACGGGCACTTGGACTATCTAGGTTACCTAGCAGGAACTTGGACTCTGTAGGCTAACTAGGGGGCCCTTGGACTATCTAGGTTAACTAACGTGCACTTGGACTATGTGGGTTCCTTAGCGGGCACTTGGACTATCTAGGTTGCCTAGCGGGCACTTTGACGATATAGGTTAACTAGCGTGCCCTTGGAATATCTAGGTTACGTAGCGGGCACTTGGTATATAGGTTAACTAGTTTGCACTTGGACTATGTAGGTTAAATAGAGGACACTTGGACTATCTAGGTTAACTAGTGGGCCCTTGGACTATGTAACTTAACTAGCAGGCACTTGGACAATCTAGGTTAACGAGCGGGCACTTGGAAAATCTAGGTTAACTAGCGGGCACATGGACTGTCAAAGTGAACAAGTGAACCCTTGGACAAGGTAGGTTGCCTAACGGGCACTTTGAATATCTAGGTTACATAGCAGGCACTTGGACTATGTAGGTTAACTAGCGAGCACTTGGACTCTAGGTTATCTAGCGGACACTTGGACTATCTAGGTTACCTAGCGGGCCCTTGGGCTATGTAGGTTTCCTAGCCGGCACTTGGACTATCTAGGTTAACGAACGGGCACTTGGACAATGTAGGTTACCTAGCGGGCACTTGGACTATGTAGGATCCCTATCGGACATTTGGACTACTTAGGTTACCTAGCGGGCACTTGGACTATCTAGGTTAACTAGCGGGCACTTGGACTATCTAGGTCAACTAGTGGGCCCTTTTACTATGTAGGTTAACTAGCGAGCACTTGGACTATCTAGGTTAACTAGCGGACCTTGGACTCTGTAGGTTAACTAGCGGGCTTTTGGGCTATGTAGGTTAACTAGTGGGCACTTGGATGATCTAAGTTAACTAGAGGGCACTTGGACTATCTAGGTTAACTAGCATGCACTTGGACTATCTAGGTTAACTAGCGGGCACTTGGATGATCAATGTTAACTAGCGGGCACTTGGACTATCTAGGTTAGCTAACGGGCACATGGACTAAGTACGTCCCGTAGTGGGCACTTGGACTATCTAGGTTACCTAGCAGGTACTTAGACTATGAAGGTTCCCTAGCGGGCACTTGGATTATCAAGGTTACCCAGCGGGCACTTGGACTATGTAGGTCAACTAGCGGGCCCTTGGACTACCTAGGTTAGCTAACTGGTACGTGGACTATGTAGGTTAACTAGCGGACACTTGCACGATCTAGGTTAGCTAGCGGGCTCTTGCACTATGTAGGTTAACTAGCGGGCCCATTGACTATGTAGGTTAATTAGTGGGCCCTTGGACGATATAGGTTAACTAGCGGGCACTTGGATTATCTAGGTTAGCTAGCGGGCTCTTGCACTATGTAGGTTAACTAGCGGGCCCATTGACTATGTAGGTTAACTAGCGGGCACTTGGACTATCTAGGTTAACTTGCGGGCACTTGGACGATATAGGTTAACTAGCCGCCACTTGGATTATCTAGGTTACCTAGGGAGAATTGGCCTATGTAGATTCCCTATCGGGCACTTGGACTATGTAGGTTAACTAGCGGAAATTTGGACTATCTAGGTTAGCTAATGGGCAATTGGACTATCAAGGTTACCTAACGGGCACTTGGACTATATAGATAACCTAGCGGGCACTTAGACTTTGTAGGTTACCTAGCGGGCACTTTGACTATCTAGGTTACCTAGCTGGCACTTGAACTATCTACGTTGCCTAGCGGGTTCTTGGAGTATGTAGGTTACCTAGCGGGCTGTTGGACTATCTAGGTTACCTAGCGGGCACTTGGACTATCTAGGTTAACTAACGGGCACTTGGACTATGTAGGTTCCCTATCGGGCACTTGGACTAGGTAGGTTCCCTAGCGGGCACTTGGTCTATCTAGGTTAACTAGCGGGCACTAGGAGTATCTAGGTTAACTAGCGAGCACTTGGACTATCTAGGATAACTAGCGGGCACTTGGACTATTAGGGTCCCTAGCGGGCATTTGGACTATATAGGTTACCTAGAGGTCACTTGGACTATGTAGGTTAACGAACAGGCACTTGGACTATGTATGTAACCTAGTGGTCACTTGAACTGTCTAGGTTACCTAGAAGGCACTTCGACTATGTAGGTTAACTAGCGGGCCCTTGGACGATGTAGGTTAACTAGCAGGCCCTTGGACTATGTAGGTTAACTAGCGGGCCCTTGGACTATGTAGGTTAACTAGCGTGCACTTGGACGATCTAGGTTAACTAGCAGGTACTTGGACTATGTAGGTTAACTAGCGGCACTTGGACTATCTACGTTAACTCGCGGGCCCTTGGACTATGTAGAATCCCTAGCGGGCACTTGGACTATGTATGTTCCAGAGCGGGCACTTCGACTATGTAGGTTCCCTAGCAGGCCCTTGGACTATGTAGGTCCCAGAGGGGGCACTTGGGCTATCTAGGTTCCCTTGCGGGCACTCGGACTATGTAGGTTAATTAGCGGACACTTGCACGATCTAGGTTAACTAGCGGGTCCTTGCATTATGTAGGTTAACTAGCGGGGCCATGGATTATGTAGGTTTACTAGCAGGCAATTGGACTATCTAGGTTAACTAGCGGGCACTTGGACTATGTAATTTCCCTAGTGGGCATTTGGACTATTTAGGTTACCAAGCTGGCACTTGGACTATGTAGGTTACCTAGCGAGCACTTGAACTATCTAGGTTACCTAGCAGGCACTTTGACTATCTAGGTTAACTAACGGGCACTTGGACTATCAAAGTTAACAAGCGAGCCCTTGGACTGTGTAGGTTAACTAGCGGGCCCTTGGACTATCTAGGTTACCTAGATAGCACTTGGATTATATAGGTTCCCTAGCGGGCACTTGGACTATCTATGTTAAGGAACGGGCACTTGGACTATGCAGGTAACGTTGCGGGCACTTGGACTGTCTAGGTTACATAGCGGGCACTTGGACTGTCTAGGTTACATAGCGGGCTCTTGGACTTCTAGGTTAACGAACGGGCACTTGGACTATGTAGGTTGCCTAGCGGGCACTTGAACTATCTAGGTTAGGTAACGGGCACTTGGACTATCTAGGTTACCTAGCGGGAACTTGGACTATCTAGGTTGCCTAGCAGGCACTTGGATTATGACGGATCCCTAGCGGGCACTTGGACTATCTAGGTTACCTAGCGGGCACTTGGACTATGTACGTCCCCTAGTGGGCACTTGGACTATCTAGGTTAACTAACGGGCACTAGGACTATCTAGGTTAACTAGCGGGCACTTGGACTATGTGGGTTCCTAGCGGGCATTTGATCTATCTAAGTTACCTAACGGGCACTTGGACTATGTAGGTTCCCTAGCGGGCACTTGGACTATGTAGGTTAACAAACGGACACTTTCTTGATCTAGTTTGACTAGCGGGCTCTTGCACTATGTAGGTTAACTAGCGGGCCCATGGATTATGTAGGTTTACTAGCAGGCACTTGGACTATCAAGGTTAACTAGAGGGCACTTGGACTATGTAGTTTCCCTAGCGGGCATTTGGACTATTTAGTTTACCAAGCGGGCACTTGGACTATGTAGGTTACCTAGCGGGCACTTGGACTATCTAGATTACCTAGCAGACACTTTGACTATCTAGGTTAACTAACGGGCACTTGGACTATGTAGGTTGCCTAGCGAGCACTTGGACTATGTAGGTTCCCTAGCGGGCACTTGGATTATGTAGGTTCCCTATCAGACACTTGGACTATGTAGGTTAACTAGCGGGCACTTGGACTATTTAGGTTTCCTAGCGGGCACTTGGATTACCTAGGTTAACGAAAGGGCACTTGAACTATGTAGGTTACATAGCCGCCACTTGGACTATCTAGGTTAGCGAACAGGCACTTGGATTATCTAGGTTCCCTAGCGGGCACTTGTACTATCTAGATTACCTAGCTGGCACTTGGACAATGTAGGTCAACCAGCTGGCCCTTGGACAATCTAGGTTAGCTAACAGGCACTTAGATTATGTAGGTTAACTAGCGGGCCCTTGGACTATGTAGGTTTACTTGCGGGCCTGGATTATCTAGGTTCCCTAAAGGGCACTTGTACTATTTGGTTACCGAAAAGGCACTTGGACTCTCTAGGTTACCTAGCGGGCACTTGGACTATGTACGCTAACAAGGGGGCCCTTGGACTATCTAGGTTACCTAGCGGGTACTTGAACTATCTAGGTTAACTAGCGGGCACTTGGACTATGTACGTTCCCTAGCGGGCACTTGGACTATCTATGTTAACTAGCGGGCCCTTAGAATATGTAGGTTAACTAGCGGACACTTGCACTATGTAGGTTACCTAGCAGGCACTTGGACTATCTAAGTTAACTAGCGGGCACTTGGACTATCTAGGTAAACTAGCTTGCACTTGGACTATGTAGGTTCCTTAGCGGGCACTTGGACTATATAGGTTGCCTAGCGGACACTTGTACTATGTAGGTTAACTTGCGTGCCCTTGGACTATCTAGGTTACGTAGCCAGCACTTGGTATATAGGTTAACTAGCGGGCACATGGAATATATAGGCTAACTAGCGGACACTTGCATGATCTAGGTTAACCCGCGGGCCCTTGCACTATGTAGGTTAACTAGCGGTCCCATGGATTATGTAGGTTTACTAGCAGGCACGTGGACTATGTAGTTTCCCTAGAAGGCATTTGGACTATTTAGGTTACCTAGCGGGCACTTGTACTATGTAGGTTACATAGCGGGCACTTGGACTATCTAGGTTACATAGCAGGCACTTTGACTATCTAAGTTAACTAACGGGCACTTGGAGTATGTAGGTTGCCTAGCGGGCACTTGGATTATGTAGGTTCCCTATCCGGCACTTGGACTATGTACGTTAACTAGCGGGCACTTGGACTGTCAAGGTTACCAAGCGGGCACTTGGATTATCTAGGTTACCGAAGAGGCACTTGGACTATCTAGGTTACCTAGCGGGCACTTGGAGTTTGTAGGCTAACTAATGGGCCCTTGGACGATCTAGGTTACCTAGCGGGTACTTGAACTATCTAGGTTAACTAGCGGGCACTTGCACTATCTAGGTTTCCTAGCGGGCACTGGGACGATGTAGGTTAACTAGCGGGCCCTTGGAATATGTAGGTTAACTAGCGGGCCCTTGGACTATGTAGGTTAACTAGCGTGCACTTGGACGATCTAGGTTAACTAGCGGGCCCTTGGACTATGTATATTAACTAGCGGCACTTGGACTATCTACGTTAACTAGCGGGCCTTTGGACTATGTAGATTCCCTAGCGGGCACTTGGACTATGTATGTTCCAGAGTGGGCACTTCGACTATGTAGGTTCCCTAGCAGGCACTGGACTATGTAGGTTCCAGAACGGGCACTTGGACTATCTAGGTTCCCTTGCGGGCACTTAGACTATGTAGGTTAACTAGTGGACACTTGGGCGATCTAGGTTAACTAGCGGGTACTTGGACTATGTAGATTAACTAGGAGCACTTGGACTATCTACGTTAACTAGCGGGACCTTGGACTATGTAGATTCCCTAGCGGGCACTTGGACTACGTAGGTTCCTTGGCGGGCACTTGGACTATGTATATTCCCTAGCGGGCACTTGGACTATGTATGTCCCCTACGGACACTTGCACTATGTAAGTTAACTACCGGGTACTTGGAATATGTATGTTAACTAGCGGGCCCTTGGACTACTTCGGTTAACTAGCGGACACTTGCACTATGTAGGTTACCTAGCGGGCACTTGGACTGTCTAGGTTACCTAGCGGGCACTTGGACTTCTAGGTTAACGAACGGGCACTTGGACTATGTAGGTTGCTTAGCAGGCACTTGGACTATCTAGGTTAGCCAACGGACACTTTGATTATGTAGGTTAACTAGCGGGCACTTGGACTATGTAGGCTAACTAGGCGGCCCTTGGACGATCTAGGTTACCTAGCGGGTACTTGATCTATCTAGGTTAACTAGCGGGCACTTGCAGTATCTAGGTTACCTAGAGGGCACTTGGACTATGTACGTTCCCTAGCGGGGACTTGGACTATCTAGATTACCGAAAAGGCACTTGGACCATCTAGGTTACCTAGCGGGCACTTGGACTATGTAGGCTAACTAGGGGGCCCTTGGACTATCTAGGTTACCTAGCGGGTACTTGAACTATCTAGGTTAACTAGCGGGCACTTGGACTATGTACGTTCCCTAGCCGGCACTTGGACTATCTATGTTAACTAGCGGGCACTTGGAATATGTAGGTTAACTAGCGGACACTTGCACTATGTAGGTTACCTAGCAGGCACTTGGACTATCTAGGTTAACTAGCGTGCACTTGGACTATGTAGGTTCCTTAGCGCGCACTTGGACTATCTAGGTTGCCTAGCGGGCACTTGTACTATGTAGGTTAACTAGGGTGCCCTTGGACTATCTAGGTTACGTAGCAGGCACTTGGTATATAGGTTAACTAGCGGGCACTTGGACTATATAGGCTAACTAGCGGACACTTGCACGACCTAGATTAAGTAGCGGGCCCATGCACTATGTAGGTTAACTAGCGGGCCCATGGATTATGTAGGTTTACTAGCAGGCACTTGGACTATCTAGGTAAACTAGCGGGCACTTGGACTATGTAGTTTCCCTAGCAGGCATTTGGACTATTTAGGTTACCTAGCGGGCACTTGGACTATGTAGGTTACATAGCGGGCACTTGGACTATCTAGGTTACCTAGCAGGCACTTTGACTATCTAGGTTAACTAACGGGCACTTGGAGTAAGTAGGTTGCCTAGCGGGCACTTGAATTATGTAGGTTCCCTATCGGGCACTTGGACTATGTAGGTTAACTAGCGGGCAATTGGACTGTCAAGTTTACGAAGCGGGCACTTGGATTATCTAGGTTACCGAACAGGCACTTGGACTATCTAGGTTACCTAGCGGGCACTTGGAGTATGTAGGCTAACTAATGGGCGCTTGGACGATCTAGGTTACCTAGCGGGTACTTGAACTATCTAGGTTAACTAGCGGGCACTTGCACTATCTAGGTTTCCTAGCGGACACTGGGATGATGTAGGTTAACTAGCGGGCCCATGGACTATGTAGGTTAAGTAGCGGGCCTTTGGACTATGTAGGTTAACTAGCGTGCCTTTGGACGATCTAGGTTAACTAGCGGGCCCTTGGACAATGTATATTAACTAGGGGCACTTGGACTATCTACGTTAACTAGTGGGCCCTTGGACTATGTAGATTCCCTAGCGAGCACTTGGACTATGTATGTTCCAGAGTGGGCACTTCGACTATGTAGGTTCCCTAGCAGGCACTTCGACTATGTAGGTTCCAGAGCGGGCACTTAGACTATCTAGGTTAACTAGCGGGCCCTTGGGCTACTTAGGTTAACTAGCGGACACTTGCACTATTTAGGTTACCTAGCGGGCACTTGGACTGTCTAGGTTACCTAGTGGGCACTTGGACTTCTAGGTTAACGAACAGGCAGTTGGACTATGTAGGTTGCTTAGCGGGCACTTGGACTATTTAGGTTTGGTAACGGGCATTTTGAGTATCTAGGTTACCTAGCGGGAACTTGGACAATGTAAGTTACCTAGTGGGCACTTTGACTATCCAGGTTACCTAACGGGCACTTTGACTATCTAGGTTACATAGCGGGCACTTGGACTATGTAGGTTAACTAGCGAGCACTTGGACTCTAGGTTACCTAGCGGGCACTTGGACTATTAGGTTACCTAGCGGGCCCTTGGACTATGTAGGTTTCCTAGCGGGCACTTGGACTATCTAGGTTAACGAATGGGCACGTGTACTATGTAGGTAACCTAGCGGGCACTTGGACAGTCTAGGTTACCTAGCGGGGACTTGGACTATCTAGGTTAACGAAAGGGCACATGGATTATGTAGGTTACCTAGCGGGCACTTGGACTATGTAGGATCCCTTTCGGACATTTGGACTACTTAGGTTACCTAGAGGGCACTTGGACTATCTAGGTTAATTAGCGGGCACTTGGACGATCTAGGTTAACTAGAGGGTACTTGGACTATCTAGGTAAATTAGCGGGCCCTTGGACGATCTAGGTTAACTAGAGGGCACTTGGACTATCTAGGTTAACTCGTGTGTACTTGGACTATCTAGGTTGACTAGCGGGAACTTGGATGATCACTGTTAACTAGCGGGCACTTGGACTATCTAGGTTAGCTAACGGGCACTTGGACTATCTAGGTTAACTAGCGGGCACTTGGATGATCAATGTTTACAAGCGGGCACTTGGACTATCTAGGTTAGCTAACGGGCACTTGGACTAAGTACGTCCCCTAGTGGACAGTTGGACACTCTAGGTTAACTAATGGGCAGTAGGACTATCTAGGTTAACTAGCGGGCACTTGGACGATCTAGGTTAACTAGCGGGCACTTGGACTATCAAAGTTAACAAGTGAGTCCATGGACTATGTAAGTTAACTAGCGGGCCCTTGGACTATCTAGGTTTCCAAGCGGGCACTTGGACTATATAGGTTACCTAGAGGGCACTTGGACTATATACGTTACCTAGCGAGCACTTGGACTATGTACGTTTCCTAGCGGGTACTTGGACTAGATTGGTTCCCTAGCGGGCACTTGGTCTATCTAGGTTAACTAGCGGGCATTTGGACTATTAGGGCCCCTAGCGGGCATTTGGACTATATTGGTTACCTAGCGGGCACTTACTATATAGGTTAACGAACGGGCACTTGGACTATGTAGGTAACCTAGTTGTCACTTGAATTGTCTAGGTTACCTAGCGGGCACTTGGACTATGTAGGTTAACTAGCGGGCACTTGGACTATGTAGGTTAACTAGCGGGCACTTGGACTATCTAGGTTAACTAGCGGGCCCTTGGACGATGTAGGTTAACTAGCGGGCCCTTGGTCTATGTAGTTTAACTAGCAGCACTTGCACTATGTAGGTTACCTAGGGGGCACTTGGACGATCTAGGTTAACTAGCGGGTACTTGGACTATGTGGGTTAACTAGCGGGCCCTTGGACTATGTAGATTAACTAGCGGCACTTGGACTATCTACGTTAACTGGCAGGCTCTTGGGCTATGTAGATTCCATAGCGGGCACTTGGACTATGTATATTCCAGCGCGGGCACTTGGACTATGTAGGTTCCCTAGCAGGAACTTGGACTATGTAGGTTCCAGAGCGGGCACGTGGACTAACTAGATTCCCTAGCGGGCACTTGGACTATGTGGATTCCCTAGCGGGCACTTGGACTATGTATGTTCCCTATGGACATTTGAACTATGTAATTTAACTACGGGGCACTTGGACTATGTAGGTTTACTAGCGGGCCCTTGCACTATGTAGGTTACCTTGCGGGCACTTGGACTATGTAGGTAACCTAGCGGGCACTTGGACAGTCTAGGTTACCTAGCGGGCACTTGGACGATCTAGGTTAACTAGCGGGCACTTGGAAAGTCTAGGTTACCTAGCGGGCACTTGGACTTCTAGGTTAACGAACGGGCACTTGGACTATGTATGTTGCATAGCGGGCAATGGGACTATCTAGTTTAGGTAACGGGCACTTGGACTATCTAGGTTACCTAGCGGGAACTTGGACTATGTAGGTTACTTAGCGGGCACTTGGACTATCTAGGTTACTTAACGGGCACTTGGATGTCTAGGTTTCTTAGCGGGCACTTGGACGATCTAGGTTAACTAGAGGGAACTTGGACTATCTAGGTTAACTAGTGTGCACTTGGACTATCTAGGTTAACTAGCGGGCACTTGGATGATCAATGTTTACAAGCGGGCACATGGACTATCTAGGTTAGCTAACGGGCACTTGGACTAAGTACGTCCCCTAGTAGACCGTTGGACACTCTAGGTTAACTAATGGGCAGTAGGACTATCTAGGTTAACTAGCGGGCACTTGGACGATCTAGGTTAACTAGCGGGCACTTGGACTATCAAAGTTAACAAGTGAGTCCATGGACTATGTAAGTTAACTAGCGGGCCCTTGGACTATCTAGGTTACCTAGCGGGCACTTGGACTATATAGGTTACCTAGAGGGCACTTGGACTATGTAGGTTACCTAGTGGGCACTTGGACTATCTAGGTTAATGAACGGGCACTTGGAATATGCAGGTAACCTAGCGGGCACTTGGACTTCTAGGTTAACGAACGGGCACTTGGACTATGTAGGTTGCTTAGCGGGCACGTGGACTATCTAGGTTAGCTAACGGGCACTTGGACTAAGTACGTCCCCTAGTGGACACTTGGACACTCTAGGTTAACTAATGGGCAGTAGGACTATCTAGGTTAACTAGCGGGCACTTGGACGATCTAGGTTAACTAGCGGGCACTTGGACTATCAAAGTTAACAAGTGAGTCCATGGACTATGTAAGTTAACTAGCGGGCCCTTGGACTATCTAGGTTACCTAGCGGGCACATGGACTATATAGGTTACCTAGAGGGCACTTGGACTATGTAGGTTACCTAGTGGGCTCTTGGACTATCTAGGTTAACGAACGGGCACTTGGAATATGCAGGTAACCTAGCGGGCACTTGGAATGTCTAGGTTACCTAGCGGGCACTTGGACTTCTAGGTTAACGAACGGGCACTTGGACTATGTAGGTTGCTTAGCGGGCACGTGGACTATCTAGGTTAGGTAACAGGCACTTTGAGTATCTAGGTTACCTAGCGGGAACTTGGACAATGTAAGTTACCTAGCGGGCACTTGGACTATCTAGGTTACCTAACGGGCACTTTTACTATCTAGGTTACATAGCGGGCACTTGGACTATGTAGGTTAACTAGAGAGCACTTGGACTCTAGGTTACCTAGCGGGCACTTAGACTATCTAGGTTACCTAGCGGGCCCTTGGACTATGTAGGTTTCCTAGCGGGCACTTGGACTATCTAGGTTAACGAACGGGCACTTGGACTATGTAGGTAACCTAGCGGGCACTTGGACAGTCTAGGTTACCTAGCGGGCACTTGGACTATCTAGGTTAACGAACGGGCACTTGGACTATGTAGGTTACCTAGCGGGCACTTGGACTATATAGGATCCCTATCGGACATTTGGACTACTTACGTTACCTAGCGGGCACTTGGACTATCTAGGTTAACTAGCGGGCACATGGACGATCTAGGTTAACTAGAGGGCACTTGGACTATCTAGGTTAACTAGCGTGTACTTGGACTATCTAGGTTAACTAGTGGGCACTTGGATGATCACTGTTAACTAGCGGGCACTTGGACTATCTAGGTTAGCTAACGGGCACTTGGACTAAGTATGTCCCCAAGTGGGCACTTGGACACTCTAGGTTAACTAACAGGCAATAGAACTATCTAGGTTACCTAGCTGGCACTTGGATTATGAAGGTTCCCTAGCGGGCACTTGAAATATCTAGGTTACCCAGCGGGCACTTGGAATATATAGGTCAACTAGCGGGTCCTTGGAATATCTATGTTAGCTAACTGGCACATGGACTATGTAGGTTAACTAGCGGACACTTGCATGATCTAGGTTAACTAGCGGACTCTTGCACTATGTAGGTTAACTAGCGGGCCCTTGGATTATGTAGGATACCTAGCGGGTACTTGGACGATCTAGGTTAACTAGAGGGCACTTGGACTATCTACGTTAACTAGCGTGGACTTGGACTATCTAGGTTAACTAGCGGGCACTTGGATGATCAATGTTAACAAGCGGGCACTTGGACTATATAGGTTAGCTAACGGGCACTTGGACTAAGTACGTCCCCTAGTGGACACTTGGACACTCTAGGTTAACTAATGGGCACTAGGACTATCTAGGTTAACTAGCGGGCACTTGGACGATCTAGGTTAACTGGCGGGCACTTGGACTATCAAAGTTAACAAGTGAGTCCTTGGACTATTTAAGTTAACTAGCAGGCCCTTGGACTATCTAGGTTACCTAGCGGGCACTTGGACTATATAGGTTACCTAGAGGGCACTTGGATATGTAGGTTACCTAGAGGGCACTTGGACTATCTTGGTTAACGAACGGGCACTTGGAATATGCAGGTAACCTAGCGGGCACTTGGACTTCTAGGTTAACGAACGGGCACTTGGACTATGTAGGTTGCTTAGCGGGCACGTGGACTATCTAGGTTAGGTAACGGGCACTTTGAGAATCTTGGTTAGCTAGCGGGAACTTGGACAATGTAAGTTACCTAGCAGGCCCTTGGACTATCTAGGTTACCTAACGGGCACTTTTACTATCTAGGTTACATAGCGGGCACTTGGACTATGTAGGTTAACTAGAGAGCACTTGGACTATCAAAGTTAACAAGTGAGTCCATGGACTATGTAAGTTAACTAGCGGGCCCTTGGACTATCTAGGTTACCTAGCGGGCATTTGGACTATATAGGTTACCTAGAGGGCACTTGGACTATATACGTTACCTAGCGAGCACTTGGACTATGTACGTTTCCTAGCGGGTACTTGGACTAGATAGGTTCCCTAGCGGGCACTTGGTCTATCTAGGTTAACTAGCAGGCACTAGGATTATCTAGGTTAACTAGCGAGCACTTGGACTATCTAGGTTAACTAGCGGGCATTTGGACTATTAGGGCCCCTAGCGGGCATTTGGACTATATTGGTTACCTAGCGGGCACTTACTATGTAGGTTAACTAGCGGGCACTTGGACTATGTAGGTTAACTAGCGGGCACTTGGACTATCTAGGTTAACTAGCGGGCCCTTGGACGATGTAGGTTAACTAGCGGGCCCTTGGTCTATGTAGTTTAACTAGCAGCACTTGCACTATGTAGGTTACCTAGGGGGCACTTGGACGATCTAGGTTAACTAGCGGGTACTTGGACTATGTGGGTTAACTAGCGGGCCCTTGGACTATGTAGATTAACTAGCGGAACTTGGACTATCTACGTAAACTGGCAGGCTCTTGGGCTATGTAGATTCCATAGCGGGCACTTGGACTATGTATGTTCCAGCGCGGGCACTTGGACTATGTAGGTTCCCTAGCAGGAACTTGGACTATGTAGGTTCCAGAGCGGGCACTTGGACTAACTAGATTCCCTAGCGGGCACTTGGACTATGTGGATTCCCTAGCGGGCACTTGGACTATGTATGTTCCCTATGGACATTTGAACTATGTAATTTAACTACGGGGCACTTGGACTATGTAGGTTTACTAGCGGGCCCTTGCACTATGTAGGTTACCTTGCGGGCACTTGGACTATGTAGGTAACCTAGCGGGCACTTGGACAGTCTAGGTTACCTAGCGGGCACTTGGACGATCTAGGTTAACTAGCGGGCACTTGGAAAGTCTAGGTTACCTAGCGGGCACTTGGACTTCTAGGTTAACGAACGGGCACTTGGACTATGTATGTTGCATAGCGGGCAATGGGACTATCTAGTTTAGGTAACGGGCACTTGGACTATCTAGGTTACCTAGCGGGAACTTGGACTATGTAGGTTACTTAGCGGGCACTTGGACTATCTAGGTTACTTAACGGGCACTTGGATGTCTAGGTTTCTTAGCGGGCACTTGGACGATCTAGGTTAACTAGAGGGAACTTGGACTATCTAGGTTAACTAGTGTGCACTTGGACTATCTAGGTTAACTAGCGGGCACTTGGATGATCAATGTTTACAAGCGGGCACATGGACTATCTAGGTTAGCTAACGGGCACTTGGACTAAGTACGTCCCCAAGTAGACAGTTGGACACTCTAGGTTAACTAATGGGCAGTAGGACTATCTAGGTTAACTAGCGGGCACTTGGACGATCTAGGTTAACTAGCGGGCACTTGGACTATCAAAGTTAACAAGTGAGTCCATGGACTATGTAAGTTAACTAGCGGGCCCTTGGACTATCTAGGTTACCTAGCGGGCACTTGGACTATATAGGTTACCTAGAGGGCACTTGGACTATGTAGGTTACCTAGTGGGCACTTGGACTATCTAGGTTAATGAACGGGCACTTGGAATATGCAGGTAACCTAGCGGGCACTTGGAATGTCTAGGTTACCTAGCGGGCACTTGGACTTCTAGGTTAACGAACGGGCACTTGGACTATGTAGGTTGCTTAGCGGGCACGTGGACTATCTAGGTTAGGTAACAGGCACTTTGAGTATCTAGGTTACCTAGCGGGAACTTGGACAATGTAAGTTACCTAGAGGGCACTTGGACTATCTAGGTTACCTAACGGGCACTTTTACTATCTAGGTTACATAGCGGGCACTTGGACTATGTAGGTTAACTAGAGAGCACTTGGACTCTAGGTTACCTAGCGGGCACTTAGACTATCTAGGTTACCTAGCGGGCCCTTGGACTATGTAGGTTTCCTAGCGGGCACTTGGACTATCTAGGTTAACGAACGGGCACTTGGACTATGTAGGTAACCTAGCGGGCACTTGGACAGTCTAGGTTACCTAGCGGGCACTTGGACTATCTAGGTTAACGAACGGGCACTTGGACTATGTAGGTTACCTAGCGGGCACTTGGACTATATAGGATCCCTATCGGACATTTGGACTACTTACGTTACCTAGCGGGCACTTGGACTATCTAGGTTAACTAGCGGGCACATGGACGATCTAGGTTAACTAGAGGGCGCTTGGACTATCTAGGTTAACTAGCGTGTACTTGGACTATCTAGGTTAACTAGCGGGCACTTGGATGATCACTGTTAACTAGCGGGCACTTGGACTATCTAGGTTAGCTAACGGGCACTTGGACTAAATATGTCCCCAAGTGGGCACTTGGACACTCTAGGTTAACTAACAGGCAATAGGACTATCTAGGTTACCTAGCTGGCACTTGGATTATGAAGGTTCTCTAGCGGGCACTTGAAATATCTAGGTTACCCAGCGGGCACTTGGACTATATAGGTCAACTAGCGGGTCCTTGGAATATCTATGTTAGCTAACTGGCACATGGACTATGTAGGTTAACTAGCGGACACTTGCATGATCTAGGTTAACTAGCGGACTCTTGCACTATGTAGGTTAACTAGCGGGCCCATTGACACTGTTGGTTAACTAGCGGGCACTTGGACGATCTAGGTTAACTAGCGGGCACATGGAATATATAGGTTAACTAGCGGGCACTTGGATTATCTAGGTTACCTAGCGGGCACTTGGACTATGTAGGTTCCCTATGGGGCATTTGGACTATATAAATAACCTAGCGGGCCCTTAGGCTTTGTAGGTTACCTAGCGGGCCCTTGGACTACGTAGGTTAACTAGCGGGCCCTTGGATTATGTAGGATACCTAGCGGGTACTTGGACGGTCTAGGTTAACTAGAGGGCACTTGGACTATCTAGGTTAACTAGCGTGCACTTGGACTATCTAGGTTAACTAGCGGGCACTTGGATGATCAATGTTAACAAGCGGGCACGTGGACTATATAGGTTAGCTAACGGGCACTTGGACTAAGTACGTCCCCTAGTGGACACTTGGACACTCTATGTTAACTAATGGGCAGTAGGACTATCTAGGTTAACTAGCGGGCACTTGGACGATCTAGGTTAACTAGCGGGCACTTGGACTATCAAAGTTAACAAGTGAGTCCATGGACTATGTAAGTTAACTAGCGGGCCCTTGGACTATCTAGGTTACCTAGCGGGCACTTGGACTATATAGGTTACCTAGAGGGCACTTGGACTACGTAGGTTACCTAGTGGGCACTTGGACTATCTAGGTTAACGAACGGGCACTTGGAATATGCAGGTAACCTAGCGGGCACTTGGAATGTCTAGGTTACCTAGCGGGCACTTGGACTTCTAGGTTAACGAACGGGCACTTGGACTATGTAGGTTGCTTAGCGGGCACGTGGACTATCTAGGTTAGGTAACAGGCACTTTGAGTATCTAGGTTACCTAGCGGGAACTTGGACAATGTAAGTTACCTAGCGGGCACTTGGACTATCTAGGTTACCTAACGGGCACTTTTACTATCTAGGTTACATAGCGGGCACTTGGACTATGTAGGTTAACTAGAGAGCACTTGGACTCTAGGTTACCTAGCGGGCACTTAGACTATCTAGGTTACCTAGCGGGCCCTTGGACTATGTAGGTTTCCTAGCGGGCACTTGGACTATCTAAGTTAACGAACGGGCACTTGGACTATGTAGGTAACCTAGCGGGCACTTGGACAGTCTAGGTTACCTAGCGGGCACTTGGACTATCTAGGTTAACGAACGGGCACTTGGACTATGTAGGTTACCTAGCGGGCACTTGGACTATATAGGATCCCTATCGGACATTTGGACTACTTACGTTACCTAGCGGGCACTTGGACTATCTAGGTTAACTAGCGGGCACATGGACGATCTAGGTTAACTAGAGGGCGCTTGGACTATCTAGGTTAACTAGCGTGTACTTGGACTATCTAGGTTAACTAGCGGGCACTTGGATGATCACTGTTAACTAGCGGGCACTTGGACTATCTAGGTTAGCTAACGGGCACTTGGACTAAGTATGTCCCCAAGTGGGCACTTGGACACTCTAGGTTAACTAACAGGCAATAGGACTATCTAGGTTACCTAGCTGGCACTTGGATTATGAAGGTTCCCTAGCGGGCACTTGAAATATCTAGGTTACCCAGCGGGCACTTGGACTATATAGGTCAACTAGCGGGTCCTTGGAATATCTATGTTAGCTAACTGGCACATGGACTATGTAGGTTAACTAGCGGACACTTGCATGATCTAGGTTAACTAGCGGACTCTTGCACTATGTAGGTTAACTAGCGGGCCCATTGACACTGTTGGTTAACTAGCGGGCACTTGGACGATCTAGGTTAACTAGCGGGCACATGGACTATATAGGTTAACTAGCGGGCACTTGGATTATCTAGGTTACCTAGCGGGCACTTGGACTATGTAGGTTCCCTATGGGGCATTTGGACTATATAAATAACCTAGCGGGCCCTTAGGCTTTGTAGGTTACCTAGCGGGCCCTTGGACTACGTAGGTTAACTAGCGGGCCCTTGGATTATGTAGGATACCTAGCGGGTACTTGGACGGTCTAGGTTAACTAGAGGGCACTTGGACTATCTAGGTTAACTAGCGTGCACTTGGACTATCTAGGTTAACTAGCGGGCACTTGGATGATCAATTTTAACAAGCGGGCACTTGGACTATATAGGTTAGCTAACGGGCACTTGGACTAAGTACGTCCCCTAGTGGACACTTGGACACTCTAGGTTAACTAATGGGCAGTAGGACTATCTAGGTTAACTAGCGGGCACTTGGACGATCTAGGTTAACTAGCGGGCACTTGGACTATCAAAGTTAACAAGTGAGTCCATGGACTATGTAAGTTAACTACCGGGCCCTTGGACTATCTAGGTTACCTAGCGGGCACTTGGACTATATAGGTTACCTAGAGGGCACTTGGACTATGTAGGTTACCTAGTGGGCACTTGGACTATCTAGGTTAACGAACGGGCACTTGGAATATGCAGGTAACCTAGCGGGCACTTGGAATGTCTAGGTTACCTAGCGGGCACTTGGACTTCTAGGTTAACGAATGGGCACTTGGACTATGTAGGTTGCTTAGCGGGCACGTGGACTATCTAGGTTAGGTAACAGGCACTTTGAGTATCTAGGTTACCTAGCGGGAACTTGGACAATGTAAGTTACCTAGCGGGCACTTGGACTATCTAGGTTACCTAACGGGCACTTTTACTATCTAGGTTACATAGCGGGCACTTGGACTATGTAGGTTAACTAGAGAGCACTTGGACTCTAGGTTACCTAGCGGGCACTTAGGCTATCTAGGTTACCTAGCGGGCCCTTGGACTATGTAGGTTTCCTAGCGGGCACTTGGACTATCTAGGTTAACGAACGGGCACTTGGACTATGTAGGTAACCTAGCGGGCACTTGGACAGTCTAGGTTACCTAGCGGGCACTTGGACTATCTAGGTTAACGAACGGGCACTTGGACTATGTAGGTTACCTAGCGGGCACTTGGACTATATAGGATCCCTATCGGACATTTGGACTACTTACGTTACCTAGCGGGCACTTGGACTATCTAGGTTAACTAGCGGGCACATGGACGATCTAGGTTAACTAGAGGGCACTTGGACTATCTAGGTTAACTAGCGTGTACTTGGACTATCTAGGTTAACTAGCGGGCACTTGGATGATCACTGTTAACTAGCGGGCACTTGGACTATCTAGGTTAGCTAACGGGCACTTGGACTAAGTATGTCCCCAAGTGGGCACTTGGACACTCTAGGTTAACTAACAGGCAATAGGACTATCTAGGTTACCTAGCTGGCACTTGGATTATGAAGGTTCCCTAGCGGGCACTTGAAATATCTAGGTTACCCAGCGGGCACTTGGACTATGTAGGTCAACTAGCGGGTCCTTGGAATATCTATGTTAGCTAACTGGCACATGGACTATGTAGGTTAACTAGCGGACACTTGCATGATCTAGGTTAACTAGCGGACTCTTGCACTATGTAGGTTAACTAGCGGGCCTATTGACACTGTTGGTTAACTAGCGGGCACTTGGACGATCTAGGTTAACTAGCGGGCACATGGACTATATAGGTTAACTAGCGGGCACTTGAATTATCTAGGTTACCTAGCGGGCACTTGGACTATGGAGGTTCCCTATGGGGCATTTGGACTATATAGATAACCTAGCGGGCCCTTAGGCTTTGTAGGTTACCTAGCAGGCCCTTGGACTATGTAGGTTAACTAGCGGGCCCTTGGATTATGTAGGATACCTAGCGGGTACTTGGACGGTCTAGGTTAACTAGAGGGCACTTGGACTATCTAGGTTAACTAGCGTGCACTTGGACTATGTAGGTTAACTAGCGGGCACTTGGATGATCAATGTTAACAAGCGGGCACTTGGACTATATAGGTTAGCTAACGGGCACTTGGACTAAGTACGTCCCCTAGTGGACACTTGGACACTCTAGGTTAACTAATGGGCACTAGGACTATCTAGGTTAACTAGCGGGCACTTGGACGATCTAGGTTAACTAGCGGGCACTTGGACTATCAAAGTTAACAAGTGAGTCCTTGGACTATTTAAGTTAACTAGCAGGCCCTTGGACTATCTAGGTTACCTAGCGGACACTTGGACTATATAGGTTACCTAGAGGGCACTTGGATATGTAGGTTACCTAGTGGGCACTTGGACTATCTTGGTTAACGAACGGGCACTTGGAATATGCAGGTAACCTAGCGGGCACTTGGACTTCTAGGTTAACGAACGGGCACTTGGACTATGTAGGTTGCTTAGCGGGCACGTGGACTATCTAGGTTAGGTAACGGGCACTTTGAGAATCTTGGTTACCTAGCGGGAACTTGGACAATGTAAGTTACCTAGCAGGCCCTTGGACTATCTAGGTTACCTAACGGGCACTTTTACTATCTAGGTTACATAGCGGGCACTTGGACTATGTAGGTTAACTAGAGAGCACTTGGACTCTAGGTTACCTAGCGGGCACTTAGACTATCTAGGTTACCTAGCGGGCCCTTGGACTATGTAGGTTTCCTAGAGGGCACTTGGACTATCTAGGTTAACGAACGGGCACTTGGACTATGTAGGTAACCTAGCGGGCACTTGGACAGTCTAGGTTACCTAGCGGTCACTTGGACTATCTAGGTTAACGAACGGGCACTTGGACTATGTAGGTTACCTAGCGGGCACTTGGACTATATAGGATCCCTATCGGACATTTGGACTACTAACGTAACCTAGCGGGCACTTGGACTATCTAGGTTAACTAGCGGGCACATGGACGATCTAGGTTAACTAGAGGGCACTTGGACTATCTAGGTTAACTAGCGTGTACTTGGACTATCTAGGTTAACTAGCGGGCACTTGGATGATCACTGTTAACTAGCGGGCACTTGGACTATCTAGGTTAGCTAACGGGCACTTGGACTAAGTATGTCCCCAAGTGGGCACTTGGACACTCTAGGTTAACTAACAGGCAATAGGACTATCTAGGTTACCTAGCTGGCACTTGGATTATGAAGGTTCCCTAGCGGGCACTTGAAATATCTAGGTTACCCAGCGGGCACTTGGACTATGTAGGTCAACTAGCGGGTCCTTGGAATATCTATGTTAGCTAACTGGCACATGGACTATGTAGGTTAACTAGCGGACACTTGCATGATCTAGGTTAACTAGCGGACTCTTGCACTATGTAGGTTAACTAGCGGGCCTATTGACACTGTTGGTTAACTAGCGGGCACTTGGACGATCTAGGTTAACTAGCGGGCACATGGACTATATAGGTTAACTAGCGGGCACTTGAATTATCTAGGTTACCTAGCGGGCACTTGGACTATGTAGGTTCCCTATGGGGCATTTGGACTATATAGATAACCTAGCGGGCCCTTAGGCTTTGTAGGTTACCTAGCAGGCCCTTGGACTATGTAGGTTAACTAGCGGGCCCTTGGATTATGTAGGATACCTAGCGGGTACTTGGACGGTCTAGGTTAACTAGAGGGCACTTGGACTATCTAGGTTAACTAGCGTGCACTTGGACTATGTAGGTTAACTAGCGGGCACTTGGATGATCAATGTTAACAAGCGGGCACTTGGACTATATAGGTTAGCTAACGGGCACTTGGACTAAGTACGTCCCCTAGTGGACACTTGGACACTCTAGGTTAACTAATGGGCACTAGGACTATCTAGGTTAACTAGCGGGCACTTGGACGATCTAGGTTAACTAGCGGGCACTTGGACTATCAAAGTTAACAAGTGAGTCCTTGGACTATTTAAGTTAACTAGCAGGCCCTTGGACTATCTAGGTTACCTAGCGGACACTTGGACTATATAGGTTACCTAGAGGGCACTTGGATATGTAGGTTACCTAGTGGGCACTTGGACTATCTTGGTTAACGAACGGGCACTTGGAATATGCAGGTAACCTAGCGGGCACTTGGACTTCTAGGTTAACGAACGGGCACTTGGACTATGTAGGTTGCTTAGCGGGCACGTGGACTATCTAGGTTAGGTAACGGGCACTTTGATAATCTTGGTTACCTAGCGGGAACTTGGACAATGTAAGTTACCTAGCAGGCCCTTGGACTATCTAGGTTACCTAACGGGCACTTTTACTATCTAGGTTACATAGCGGGCACTTGGACTATGTAGTTTAACTAGAGAGCACTTGGACTCTAGGTTACCTAGCGGGCACTTAGACTATCTAGGTTACCTAGCGGGCCCTTGGACTATGTAGGTTTCCTAGAGGGCACTTGGACTATCTAGGTTAACGAACGGGCACTTGGACTATGTAGGTAACCTAGCGGGCACTTGGACAGTCTAGGTTACCTAGCGGTCACTTGGACTATCTAGGTTAACGAACGGGCACTTGGACTATGTAGGTTACCTAGCGGGCACTTGGACTATATAGGATCCCTATCGGACATTTGGACTACTAACGTAACCTAGCGGGCACTTGGACTATCTAGGTTAACTAGCGGGCACATGGACGATCTAGGTTAACTAGAGTGTACTTGGACTATCTAGGTTGACTAGCAGGCACTTGGATGATCAATGTTAACTAGCGGGCACTTGGACTATCTAGGTTAGCTAACGGGCACTTGGACTAAGTATGTCCCCAAGTGGGCACTTGGACACTCTAGGTTAACTAACGGGCAATAGGACTATCTAGGTTACCTAGCTGGCACTTGGATTATGAAGGTTCCCTAGCGGGCACTTGAATTATCTAGGTTACCCAGCGGGCAATTGGACTATATAGGTCAACTAGCGGGTCCTTGGAATATCTATGTTAGCTAACTGGCACTTGGACTATGTAGGTTAACTAGCGGACACTTGCACGATCTAGGTTAACTAGCGGGCACTTGGACTATCAAAGTTAACAAGTGAGTCCTTGGACTATGTAAGTTAACTAGCCCGCCCTTGGACTATCTAGGTTACCTAGCGGGCACTTGGACTATATAGGTTACCTAGAGGGCACTTGGACTACGTAGGTTACCTAGTGGGCACTTGGACTATCTAGGTTAACGAACGGGCACTTGGAATATGCAGGTAACCTAGCGGGCACTTGGAATGTCTAGGTTACCTAGCGGGCACTTGGACTTCTAGGTTAACGAATGGGCACTTGGACTATGTAGGTTGCTTAGCGGGCACGTGGACTATCTAGGTTAGGTAACAGGCACTTTGAGTATCTAGGTTACCTAGCGGGAACTTGGACAATGTAAGTTACCTAGCGGGCACTTGGACTATCTAGGTTACCTCACGGGCACTTTTACTATCTAGGTTACATAGCGGGCACTTGGACTATGTAGGTTAACTAGAGAGCACTTGGACTCTAGGTTACCTAGCGGGCACTTAGACTATCTAGGTTACCTAGCGGGCCATTGGACTATGTAGGTTTCCTAGCGGGCACTTGGACTATCTAAGTTAACGAACGGGCACTTGGACTATGTAGGTAACCTAGCGGGCACTTGGACAGTCTAGGTTACCTAGCGGGCACTTGGACTATCTAGGTTAACGAACGGGCACTTGGACTATGTAGGTTACCTAGCGGGCACTTGGACTATATAGGATCCCTATCGGACATTTGGACTACTTACGTTACCTAGCGGGCACTTGGACTATCTAGGTTAACTAGCGGGCACATGGACGATCTAGGTTAACTAGAGGGCACTTGGACTATCTAGGTTAACTAGCGTGTACTTGGACTATCTAGGTTAACTAGCGGGCACTTGGATGATCACTGTTAACTAGCGGGCACTTGGACTATCTAGGTTAGCTAACGGGCACTTGGACTAAGTATGTCCCCAAGTGGGCACTTGGACACTCTAGGTTAACTAACAGGCAATAGGACTATCTAGGTTACCTAGCTGGCACTTGGATTATGAAGGTTCCCTAGCGGGCACTTGAAATATCTAGGTTACCCAGCGGGCACTTGGACTATATAGGTCAACTAGCGGGTCCTTGGAATATCTATGTTAGCTAACTGGCACATGGACTATGTAGGTTAACTAGCGGACACTTGCATGATCTAGGTTAACTAGCGGACTCTTGCACTATGTAGGTTAACTAGCGGGCCCATTGACACTGTTGGTTAACTAGCGGGCACTTGGACGATCTAGGTTAACTAGCGGGCACATGGACTATATAGGTTAACTAGCGGGCACTTGGATTATCTAGGTTACCTAGCGGGCACTTGGACTATGTAGGTTCCCTATGGGGCATTTGGACTATATAAATAACCTAGCGGGCCCTTAGGCTTTGTAGGTTACCTAGCGGGCCCTTGGACTACGTAGGTTAACTAGCGGGCCCTTGGATTATGTAGGATACCTAGCGGGTACTTGGACGGTCTAGGTTAACTAGAGGGCACTTGGACTATTTAGGTTAACTAGCGTGCACTTGGACTATCTAGGTTAACTAGCGGGCACTTGGATGATCAATGTTAACAAGCGGGCACTTGGACTATATAGGTTAGCTAATGGGCACTTGGACTAAGTACGTCCCCTAGTGGACACTTGGACACTCTAGGTTAACTAATGGGCAGTAGGACTATCTAGGTTAACTAGCGGGCACTTGGACGATCTAGGTTAACTAGCGGGCACTTGGACTATCAAAGTTAACAAGTGAGTCCATGGACTATGTAAGTTAACTAGCGGGCCCTTGGACTATCTAGGTTACCTAGCGGGCACTTGGACTATATAGGTTACCTAGAGGGCACTTGGACTATGTAGGTTACCTAGTGGGCACTTGGACTATCTAGGTTAACGAACGGGCACTTGGAATATGCAGGTAACCTAGCGGGCACTTGGAATGTCTAGGTTACCTAGCGGGCACTTGGACTTCTAGGTTAACGAACGGGCACTTGGACTATGTAGGTTGCTTAGCGGGCACGTGGACTATCTAGGTTAGGTAACAGGCACTTTGAGTATCTAGGTTACCTAGCGGGAACTTGGACAATGTAAGTTACCTAGCGGGCACTTGGACTATCTAGGTTACCTAACGGGCACTTTTACTATCTAGGTTACATAGCGGGCACTTGGACTATGTAGGTTAACTAGAGAGCACTTGGACTCTAGGTTACCTAGCGGGCACTTAGACTATCTAGGTTACCTAGCGGGCCCTTGGACTATGTAGGTTTCCTAGCGGGCACTTGGACTATCTAGGTTAACGAACGGGCACTTGGACTATGTAGGTAACCTAGCGGGCACTTGGACAGTCTAGGTTACCTAGCGGGCACTTGGACTATCTAGGTTAACGAACGGGCACTTGGACTATGTAGGTTACCTAGCGGGCACTTGGACTATATAGGATCCCTATCGGACATTTGGACTACTTACGTTACCTAGCGGGCACTTGGACTATCTAGGTTAACTAGCGGGCACATGGACGATCTAGGTTAACTAGAGGGCACTTGGACTATCTAGGTTAACTAGCGTGTACTTGGACTATCTAGGTTAACTAGCGGGCACTTGGATGATCACTGTTAACTAGCGGGCACTTGGACTATCTAGGTTAGCTAACGGGCACTTGGACTAAGTATGTCCCCAAGTGGGCACTTGGACACTCTAGGTTAACTAACAGGCAATAGGACTATCTAGGTTACCTAGCTGGCACTTGGATTATGAAGGTTCCCTAGCGGGCACTTGAAATATCTAGGTTACCCAGCGGGCACTTGGACTATGTAGGTCAACTAGCGGGTCCTTGGAATATCTATGTTAGCTAACTGGCACATGGACTATGTAGGTTAACTAGCGGACACTTGCATGATCTAGGTTAACTAGCGGACTCTTGCACTATGTAGGTTAACTAGCGGGCCTATTGACACTGTTGGTTAACTAGCGGGCACTTGGACGATCTAGGTTAACTAGCGGGCACATGGACTATATAGGTTAACTAGCGGGCACTTGAATTATCTAGGTTACCTAGCGGGCACTTGGACTATGTAGGTTCCCTATGGGGCATTTGGACTATATAGATAACCTAGCGGGCCCTTAGGCTTTGTAGGTTACCTAGCAGGCCCTTGGACTATGTAGGTTAACTAGCGGGCCCTTGGATTATGTAGGATACCTAGCGGGTACTTGGACGGTCTAGGTTAACTAGAGGGCACTTGGACTATCTAGGTTAACTAGCGTGCACTTGGACTATGTAGGTTAACTAGCGGGCACTTGGATGATCAATGTTAACAAGCGGGCACTTGGACTATATAGGTTAGCTAACGGGCACTTGGACTAAGTACGTCCCCTAGTGGACACTTGGACACTCTAGGTTAACTAATGGGCACTAGGACTATCTAGGTTAACTAGCGGGCACTTGGACGATCTAGGTTAACTAGCGGGCACTTGGACTATCAAAGTTAACAAGTGAGTCCTTGGACTATTTAAGTTAACTAGCAGGCCCTTGGACTATCTAGGTTACCTAGCGGACACTTGGACTATATAGGTTACCTAGAGGGCACTTGGATATGTAGGTTACCTAGTGGGCACTTGGACTATCTTGGTTAACGAACGGGCACTTGGAATATGCAGGTAACCTAGCGGGCACTTGGACTTCTAGGTTAACGAACGGGCACTTGGACTATGTAGGTTGCTTAGCGGGCACGTGGACTATCTAGGTTAGGTAACGGGCACTTTGAGAATCTTGGTTACCTAGCGGGAACTTGGACAATGTAAGTTACCTAGCAGGCCCTTGGACTATCTAGGTTACCTAACGGGCACTTTTACTATCTAGGTTACATAGCGGGCACTTGGACTATGTAGGTTAACTAGAGAGCACTTGGACTCTAGGTTACCTAGCGGGCACTTAGACTATCTAGGTTACCTAGCGGGCCCTTGGACTATGTAGGTTTCCTAGAGGGCACTTGGACTATCTAGGTTAACGAACGGGCACTTGGACTATGTAGGTAACCTAGCGGGCACTTGGACAGTCTAGGTTACCTAGCGGTCACTTGGACTATCTAGGTTAACGAACGGGCACTTGGACTATGTAGGTTACCTAGCGGGCACTTGGACTATATAGGATCCCTATCGGACATTTGGACTACTAACGTTACCTAGCGGGCACTTGGACTATCTAGGTTAACTAGCGGGCACATGGACGATCTAGGTTAACTAGAGTGTACTTGGACTATCTAGGTTGACTAGCAGGCACTTGGATGATCACTGTTAACTAGCGGGCACTTGGACTATCTAGGTTAGCTAACGGGCACTTGGACTAAGTATGTCCCCAAGTGGGCACTTGGACACTCTAGGTTAACTAACGGGCAATAGGACTATCTAGGTTACCTAGCTGGCACTTGGATTATGAAGGTTCCCTAGCGGGCACTTGAATTATCTAGGTTACCCAGCGGGCAATTGGACTATATAGGTCAACTAGCGGGTCCTTGGAATATCTATGTTAGCTAACTGGCACTTGGACTATGTAGGTTAACTAGCGGACACTTGCACGATCTAGGTTAACTAGCGGGCACTTGGACTATCAAAGTTAACAAGTGAGTCCTTGGACTATGTAAGTTAACTAGCCCGCCCTTGGACTATCTAGGTTACCTAGCGGGCACTTGGACTATATAGGTTACCTAGAGGGCACTTGGACTATGTAGGTTACCTAGTGGGCACTTGGACTATCTTGGTTAACGAGCGGGCACTTGGACTATGTAGGTTGCTTAGCGGGCACGTGGACTATCTAGGTTAGGTAACGGGCACTTTGAGAATCTAGGTTACCTAGCGGGAACTTGGACAATGTAAGTTACCTAGCGGGCACTTGGACTATCTAGGTTACCTAACGGGCACTTTTACTATCTAGGTTACATAGCGGGCACTTAGACTATGTAGGTTAACTAGAGAGCACTTGGACTCTAGGATACCTAGCTGGCACTTAGACTATCTAGGTTACCTAGCTGGCTCTTGGACTATGTAGGTTTCCTAGCGGGCACTTGGACTATATAGGTTAACGAATGGGCACTTGGACTATGTAGGTAACCTAGCGGGCACTTGGACAGTCTAGGTTACCTAGCGGGCACTTGGACTATCTAGGTTAACGAACGGGCACTTGGACTATGTAGGTTACCTAGCAGGCACTTGGACTATGTAGGATCCCTATCGGACATTTGGACTACTTACTTTACCTAGCGGTCACTTGGACTATCTAGGTTAACTAGCGGGCACATGGACGATCTAGGTTAACTAGAGGGCACTTGGACTATCTAGGTTAACTAGCGTGTACTTGGACTATCTAGGTTAACTAGCGGGCACTTGGATGATCACTGTTAACTAGCGGGCACTTGGACTATCTCGGTTAGCTAACGGCACTTGGACTAAGTATGTACCCAAGAGGGCACTTGGACACTCTAGGTTAACTAACGGGCAATAGGACTATCTAGGTTACCTAGCTGGCACTTGGATTATGAAGGTTCCCTAGCGGGCACTTGAATTATCTAGGTTACCCAGCGGGCACTTGGACTATATAGGTCAACTAGCGGGTCCTTGGAATATCTATGTTAGCTAACTGGCACGTGGACTATGTAGGTTAACTAGCGGACACTTGCACGATCTAGGTTAACTAGCGGACTCTTGCACTATGTAGGTTAACTAGCGGGCCCATTGACACTGTTGGTTAACTAGCGGGCACTTGGACGATCTAGGTTAACTAGAGGGCACTTGGACTATCTAGGTTACCTAGTGGGCACTTGGACTATGTAGGTTCCCTAGGGGGCATTTGGACTATATAGATAACCTAGCGGGCCCTTAGACTTTGTAGGTTACCTAGCGGGCACTTGGACGATCTAGGTTAACTAGCGGGTACTTGGACTATCTACGTTAACTATCGGGCCCTTGGACTTTGTAGATTCCCTAGCGGGTATTTGGACGATATAGATAATCTAGTGGGCACTTAGACTTTGTAGGTTGCCTAGCGGGCACATGGTCTATCTAGGTTACCTAGCTGGCACGTGAACTATCTACGTTACCTAGCGGGTTCTTGGAGTATGTAGGTTACCTACCGGGCTGTTGGACTATCTAGGTTACCAAGCGGGCACTTGGACTATCTAGGTTAACTAACGGGACTTCGACTATGTAGGTTCCCTAGAGGGCCCTTGGACTATGTAAATTCCCTAGCGGGCACTTGGACTATGTGGGTTTCCTGGCGGGCATTTGGACTATCTAGGTTACCTAACGGGCACTTGGACTATGTAGGTTCCCTAGCGGGCACTTGGATTATGTAGGTTCCCTATCGGGCACTGGACTATGTAGGTTACCTAGCGGGCACTTGGACTATGTAGGTTAACTATCGGGCACTTGGAGAATGTAGGTTAACTAGGGGGCACTAGGACTATGTAGGTTTCCTAGCGGGCCCTTGTACTACCTAGGTTACCTAGCGGGCATTTGGACTATGTAGGCTCCCTAGCGGACATTTGGACTATATAGATTACCTAGCGCGCACTTAGATATTGTAGGTTACCTAGCGGGCATTTGGACAATCTAGGTTTCCTAGCTGGCACTTGAACTATCTACGTTACCTAGCGGGTACTTGGAGTATGTAGGTTACCTACCGGGCTGTTGGACTTTCTAGGTTACCTAGCGGGCACTGGGACTAGCTAGGTTAACTAACGGGCACTTGGACTATGTATGTTCCCTAGCGGGCACTTGGACTATCTACGTTACCTAGCGGGCACTTGTAGTATGTACGTTACCTAGCGGGCACTTGAACTATGTACGTTTCCTAACGGGTACTTGGACTAGATAGGTTCCCTAGCGGGCACTTGGTCTTTCTGGGTTAACTAGCGGGCACTTGGACTATCTAGGTTTTCTAGCGGGCATTTGGACTATTAAGGCCCCTAGCGAGCATTTGGACTATATTGGTTACCTAGCGGGCACTTGGATTATGTAGGTTAACGAACGGGCACTTGGACTATGTAGGTTCCCTAGCGGGCACTTGGATTATGTAGGTTCCCTATCGGGCACTTGGACTATGTAGGTTAACAAGCGGGCATTTGGACTATGTAGGTTACCTAGCGGGCACTTGGACTATGTAGGTTCCCTATAGGGCATTTGGACTATGTAGGTTACCTAGCGGGCTCTTGGACTATCTAGGTTACCTAGGGGGAACCTGGACAATGTAGGTTAACTAGCGGGCAATTGGACTATCTAGGTTACCTAGAGGACACTTGGACTATGTACGTTCCCTAGCGGGCACTTGGACTATCTACGTTACCTAGCGGGCACTTGGACTATGTACGTTACCTAGCGGGCACTTGGACTATGTACGTTTCCTAGCGGGTACTTGGACTAGATAGGTTCCCTAGCGGGCACTTGGTCTATCTACGATAACTAGCGGGCACTAGGACTATCTAGATTAACTAGCGAGCACTTGGACTATCTAGGTTAACTAGCGGGCATTTGGACTATTAGGGCCCCTAGCTGGCATTTAGATTATATTGGTTACCTTGCGGGCACTTGGACTATGTAGGTTAACGAACGGGCACTTGGACTATGTAGGTAACCTAGTGGACACTTGGACTTCTAGGTTAACGAACGGGCACTTGGACTATGTAGGTTGCTTAGCGGGCACTTGGACTATCTAGGTTAGGTAACGGGCACTTTGACTATCTAGGTTATATAGCAGGCACTTGGACTATGGAGGCTAACTAGCGAGCACTTGGACTCTAGGTTACGTAGCGGGCACTTAGACTATCTAGGTTACCTAGCGGGCCCTTGGACTATGTAGGTTTCCTAGCGGGCACTTGGACTATCTAGGTTAACGAACGGGCACTTGGACTATGTAGGTAACCTAGCGGGCACTTGGACAGTGTAGGTTACCTAGCGTGAAGTTGGACTATCTAGGTTAACGAAAGGGCACTTGGACTATGTAGGATCCCTATCGGACATCTGGACTACTTAGGTTACCTAGCGGGCAATTGGACTATCTAGGTTAACTAGCGGGCACATGGACGATCTAGGTTAACTAGAGGGCACTTGGACTATCTAGGTTAACTAGCGTGTACTTGGACTATCTAGGTTAACTAGCGGGTACTTGGATGATCACTGTTAACTAACGGGCACTTGGACAATCTAGGTTAGCTAACGGGCACTTGGACTAAGTACGTCCCCAAGTGGGCACTTGGACACACTAGGTTAACTAACGGGCAATAGGACTATCTAGGTTAACTAGCGGACACTTGGACCATCTAGGTTACGTAGCTGGCACTTGGACTATATAGGTTACCTAGAGGGCACTTGGACTATGCAGGTTACCTAGTGGGCACTTGGACTATGCAGGTTACCTAGTGGGCACTTGGACTATCTAGGTTAACGAACGGGCACTTGGAATATGCAGGTAACCTAGCGGGCACTTGGACTGTCTAGGTTACCTAGCGGGCACTTGGACTTCTAGGTTAACGAACGGGCACTTGAACTATGTACGTTGCTTAGCAGGCACTTGGACTATCTAGGTTAGGTAACGGGCACTTTGAGTATCTAGGTTACCTAGCGGGAACTTGGACAATGTAAGTTACCTAGCGGGCACTTGGACTATCTAGGTTACCTAACGGGCACTTTGACTATCTAGGTTATATAGCGGGCACTTGGACTATGTAGGTTAACTAGCGGGCCCATTGACACTGTTGGTTAACTAGCGGGCACTTGGACGATCTAGGTTAACTATGGGACCCTTGGATTATCTAGGTTACCTAGCGGGCACTTGGACTATGTAGGTTCCCTAGGGGGCATTTGGACTATATAGATAACCTAGCGGGCCCTTAGACTTTGTAGGTTACCTAGCGGGCCCTTGGACTATGTAGGTTAACTAGCGGGCCCTTGGACTCTGTAGGTTACCTAGCGGGCAATTGGACGATCTAGGTTAACTAGCGGTTACTTGGACTATCTACGTTAACTAGCGGGCCTTTGGACTATGTAGATTCCCAGCGGGTATTTGGACTATATAGATAATCTAGCGGGCACTTAGACTTTGTAGGTTACCTAGCGGGCACTTGGTCTATCTAGGTTACCTAGCTGGCACATGAACTATCTACGTTACCTAGCGGGTTCTTGGAGTATGTAGGTTACCTACCGGGCTGTTGGACTATCTAGGTTACCAAGCGGGCACTTGGACTATCTAGGTTAACTAACGGGCACTTGGACTATGTAGGTTCCCTAGAGGGCCCTTGGACTATGTAAATTCCCTAGCGGCACTTGGACTATGTGGGTTTCCTGGCGGGCATTTGGACTATCTAGGTTACCTAACGGGCACTTGGACTATGTAGGTTCCCTAGCGGGCACTTGGATTATGTAGGTTCCCTATCGGGCACTTGGACTATGTAGGTTACCTAGCGGGCACTTGGACTATGTAGGTTAACTATCGGGCACTTGGAGAATGTAGGTTAACTAGGGGGCACTAGGACTATGTAGGTTTCCTAGCGGGCCCTTGTACTACCTAGGTTACCTAGCGGGCAATTGGACTTTGTAGGCTCCCTAGCGGTCATTTGGACTATATAGATTACCTAGAGGGCACTTAGATATTGTAGGTTACCTAGCGGGCACTTGTCTATCTAGGTTACCTAGCAGGCACTTGGACTATGTAGGTTAACTAGCGGGCCCTTGGACTATGTAGATTAACTAGCGGCACTTGGACTATCGACATTAACTAGCGGGCCCTTGGACAATGTAGATTCCCTAGCGGGCACTTGGACTATGTATGTTCCAGCGTGGGCACTTGGACTATGTAGGTTCCCTAGCAGGCACTTGGACTATGTAGGTTCCAGAACGGGCACTTGGACTAACTAGAATCCCTAGCAGGCACTTGTACTATGTAGGTTAACTAGCGGACACTTGGACGATCTAGGTTAACTAGCGGGTACTTGGACTATGTAGGTTAACTAGCGAGCCCTTAAACTATGTAGACTAACTAGCGGAACTTGGACTATGTATGTTCCTAGCGGGCACTTGACTATGTATGTTCCCTATGGACACTTGAACTATGTAAGTTAAGTACCGGGCACTTGGACTATGTAGGTTAACTAGCGTGCCCTTGGACTATGTAGGTTACCTATCGGGCACTTGGACTATGTAGGTAACCTAGCGGGCACTTGGATTATGTAGGTTCCCTATCGGGCACTTGGACTATGTAGGTTAACTAGCGAGCATTGGGACTATGTAGGATACCTAGCGGGCACTTGGACTATGTAGGTTCCTATCGGGCATTTGTACTATGTAGGTTACCTAGCGGGCCCTTGGACTATCTAGGTTACCTAGGGGGAACCTGGACAATGTAGGTTAACTAGTGGGCACTTGGACTATCTAGGTTACCTAGCAGGCACTTGGACTATGTAGGTTAACTAGCGGGCCCTTGAACTATGTAGATTAACTAGCGGAACTTGGACTATGTATGTTCCCTAGCGGGCACTTGGACTATGTATGTTCCCTATGGATACTTGAACTATGGAAGTTAACTACCGGGCACTTGGACTATGTAGGTTAACTAGCGGGCCCTTGGACTATGTATGTTACCTAGCGGGCACTTGGACTATGTAGGTAACCTAGCGGGCACTTGGACTATGTATGTGGCATAGCGGGCACTTGGAGTTCTAGGTTAACGAATGAGCACTTGGACTATATATGTTGCATAGCGGGCAATTGGACTATCTAGGTTAGGTAACGGGCACTTGGACTATCTAGGTTACCTAGCGGGATTTTGGACTATGTAGGTTCCCTAGCGGGCACTTGGACTATCTAGGTTACTTAACGGGCACTTGGATGTCTAGGTTTCTTAGCGGCACTTGGACGATCTAGGTTAACTAGAGGGCACTTGGACTATCTAGGTTAACTAGCGTACACTTGGACTATCTAGGTTAACTAGCGGGCACTTGGATGATCAATGTTAACTAGCGGGCAATTGGACTATCTAAGTTAGCTAACGGGCATTTGGACTAAGAACGTCCCCTAGTGGGCACTTGGACACTCTAGGTTAACTAACGGGCACTAGGATTATCTAGGTTAACTAGCGGGCGCTTGGACGATCTAGGTTAACTAGCGGGCACTTGGACTATCAAAGTTAACAAGTGAGCCCTTGGACTATGTAGGTTAACTAGCGGGCCCTTGGACTATCTAGGTTACCTAGCACGCACTTGGACTATATAGGTCAACTAGCGGGTCCTTAGAATATCTAGGTTAGCTAAATGGCACTTGGACTATGTAGGTTAACTAGCGGACACTTGCACGATCTAGGTTAACTAGCGGGCTCTTGCACTATGTAGGTTAACTAGCGGGCCCATTGACACTGTTGGTTAACTAGCGGGCACTTGGACGATCTAGGTTAACTAGCGGGCACTTGGACTATATAGGTTAACTAGCGGGCACTTGGATTAACTAGGTTACCTAGTGGGCACTTGGACTATGTAGGTTCCCTAGGGGGCATTTGGACTATATAGATAACCTAGCCGGCCCTTAGACTTTGTAGGTTACCTAGTGGGCCCTTGGACTATGTAGGTTAACTAGCGGGCCCTTGGACTATGTAGGTTACCTAGCGGGCACTTGGACGATCTAGGTTAACAAGCGGGTACTTGGACTATGTAGGTTAACTAGCGGGCCCTTGGACTATGTAGATTAACTAGCGGCACTTGGACTATCTACGTTAACTAGCGGGCCCTTGGACTATGTAGATTCGCTAGCGGGCATTTGGACTATATAGAAAATCTAGCGGGCACTTAGACTTTGTAGGTTACCTAGCGGGTACTTGGACTATCTAGGTTACCTAGCTGGCACATGAACTATCTACGTTACCTAGCAAGTTCTTGGAGTATGTAGGTTACCTACCGGGCTGTTGGACTATCTAGGTTACCAAGCGGGCACTTGGACTATCTAGGTTAACTAACTGGCACTTGGACTATGTAGGTTCCCTAGCGGGCCCTTGGACTATGTAAATTCCCTAGCGGGTACTTGGACTATGTGGGTTTCCTGGCGGGCATTTGGACTATCTAGGTTACCTAACGGGCACTTGGACTATGTAGGTTCCCTAGCGGGCACTTGGATTATGTAGGTTCCCTCTCGGGCACTTGGAGAATGTAGGTTAACTAGGGGGCACTAGGACTATGTAGGTTTCCTAGCGGGCCCTTATACTACCTAGGTTACCTAGCGGGCATTTGGACTATGTAGGCTCCCTAGCGGTCATTTGGACTATGTAGGCTCCCTAGCGGTCATTTGGACTATATAGATTACCTAGCGGGCACTTAGATATTTTAGGTTACCTAGCGGGCACTTGGACTATCTAGGTTTCCTAGCTGGCACATGAACTATCTACGTTACCTAGCGCGTACTTGGAGTATGTAGGTTACCTACCGGGCTGTTGGACTATCTTGGTTACCTAGCGGGCACTGGGACTATCTAGGTTAACTAACGGGGACTTGGACTATGTAGGTTCCCTAGCGGGCCTTTGGACTATGTAAGTTCCCTAGCGGGCACTTGGACTATGTGGGTTCACTAGCGGGCATTTGGACTACCTAGGTTACCTAACGGGCACTTGGACTGTGTAGGTTAACTAGCGGGCATTGGGACTATGTAGGTTACCTAGCGGGCACTTGGACTATGTATGTTCCCTATCGGGCATTTGGACTATGTAGGTTACCTAGCGGGCCCTTGGACTATATAGGTTACCTAGGGGGAACCTGGACAATGTAGGTTAACTAGTGGGCCCTTGGACTATCTAGGTTACCTAGCAGGCACTAGGAATATATAGGTTAACTAGCGGGCACTTGAACTATGTAGATTAACTAGCGGCACTTGGACTGTCTACGTTAACTAGCGGGCCCTTGGACTATGTAGATTCCATAGCGGGCACTTGGACTATGTATGTTCCAGAGCGGGCAATTGGACTATGTAGGTTCCTTAGCAGTCACTTGGACTATGTAGGTTCCAGAGCGGGCACTTGGACTATCTAGGTTACCTAGCGGGCACTTGTACTATGTAGGTTTATTAGCGGACACTTGGAAGATCTAGGGTAACTAGCGGGTACTTGGATTATGTAGGTTAACTAGCGGGCCCTTGAACTATGTAGATTAACTAGCGGCACTTGGACTATCTACATTAACTAGCGGGCCCTTGGACTATGTAGATTGCCTAGCGGGCACTTGGAATATGTAGGTTTCCTAGCGGGCACTTGGACTCTGTATGTTCCCTACGGACACTTGAACTATGTAAGTTAACTACCGGGCACTTGGACTATGTAGGTTAACTAGCGGGCCCTTGGACTATCTAGGTTACCTAGCGGGCACTTGGACTTCTAGGTTAACGAACGGGCACTTGGACTATGTATGTTGCATAGCGGGCAATTGGACTATCTAGGTTAGGTAACGGGCACTTGGATTATCTAGGTTAGGTAACGGGCACTTGGACGATCTAAGTTAACTAGAGGGCACTTGGACTATCTAGGTTAACTAGCGTGCACTTGGACTATCTAGGTTTTTAGCGGGTACTTGGACTATGTAGGTTAACTAGCGGGCCCTTGGACTATGTAGATTAACTAGCGGCACTTGGACTATCTACGTTAACGAGCGGGCCCTTGGACTATGTAGATTCCCTAGCGGGCATTTGGACTATATAGATAACCTAGCAGGCACTTAGACATTGTAGGTTACCTAGCGGCACAAGAACTATCTAGGTTACCTAGCTGGCACTTGAACTATCTATGTTATAGCGGGTTCTTGGAGTATGTAGGTTACCTAGAGGGCTGTGGGATTATCTAAGTTACCAAGCGGGCACTGGGACTATCTAGGTTAACTAACGGGAACTTGGACTATTTAGGTTCCCTAGCGGGCCCTTGGACTATGTAGGTTCTCAAGCGAGCACTTGGACTATGTGGGTTCCCTAGCGGGCATTTGGACTATGTAGGTTACCTCACGGGCACTTGGATTATGTAGGTTCCCTAGCGGGCACTTGGATTATGTAGGTTCCCTATCGAGCACTTGGATTATGTAGGTTAACAGTGGGCATTTGGACTATGTAGGTTACCTAGCGGGCAATTGGACGATCTAGGTTAACTAGCGGTTACTTGGACTATCTACGTTAACTAGCGGGCCCTTGGACTATGTAGATTCCCAGCGGGTATTTGGACTATATAGATAATCTAGCGGGCACTTAGACTTTGTAGGTTACCTAGCGGGCACTTGTTCTATCTAGGTTACCTAGCTGGCACATGAACTATCTACGTTACCTAGCGGGTTCTTGGAGTATGTAGGTTACCTACCGGGCTGTTGGACTATCTAGGTTACCAAGCGGGCACTTGGACTATCTAGGTTAACTAACGGGCACTTGGACTATGTAGGTTCCCTAGAGGGCCCTTGGACTATGTAAATTCCCTAGCGGGCACTTGGACTATGTGGGTTTCCTGGCGGGCATTTGGACTATCTAGGTTACCTAACGGGCACTTGGACTATGTAGGTTCCCTAGCGGGCACTTGGATTATGTAGGTTCCCTATCGGGCACTTGGACTATGTAGGTTACCTAGCGGGCACTTGGACTATGTAGGTTAACTATCGGGCACTTGGAGAATGTAGGTTAACTAGGGGGCACTAGGACTATGTAGGTTTCCTAGCGGGCCCTTGTACTACCTAGGTTACCTAGCGGGCAATTGGACTTTGTAGGCTCCCTAGCGGTCATTTGGACTATATAGATTACCTAGAGGGCACTTAGATATTGTAGGTTACCTAGCGGGCACTTGTCTATCTAGGTTACCTAGCAGGCACTTGGACTATGTAGGTTAACTAGCGGGCCCTTGGACTATGTAGATTAACTAGCGGCACTTGGACTATCGACATTAACTAGCGGGCCCTTGGACAATGTAGATTCCCTAGCGGGCACTTGGACTATGTATGTTCCAGCGTGGGCACTTGGACTATGTAGGTTCCCTAGCAGGCACTTGGACTATGTAGGTTCCAGAACGGGCACTTGGACTAACTAGAATCCCTAGCAGGCACTTGTACTATGTAGGTTAACTAGCGGACACTTGGACGATCTAGGTTAACTAGCGGGTACTTGGACTATGTAGGTTAACTAGCGAGCCCTTAAACTATGTAGACTAACTAGCGGAACTTGGACTATGTATGTTCCTAGCGGGCACTTGACTATGTATGTTCCCTATGGACACTTGAACTATGTAAGTTAAGTACCGGGCACTTGGACTATGTAGGTTAACTAGCGTGCCCTTGGACTATGTAGGTTACCTATCGGGCACTTGGACTATGTAGGTAACCTAGCGGGCACTTGGATTATGTAGGTTCCCTATCGGGCACTTGGACTATGTAGGTTAACTAGCGAGCATTGGGACTATGTAGGATACCTAGCGGGCACTTGGACTATGTAGGTTCCTATCGGGCATTTGTACTATGTAGGTTACCTAGCGGGCCCTTGGACTATCTAGGTTACCTAGGGGGAACCTGGACAATGTAGGTTAACTAGTGGGCACTTGGACTATCTAGGTTACCTAGCAGGCACTTGGACTATGTAGGTTAACTAGCGGGCCCTTGAACTATGTAGATTAACTAGCGGAACTTGGACTATGTATGTTCCCTAGCGGGCACTTGGACTATGTATGTTCCCTATGGATACTTGAACTATGGAAGTTAACTACCGGGCACTTGGACTATGTAGGTTAACTAGCGGGCCCTTGGACTATGTATGTTACCTAGCGGGCACTTGGACTATGTAGGTAACCTAGCGGGCACTTGGACTATGTATGTGGCATAGCGGGCACTTGGAGTTCTAGGTTAACGAATGAGCACTTGGACTATATATGTTGCATAGCGGGCAATTGGACTATCTAGGTTAGGTAACGGGCACTTGGACTATCTAGGTTACCTAGCGGGATTTTGGACTATGTAGGTTCCCTAGCGGGCACTTGGACTATCTAGGTTACTTAACGGGCACTTGGATGTCTAGGTTTCTTAGCGGCACTTGGACGATCTAGGTTAACTAGAGGGCACTTGGACTATCTAGGTTAACTAGCGTACACTTGGACTATCTAGGTTAACTAGCGGGCACTTGGATGATCAATGTTAACTAGCGGGCAATTGGACTATCTAAGTTAGCTAACGGGCATTTGGACTAAGAACGTCCCCTAGTGGGCACTTGGACACTCTAGGTTAACTAACGGGCACTAGGATTATCTAGGTTAACTAGCGGGCGCTTGGACGATCTAGGTTAACTAGCGGGCACTTGGACTATCAAAGTTAACAAGTGAGCCCTTGGACTATGTAGGTTAACTAGCGGGCCCTTGGACTATCTAGGTTACCTAGCGCGCACTTGGACTATATAGGTCAACTAGCAGGTCCTTAGAATATCTAGGTTAGCTAAATGGCACTTGGACTATGTAGGTTAACTAGCGGACACTTGCACGATCTAGGTTAACTAGCGGGCTCTTGCACTATGTAGGTTAACTAGCGGGCCCATTGACACTGTTGGTTAACTAGCGGGCACTTGGACGATCTAGGTTAACTAGCGGGCACTTGGACTATATAGGTTAACTCGCGGGCACTTGGATTAACTAGGTTACCTAGTGGGCACTTGGACTATGTAGGTTCCCTAGGGGGCATTTGGACTATATAGATAACCTAGCCGGCCCTTAGACTTTGTAGGTTACCTAGTGGGCCCTTGGACTATGTAGGTTAACTAGCGGGCCCTTGGACTATGTAGGTTACCTAGCGGGCACTTGGACGATCTAGGTTAACAAGCGGGTACTTGGACTATGTAGGTTAACTAGCGGGCCCTTGGACTATGTAGATTAACTAGCGGCACTTGGACTATCTACGTTAACTAGCGGGCCCTTGGACTATGTAGATTCGCTAGCGGGCATTTGGACTATATAGAAAATCTAGCGGGCACTTAGACTTTGTAGGTTACCTAGCGGGTACTTGGACTATCTAGGTTACCTAGCTGGCACATGAACTATCTACGTTACCTAGCAAGTTCTTGGAGTATGTAGGTTACCTACCGGGCTGTTGGACTATCTAGGTTACCAAGCGGGCACTTGGACTATCTAGGTTAACTAACTGGCACTTGGACTATGTAGGTTCCCTAGCGGGCCCTTGGACTATGTAAATTCCCTAGCGGGTACTTGGACTATGTGGGTTTCCTGGCGGGCATTTGGACTATCTAGGTTACCTAACGGGCACTTGGACTATGTAGGTTCCCTAGCGGGCACTTGGATTATGTAGGTTCCCTCTCGGGCACTTGGAGAATGTAGGTTAACTAGGGGGCACTAGGACTATGTAGGTTTCCTAGCGGGCCCTTATACTACCTAGGTTACCTAGCGGGCATTTGGACTATGTAGGCTCCCTAGCGGTCATTTGGACTATGTAGGCTCCCTAGCGGTCATTTGGACTATATAGATTACCTAGCGGGCACTTAGATATTTTAGGTTACCTAGCGGGCACTTGGACTATCTAGGTTTCCTAGCTGGCACATGAACTATCTACGTTACCTAGCGCGTACTTGGAGTATGTAGGTTACCTACCGGGCTGTTGGACTATCTTGGTTACCTAGCGGGCACTGGGACTATCTAGGTTAACTAACGGGGACTTGGACTATGTAGGTTCCCTAGCGGGCCCTTGGACTATATAAGTTCCCTAGCGGGCACTTGGACTATGTGGGTTCACTAGCGGGCATTTGGACTACCTAGGTTACCTAACGGGCACTTGGACTGTGTAGGTTAACTAGCGGGCATTGGGACTATGTAGGTTACCTAGCGGGCACTTGGACTATGTATGTTCCCTATCGGGCATTTGGACTATGTAGGTTACCTAGCGGGCCCTTGGACTATATAGGTTACCTAGGGGGAACCTGGACAATGTAGGTTAACTAGTGGGCCCTTGGACTATCTAGGTTACCTAGCAGGCACTAGGAATATATAGGTTAACTAGCGGGCACTTGAACTATGTAGATTAACTAGCGGCACTTGGACTGTCTACGTTAACTAGCGGGCCCTTGGACTATGTAGATTCCATAGCGGGCACTTGGACTATGTATGTTCCAGAGCGGGCAATTGGACTATGTAGGTTCCTTAGCAGTCACTTGGACTATGTAGGTTCCAGAGCGGGCACTTGGACTATCTAGGTTACCTAGCGGGCACTTGTACTATGTAGGTTTATTAGCGGACACTTGGAAGATCTAGGGTAACTAGCGGGTACTTGGATTATGTAGGTTAACTAGCGGGCCCTTGAACTATGTAGATTAACTAGCGGCACTTGGACTATCTACATTAACTAGCGGGCCCTTGGACTATGTAGATTGCCTAGCGGGCACTTGGAATATGTAGGTTTCCTAGCGGGCACTTGGACTCTGTATGTTCCCTACGGACACTTGAACTATGTAAGTTAACTACCGGGCACTTGGACTATGTAGGTTAACTAGCGGGCCCTTGGACTATCTAGGTTACCTAGCGGGCACTTGGACTTCTAGGTTAATGAACGGGCACTTGGACTATGTATGTTGCATAGCGGGCAATTGGACTATCTAGGTTAGGTAACGGGCACTTGGATTATCTAGGTTAGGTAACGGGCACTTGGACGATCTAAGTTAACTAGAGGGCACTTGGACTATCTAGGTTAACTAGCGTGCACTTGGACTATCTAGGTTTTTAGCGGGTACTTGGACTATGTAGGTTAACTAGCGGGCCCTTGGACTATGTAGATTAACTAGCGGCACTTGGACTATCTACGTTAACGAGCGGGCCCTTGGACTATGTAGATTCCCTAGCGGGCATTTGGACTATATAGATAACCTAGCAGGCACTTAGACATTGTAGGTTACCTAGCGGCACAAGAACTATCTAGGTTACCTAGCTGGCACTTGAACTATCTATGTTATAGCGGGTTCTTGGAGTATGTAGGTTACCTAGAGGGCTGTGGGATTATCTAAGTTACCAAGCGGGCACTGGGACTATCTAGGTTAACTAACGGGAACTTGGACTATTTAGGTTCCCTAGCGGGCCCTTGGACTATGTAGGTTCTCAAGCGAGCACTTGGACTATGTGGGTTCCCTAGCGGGCATTTGGACTATGTAGGTTACCTCACGGGCACTTGGATTATGTAGGTTCCCTAGCGGGCACTTGGATTATGTAGGTTCCCTATCGAGCACTTGGATTATGTAGGTTAACAGTGGGCATTTGGACTATGTAGGTTACCTAGCGGGCAATTGGACGATCTAGGTTAACTAGCGGTTACTTGGACTATCTACGTTAACTAGCGGGCCCTTGGACTATGTAGATTCCCAGCGGGTATTTGGACTATATAGATAATCTAGCGGGCACTTAGACTTTGTAGGTTACCTAGCGGGCACTTGTTCTATCTAGGTTACCTAGCTGGCACATGAACTATCTACGTTACCTAGCGGGTTCTTGGAGTATGTAGGTTACCTACCGGGCTGTTGGACTATCTAGGTTACCAAGCGGGCACTTGGACTATCTAGGTTAACTAACGGGCACTTGGACTATGTAGGTTCCCTAGAGGGCCCTTGGACTATGTAAATTCCCTAGCGGGCACTTGGACTATGTGGGTTTCCTGGCGGGCATTTGGACTATCTAGGTTACCTAACGGGCACTTGGACTATGTAGGTTCCCTAGCGGGCACTTGGATTATGTAGGTTCCCTATCGGGCACTTGGACTATGTAGGTTACCTAGCGGGCACTTGGACTATGTAGGTTAACTATCGGGCACTTGGAGAATGTAGGTTAACTAGGGGGCACTAGGACTATGTAGGTTTCCTAGCGGGCCCTTGTACTACCTAGGTTACCTAGCGGGCAATTGGACTATGTAGGCTCCCTAGCGGTCATTTGGACTATATAGATTACCTAGAGGGCACTTAGATATTGTAGGTTACCTAGCGGGCACTTGTCTATCTAGGTTACCTAGCAGGCACTTGGACTATGTAGGTTAACTAGCGGGCCCTTGGACTATGTAGATTAACTAGCGGCACTTGGACTATCGACATTAACTAGCGGGCCCTTGGACAATGTAGATTCCCTAGCGGGCACTTGGACTATGTATGTTCCAGCGTGGGCACTTGGACTATGTAGGTTCCCTAGCAGGCACTTGGAGTATGTAGGTTCCAGAACGGGCACTTGGACTAACTAGAATCCCTAGCGGGCACTTGTACTATGTAGGTTAACTAGCGGACACTTGGACGATCTAGGTTAACTAGCGGGTACTTGGACTATGTAGGTTAACTAGCGAGCCCTTAAACTATGTAGACTAACTAGCGGAACTTGGACTATGTATGTTCCTAGCGGGCACTTGGACTATGTATGTTCCCTATGGACACTTGAACTATGTAAGTTAAGTACCGGGCACTTGGACTATGTAGGTTAACTAGCGTGCCCTTGGACTATGTAGGTTACCTATCGGGCACTTGGACTATGTAGGTAACCTAGCGGGCACTTGGATTATGTAGGTTCCCTATCGGGCACTTGGACTATGTAGGTTAACTAGCGAGCATTGGGACTATGTAGGATACCTAGCGGGCACTTGGACTATGTAGGTTCCTATCGGGCATTTGGACTATGTAGGTTACCTAGCGGGCCCTTGGACTATCTAGGTTACCTAGGGGGAACCTGGACAATGTAGGTTAACTAGTGGGCACTTGGACTATCTAGGTTACCTAGCAGGCACTTGGACTATGTAGGTTAACTAGCGGGCCCTTGAACTATGTAGATTAACTAGCGGAACTTGGACTATGTATGTTCCCTAGCGGGCACTTGGACTATGTATGTTCCCTATGGATACTTGAACTATGGAAGTTAACTACCGGGCACTTGGACTATGTAGGTTAACTAGCGGGCCCTTGGACTATGTATGTTACCTAGCGGGCACTTGGACTATGTAGGTAACCTAGCGGGCACTTGGACTATGTATGTGGCATAGCGGGCACTTGGAGTTCTAGGTTAACGAATGAGCACTTGGACTATATATGTTGCATAGCGGGCAATTGGACTATCTAGGTTAGGTAACGGGCACTTGGACTATCTAGGTTACCTAGCGGGATTTTGGACTATGTAGGTTCCCTAGCGGGCACTTGGACTATCTAGGTTACTTAACGGGCACTTGGATGTCTAGGTTTCTTAGCGGCACTTGGACGATCTAGGTTAACTAGAGGGCACTTGGACTATCTAGGTTAACTAGCGTACACTTGGACTATCTAGGTTAACTAGCGGGCACTTGGATGATCAATGTTAACTAGCGGGCACTTGGACTATCTAAGTTAGCTAACGGGCATTTGGACTAAGAACGTCCCCTAGTGGGCACTTGGACACTCTAGGTTAACTAACGGGCACTAGGATTATCTAGGTTAACTAGCGGGCGCTTGGACGATCTAGGTTAACTAGCGGGCACTTGGACTATCAAAGTTAACAAGTGAGCCCTTGGACTATGTAGGTTAACTAGCGGGCCCTTGGACTATCTAGGTTACCTAGCACGCACTTGGACTATATAGGTCAACTAGCGGGTCCTTAGAATATCTAGGTTAGCTAAATGGCACTTGGACTATGTAGGTTAACTAGCGGACACTTGCACGATCTAGGTTAACTAGCGGGCTCTTGCACTATGTAGGTTAACTAGCGGGCCCATTGACACTGTTGGTTAACTAGCGGGCACTTGGACTATCTAGGTTAACTAGCGGGCACTTGGACTATATAGGTTAACTAGCGGGCACTTGGATTAACTAGGTTACCTAGTGGGCACTTGGACTATGAAGGTTCCCTAGGGGGCATTTGGACTATATAGATAACCTAGCCGGCCCTTAGACTTTGTAGGTTACCTAGTGGGCCCTTGGACTATGTAGGTTAACTAGCGGGCCCTTGGACTATGTAGGTTACCTAGCGGGCACTTGGACGATCTAGGTTAACAAGCGGGTACTTGGACTATGTAGGTTAACTAGCGGGCCCTTGGACTATGTAGATTAACTAGCGGCACTTGGACTATCTACGTTAACTAGCGGGCCCTTGGACTATGTAGATTCGCTAGCGGGCATTTGGACTATATAGAAAATCTAGCGGGCACTTAGACTTTGTAGGTTACCTAGCGGGTACTTGGACTATCTAGGTTACCTAGCTGGCACATGAACTATCTACGTTACCTAGCAAGTTCTTGGAGTATGTAGGTTACCTACCGGGCTGTTGGACTATCTAGGTTACCAAGCGGGCACTTGGACTATCTAGGTTAACTAACGGGCACTTGGACTATGTAGGTTCCCTAGCGGGCCCTTGGACTATGTAAATTCCCTAGCGGGTACTTGGACTATGTGGGTTTCCTGGCGGGCATTTGGACAATCTAGGTTACCTAACGGGCACTTGGACTATGTAGGTTCCCTAGCGGGCACTTGGATTATGTAGGTTCCCTATCGGGCACTTGGAGAATGTAGGTTAACTAGGGGGCACTAGGACTATGTAGGTTTCCTAGCGGGCCCTTATACTACCTAGGTTACCTAGCGGGCATTTGGACTATGTAGGCTCCCTAGCGGTCATTTGGACTATGTAGGCTCCCTAGCGGTCATTTGGACTATATAGATTACCTAGCGGGCACTTAGATATTGTAGGTTACCTAGCGGGCACTTGGACTATCTAGGTTTCCTAGCTGGCACATGAACTATCTACGTTACCTAGCGCGTACTTGGAGTATGTAGGTTACCTACCGGGCTGTTGGACTATCTTGGTTACCTAGCGGGCACTGGGACTATCTAGGTTAACTAACGGGGACTTGGACTATGTAGGTTCCCTAGCGGGCCCTTGGACTATGTAAGTTCCCTAGCGGGCACTTGGACTATGTGGGTTCACTAGCGGGCATTTGGACTATCTAGGTTAACTAACGGGCACTTGGACTGTGTAGGTTAACTAGCGGGCATTGGGACTATGTAGGTTACCTAGCGGGCACTTGGACTATGTATGTTCCCTATCGGGCATTTGGACTATGTAGGTTACCTAGCGGGCCCTTGGACTATATAGGTTACCTAGGGGGAACCTGGACAATGTAGGTTAACTAGTGGGCACTTGGACTATCTAGGTTACCTAGCAGGCACTAGGAATATATAGGTTAACTAGCGGGCACTTGAACTATGTAGATTAACTAGCGGCACTTGGACTGTCTACGTTAACTAGCGGGCCCTTGGACTATGTAGATTCCATAGCGGGCACTTGGACTATGTATGTTCCAGAGCGGGCAATTGGACTATGTAGGTTCCTTAGCAGTCACTTGGACTATGTAGGTTCCAGAACGGGCACTTGGACTCTCTAGGTTAACTAGCGGGCCCTTGGACTATGTAGGATCCCTAGCGGGCACTTGGATTATGTAGGTTCCCTATCGGGCACATGGACTATGTAGGTTACCTAGCGGGCACTTGGACTATGTAGGATCCCTATCGGACATTTGGACTACTTACTTTACCTAAAGGTCACTTGGACTATCTAGGTTAACTAGCGGGCACATGGACGATCTAGGTTAACTAGAGGGCACTTGGACTATCTAGGTTAACTAGCGTGTACTTGGACTATCTAGGTTAACTAGCGGGCACTTGGATGATCACTGTTAACTAGCGGGCACTTGGACTATCTCGGTTAGCTAACGGCACTTGGACTAAGTATGTACCCAAGTGGGCACTTGGACACTCTAGGTTAACTAACGGGCAATAGGACTATCTAGGTTACCTAGCTGGCACTTGGATTATGAAGGTTCCCTAGCGGGCACTTGAATTATCTAGGTTACCCAGCGGGCACTTGGACTATATAGGTCAACTAGCGGGTCCTTGGAATATCTATGTTAGCTAACTGGCACGTGGACTATGTAGGTTAACTAGCGGACACTTGCACGATCTAGGTTAACTAGCGGACTCTTGCACTATGTAGGTTAACTAGCGGGCCCATTGACACTGTTGGTTAACTAGCGGGCACTTGGACGATCTAGGTTAACTAGAGGGCACTTGGACTATCTAGGTTAACTAGCGGGCACTTGGATTATCTAGGTTACCTAGTGGGCACTTGGACTATGTAGGTTCCCTAGGGGGCATTTGGACTATATAGATAACCTAGCGGGCCCTTAGACTTTGTAGGTTACCTAGTGGGCCCTTGGACTATGTAGGTTAACTAGCGGGCCCTTGGACTATGTAGCTTACCTAGCGGGTACTTGGACGATCTAGGTTAACTAGCGGGTACTTGGACTATCTACGTTAACTATCGGGCCCTTGGACTTTGTAGATTCCCTAGCGGGTATTTGGACGATATAGATAATCTAGTGGGCACTTAGACTTTGTAGGTTGCCTAGCGGGCACATGGTCTATCTAGGTTACCTAGCTGGCACATGAACTATCTACGTTACCTAGCGGGTTCTTGGAGTATGTAGGTTACCTACCGGGCTGTTGGACTATCTAGGTTACCAAGCGGGCACTTGGACTATCTAGGTTAACTAACGGGCACTTGGACTATGTAGGTTCCCTAGAGGGCCCTTGGACTATGTAAATTCCCTAGCGGGCACTTGGACTATGTGGGTTTCCTGGCGGGCATTTGGACTATCTAGGTTACCTAACGGGCACTTGGACTATGTAGGTTCCCTAGCGGGCACTTGGATTATGTAGGTTCCCTATCGGGCACTTGGACTATGTAGGTTACCTAGCGGGCACTTGGACTATGTAGGTTAACTATCGGGCACTTGGAGAATGTAGGTTAACTAGGGGGCACTAGGACTATGTAGGTTTCCTAGCGGGCCCTTGTACTACCTAGGTTACCTAGCGGGCAATTGGACTATGTAGGCTCCCTAGCGGTCATTTGGACTATATAGATTACCTAGAGGGCACTTAGATATTGTAGGTTACCTAGCGGGCACTTGTCTATCTAGGTTACCTAGCAGGCACTTGGACTATGTAGGTTAACTAGCGGGCCCTTGGACTATGTAGATTAACTAGCGGCACTTGGACTATCAACATTAACTAGCGGGCCCTTGGACAATGTAGATTCCCTAGCGGGCACTTGGACTATGTATGTTCCAGCGTGGGCACTTGGACTATGTAGGTTCCCTAGCAGGCACTTGGAGTATGTAGGTTCCAGAACGGGCACTTGGACTAACTAGAATCCCTAGCGGGCACTTGTACTATGTAGGTTAACTAGCGGACACTTGGACGATCTAGGTTAACTAGCGGGTACTTGGACTATGTAGGTTAACTAGCGAGCCCTTAAACTATGTAGACTAACTAGCGGAACTTGGACTATGTATGTTCCTAGCGGGCACTTGGACTATGTATGTTCCCTATGGACACTTGAACTATGTAAGTTAAGTACCGGGCACTTGGACTATGTAGGTTAACTAGCGTGCCCTTGGACTATGTAGGTTACCTATCGGGCACTTGGACTATGTAGGTAACCTAGCGGGCACTTGGATTATGTAGGTTCCCTATCGGGCACTTGGACTATGTAGGTTAACTAGCGAGCATTGGGACTATGTAGGATACCTAGCGGGCACTTGGACTATGTAGGTTCCTATCGGGCATTTGTACTATGTAGGTTACCTAGCGGGCCCTTGGACTATCTAGGTTACCTAGGGGGAACCTGGACAATGTAGGTTAACTAGTGGGCACTTGGACTATCTAGGTTACCTAGCAGGCACTTGGACTATGTAGGTTAACTAGCGGGCCCTTGAACTATGTAGATTAACTAGCGGAACTTGGACTATGTATGTTCCCTAGCGGGCACTTGGACTATGTATGTTCCCTATGGATACTTGAACTATGGAAGTTAACTACCGGGCACTTGGACTATGTAGGTTAACTAGCGGGCCCTTGGACTATGTATGTTACCTAGCGGGCACTTGGACTATGTAGGTAACCTAGCGGGCACTTGGACTATGTATGTGGCATAGCGGGCACTTGGAGTTCTAGGTTAACGAATGAGCACTTGGACTATATATGTTGCATAGCGGGCAATTGGACTATCTAGGTTAGGTAACGGGCACTTGGACTATCTAGGTTACCTAGCGGGATTTTGGACTATGTAGGTTCCCTAGCGGGCACTTGGACTATCTAGGTTACTTAACGGGCACTTGGATGTCTAGGTTTCTTAGCGGCACTTGGACGATCTAGGTTAACTAGAGGGCACTTGGACTATCTAGGTTAACTAGCGTACACTTGGACTATCTAGGTTAACTAGCGGGCACTTGGATGATCAATGTTAACTAGCGGGCACTTGGACTATCTAAGTTAGCTAACGGGCATTTGGACTAAGAACGTCCCCTAGTGGGCACTTGGACACTCTAGGTTAACTAACGGGCACTAGGATTATCTAGGTTAACTAGCGGGCGCTTGGACGATCTAGGTTAACTAGCGGGCACTTGGACTATCAAAGTTAACAAGTGAGCCCTTGGACTATGTAGGTTAACTAGCGGGCCCTTGGACTATCTAGGTTACCTAGCACGCACTTGGACTATATAGGTCAACTAGCGGGTCCTTAGAATATCTAGGTTAGCTAAATGGCACTTGGACTATGTAGGTTAACTAGCGGACACTTGCACGATCTAGGTTAACTAGCGGGCTCTTGCACTATGTAGGTTAACTAGCGGGCCCATTGACACTGTTGGTTAACTAGCGGGCACTTGGACGATCTAGGTTAACTAGCGGGCACTTGGACTATATAGGTTAACTAGCGGGCACTTGGATTAACTAGGTTACCTAGTGGGCACTTGGACTATGTAGGTTCCCTAGGGGGCATTTGGACTATATAGATAACCTAGCCGGCCCTTAGACTTTGTAGGTTACCTAGTGGGCCCTTGGACTATGTAGGTTAACTAGCGGGCCCTTGGACTATGTAGGTTACCTAGCGGGCACTTGGACGATCTAGGTTAACAAGCGGGTACTTGGACTATGTAGGTTAACTAGCGGGCCCTTGGACTATGTAGATTAACTAGCGGCACTTGGACTATCTACGTTAACTAGCGGGCCCTTGGACTATGTAGATTCGCTAGCGGGCATTTGGACTATATAGAAAATCTAGCGGGCACTTAGACTTTGTAGGTTACTTAGCGGGTACTTGGACTATCTAGGTTACCTAGCTGGCACATGAACTATCTACGTTACCTAGCAAGTTCTTGGAGTATGTAGGTTACCTACCGGGCTGTTGGACTATCTAGGTTACCAAGCGGGCACTTGGACTATCTAGGTTAACTAACGGGCACTTGGACTATGTAGGTTCCCTAGCGGGCCCTTGGACTATGTAAATTCCCTAGCGGGTACTTGGACTATGTGGGTTTCCTGGCGGGCATTTGGACAATCTAGGTTACCTAACGGGCACTTGGACTATGTAGGTTCCCTAGCGGGCACTTGGATTATGTAGGTTCCCTATCGGGCACTTGGAGAATGTAGGTTAACTAGGGGGCACTAGGACTATGTAGGTTTCCTAGCGGGCCCTTATACTACCTAGGTTACCTAGCGGGCATTTGGACTATGTAGGCTCCCTAGCGGTCATTTGGACTATGTAGGCTCCCTAGCGGTCATTTGGACTATATAGATTACCTAGCGGGCACTTAGATATTGTAGGTTACCTAGCGGGCACTTGGACTATCTAGGTTTCCTAGCTGGCACATGAACTATCTACGTTACCTAGCGCGTACTTGGAGTATGTAGGTTACCTACCGGGCTGTTGGACTATCTTGGTTACCTAGCGGGCACTGGGACTATCTAGGTTAACTAACGGGGACTTGGACTATGTAGGTTCCCTAGCGGGCCCTTGGACTATGTAAGTTCCCTAGCGGGCACTTGGACTATGTGGGTTCACTAGCGGGCATTTGGACTATCTAGGTTAACTAACGGGCACTTGGACTGTGTAGGTTAACTAGCGGGCATTGGGACTATGTAGGTTACCTAGCGGGCACTTGGACTATGTATGTTCCCTATCGGGCATTTGGACTATGTAGGTTACCTAGCGGGCCCTTGGACTATATAGGTTACCTAGGGGGAACCTGGACAATGTAGGTTAACTAGTGGGCACTTGGACTATCTAGGTTACCTAGCAGGCACTAGGAATATATAGGTTAACTAGCGGGCACTTGAACTATGTAGATTAACTAGCGGCACTTGGACTGTCTACGTTAACTAGCGGGCCCTTGGACTATGTAGATTCCATAGCGGGCACTTGGACTATGTATGTTCCAGAGCGGGCAATTGGACTATGTAGGTTCCTTAGCAGTCACTTGGACTATGTAGGTTCCAGAACGGGCACTTGGACTCTCTAGGTTAACTAGCGGGCCCTTGGACTATGTAGGATCCCTAGCGGGCACTTGGATTATGTAGGTTCCCTATCGGGCACATGGACTATGTAGGTTACCTAGCGGGCACTTGGACTATGTAGGATCCCTATCGGACATTTGGACTACTTACTTTACCTAAAGGTCACTTGGACTATCTAGGTTAACTAGCGGGCACATGGACGATCTAGGTTAACTAGAGGGCACTTGGACTATCTAGGTTAACTAGCGTGTACTTGGACTATCTAGGTTAACTAGCGGGCACTTGGATGATCACTGTTAACTAGCGGGCACTTGGACTATCTCGGTTAGCTAACGGCACTTGGACTAAGTATGTACCCAAGTGGGCACTTGGACACTCTAGGTTAACTAACGGGCAATAGGACTATCTAGGTTACCTAACTGGCACTTGGATTATGAAGGTTCCCTAGCGGGCACTTGAATTATCTAGGTTACCCAGCGGGCACTTGGACTATATAAGTCAACTAGCGGGTCCTTGGAATATCTATGTTAGCTAACTGGCACGTGGACTATGTAGGTTAACTAGCGGACACTTGCACGATCTAGGTTAACTAGCGGACTCTTGCACTATGTAGGTTAACTAGCGGGCCCATTGACACTGTTGGTTAACTAGCGGGCACTTGGACGATCTAGGTTAACTAGAGGGCACTTGGACTATCTAGGTTAACTAGCGGGCACTTGGATTATCTAGGTTACCTAGTGGGCACTTGGACTATGTAGGTTCCCTAGGGGGCATTTGGACTATATAGATAACCTAGCGGGCCCTTAGACTTTGTAGGTTACCTAGTGGGCCCTTGGACTATGTAGGTTAACTAGCGGGCCCTTGGACTATGTAGCTTACCTAGCGGGCACTTGGACGATCTAGGTTAACTAGCGGGTACTTGGACTATCTACGTTAACTATCGGGCCCTTGGACTTTGTAGATTCCCTAGCGGGTATTTGGACGATATAGATAATCTAGTGGGCACTTAGACTTTGTAGGTTGCCTAGCGGGCACATGGTCTATCTAGGTTACCTAGCTGGCACGTGAACTATCTACGTTACCTAGCGGGTTCTTGTAGTATGTAGGTTACCTACCGGGCTGTTGGACTATCTAGGTTACCAAGCGGGCACTTGGACTATCTAGGTTAACTAACGGGACTTGGACTATGTAGGTTCCCTAGAGGGCCCTTGGACTATGTAAATTCCCTAGCGGGCACTTGGACTATGTGGGTTTCCTGGCGGGCATTTGGACTATCTAGGTTACCTAACGGGCACTTGGACTATGTAGGTTCCCTAGCGGGCACTTGGATTATGTAGGTTCCCTATCGGGCACTGGACTATGTAGGTTACCTAGCGGGCACTTGGACTATGTAGGTTAACTATCGGGCACTTGGAGAATGTAGGTTAACTAGGGGGCACTAGGACTATGTAGGTTTCCTAGCGGGCCCTTGTACTACCTAGGTTACCTAGCGGGCATTTGGACTATGTAGGCTCCCTAGCGGACATTTGGACTATATAGATTACCTAGCGCGCACTTAGATATTGTAGGTTACCTAGCGGGCATTTGGACAATCTAGGTTTCCTAGCTGGCACTTGAACTATCTACGTTACCTAGCGGGTACTTGGAGTATGTAGGTTACCTACCGGGCTGTTGGACTTTCTAGGTTACCTAGCGGGCACTGGGACTAGCTAGGTTAACTAACGGGCACTTGGACTATGTAGGTTCCCTAGCGGGCCCTTGGATTATGTAAGTTCCCTAGCGGGCACTTGGACTATGTGGGTTCCCTAGCGTACATTTGGACTATGTAGGTTACCTAACGGGCACTTGAACTATGTAGGTTCCCTAGTGGGTACTTGGATTATGTAGGTTCCCTATCGGGCATTTGGACTATGTAGGTTACCTAGCGGGCCCTTGGACTATCTAGGTTACCTAGGGGGAACCTGGACAATGTAGGTTAACTAGTGGGCACTTGGACTATCTAGGTTACCTAGCAGGCACTTGGACTATGTAGGTTAACTAGCGGGCACTTGCACTATCTAGGTTACCTAGCGGGCACTTGGACTATGTATGTTCCCTAGCGGGCACTTGGACTATCTACGTTACCTAGCGGGCACTTGTAGTATGTACGTTACCTAGCGGGCACTTGAACTATGTACGTTTCCTAACGGGTACTTGGACTAGATAGGTTCCCTAGCGGGCACTTGGTCTTTCTGGGTTAACTAGCGGGCACTTGGACTATCTAGGTTTTCTAGCGGGCATTTGGACTATTAAGGCCCCTAGCGAGCATTTGGACTATATTGGTTACCTAGTGGGCACTTGGATTATGTAGGTTAACGAACGGGCACTTGGACTATGTAGGTTCCCTAGCGGGCACTTGGATTATGTAGGTTCCCTATCGGGCACTTGGACTATGTAGGTTAACAAGCGGGCATTTGGACTATGTAGGTTACCTAGCGGGCACTTGGACTATGTAGGTTCCCTATAGGGCATTTGGACTATGTAGGTTACCTAGCGGGCTCTTGGACTATCTAGGTTACCTAGGGGGAACCTGGACAATGTAGGTTAACTAGCGGGCAATTGGACTATCTAGGTTACCTAGAGGACACTTGGACTATGTACGTTCCCTAGCGGGCACTTGGACTATCTACGTTACCTAGCGGGCACTTGGACTATGTACGTTACCTAGCGGGCACTTGGACTATGTACGTTTCCTAGCGGGTACTTGGACTAGATAGGTTCCCTAGCGGGCACTTGGTCTATCTACGATAACTAGCGGGCACTAGGACTATCTAGGTTAACTAGCGAGCACTTGGACTATCTAGGTTAACTAGCGGGCATTTGGACTATTAGGGCCCCTAGCTGGCATTTAGATTATATTGGTTACCTTGCGGGCACTTGGACTATGTAGGTTAACGAACGGGCACTTGGACTATGTAGGTAACCTAGTGGACACTTGGACTTCTAGGTTAACGAACGGGCACTTGGACTATGTAGGTTGCTTAGCGGGCACTTGGACTATCTAGGTTAGGTAACGGGCACTTTGACTATCTAGGTTATATAGCAGGCACTTGGACTATGGAGGCTAACTAGCGAGCACTTGGACTCTAGGTTACGTAGCGGGCACTTAGACTATCTAGGTTACCTAGCGGGCCCTTGGACTATGTAGGTTTCCTAGCGGGCACTTGGACTATCTAGGTTAACGAACGGGCACTTGGACTATGTAGGTAACCTAGCGGGCACTTGGACAGTGTAGGTTACCTAGCGTGAAGTTGGACTATCTAGGTTAACGAAAGGGCACTTGGACTATGTAGGATCCCTATCGGACATCTGGACTACTTAGGTTACCTAGCGGGCACTTGGACTATCTAGGTTAACTAGCGGGCACATGGACGATCTAGGTTAACTAGAGGGCACTTGGACTATCTAGGTTAACTAGCGTGTACTTGGACTATCTAGGTTAACTAGCGGGTACTTGGATGATCACTGTTAACTAACGGGCACTTGGACTATCTAGGTTAGCTAACGGGCACTTGGACTAAGTACGTCCCCAAGTGGGCACTTGGACACACTAGGTTAACTAACGGGCAATAGGACTATCTAGGTTAACTAGCGGACACTTGGACCATCTAGGTTACGTAGCTGGCACTTGGACTATATAGGTTACCTAGAGGGCACTTGGACTATGCAGGTTACCTAGTGGGCAATTGGACTATGCAGGTTACCTAGTGGGCACTTGGACTATCTAGGTTAACGAACGGGCACTTGGAATATGCAGGTAACCTAGCGGGCACTTGGACTGTCTAGGTTACCTAGCGGGCACTTGGACTTCTAGGTTAACGAACGGGCACTTGAACTATGTAGGTTGCTTAGCGGGCACTTGGACTATCTAGGTTAGGTAACGGGCACTTTGAGTATCTAGGTTACCTAGCGGGAACTTGGACAATGTAAGTTACCTAGCGGGCACTTGGACTATCTAGGTTACCTAACGGGCACTTTGACTATCTAGGTTATATAGCGGGCACTTGGACTATGTAGGTTAACTAGCGGGCCCATTGACACTGTTGGTTAACTAGCGGGCACTTGGACGATCTAGGTTAACTATGGGACCCTTGGATTATCTAGGTTACCTAGCGGGCACTTGGACTATGTAGGTTCCCTAGGGGGCATTTGGACTATATAGATAACCTAGCGGGCCCTTAGACTTTGTAGGTTACCTAGCGGGCCCTTGGACTATGTAGGTTAACTAGCGGGCCCTTGGACTATGTAGGTTACCTAGCGGGCAATTGGACGATCTAGGTTAACTAGCGGTTACTTGGACTATCTACGTTAACTAGCGGGCCTTTGGACTATGTAGATTCCCAGCGGGTATTTGGACTATATAGATAATCTAGCGGGCACTTAGACTTTGTAGGTTACCTAGCGGGCACTTGGTCTATCTAGGTTACCTAGCTGGCACATGAACTATCTACGTTACCTAGCGGGTTCTTGGAGTATGTAGGTTACCTACCGGGCTGTTGGACTATCTAGGTTACCAAGCGGGCACTTGGACTATCTAGGTTAACTAACGGGCACTTGGACTATGTAGGTTCCCTAGAGGGCCCTTGGACTATGTAAATTCCCTAGCGGCACTTGGACTATGTGGGTTTCCTGGCGGGCATTTGGACTATCTAGGTTACCTAACGGGCAGTTGGACTATGTAGGTTCCCTAGCGGGCACTTGGATTATGTAGGTTCCCTATCGGGCACTTGGACTATGTAGGTTACCTAGCGGGCACTTGGACTATGTAGGTTAACTATCGGGCACTTGGAGAATGTAGGTTAACTAGGGGGCACTAGGACTATGTAGGTTTCCTAGCGGGCCCTTGTACTACCTAGGTTACCTAGCGGGCAATTGGACTTTGTAGGCTCCCTAGCGGTCATTTGGACTATATAGATTACCTAGAGGGCACTTAGATATTGTAGGTTACCTAGCGGGCACTTGTCTATCTAGGTTACCTAGCAGGCACTTGGACTATGTAGGTTAACTAGCGGGCCCTTGGACTATGTAGATTAACTAGCGGCACTTGGACTATCGACATTAACTAGCGGGCCCTTGGACAATGTAGATTCCCTAGCGGGCACTTGGACTATGTATGTTCCAGCGTGGGCACTTGGACTATGTAGGTTCCCTAGCAGGCACTTGGACTATGTAGGTTCCAGAACGGGCACTTGGACTAACTAGAATCCCTAGCGGGCACTTGTACTATGTAGGTTAACTAGCGGACACTTGGACGATCTAGGTTAACTAGCGGGTACTTGGACTATGTAGGTTAACTAGCGAGCCCTTAAACTATGTAGACTAACTAGCGGAACTTGGACTATGTATGTTCCTAGCGGGCACTTGGACTATGTATGTTCCCTATGGACACTTGAACTATGTAAGTTAAGTACCGGGCACTTGGACTATGTAGGTTAACTAGCGTGCCCTTGGACTATGTAGGTTACCTATCGGGCACTTGGACTATGTAGGTAACCTAGCGGGCACTTGGATTATGTAGGTTCCCTATCGGGCACTTGGACTATGTAGGTTAACTAGCGAGCATTGGGACTATGTAGGATACCTAGCGGGCACTTGGACTATGTAGGTTCCTATCGGGCATTTGTACTATGTAGGTTACCTAGCGGGCCCTTGGACTATCTAGGTTACCTAGGGGGAACCTGGACAATGTAGGTTAACTAGTGGGCACTTGGACTATCTAGGTTACCTAGCAGGCACTTGGACTATGTAGGTTAACTAGCGGGCCCTTGAACTATGTAGATTAACTAGCGGAACTTGGACTATGTATGTTCCCTAGCGGGCACTTGGACTATGTATGTTCCCTATGGATACTTGAACTATGGAAGTTAACTACCGGGCACTTGGACTATGTAGGTTAACTAGCGGGCCCTTGGACTATGTATGTTACCTAGCGGGCACTTGGACTATGTAGGTAACCTAGCGGGCACTTGGACTATGTATGTGGCATAGCGGGCACTTGGAGTTCTAGGTTAACGAATGAGCACTTGGACTATATATGTTGCATAGCGGGCAATTGGACTATCTAGGTTAGGTAACGGGCACTTGGACTATCTAGGTTACCTAGCGGGATTTTGGACTATGTAGGTTCCCTAGCGGGCACTTGGACTATCTAGGTTACTTAACGGGCACTTGGATGTCTAGGTTTCTTAGCGGCACTTGGACGATCTAGGTTAACTAGAGGGCACTTGGACTATCTAGGTTAACTAGCGTACACTTGGACTATCTAGGTTAACTAGCGGGCACTTGGATGATCAATGTTAACTAGCGGGCACTTGGACTATCTAAGTTAGCTAACGGGCATTTGGACTAAGAACGTCCCCTAGTGGGCACTTGGACACTCTAGGTTAACTAACGGGCACTAGGATTATCTAGGTTTCCTAGCGGGCCCTTGTACTACCTAGGTTACCTAGCGGGCAATTGGACTTTGTAGGCTCCCTAGCGGTCATTTGGACTATATAGATTACCTAGAGGGCACTTAGATATTGTAGGTTACCTAGCGGGCACTTGTCTATCTAGGTTACCTAGCAGGCACTTGGACTATGTAGGTTAACTAGCGGGCCCTTGGACTATGTAGATTAACTAGCGGCACTTGGACTATCGACATTAACTAGCGGGCCCTTGGACAATGTAGATTCCCTAGCGGGCACTTGGACTATGTATGTTCCAGCGTGGGCACTTGGACTATGTAGGTTCCCTAGCAGGCACTTGGACTATGTAGGTTCCAGAACGGGCACTTGGACTAACTAGAATCCCTAGCGGGCACTTGTACTATGTAGGTTAACTAGCGGACACTTGGACGATCTAGGTTAACTAGCGGGTACTTGGACTATGTAGGTTAACTAGCGAGCCCTTAAACTATGTAGACTAACTAGCGGAACTTGGACTATGTATGTTCCTAGCGGGCACTTGGACTATGTATGTTCCCTATGGACACTTGAACTATGTAAGTTAAGTACCGGGCACTTGGACTATGTAGGTTAACTAGCGTGCCCTTGGACTATGTAGGTTACCTATCGGGCACTTGGACTATGTAGGTAACCTAGCGGGCACTTGGATTATGTAGGTTCCCTATCGGGCACTTGGACTATGTAGGTTAACTAGCGAGCATTGGGACTATGTAGGATACCTAGCGGGCACTTGGACTATGTAGGTTCCTATCGGGCATTTGTACTATGTAGGTTACCTAGCGGGCCCTTGGACTATCTAGGTTACCTAGGGGGAACCTGGACAATGTAGGTTAACTAGTGGGCACTTGGACTATCTAGGTTACCTAGCAGGCACTTGGACTATGTAGGTTAACTAGCGGGCCCTTGAACTATGTAGATTAACTAGCGGAACTTGGACTATGTATGTTCCCTAGCGGGCACTTGGACTATGTATGTTCCCTATGGATACTTGAACTATGGAAGTTAACTACCGGGCACTTGGACTATGTAGGTTAACTAGCGGGCCCTTGGGTATGTATGTTACCTAGCGGGCACTTGGACTATGTAGGTAACCTAGCGGGCACTTGGACTATGTATGTGGCATAGCGGGCACTTGGAGTTCTAGGTTAACGAATGAGCACTTGGACTATATATGTTGCATAGCGGGCAATTGGACTATCTAGGTTAGGTAACGGGCACTTGGACTATCTAGGTTACCTAGCGGGATTTTGGACTATGTAGGTTCCCTAGCGGGCACTTGGACTATCTAGGTTACTTAACGGGCACTTGGATGTCTAGGTTTCTTAGCGGCACTTGGACGATCTAGGTTAACTAGAGGGCACTTGGACTATCTAGGTTAACTAGCGTACACTTGGACTATCTAGGTTAACTAGCGGGCACTTGGATGATCAATGTTAACTAGCGGGCACTTGGACTATCTAAGTTAGCTAACGGGCATTTGGACTAAGAACGTCCCCTAGTGGGCACTTGGACACTCTAGGTTAACTAACGGGCACTAGGATTATCTAGGTTTCCTAGCGGGCCCTTGTACTACCTAGGTTACCTAGCGGGCAATTGGACTTTGTAGGCTCCCTAGCGGTCATTTGGACTATATAGATTACCTAGAGGGCACTTAGATATTGTAGGTTACCTAGCGGGCACTTGTCTATCTAGGTTACCTAGCAGGCACTTGGACTATGTAGGTTAACTAGCGGGCCCTTGGACTATGTAGATTAACTAGCGGCACTTGGACTATCGACATTAACTAGCGGGCCCTTGGACAATGTAGATTCCCTAGCGGGCACTTGGACTATGTATGTTCCAGCGTGGGCACTTGGACTATGTAGGTTCCCTAGCAGGCACTTGGACTATGTAGGTTCCAGAACGGGCACTTGGACTAACTAGAATCCCTAGCGGGCACTTGTACTATGTAGGTTAACTAGCGGACACTTGGACGATCTAGGTTAACTAGCGGGTACTTGGACTATGTAGGTTAACTAGCGAGCCCTTAAACTATGTAGACTAACTAGCGGAACTTGGACTATGTATGTTCCTAGCGGGCACTTGGACTATGTATGTTCCCTATGGACACTTGAACTATGTAAGTTAAGTACCGGGCACTTGGACTATGTAGGTTAACTAGCGTGCCCTTGGACTATGTAGGTTACCTATCGGGCACTTGGACTATGTAGGTAACCTAGCGGGCACTTGGATTATGTAGGTTCCCTATCGGGCACTTGGACTATGTAGGTTAACTAGCGAGCATTGGGACTATGTAGGATACCTAGCGGGCACTTGGACTATGTAGGTTCCTATCGGGCATTTGTACTATGTAGGTTACCTAGCGGGCCCTTGGACTATCTAGGTTACCTAGGGGGAACCTGGACAATGTAGGTTAACTAGTGGGCACTTGGACTATCTAGGTTACCTAGCAGGCACTTGGACTATGTAGGTTAACTAGCGGGCCCTTGAACTATGTAGATTAACTAGCGGAACTTGGACTATGTATGTTTCCTAGCGGGCACTTGGACTATGTATGTTCCCTATGGATACTTGAACTATGGAAGTTAACTACCGGGCACTTGGACTATGTAGGTTAACTAGCGGGCCCTTGGACTATGTATGTTACCTAGCGGGCACTTGGACTATGTAGGTAACCTAGCGGGCACTTGGACTATGTATGTGGCATAGCGGGCACTTGGAGTTCTAGGTTAACGAATGAGCACTTGGACTATATATGTTGCATAGCGGGCAATTGGACTATCTAGGTTAGGTAACGGGCACTTGGACTATCTAGGTTACCTAGCGGGATTTTGGACTATGTAGGTTCCCTAGCGGGCACTTGGACTATCTAGGTTACTTAACGGGCACTTGGATGTCTAGGTTTCTTAGCGGCACTTGGACGATCTAGGTTAACTAGAGGGCACTTGGACTATCTAGGTTAACTAGCGTACACTTGGACTATCTAGGTTAACTAGCGGGCACTTGGATGATCAATGTTAACTAGCGGGCACTTGGACTATCTAAGTTAGCTAACGGGCATTTGGACTAAGAACGTCCCCTAGTGGGCACTTGGACACTCTAGGTTAACTAACGGGCACTAGGATTATCTAGGTTTCCTAGCGGGCCCTTGTACTACCTAGGTTACCTAGCGGGCAATTGGACTTTGTAGGCTCCCTAGCGGTCATTTGGACTATATAGATTACCTAGAGGGCACTTAGATATTGTAGGTTACCTAGCGGGCACTTGTCTATCTAGGTTACCTAGCAGGCACTTGGACTATGTAGGTTAACTAGCGGGCCCTTGGACTATGTAGATTAACTAGCGGCACTTGGACTATCGACATTAACTAGCGGGCCCTTGGACAATGTAGATTCCCTAGCGGGCACTTGGACTATGTATGTTCCAGCGTGGGCACTTGGACTATGTAGGTTCCCTAACAGGCACTTGGACTATGTAGGTTCCAGAACGGGCACTTGGACTAACTAGAATCCCTAGCGGGCACTTGTACTATGTAGGTTAACTAGCGGACACTTGGACGATCTAGGTTAACTAGCGGGTACTTGGACTATGTAGGTTAACTAGCGAGCCCTTAAACTATGTAGACTAACTAGCGGAACTTGGACTATGTATGTTCCTAGCGGGCACTTGGACTATGTATGTTCCCTATGGACACTTGAACTATGTAAGTTAAGTACCGGGCACTTGGACTATGTAGGTTAACTAGCGTGCCCTTGGACTATGTAGGTTACCTATCGGGCACTTGGACTATGTAGGTAACCTAGCGGGCACTTGGATTATGTAGGTTCCCTATCGGGCACTTGGACTATGTAGGTTAACTAGCGAGCATTGGGACTATGTAGGATACCTAGCGGGCACTTGGACTATGTAGGTTCCTATCGGGCATTTGTACTATGTAGGTTACCTAGCGGGCCCTTGGACTATCTAGGTTACCTAGGGGGAACCTGGACAATGTAGGTTAACTAGTGGGCACTTGGACTATCTAGGTTACCTAGCAGGCACTTGGACTATGTAGGTTAACTAGCGGGCCCTTGAACTATGTAGATTAACTAGCGGAACTTGGACTATGTATGTTCCCTAGCGGGCACTTGGACTATGTATGTTCCCTATGGATACTTGAACTATGGAAGTTAACTACCGGGCACTTGGACTATGTAGGTTAACTAGCGGGCCCTTGGACTATGTATGTTACCTAGCGGGCACTTGGACTATGTAGGTAACCTAGCGGGCACTTGGACTATGTATGTGGCATAGCGGGCACTTGGAGTTCTAGGTTAACGAATGAGCACTTGGACTATATATGTTGCATAGCGGGCAATTGGACTATCTAGGTTAGGTAACGGGCACTTGGACTATCTAGGTTACCTAGCGGGATTTTGGACTATGTAGGTTCCCTAGCGGGCACTTGGACTATCTAGGTTACTTAACGGGCACTTGGATGTCTAGGTTTCTTAGCGGCACTTGGACGATCTAGGTTAACTAGAGGGCACTTGGACTATCTAGGTTAACTAGCGTACACTTGGACTATCTAGGTTAACTAGCGGGCACTTGGATGATCAATGTTAACTAGCGGGCACTTGGACTATCTAAGTTAGCTAACGAGCATTTGGACTAAGAACGTCCCCTAGTGGGCACTTGGACACTCTAGGTTAACTAACGGGCACTAGGATTATCTAGGTTTCCTAGCGGGCCCTTGTACTACCTAGGTTACCTAGCGGGCAATTGGACTTTGTAGGCTCCCTAGCGGTCATTTGGACTATATAGATTACCTAGAGGGCACTTAGATATTGTAGGTTACCTAGCGGGCACTTGTCTATCTAGGTTACCTAGCAGGCACTTGGACTATGTAGGTTAACTAGCGGGCCCTTGGACTATGTAGATTAACTAGCGGCACTTGGACTATCGACATTAACTAGCGGGCCCTTGGACAATGTAGATTCCCTAGCGGGCACTTGGACTATGTATGTTCCAGCGTGGGCACTTGGACTATGTAGGTTCCCTAACAGGCACTTGGACTATGTAGGTTCCAGAACGGGCACTTGGACTAACTAGAATCCCTAGCGGGCACTTGTACTATGTAGGTTAACTAGCGGACACTTGGACGATCTAGGTTAACTAGCGGGTACTTGGACTATGTAGGTTAACTAGCGAGCCCTTAAACTATGTAGACTAACTAGCGGAACTTGGACTATGTATGTTCCTAGCGGGCACTTGGACTATGTATGTTCCCTATGGACACTTGAACTATGTAAGTTAAGTACCGGGCACTTGGACTATGTAGGTTAACTAGCGTGCCCTTGGACTATGTAGGTTACCTATCGGGCACTTGGACTATGTAGGTAACCTAGCGGGCACTTGGATTATGTAGGTTCCCTATCGGGCACTTGGACTATGTAGGTTAACTAGCGAGCATTGGGACTATGTAGGATACCTAGCGGGCACTTGGACTATGTAGGTTCCTATCGGGCATTTGTACTATGTAGGTTACCTAGCGGGCCCTTGGACTATCTAGGTTACCTAGGGGGAACCTGGACAATGTAGGTTAACTATTGGGCACTTGGACTATCTAGGTTACCTAGCAGGCACTTGGACTATGTAGGTTAACTAGCGGGCCCTTGAACTATGTAGATTAACTAGCGGAACTTGGACTATGTATGTTCCCTAGCGGGCACTTGGACTATGTATGTTCCCTATGGATACTTGAACTATGGAAGTTAACTACCGGGCACTTGGACTATGTAGGTTAACTAGCGGGCCCTTGGACTATGTATGTTACCTAGCGGGCACTTGGACTATGTAGGTAACCTAGCGGGCACTTGGACTATGTATGTGGCATAGCGGGCACTTGGAGTTCTAGGTTAACGAATGAGCACTTGGACTATATATGTTGCATAGCGGGCAATTGGACTATCTAGGTTAGGTAACGGGCACTTGGACTATCTAGGTTACCTAGCGGGATTTTGGACTATGTAGGTTCCCTAGCGGGCACTTGGACTATCTAGGTTACTTAACGGGCACTTGGATGTCTAGGTTTCTTAGCGGCACTTCGACGATCTAGGTTAACTAGAGGGCACTTGGACTATCTAGGTTAACTAGCGTACACTTGGACTATCTAGGTTAACTAGCGGGCACTTGGATGATCAATGTTAACTAGCGGGCACTTGGACTATCTAAGTTAGCTAACGGGCATTTGGACTAAGAACGTCCCCTAGTGGGCACTTGGACACTCTAGGTTAACTAACGGGCACTAGGATTATCTAGGTTTCCTAGCGGGCCCTTGTACTACCTAGGTTACCTAGCGGGCAATTGGACTTTGTAGGCTCCCTAGCGGTCATTTGGACTATATAGATTACCTAGAGGGCACTTAGATATTGTAGGTTACCTAGCGGGCACTTGTCTATCTAGGTTACCTAGCAGGCACTTGGACTATGTAGGTTAACTAGCGGGCCCTTGGACTATGTAGATTAACTAGCGGCACTTGGACTATCGACATTAACTAGCGGGCCCTTGGACAATGTAGATTCCCTAGCGGGCACTTGGACTATGTATGTTCCAGCGTGGGCACTTGGACTATGTAGGTTCCCTAGCAGGCACTTGGACTATGTAGGTTCCAGAACGGGCACTTGGACTAACTAGAATCCCTAGCGGGCACTTGTACTATGTAGGTTAACTAGCGGACACTTGGACGATCTAGGTTAACTAGCGGGTACTTGGACTATGTAGGTTAACTAGCGAGCCCTTAAACTATGTAGACTAACTAGCGGAACTTGGACTATGTATGTTCCTAGCGGGCACTTGGACTATGTATGTTCCCTATGGACACTTGAACTATGTAAGTTAAGTACCGGGCACTTGGACTATGTAGGTTAACTAGCGTGCCCTTGGACTATGTAGGTTACCTATCGGGCACTTGGACTATGTAGGTAACCTAGCGGGCACTTGGATTATGTAGGTTCCCTATCGGGCACTTGGACTATGTAGGTTAACTAGCGAGCATTGGGACTATGTAGGATACCTAGCGGGCACTTGGACTATGTAGGTTCCTATCGGGCATTTGTACTATGTAGGTTACCTAGCGGGCCCTTGGACTATCTAGGTTACCTAGGGGGAACCTGGACAATGTAGGTTAACTAGTGGGCACTTGGACTATCTAGGTTACCTAGCAGGCACTTGGACTATGTAGGTTAACTAGCGGGCCCTTGAACTATGTAGATTAACTAGCGGAACTTGGACTATGTATGTTCCCTAGCGGGCACTTGGACTATGTATGTTCCCTATGGATACTTGAACTATGGAAGTTAACTACCGGGCACTTGGACTATGTAGGTTAACTAGCGGGCCCTTGGGTATGTATGTTACCTAGCGGGCACTTGGACTATGTAGGTAACCTAGCGGGCACTTGGACTATGTATGTGGCATAGCGGGCACTTGGAGTTCTAGGTTAACGAATGAGCACTTGGACTATATATGTTGCATAGCGGGCAATTGGACTATCTAGGTTAGGTAACGGGCACTTGGACTATCTAGGTTACCTAGCGGGATTTTGGACTATGTAGGTTCCCTAGCGGGCACTTGGACTATCTAGGTTACTTAACGGGCACTTGGATGTCTAGGTTTCTTAGCGGCACTTGGACGATCTAGGTTAACTAGAGGGCACTTGGACTATCTAGGTTAACTAGCGTACACTTGGACTATCTAGGTTAACTAGCGGGCACTTGGATGATCAATGTTAACTAGCGGGCACTTGGACTATCTAAGTTAGCTAACGGGCATTTGGACTAAGAACGTCCCCTAGTGGGCACTTGGACACTCTAGGTTAACTAACGGGCACTAGGATTATCTAGGTTTCCTAGCGGGCCCTTGTACTACCTAGGTTACCTAGCGGGCAATTGGACTTTGTAGGCTCCCTAGCGGTCATTTGGACTATATAGATTACCTAGAGGGCACTTAGATATTGTAGGTTACCTAGCGGGCACTTGTCTATCTAGGTTACCTAGCAGGCACTTGGACTATGTAGGTTAACTAGCGGGCCCTTGGACTATGTAGATTAACTAGCGGCACTTGGACTATCGACATTAACTAGCGGGCCCTTGGACAATGTAGATTCCCTAGCGGGCACTTGGACTATGTATGTTCCAGCGTGGGCACTTGGACTATGTAGGTTCCCTAGCAGGCACTTGGACTATGTAGGTTCCAGAACGGGCACTTGGACTAACTAGAATCCCTAGCGGGCACTTGTACTATGTAGGTTAACTAGCGGACACTTGGACGATCTAGGTTAACTAGCGGGTACTTGGACTATGTAGGTTAACTAGCGAGCCCTTAAACTATGTAGACTAACTAGCGGAACTTGGACTATGTATGTTCCTAGCGGGCACTTGGACTATGTATGTTCCCTATGGACACTTGAACTATGTAAGTTAAGTACCGGGCACTTGGACTATCTAGGTTACCTAGCGGGATTTTGGACTATGTAGGTTCCCTAGCGGGCACTTGGACTATCTAGGTTACTTAACGGGCACTTGGATGTCTAGGTTTCTTAGCGGCACTTGGACGATCTAGGTTAACTAGAGGGCACTTGGACTATCTAGGTTAACTAGCGTACACTTGGACTATCTAGGTTAACTAGCGGGCACTTGGATGATCAATGTTAACTAGCGGGCACTTGGACTATCTAAGTTAGCTAACGGGCATTTGGACTAAGAACGTCCCCTAGTGGGCACTTGGACACTCTAGGTTAACTAACGGGCACTAGGATTATCTAGGTTAACTAGCGGGCGCTTGGACGATCTAAGTTAACTAGCGGGCACTTGGACTATCAAAGTTAACAAGTGAGCCCTTGGACTATGTAGGTTAACTAGCGGGCCCTTGGACTATCTAGGTTACCTAGCGCGCACTTGGACTATATAGGTCAACTAGCGGGTCCTTAGAATATCTAGGTTAGCTAAATGGCACTTGGACTATGTAGGTTAACTAGCGGACACTTGCACGATCTAGGTTAACTAGCGGGCTCTTGCACTATGTAGGTTAACTAGCGGGCCCATTGACACTGTTGGTTAACTAGCGGGCACTTGGACGATCTAGGTTAACTAGCGGGCACTTGGACTATATAGGTTAACTAGCGGGCACTTGGATTAACTAGGTTACCTAGTGGGCACTTGGACTATGTAGGTTCCCTAGGGGGCATTTGGACTATATAGATAACCTAGCCGGCCCTTAGACTTTGTAGGTTACCTAGTGGGCCCTTGGACTATGTAGGTTAACTAGCGGGCCCTTGGACTATGTAGGTTACCTAGCGGGCACTTGGACGATCTAGGTTAACAAGCGGGTACTTGGACTATGTAGGTTAACTAGCGGGCCCTTGGACTATGTAGATTAACTAGCGGCACTTGGACTATCTACGTTAACTAGCGGGCCCTTGGACTATGTAGATTCGCTAGCGGGCATTTGGACTATATAGAAAATCTAGCGGGCACTTAGACTTTGTAGGTTACCTAGCGGGTACTTGGACTATCTAGGTTACCTAGCTGGCACATGAACTATCTACGTTACCTAGCAAGTTCTTGGAGTATGTAGGTTACCTACCGGGCTGTTGGACTATCTAGGTTACCAAGCGGGCACTTGGACTATCTAGGTTAACTAACGGGCACTTGGACTATGTAGGTTCCCTAGCGGGCCCTTGGACTATGTAAATTCCCTAGCGGGTACTTGGACTATGTGGGTTTCCTGGCGGGCATTTGGACTATCTAGGTTACCTAACGGGCACTTGGACTATGTAGGTTCCCTAGCGGGCACTTGGATTATGTAGGTTCCCTCTCGGGCACTTGGAGAATGTAGGTTAACTAGGGGGCACTAGGACTATGTAGGTTTCCTAGCGGGCCCTTATACTACCTAGGTTACCTAGCGGGCATTTGGACTATGTAGGCTCCCTAGCGGTCATTTGGACTATGTAGGCTCCCTAGCGGTCATTTGGACTATATAGATTACCTAGCGGGCACTTAGATATTTTAGGTTACCTAGCGGGCACTTGGACTATCTAGGTTTCCTAGCTGGCACATGAACTATCTACGTTACCTAGCGCGTACTTGGAGTATGTAGGTTACCTACCGGGCTGTTGGACTATCTTGGTTACCTAGCGGGCACTGGGACTATCTAGGTTAACTAACGGGGACTTGGACTATGTAGGTTCCCTAGCGGGCCCTTGGACTATGTAAGTTCCCTAGCGGGCACTTGGACTATGTGGGTTCACTAGCGGGCATTTGGACTACCTAGGTTACCTAACGGGCACTTGGACTGTGTAGGTTAACTAGCGGGCATTGGGACTATGTAGGTTACCTAGCGGGCACTTGGACTATGTATGTTCCCTATCGGGCATTTGGACTATGTAGGTTACCTAGCGGGCCCTTGGACTATATAGGTTACCTAGGGGGAACCTGGACAATGTAGGTTAACTAGTGGGCACTTGGACTATCTAGGTTACCTAGCAGGCACTAGGAATATATAGGTTAACTAGCGGGCACTTGAACTATGTAGATTAACTAGCGGCAATTGGACTGTCTACGTTAACTAGCGGGCCCTTGGACTATGTAGATTCCATAGCGGGCACTTAGACTATGTATGTTCCAGAGCGGGCAATTGGACTATGTAGGTTCCTTAGCAGTCACTTGGACTATGTAGGTTCCAGAGCGGGCACTTGGACTATCTAGGTTACCTAGCGGGCACTTGTACTATGTAGGTTTATTAGCGGACACTTGGAAGATCTAGGGTAACTAGCGGGTACTTGGATTATGTAGGTTAACTAGCGGGCCCTTGAACTATGTAGATTAACTAGCGGCACTTGGACTATCTACATTAACTAGCGGGCCCTTGGACTATGTAGATTGCCTAGCGGGCACTTGGAATATGTAGGTTTCCTAGCGGGCACTTGGACTCTGTATGTTCCCTACGGACACTTGAACTATGTAAGTTAACTACCGGGCACTTGGACAATGTAGGTTAACTAGCGGGCCCTTGGACTATCTAGGTTACCTAGCGGGCACTTGGACTTCTAGGTTAACGAACGGGCACTTGGACTATGTATGTTGCATAGCGGGCAATTGGACTATCTAGGTTAGGTAACGGGCACTTGGATTATCTAGGTTAGGTAACGGGCACTTGGACGATCTAAGTTAACTAGAGGGCACTTGGACTATCTAGGTTAACTAGCGTGCACTTGGACTATCTAGGTTTTTAGCGGGTACTTGGACTATGTAGGTTAACTAGCGGGCCCTTGGACTATGTAGATTAACTAGCGGCACTTGGACTATCTACGTTAACGAGCGGGCCCTTGGACTATGTAGATTCCCTAGCGGGCATTTGGACTATATAGATAACCTAGCAGGCACTTAGACATTGTAGGTTACCTAGCAGCACAAGAACTATCTAGGTTACCTAGCTGGCACTTGAACTATCTATGTTATAGCGGGTTCTTGGAGTATGTAGGTTACCTAGAGGGCTGTGGGATTATCTAAGTTACCAAGCGGGCACTGGGACTATCTAGGTTAACTAACGGGAACTTGGACTATTTAGGTTCCCTAGCGGGCCCTTGGACTATGTAGGTTCTCAAGCGAGCACTTGGACTATGTGGGTTCCCTAGCTGGCATTTGGACTATGTAGGTTACCTCACGGGCACTTGGATTATGTAGGTTCCCTAGCGGGCACTTGGATTATGTAGGTTCCCTATCGAGCACTTGGATTATGTAGGTTAACAGTGGGCATTTGGACTATGTAGGTTACCTAGCGGGCAATTGGACGATCTAGGTTAACTAGCGGTTACTTGGACTATCTACGTTAACTAGCGGGCCCTTGGACTATGTAGATTCCCAGCGGGTATTTGGACTATATAGATAATCTAGCGGGCACTTAGACTTTGTAGGTTACCTAGCGGGCACTTGTTCTATCTAGGTTACCTAGCTGGCACATGAACTATCTACGTTACCTAGCGGGTTCTTGGAGTATGTAGGTTACCTACCGGGCTGTTGGACTATCTAGGTTACCAAGCGGGCACTTGGACTATCTAGGTTAACTAACGGGCACTTGGACTATGTAGGTTCCCTAGAGGGCCCTTGGACTATGTAAATTCCCTAGCGGGCACTTGGACTATGTGGGTTTCCTGGCGGGCATTTGGACTATCTAGGTTACCTAACGGGCACTTGGACTATGTAGGTTCCCTAGCGGGCACTTGGATTATGTAGGTTCCCTATCGGGCACTTGGACTATGTAGGTTACCTAGCGGGCACTTGGACTATGTAGGTTAACTATCGGGCACTTGGAGAATGTAGGTTAACTAGGGGGCACTAGGACTATGTAGGTTTCCTAGCGGGCCCTTGTACTACCTAGGTTACCTAGCGGGCAATTGGACTATGTAGGCTCCCTAGCGGTCATTTGGACTATATAGATTACCTAGAGGGCACTTAGATATTGTAGGTTACCTAGCGGGCACTTGTCTATCTAGGTTACCTAGCAGGCACTTGGACTATGTAGGTTAACTAGCGGGCCCTTGGACTATGTAGATTAACTAGCGGCACTTGGACTATCGACATTAACTAGCGGGCCCTTGGACAATGTAGATTCCCTAGCGGGCACTTGGACTATGTATGTTCCAGCGTGGGCACTTGGACTATGTAGGTTCCCTAGCAGGCACTTGGACTATGTAGGTTCCAGAACGGGCACTTGGACTAACTAGAATCCCTAGCGGGCACTTGTACTATGTAGGTTAACTAGCGGACACTTGGACGATCTAGGTTAACTAGCGGGTACTTGGACTATGTAGGTTAACTAGCGAGCCCTTAAACTATGTAGACTAACTAGCGGAACTTGGACTATGTATGTTCCTAGCGGGCACTTGGACTATGTATGTTCCCTATGGACACTTGAACTATGTAAGTTAAGTACCGGGCACTTGGACTATGTAGGTTAACTAGCGTGCCCTTGGACTATGTAGGTTACCTATCGGGCACTTGGACTATGTAGGTAACCTAGCGGGCACTTGGATTATGTAGGTTCCCTATCGGGCACTTGGACTATGTAGGTTAACTAGCGAGCATTGGGACTATGTAGGATACCTAGCGGGCACTTGGACTATGTAGGTTCCTATCGGGCATTTGTACTATGTAGGTTACCTAGCGGGCCCTTGGACTATCTAGGTTACCTAGGGGGAACCTGGACAATGTAGGTTAACTAGTGGGCACTTGGACTATCTAGGTTACCTAGCAGGCACTTGGACTATGTAGGTTAACTAGCGGGCCCTTGAACTATGTAGATTAACTAGCGGAACTTGGACTATGTATGTTCCCTAGCGGGCACTTGGACTATGTATGTTCCCTATGGATACTTGAACTATGGAAGTTAACTACCGGGCACTTGGACTATGTAGGTTAACTAGCGGGCCCTTGGACTATGTATGTTACCTAGCGGGCCCTTGGACTATGTAGGTAACCTAGCGGGCACTTGGACTATGTATGTGGCATAGCGGGCACTTGGAGTTCTAGGTTAACGAATGAGCACTTGGACTATATATGTTGCATAGCGGGCAATTGGACTATCTAGGTTAGGTAACGGGCACTTGGACTATCTAGGTTACCTAGCGGGATTTTGGACTATGTAGGTTCCCTAGCGGGCACTTGGACTATCTAGGTTACTTAACGGGCACTTGGATGTCTAGGTTTCTTAGCGGCACTTCGACGATCTAGGTTAACTAGAGGGCACTTGGACTATCTAGGTTAACTAGCGTACACTTGGACTATCTAGGTTAACTAGCGGGCACTTGGATGATCAATGTTAACTAGCGGGCACTTGGACTATCTAAGTTAGCTAACGAGCATTTGGACTAAGAACGTCCCCTAGTGGGCACTTGGACACTCTAGGTTAACTAACGGGCACTAGGATTATCTAGGTTAACTAGCGGGCGCTTGGACGATCTAGGTTAACTAGCGGGCACTTGGACTATCAAAGTTAACAAGTGAGCCCTTGGACTATGTAGGTTAACTAGCGGGCCCTTGGACTATCTAGGTTACCTAGCGCGCACTTGGACTATATAGGTCAACTAGCGGGTCCTTAGAATATCTAGGTTAGCTAAATGGCACTTGGACTATGTAGGTTAACTAGCGGACACTTGCACGATCTAGGTTAACTAGCGGGCTCTTGCACTATGTAGGTTAACTAGCGGGCCCATTGACACTGTTGGTTAACTAGCGGGCACTTGGACGATCTAGGTTAACTAGCGGGCACTTGGACTATATAGGTTAACTAGCGGGCACTTGGATTAACTAGGTTACCTAGTGGGCACTTGGACTATGTAGGTTCCCTAGGGGGCATTTGGACTATATAGATAACCTAGCCGGCCCTTAGACTTTGTAGGTTACCTAGTGGGCCCTTGGACTATGTAGGTTAACTAGCGGGCCCTTGGACTATGTAGGTTACCTAGCGGGCACTTGGACGATCTAGGTTAACAAGCGGGTACTTGGACTATGTAGGTTAACTAGCGGGCCCTTGGACTATGTAGATTAACTAGCGGCACTTGGACTATCTACGTTAACTAGCGGGCCCTTGGACTATGTAGATTCGCTAGCGGGCATTTGGACTATATAGAAAATCTAGCGGGCACTTAGACTTTGTAGGTTACCTAGCGGGTACTTGGACTATCTAGGTTACCTAGCTGGCACATGAACTATCTACGTTACCTAGCAAGTTCTTGGAGTATGTAGGTTACCTACCGGGCTGTTGGACTATCTAGGATACCAAGCGGGCACTTGGACTATCTAGGTTAACTAACGGGCACTTGGACTATGTAGGTCCCCTAGCGGGCCCTTGGACTATGTAAATTCCCTAGCGGGTACTTGGACTATGTGGGTTTCCTGGCGGGCATTTGGACAATCTAGGTTACCTAACGGGCACTTGGACTATGTAGGTTCCCTAGCGGGCACTTGGATTATGTAGGTTCCCTATCGGGCACTTGGAGAATGTAGGTTAACTAGGGGGCACTAGGACTATGTAGGTTTCCTAGCGGGCCCTTATACTACCTAGGTTACCTAGCGGGCATTTGGACTATGTAGGCTCCCTAGCGGTCATTTGGACTATGTAGGCTCCCTAGCGGTCATTTGGACTATATAGATTACCTAGCGGGCACTTAGATATTGTAGGTTACCTAGCGGGCACTTGGACTATCTAGGTTTCCTAGCTGGCACATGAACTATCTACGTTACCTAGCGCGTACTTGGAGTATGTAGGTTACCTACCGGGCTGTTGGACTATCTTGGTTACCTAGCGGGCACTGGGACTATCTAGGTTAACTAACGGGGACTTGGACTATGTAGGTTCCCTAGCGGGCCCTTGGACTATGTAAGTTCCCTAGCGGGCACTTGGACTATGTGGGTTCACTAGCGGGCATTTGGACTATCTAGGTTACCTAACGGGCACTTGGACTGTGTAGGTTAACTAGCGGGCATTGGGACTATGTAGGTTACCTAGCGGGCACTTGGACTATGTATGTTCCCTATCGGGCATTTGGACTATGTAGGTTACCTAGCGGGCCCTTGGACTATATAGGTTACCTAGGGGGAACCTGGACAATGTAGGTTAACTAGTGGGCACTTGGACTATCTAGGTTACCTAGCAGGCACTAGGAATATATAGGTTAACTAGCGGGCACTTGAACTATGTAGATTAACTAGCGGCACTTGGACTGTCTACGTTAACTAGCGGGCCCTTGGACTATGTAGATTCCATAGCGGGCACTTGGACTATGTATGTTCCAGAGCGGGCAATTGGACTATGTAGGTTCCTTAGCAGTCACTTGGACTATGTAGGTTCCAGAGCGGGCACTTGGACTCTCTAGGTTACCTAGCGGGCACTTGTACTATGTAGGTTTATTAGCGGACACTTGGAAGATCTAGGTTAACTAGCGGGTACTTGGATTATGTAGGTTAACTAGCGGGCCCTTGAACTATGTAGATTAACTAGCGGCACTTGGACTATCTACATTAACTAGCGGGCCCTTGGACTATGTAGATTGCCTAGCGGGCACTTGGAATATGTAGGTTTCCTAGCGGGCACTTGGACTCTGTATGTTCCCTACGGACACTTGAACTATGTAAGTTAACTACCGGGCACTTGGACTATGTAGGTTAACTAGCGGGCCCTTGGACTATCTAGGTTACCTAGCGGGCACTTGGACTTCTAGGTTAACGAACGGGCACTTGGACTATGTATGTTGCATAGCGGGCAATTGGACTATCTAGGTTAGGTAACGGGCACTTGGACTATCTAGGTTTCTTATCGGGCACTTGGACGATCTAAGTTAACTAGCGTGCACTTGGACTATCTAGGTTTTTAGCGGGTACTTGGACTATGTAGGTTAACTAGCGGGCCCTTGGACTATGTAGATTAACTAGCGGCACTTGGACTATCTACGTTAACGAGCGGGCCCTTGGACTATGTAGATTCCCTAGCGGGCATTTGGACTATATAGATAACCTAGCAGGCACTTATACATTGTAGGTTACCTAGCGGCACAAGAACTATCTAGGTTACCTAGCTGGCACTTGAACTATCTACGTTATAGCGGGTTCTTGGAGTATGTAGGTTACCTAGAGGGCTGTGGGATTATCTAAGTTACCAAGCGGGCACTGGGACTATCTAGGTTAACTAACGGGAACTTGGACTATTTAGGTTCCCTAGCGGGCCCTTGGACTATGTAGGTTCTCAAGCGAGCACTTGGACTATGTGGGTTCCCTAGCGGGCATTTGGACTATGTAGGTTACCTCACGGGCACTTGGATTATGTAGGTTCCCTAGCGGGCACTTGGATTATGTAGGTTCCCTATCGAGCACTTGGATTATGTAGGTTAACAGTGGGCATTTGGACTATGTAGGTTACCTAGCGGGAACTTGGACTATGTAAGTTACCTAGCGGGCACTTGGACTATCTAGGTTACCTAAGGGGCACTTTGACTATCCAGGTTGCATATCGGGCACTTGGATTATGTAGGTTAACTAGCGAGCACTTGGACTCTAGGTTACCTAGTGGGCACTTGGAATATATAGGTTACCTAGCGGGCCCTTGGACTATGTAGGTTTCCTAGCGGGCACTTGGACTATCTAGGTTACCTAGCGAGAATTTGGACTATGTAGGTTACCTAGCGGGCACTTGGAATATCTAGGTTACTTAACGGGCACTTGGATGTCTAGGTTTCTTAGCGGCACTTGGACGATCTAGGTTAACTAGAGGGCACTTGGACTATCTAGGTTAACTAGCATACCTTTGACTACGTAGGTTAACTAGCGGGCCCTTGGACTATGTAGGATCCCTAGCCGGCACTTGGATTATGTAGGTTCCCTATCGGGCACATGGACTATGTAGGTTACCTAGCGGGCACTTGGACTATGTAGGATCCCTATCGGACATTTGGACTACTTAGGTTACCTAGCTGGCACTTGGACTATCTCGGTTAATTAGCGGACCTTGGACTACGTAGGTTAACTAGCGGGCCCTTGGACTATGTAGGTAAACTAGCGTGCACTTGGACTATCTAGGTTAACTAGCGGGCACTTGGATGATCAATGTTAACTAGCGGAACTTGGACTATCTAGGTTAGCTAACAGGCACTTGGACTAAGTACGTCCCCTAGTGGGCATTTGGACACTCTAGGTTAAGTAACAGTCACTAGGACTATCTAGGTTAACTAGCAGGCACTTGGACTATCTAGGTTACCTAGCTGGCACTAGGACTATGAAGGTTCCCTAGCGGGCACTAGGATTATCTAGATTACCTCGCGGGCACTTGGACTATGTAGGTCAACTAGCGGACACTTTGATTTTGTAGGTTCTGTATCGGGCACTTGACTATGTAGGTTAAGTAGAGGGCATTTGGACGATATAGGTTACCTAGCGGGCACTTGGACTATGTAGGTTCCCTATCGGGCACTTGAAAAATATAGGTTAACTAGGGGCACTAGGACTATGTAGGTTACCTAGCGGGCCCTTAGACTATCTAGGTTACCTAGCGGGCACTTGGACTATGTAGGCTCCCTAGCGGTTATTTGGACTATATAGATTACTTAGCGGGCACTTAGAATTTGTAGGTTACCTAGCGGGCACTTGCACTATCTAGGTTACCTAGCAGGCACTTGAACTATCTACGTTACCTAGCGGGTACTTGGAGTATGTAGGTTACCTACCGGGCTGTTGGACTATCTAGGTTGCCTAGCGGGCACTGGGACTATCTAGGTTAACTAACGGGCACTTGGACTATGTAGGTTCCCTAGCGGGCCCTTGGACTATGTAAGTTCCCGAGCGGGCACTTGGACTATGTGGGTTCCCTAGCGTACATTTGGACTATGTAGGTTACCTAACGGGCACTTGAACTATGTAGGTTCCCTAGCGGGTACTTGGATTATGTAGGTTCCCTATCGGGCATTTGGACTATGTAGGTTACCTAGCGGGCCCTTGGACTATCTAGGTTACCTAGGGGGAACCTGGACAATGTAGGTTAACTAGTGGGCACTTGGACTATCTAGGTTACCTAGCAGGCACTTGGACTATGTAGGTTAATTAGCGGGCACTTGCACTATCTAGGTTACCTAGCGGGCACTTGGACTATGTACGTTACCTAGCGGGCACTTGGACTATCTACGTTACCTAGCGGGCACTTGGAGTATGTACGTTACCTAGCGGGCACTTGAACTATGTACGTTTCCTAACGGGTACTTGGACTAGATAGGTTCCCTAGCGGGCACTTGGTCTTTCTGGGTTAACTAGCGGGCACTTGGACTATCTAGGTTTTCTAGCGGGCATTTGGACTATTAAGGCCCCTAGCGAGCATTTGGACTATATTGGTTACCTAGCGGGCACTTGGATTATTTAGGTTAACGAACGGGCACTTGGACTATGTAGGTTCCCTAGCGGGCACTTGGATTATGTAGGTTCCCTATCGGGCACTTGGACTATGTAGGTTAACAAGCGGGCATTTGGACTATGTAGGTTACCTAGCGGGCACTTGGACTATGTAGGTTCCCTATAGGGCATTTGGACTATGTAGGTTACCTAGCGGGCTCTTGGACTATCTAGGTTACCTAGGGGGAACCTGGACAATGTAGGTTAACTAGCGGGCACTTGGACTATCTAGGTTACCTAGAGGACACTTGGACTATGTACGTTCCCTAGCGGGCACTTGGACTATCTACGTTACCTAGCGGGCACTTGGACTATGTACGTTACCTAGCGGGCACTTGGACTATGTACGTTTCCTAGCGGGTACTTGGACTTGATAGGTTCCCTAGCGGGCCCTTGGACTATGTAAGTTCCCGAGCGGGCACTTGGACTATGTGGGTTCCCTAGCGTACATTTGGACTATGTAGGTTACCTAACGGGCACTTGAACTATGTAGGTTCCCTAGCGGGTACTTGGATTATGTAGGTTCCCTATCGGGCATTTGGACTATGTAGGTTACCTAGCGGGCCCTTGGACTATCTAGGTTACCTAGGGGGAACCTGGACAATGTAGGTTAACTAGTGGGCACTTGGACTATCTAGGTTACCTAGCAGGCACGTGGACTATGTAGGTTAACTAGTGGGCACTTGCACTATCTAGGTTACCTAGCGGGCACTTGGACTATGTACGTTCCCTAGCGGGCACTTGGACTATCTACGTTACCTAGCGGGCACTTGGAGTATGTACGTTACCTAGCGGGCACTTGAACTATGTACGTTTCCTAACGGGTACTTGGACTAGATAGGTTCCCTAGCGGGCACTTGGTCTTTCTGGGTTAACTAGCGGGCACTTGGACTATCTAGGTTTTCTAGCGGGCATTTGGACTATTAAGGCCCCTAGCGAGCATTTGGACTATATTGGTTACCTAGCGGGCACTTGGATTATGTAGGTTAACGAACGGGCACTTGGACTATGTAGGTTCCCTAGCGGGCACTTGGATTATGTAGGTTCCCTATCGGGCACTTGGACTATGTAGGTTAACAAGCGGGCATTTGGACTATGTAGGTTACCTAGCGGGCACTTGGACTATGTAGGTTCCCTATAGGGCATTTGGACTATGTAGGTTACCTAGCGGGCTCTTGGACTATCTAGGTTACCTAGGGGGAACCTGGACAATGTAGGTTAACTAGCAGGCACTTGGACTATCTAGGTTACCTAGAGGACACGTGGACTATGTACGTTCCCTAGCGGGCACTTGGACTATGTACGTTACCTAGCGGGCACTTGGACTATGTACGTTACCTAGCGGGCACTTGGACTATGTACGTTTCCTAGCGGGTACTTGGACTAGATAGGTTCCCTAGCGGGCACTTGGTCTATCTACGATAACTAGCGGGCACTATGACTATCTAGGTTAACTAGCGAGCACTTGGACTATCTAGGTTAACTAGCAGGCATTTGGACTATTAGGGCCCCTAGCTGGCATTTAGACTATATTGGTTACCTTGCGGGCACTTGGACTATGTAGGTTAACGAACGGGCACTTGGACTATGTAGGTAACCTAGTGGACACTTAAATTGTCTAGGTTACCTAGCGGGCACTTGAACGATCTAGGTTAACTAGCGGGTACTTGGACTATGTAGGTTAACTAGCGGTCCCTTGGACTATGTAGATTAACTAGCGGCACTTGGACTATCTACGTTAACTAGCGGGCCCTTGAACTATGTAGATTCTCTAGGGGGAACTTGGACTATGTATGTTCCAGCGCGGGCACTTGGACTATATAGGTTCCCTAGCAGGCACTTGGACTATGTAGGTTCCAGAGCGGGCACTTGGACTAACTAGATTCCCTAGCGGGCACTTGTACTATGTAGGTTAACTAGCTTACACTTGGACGATCTAGGTTAACTAGCGGGTACTTGGACTATGTAGGTTAACTAGCGGGCCCTTGAACTATGTAGATTAACTAGCGTAACTTGGACTATCTACATTAACTAGCGGGTCCTTGGACTATGTAGATTCCCTAGCGGGCACTTGGACAATGTATGTTCCCTAGCGGGCACTTGGACTATGTATGTTCCCTATGGACCCTTGAACTATGTAAGTTAACTACCGGGCACTTGGACTATGTAGGTTAACTAGCGGGCCCTTGGACTATGTAGGTTACCTTGCTGGCACTTGGACTCTGTAGGTAACCTAGCGGGCACTTGGACTTCTAGGTTAACGAACGGGCACTTGGACTATGTATGTTGCATAGCGGGCAATGGGACTATCTAGTTTAGGTAACGGGCACTTCGACTATCTAGGTTACCTAGCGGGAACTTGGACTATGTAGGTTACCTAGCAGGCACTTGGACTATCTAGGTTACTTAACGGGCACTTGGATGTCTAGGTTTCTTAGCGGGCACTTGGACGATCTAGGTTAACTAGAGGGCACTTGGACTATCTAGGTTAACTAGCGTACACTTGGACTATCTAGGTTAACTAGCGGGCACTTGGATGATCAATGTTAACTAGCGGGCACCTGGACTATCTAGGTTAGCTAACGGGCACTTGGACTAAGTACGTCCCCTAGTGGACACTTGGACACTCTAGGTTAACTAATGGGCACTAGGACTATCTAGGTTAACTAGCGGGCACTTGGACGATCTAGGTTAACTAGTGGGCACTTGGACCATCCAAGTTAACAAGTGAGTCCTTGGACTATGTAGGTTAACTAGTGGGCCCTTGGACTATCTAGGTTACCTAGCGGGCACTTGGACTATATAGGTTACCTAGAGGGCACTTGGACTATGCAGGTTACCTAGTGGGCACTTGGACTATCTAGGTTAACGAACGGGCACTTGGAATATGCAGGTAACCTAGCGGGCACTTGGACAGTCTAGGTTACCTAGCGGGCACTTGGACTTCTAGGTTAACGAACGGGCACTTGGACTATGTAGGTTGCTTAGCGGGCACTTGGACTATCTAGGTTAGGTAACGGGCACTTTGACTATCTAGGTTATATAGCAGGCACTTGGACTATGTAGGCTAACTAGCGAGCACTTGGACTCTAGGTTACGTAGCGGGCACTTAGACTATCTAGGTTACCTAGCGGGCCCTTGGACTATGTAGGTTTCCTAGCGGGCACTTGGACTATCTAGGTTAACGAACGGGCACTTGGACTATGTAGGTAACCTAGCGGGCACTTGGACAGTGTAGGTTACCTAGCGTGCAGTTGGACTATCTAGGTTAACGAAAGGGCACTTGGACTATGTAGGATCCCTATCGGACATCTGGACTACTTAGGTTACCTAGCGGGCACTTGGACTATCTAGGTTAACTAGCGGGCACATGGACGATCTAGGTTAACTAGAGGGCACTTGGACTATCTAGGTTAACTAGCGTGTACTTGGACTATCTAGGTTAACTAGCAGGTACTTGGATGATCACTGTTAACTAGCGGGCATTTGGACTATCTAGGTTAGCTAACGGGCATTGGACTAAGTACATCCCCAAGTGGGCACTTGGACACACTAGGTTAACTAACGGGCAATAGGACTATCTAGGTTAACTAGCGGACACTTGGACCATCTAGGTTACGTAGCTGGCACTTGGACTATATAGGTTACCTAGAGGGCACTTGGACTATGCAGGTTACCTAGTGGGCACTTGGACTATGCAGGTTACCTAGTGGGCACTTGGACTATCTAGGTTAACGAACGGGCACTTGGAATATGCAGGTAACCTAGCGGGCACTTGGACTGTCTAGGTTACCTAGCGGGCACTTGGACTTCTAGGTTAACGAACGGGCACTTGAACTATGTAGGTTGCTTAGCGGGCACTTGGACTATCTAGGTTAGGTAACGGGCACTTTGAGTATCTAGGTTACCTAGCGGGAACTTGGACAATGTAAGTTACCTAGCAGGCACTTGGACTATCTAGGTTACCTAACGGGCACTTTGACTATCTAGGTTATATAGCGGGCACTTGGACTATGTAGGTTAACTAGCGGGCCCATTGACACTGTTGGTTAACTAGCGGGCACTTGGACGATCTAGGTTAACTATGGGGCCCTTGGATTATCTAGGTTACCTAGCGGGCACTTGGACTATGTAGGTTCCCTAGGGGGCATTTGGACTATATAGATAACCTAGCGGGCCCTTAGACTTTGTAGGTTACCTAGCGGGCCCTTGGACTATGTAGTTTAACTAGCGGGCCCTTGGACTATGTAGGTTACCTAGCGGGCAATTGGACGATCTAGGTTAACTAGCGGTTACTTGGACTATCTACGTTAACTAGCGGGCCCTTGGACTATGTAGATTCCCAGCGGGTATTTGGACTATATAGATAATCTAGCGGGCACTTAGACTTTGTAGGTTACCTAGCGGGCACTTGGTCTATCTAGGTTACCTAGCTGGCACATGAACTATCTACGTTACCTAGCGGGTTCTTGGAGTATGTAGGTTACCTACCGGGCTGTTGGACTATCTAGGTTACCAAGCGGGCACTTGGACTATCTAGGTTAACTAACGGGCACTTGGACTATGTAGGTTCCCTAGAGGGCCCTTGGACTATGTAAATTCCCTAGCGGGCACTTGGACTATGTGGGTTTCCTGGAGGGCATTTGGACTATCTAGGTTACCTAAGGGGCACTTGGACTATGTAGGTTCCCTAGCGGGCACTTGGATTATGTAGGTTCCCTATCGGGCACTTGGACTATGTAGGTTACCTAGCGGGCACTTGGACTATGTAGGTTAACTATCGGGCACTTGGAGAATGTAGGTTAACTAGGGGGCACTAGGACTATGTAGGTTTCCTAGCGGGCCCTTGTACTACCTAGGTTACCTAGCGGGCAATTGGACTTTGTAGGCTCCCTAGCGGTCATTTGGACTATATAGATTACCTAGAGGGCACTTAGATATTGTAGGTTACCTAGCGGGCACTTGTCTATCTAGGTTACCTAGCAGGCACTTGGACTATGTAGGTTAACTAGCGTGCCCTTGGACTATGTAGATTAACTAGCGGCACTTGGACTATCGACATTAACTAGCGGGCCCTTGGACAATGTAGATTCCCTAGCGGGCACTTGGACTATGTATGTTCCAGCGTGGGCACTTGGACTATGTAGGTTCCCTAGCAGGCACTTGGAGTATGTAGGTTCCAGAACGGGCACTTGGACTAACTAGAATCCCTAGCGGGCACTTGTACTATGTAGGTTAACTAGCGGACACTTGGACGATCTAGGTTAACTAGCGGGTACTTGGACTATGTAGGTTAACTAGCGAGCCCTTAAACTATGTAGACTAACTAGCGGAACTTGGACTATGTATGTTCCTAGCGGGCACTTGGACTATGTATGTTCCCTATGGACACTTGAACTATGTAAGTTAAGTACCGGGCACTTGGACTATGTAGGTTAACTAGCGTGCCCTTGGACTATGTAGGTTACCTATCGGGCACTTGGACTATGTAGGTAACCTAGCGGGCACTTGGATTATGTAGGTTCCCTATCGGGCACTTGGACTATGTAGGTTAACTAGCGAGCATTGGGACTATGTAGGATACCTAGCGGGCACTTGGACTATGTAGGTTCCTATCGGGCATTTGGACTATGTAGGTTACCTAGCGGGCCCTTGGACTATCTAGGTTACCTAGGGGGAACCTGGACAATGTAGGTTAACTAGTGGGCACTTGGACTATCTAGGTTACCTAGCAGGCATTTGGACTATGTAGGTTAACTAGCGGGCCCTTGAACTATGTAGATTAACTAGCGGAACTTGGACTATGTATGTTCCCTAGCGGGCACTTGGACTATGTATGTTCCCTATGGATACTTGAACTATGGAAGTTAACTACCGGGCACTTGGACTATGTAGGTTAACTAGCGGGCCCTTGGACTATGTATGTTACCTAGCGGGCACTTGGACTATGTAGGTAACCTAGCGGGCACTTGGACTATGTATGTGGCATAGCGGGCACTTGGAGTTCTAGGTTAACGAATGAGCACTTGGACTATATATGTTGCATAGCGGGCAATTGGACTATCTAGGTTAGGTAACGGGCACTTGGACTATCTAGGTTACCTAGCGGGATTTTGGACTATGTAGGTTCCCTAGCGGGCACTTGGACTATCTAGGTTACTTAACGGGCACTTGGATGTCTAGGTTTCTTAGCGGCACTTGGACGATCTAGGTTAACTAGAGGGCACTTGGACTATCTAGGTTAACTAGCGTACACTTGGACTATCTAGGTTAACTAGCGGGCACTTGGATGATCAATGTTAACTAGCGGGCACTTGGACTATCTAAGTTAGCTAACGGGCATTTGGACTAAGAACGTCCCCTAGTGGGCACTTGGACACTCTAGGTTAACTAACGGGCACTAGGATTATCTAGGTTAACTAGCGGGCGCTTGGACGATCTAGGTTAACTAGCGGGCACTTGGACTATCAAAGTTAACAAGTGAGCCCTTGGACTATGTAGGTTAACTAGCGGGCCCTTGGACTATCTAGGTTACCTAGCGCGCACTTGGACTATATAGGTCAACTAGCGGGTCCTTAGAATATCTAGGTTAGCTAAATGGCACTTAGACTATGTAGGTTGACTAGCGGACACTTGCACGATCTAGGTTAACTAGCGGGCTCTTGCACTATGTAGGTTAACTAGCGGGCCCATTGACACTGTTGGTTAACTAGCGGGCACTTGGACGATCTAGGTTAACTAGCGGGCACTTGGACTATATAGGTTAACTAGCGGGCACTTGGATTAACTAGGTTACCTAGTGGGCACTTGGACTATGTAGGTTCCCTAGGGGGCATTTGGACTATATAGATAACCTAGCCGGCCCTTAGACTTTGTAGGTTACCTAGTGGGCCCTTGGACTATGTAGGTTAACTAGCGGGCCCTTGGACTATGTAGGTTACCTAGCGGGCACTTGGACGATCTAGGTTAACAAGCGGGTACTTGGACTATGTAGGTTAACTAGCGGGCCCTTGGACTATGTAGATTAACTAGCGGCACTTGGACTATCTACGTTAACTAGCGGGCCCTTGGACTATGTAGATTCGCTAGCGGGCATTTGGACTATATAGAAAATCTAGCGGGCACTTAGACTTTGTAGGTTACCTAGCGGGTACTTGGACTATCTAGGTTACCTAGCTGGCACATGAACTATCTACGTTACCTAGCAAGTTCTTGGAGTATGTAGGTTACCTACCAGGCTGTTGGACTATCTAGGTTACCAAGCGGGCACTTGGACTATCTAGGTTAACTAACGGGCCCTTGGACTATGTAAATTCCCTAGTGGGTACTTGGACTATGTGGGTTTCCTGGCGGGCATTTGGACTATCTAGGTTACCTAACGGGCACTTGGACTATGTAGGTTCCCTAGCGGGCACTTGGATTATGTAGGTTCCCTATCGGGCACTTGGAGAATGTAGGTTAACTAGGGGGCATTAGGACTATGTAGGTTTCCTAGCGGGCCCTTATACTACCTAGGTTACCTAGCGGGCATTTGGACTATGTAGGCTCCCTAGCGGTCATTTGGACTATGTAGGCTCCCTAGCGGTCATTTGGACTATATAGATTACCTAGCGGGCACTTAGATATTGTAGGTTACCTAGCGGGCACTTGGACTATCTAGGTTTCCTAGCTGGCACATGAACTATCTACGTTACCTAGCGCGTACTTGGAGTATGTAGGTTACCTATCGGGCTGTTGGACTATCTTGGTTACCTAGCGGGCACTGGGAATATCTAGGTTAACTAACGGGGACTTGGACTATGTAGGTTCCCTAGCGGGCCCTTGGACTATGTAAGTTCCTTAGCGGGCACTTGGACTATGTGGGTTCACTAGCGGGCATTTGGACTATCTAGGTTACCTAACGGGCACTTGGACTGTGTAGGTTAACTAGCGGGCATTGGGACTATGTAGGTTACCTAGCGGGCACTTGGACTATGTATGTTCCCTATCGGGCATTTGGACTATGTAGGTTACCTAGCGGGCCCTTGGACTATATAGGTTACTAGGGGGAACATGGACAATGTAGGTTAACTAGTGGGCACTTGGACTATCTAGGTTACCTAGCAGGCACTAGGAATATATAGGTTAACTAGCGGGCACTTGAACTATGTAGATTAACTAGCGGCACTTGGACTGTCTACGTTAACTAGCGGGCCCTTGGACTATGTAGATTCCATAGCGGGCACTTGGACTATGTATGTTCCAGAGCGGGCAATTGGACTATGTAGGTTCCTTAGCAGTCACTTGGACTATGTAGGTTCCAGAGCGGGCACTTGGACTATCTAGGTTACCTAGCGGGCACTTGTACTATGTAGGTTTATTAGCGGACACTTGGAAGATCTAGGTTAACTAGCGGGTACTTGGATTATGTAGGTTAACTAGCGGGCCATTGAACTATGTAGATTAACTAGCGGCACTTGGACTATCTACATTAACTAGCGGGCCCTTGGACTATGTAGATTGCCTAGCGGGCACTTGGAATATGTAGGTTTCCTAGCGGGCACTTGGACTCTGTATGTTCCCTACGGACACTTGAACTATGTAAGTTAACTACCGGGCACTTGGACTATGTAGGTTAACTAGCGGGCCCTTGGACTATCTAGGTTACCTAGCGGGCACTTGGACTTCTAGGTTAACGAACGGGCACTTAGACTATGTATGTTGCATAGCGGGCAATTGGACTATCTAGGTTAGGTAACGGGCACTTGGACTATCTAGGTTTCTTATCGGGCACTTGGACGATCTAAGTTAACTAGAGGGCACTTGGACTATCTAGGTTAACTAGCGTGCACTTGGACTATCTAGGTTTTTAGCGGGTACTTGGACTATGTAGGTTAACTAGCGGGCCCTTGGACTATGTAGATTAACTAGCGGCACTTGGACTATCTACGTTAACGAGCGGGCCCTTGGACTATGTAGATTCCCTAGCGGGCATTTGGACTATATAGATAACCTAGCAGGCACTTAGACTTTGTAGGTTACCTAGCGGCACAAGAACTATCTAGGTTACCTAGCTGGCACTTGAACTATCTACGTTATAGCGCGTTCTTGGAGTATGTAGGTTACCTAGAGGGCTGTGGGATTATCTAAGTTACCAAGCGGGCACTGGGACTATCTAGGTTAACTAACGGGAACTTGGACTATTTAGGTTCCCTAGCGGGCCCTTGGACTATGTAGGTTCTCAAGCGAGCACTTGGACTATGTGGGTTCCCTAGCGGGCATTTGGACTATGTAGGTTACCTCACGGGCACTTGGATTATGTAGGTTCCCTAGCGGGCACTTGGATTATGTAGGTTCCCTATCGAGCACTTGGATTATGTAGGTTAACAGTGGGCATTTGGACTATGTAGGTTACCTAGCGGGAACTTGGACAATGTAAGTTACCTAGCGGGCACTTGGACTATCTAGGTTACCTAAGGGGCACTTTGACTATCTAGGTTGCATAGCGGGCACTTTGATTATGTAGGTTAACTAGCGAGCACTTGGACTCTAGGTTACCTAGTGGGCACTTGGAATATATAGGTTACCTAGCGGGCCCTTGGACTATGTAGGTTTCCTAGCGGGCACTTGGACTATCTAGGTTACCTAGCGAGAATTTGGACTATGTAGGTTCCCTATCGGGCACATGGACTATGTAGGTTACCTAGCGGGCACTTGGACTATGTAGGATCCCTATCGGACATTTGGACTACTTAGGTTACCTAGCGGGCACTTGGACTATCTAGGTTAATTAGCGGACCTTGGACTACGTAGGTTAACTAGCGGGCCCTTGGACTATGTAGGTAAACTAGCGTGCACTTGGACTATCTAGGTTAACTAGCGGGCACTTGGATGATCAATGTTAACTAGCGGCACTTGGACTATCTAGGTTAGCTAACAGGCACTTGGACTAAGTACGTCCCCTAGTGGGCATTTGGACACTCTAGGTTAAGTAACGGTCACTAGGACTATCTAGGTTAACTAGCAGGCACTTGGACTATCTAGGTTACCTAGCTGGCACTAGGACTATCAAGGTTCCCTAGCGGGCACTAGGATTATCTAGATTACCTCGCGGGCACTAGGATTATCTAGATTACCTCGCGGGCACTTGGACTATGTAGGTCAACTAGCGGACACTTTGATTTTGTAGGTTCTGTATCGGGCACTTGACTATGTAGGTTAAGTAGAGGGCATTTGGACGATATAGGTTACCTAGCGGGCACTTGGACTATGTAGGTTCCCTATCGGGCACTTGAAAAATGTAGGTTAACTAGGGGGCACTAGGACTATGTAGGTTACCTAGAGGGCCCTTAGACTATCTAGGCTACCTAGCGGGCACTTGGACTATGTAGGCTCCCTAGCGGTTATTTGGACTATATAGATTACTTAGCGGGCACTTAGAATTTGTAGGTTACCTAGCGGGCACTTGCACTATCTAGGTTACCTAGCGGGTACTTGGAGTATGTAGGTTACCTACCGGGCTGTTGGACAATCTAGGTTACCTAGCGGGCACTTGGACTATCTAGGTTACCTAGCGGGCACTGGGACTATCTAGGTTAACTAACGGGCACTTGGACTATGTAGGTTCCCTAGCGGGCCCTTGGACTATGTAAGTTCCCGAGCGGGCACTTGGACTATGTGGGTTCCCTAGCGTACATTTGGACTATGTAGGTTACCTAACGGGCACTTGAACTATGTAGGTTCCCTAGCGGGTACTTGGATTATGTAGGTTCCCTATCGGGCATTTGGACTATGTAGGTTACCTAGCGGGCCCTTGGACTATCTAGGTTACGTAGGGGGAACCTGGACAATGTAGGTTAACTAGTGGGCACTTGGACTATCTAGGTTACCTAGCAGGCACTTGGACTATGTACGTTCCCTAGCGGGCACTTGGACTATCTACGTTACCTAGCGGGCACTTGGAGTATGTACGTTACCTAGCGGGCACTTGAACTATGTACGTTTCCTAACGGGTACTTGGACTAGATAGGTTCCCTAGCGGGCACTTGGTCTTTCTGGGTTAACTAGCGGGCACTTGGACTATCTAGGTTTTCTAGCGGGCATTTGGACTATTAAGGCCCCTAGCGAGCATTTGGACTATATTGGTTACCTAGCGGGCACTTGGATTATTTAGGTTAACGAACGGGCACTTGGACTATGTAGGTTCCCTAGCGGGCACTTGGATTATGTAGGTTCCCTATCGGGCACTTGGACTATGTAGGTTAACAAGCGGGCATTTGGACTATGTAGGTTACCTAGCGGGCACTTGGACTATGTAGGTTCCCTATAGGGCATTTGGACTATGTAGGTTACCTAGCGGGCTCTTGGACTATCTAGGTTACCTAGGGGGAACCTGGACAATGTAGGTTAACTAGCGGGCACTTGGACTATCTAGGTTACCTAGAGGACACTTGGACTATGTACGTTCCCTAGCGGGCACTTGGACTATCTACGTTACCTAGCGGGCACTTGGACTATGTACGTTACCTAGCGGGCACTTGGACTATGTACGTTTCCTAGCGGGTACTTGGACTAGATAGGTTCCCTAGCGGGCACTTGGTCTATCTACGATAACTAGCGGGCACTAGGACTATCTAGGTTAACTAGCGGACACATGGACGATCTAGGTTAACTAGAGGGCACTTGGACTATCTACGTTAACTAGCGTGTACTTGGACTATCTAGGTTAACTAGCGGGTACTTGGATGATCACTGTTAACTAGCGGGCACTTGGACTATCTAGGTTAGCTAACGGGCACTTGGACTAAGTACGTCCCCAAGTGGGCACTTGGACACACTAGGTTAACTAACGGGCAATAGGACTATCTAGGTTAACTAGCGGACACTTGGACCATCTAGGTTACGTAGCTGGCACTTGGACTATATAGGTTACCTAGAGGGCACTTGGACTATGCAGGTTACCTAGTGGGCACTTGGACTATGTAGGTTACCTAGTGGGCACTTGGACTATCTAGGTTAACGAACGGGCACTTAGAATATGCAGGTTACCTAGCGGGCACTTGGACTGTCTAGGTTACCTAGCGGGCACTTGGACTTCTAGGTTAACGAACGGGCACTTGAACTATGTAGGTTGCTTAGCGGGCACTTGGACTATCTAGGTTAGGTAACGGGCACTTTGAGTATCTAGGTTACCTAGCGGGAACTTGGACAATGTAATTTACCTAGCGGGCACTTGGACTATCTAGGTTACCTAACGGGCACTTTGACTATCTAGGTTATATAGCGGGCACTTGGACTATGTAGGTTAACTAGCGGGCCCATTGACACTGTTGGTTAACTAGCGGGCACTTGGACGATCTAGGTTAAGTATGGCGCCCTTGGATTATCTAGGTTACCTAGCGGGCACTTGGACTATGTAGGTTCCCTAGGGGGCATTTGGACTATATAGATAACCTAGCGGGTCCTTAGACTTTGTAGGTTACCTAACGGGCCCTTGGACTATGTAGGTTAACTAGCGGGCCCTTGGACTATGTAGGTTACCTAGCGGGCAATTGGACGATCTAGGTTAACTAGCGGTTACTTGGACTATCTACGTTAACTAGCGGGCCCTTGGACTATGTAGATTCCCAGCGGGTATTTGGACTATATAGATAATCTAGCGGGCACTTAGACTTTGTAGGTTACCTAGCGGGCACTTGGTCTATCTAGGTTACCTAGCTGGCACATGAACTATCTATGTTACCTAGCGGGTTCTTGGAGTATGTAGGTTACCTACCGGGCTGTTGGACTATCTAGGTTACCAATCGGGCACTTGGACTATCTAGGTTAACTAACGGGCACTTGGACTATGTAGGTTCCCTAGAGGGCCCTTGGACTATGTAAATTCCCTAGCGAGCACTTGGACTATGTGGGTTTCCTGGCGGGCATTTGGACTATCTAGGTTACCTAACGGGCACTTGGACTATGTAGGTTCCCTAGCGGGCACTTGGATTATGTAGGTTCCCTATCGGGCACTTGGACTATGTAGGTTACCTAGCGGGCACTTGGACTATGTAGGTTAACTATCGGGCACTTGGAGAATGTAGGTTAACTAGGGGGCACTAGGACTATGTAGGTTTCCTAGCGGGCCCTTGTACTACCTAGGTTACCTAGCGGGCAATTGGACTATGTAGGCTCCCTAGTGGTCATTTGGACTATATAGATTACCTAGAGGGCACTTAGATATTGTAGGTTACCTAGCGGGCACTTGTCTATCTAGGTTACCTAGCAGGCACTTGGACTATGTAGGTTAACTAGCGGGCCCTTGGACTATGTAGATTAACTAGCGGCACTTGGACTATCGACATTAACTAGCGGGCCCTTGGACAATGTAGATTCCCTAGCGGGCACTTGGACTATGTATGTTCCAGCGTGGGCACTTGGACTATGTAGGTTCCCTAGCAGGCACTTGGAGTATGTAGGTTCCAGAACGGGCACTTGGACTAACTAGAATCCCTAGCGGGCACTTGTACTATGTAGGTTAACTAGCGGACACTTGGACGATCTAGGTTAACTAGCGGGTACTTGGACTATGTAGGTTAACTAGCGAGCCCTTAAACTATGTAGACTAACTAGCGGAACTTGGACTATGTATGTTCCTAGCGGGCACTTGGACTATGTATGTTCCCTATGGACACTTGAACTATGTAAGTTAAGTACCGGGCACTTGGACTATGTAGGTTAACTAGCGTGCCCTTGGACTATGTAGGTTACCTATCGGGCACTTGGACTATGTAGGTAACCTAGCGGGCACTTGGATTATGTAGGTTCCCTATCGGGCACTTGGACTATGTAGGTTAACTAGCGAGCATTGGGACTATGTAGGATACCTAGCGGGCACTTGGACTATGTAGGTTCCTATCGGGCATTTGGACTATGTAGGTTACCTAGCGGGCCCTTGGACTATCTAGGTTACCTAGGGGGAACCTGGACAATGTAGGTTAACTAGTGGGCACTTGGACTATCTAGGTTACCTAGCAGGCACTTGGACTATGTAGGTTAACTAGCGGGCCCTTGAACTATGTCGATTAACTAGCGGAACTTGGACTATGTATGTTCCCTAGCGGGCACTTGGACTATGTATGTTCCCTATGGATACTTGAACTATGGAAGTTAACTACCGGGCACTTGGACTATGTAGGTTAACTAGCGGGCCCTTGGACTATGTATGTTACCTAGCGGGCACTTGGACTATGTAGGTAACCTAGCGGGCACTTGGACTATGTATGTGGCATAGCGGGCACTTGGAGTTCTAGGTTAACGAATGAGCACTTGGACTATATATGTTGCATAGCGGGCAATTGGACTATCTAGGTTAGGTAACGGGCACTTGGACTATCTAGGTTACCTAGCGGGATTTTGGACTATGTAGGTTCCCTAGCGGGCACTTGGACTATCTAGGTTACTTAACGGGCACTTGGATGTCTAGGTTTCTTAGCGGCACTTGGACGATCTAGGTTAACTAGAGGGCACTTGGACTATCTAGGTTAACTAGCGTACACTTGGACTATCTAGGTTAACTAGCGGGCACTTGGATGATCAATGTTAACTAGCGGTCACTTGGACTATCTAAGTTAGCTAACGGGCATTTGGACTAAGAACGTCCCCTAGTGGGCACTTGGACACTCTAGGTTAACTAACGGGCACTAGGATTATCTAGGTTAACTAGCGGGCGCTTGGACGATCTAGGTTAACTAGCGGGCACTTGGACTATCAAAGTTAACAAGTGAGCCCTTGGACTATCAAAGTTAACAAGTGAGCCCTTGGACTATGTAGGTTAACTAGCGGGCCCTTGGACTATCTAGGTTACCTAGCGCGCACTTGGACTATATAGGTCAACTAGCGGGTCCTTAGAATATCTAGGTTAGCTAAATGGCACTTGGACTATGTATGTTAACTAGCGGACAATTGCACGATCTAGGTTAACTAGCGGGCTCTTGCACTATGTAGGTTAACTAGCGGGCCCATTGACACTGTTGGTTAACTAGCGGGCACTTGGACGATCTAGGTTAACTAGCGGGCACTTGGACAATATAGGTTAACTAGCGGGCACTTGGATTAACTACTTTGCCTAGTGGGCACTTGGACTATGTAGGTTCCCTAGGGGGCATTTGGACTATATAGATAACCTAGCCGGCCCTTAGGCTTTGTAGGTTACCTAGTGGGCCCTTGGACTATGTAGGTTAACTAGCGGGCCCTTGGACTATGTAGGTTACCTAGCGGGCACTTGGACGATCTAGGTTAACAAGCGGGTACTTGGACTATGTAGGTTAACTAGCGGGCCCTTGGACTATGTAGATTAACTAGCAGCACTTGGACTATCTACGTTAACTAGCGGGCCCTTGGACTATGTAGATTCCCTAGCGGGCATTTGGACTATATAGAAAATCTAGCGGGCACTTAGACTTTGTAGGTTACCTAGCGGGTACTGGACTATCTAGGTTACCTAGCTGGCACATGAACTATCTACGTTACCTAGCAAGTTCTTGGAGTATGTAGGTTACCTACCGGGCTGTTGGACTATCTAGGTTACCAAGCGGGCACTTGGACTATCTAGGTTAACTAACGGGCACTTGGACTATGTAGGTTCCCTAGCGGGCCCTTGGACTATGTAAATTCCCTAGCGGGCACTTGGACTATGTGTGTTTCCTGGCGGGCATTTGGACTATCTAGGTTGCCTAACGGGCACTTGGACTATGTAGGTTCCCTAGCGGGCACTTGGATTATGTAGGTTCCCTATCGGGCACTTGGAGAATGTAGGTTAACTAGGGGGCACTAGGACTATGTAGGTTTCCTAGCGGGCCCTTATATTACCTAGGTTACCTAGCGGGCATTTGGACTATGTAGGCTCCCTAGCGGTCATTTGGACTATGTAGGCTCCCTAGCGGTCATTTGGACTATATAGATTACCTAGCGGGCACTTAGATATTGTAGGTTACCTAGTGGGCACTTGGACTATCTAGGTTTCCTAGCTGGCACATGAACTATCTACGTTACCTAGCGCGTACTTGGAGTATGTAGGTTACCTACCGGGCTGTTGGACTATCTTGGTTACCTAGCGGGCACTGGGAATATCTAGGTTAACTAACGGGGACTTGGACTATGTAGGTTCCCTAGCGGGCCCTTGGACTATGTAATTTCCCTAGCGGGCACTTGGACTATGTGGGTTCACTAGCGGGCATTTGGACTATCTAGGTTACCTAACGGGCACTTGGACTATGTAGGTTAACTAGCGGGCATTGGGACTATGTAGGTTACCTAGCGGGCACTTGGACTATGTATGTTCCCTATCGGGCATTTGGACTATGTAGGTTACCTAGCGGGCCCTTGGACTATATAGGTTACCTAGGGGGAACCTGGACAATGTAGGTTAACTAGTGGGCACTTGGACTATCTAGGTTACCTAGCAGGCACTAGGAATATATAGGTTAACTAGCGGGCACTTGAACTATGTAGATTAACTAGCGGCACTTGGACTGTCTATGTTAACTAGCGGGCCCTTGGACTATGTAGATTCCATTGCGGGCACTTGGACTATGTATGTTCCAGAGCGGGCAATTGGACTATGTAGGTTCCTTAGCAGTCACTTGGACTATGTAGGTTCCAGAGCGGGCACTTGGACTATCTAGGTTCCCTAGCGGGCACTTGTACTATGTAGGTTTATTAGCGGACACTTGGACGATCTAGGTTAACTAGCGGGTACTTGGATTATGTAGGTTAACTAGCGGGCCCTTGAACTATGTAGATTAACTAGCGGCACTTGGACTATCTACATTAACTAGCGGGCCCTTGGACTATGTAGATTGCCTAGCGGGCACTTGGAATATGTAGGTTTCCTAGCGGGCACTTGGACTCTGTATGTTCCCTACGGACACTTGAACTATGTAAGTTAACTACCGGGCACTTGGACTATGTAGGTTAACTAACGGGCCCTTGGACTATCTAGGTTACCTAGCGGGCACTTGGACTTCTAGGTTAACGAACGGGCACTTGGACTATGTATGTTGCATAGCGGGCAATTGGACTATCTAGGTTAGGTAACGGGCACTTGGACTATCTAGGTTTCTTATCGGGCACTTGGACGATCTAAGTTAACTAGAGGGCACTTGGACTATCTAGGTTAACTAGCGTGCACTTGGACTATCTAGGTTTTTAGCGGGTACTTGGACTATGTAGGTTAACTAGCGAGCCCTTGGACTATGTAGATTAACTAGCGGCACTTGGACTATCTACGTTAACGAGCGGGCCCTTGGACTATGTAGATTCCCTAGCGGGCATTTGGACTATATAGATAACCTAGCAGGCACTTAGACTTTGTAGGTTACCTAGCTGGCACTTGAATTATCTACGTTATAGCGGGTTCTTGGAGTATGTAGGTTACCTAGAGGGCTGTGGGATTATCTAAGTTACCAAGCGGGCACTGGGACTATCTAGGTTAACTAACGGGAACTTGGACTATTTAGGTTCCCTAGCGGGCCCTTGGACTATGTAGGTTCTCAAGCGAGCACTTGGACTATGTGGGTTCCCTAGCGGGCATTTGGACTATGTAGGTTACCTCACGGGCACTTGGATTATGTAGGTTCCCTAGCGGGCACTTGGATTATGTAGGTTCCCTATCGAGCACTTGGATTATGTAGGTTAACAGTGGGCATTTGGACTATGTAGGTTACCTAGCGGGAACTTGGACAATGTAAGTTACCTAGCGGGCACTTGGACTATCTAGGTTACCTAAGGGGCACTTTGACTATCTAGGTTGCATAGCGGGCACTTGGATTATGTAGGTTAACTAGCGAGCACTTGGACTCTAGGTTACCTAGTGGGCACTTGGAATATATAGGTTACCTAGCGGGCCCTTGGACTATGTAGGTTTCCTAGCGGGCACTTGGACTATCTAGGTTACCTAGCGAGAATTTGGACTATGTAGGTTACCTAGCGGGCACTTGGAATATCTAGGTTACTTAACGGGCACTTGGATGTCTAGGTTTCTTAGCGGCACTTGGACGATCTAGGTTAACTAGAGGGCACTTGGACTATCTAGGTTAACTAGCATACCTTTGACTACGTAGGTTAACTAGCGGGCCCTTGGACTATGTAGGATCCCTAGCGGGCACTTGGATTATGTAGGTTCCCTATCGGGCACATGGACTATGTAGGTTACCTAGCGGGCACTTGGACTATGTAGGATCCCTATCGGACATTTGGACTACTTAGGTTACCTAGCGGGCACTTGGACTATCTAGGTTAATTAGCGGACCTTGGACTACGTAGGTTAACTAGCGGGCCCTTGGACTATGTAGGTAAACTAGCGTGCACTTGGACTATCTAGGTTAACTAGCGGGCACTTGGATGATCAATGTTAACTAGCGGCACTTGGACTATCTAGGTTAGCTAACAGGCACTTGGACTAAGTACGTCCCCTAGTGGGCATTTGGACACTCTAGGTTAAGTAACGGTCACTAGGACTATCTAGGTTAACTAGCAGGCACTTGGACTATCTAGGTTACCTAGCTGGCACTAGGACTATGAAGGTTCCCTAGCGGGCACTAGGATTATCTAGATTACCTCGCGGGCACTTGGACTATGTAGGTCAACTAGCGGACACTTTGATTTTGTAGGTTCTGTATCGGGCACTTGACTATGTAGGTTAAGTAGAGGGCATTTGGACGATATATGTTGCCTAGCGGGCACTTGGACTATGTAGGTTCCCTATCGGGCACTTGAAAAATGTAGGTTAACTAGGGGGCACTAGGACTATGTAGGTTACCTAGCGGGCCCTTAGACTATCTAGGTTACCTAGCGGGCACTTGGACTATGTAGGCTCCCTAGCGGTTATTTGGACTATATAGATTACTTAGCGGGCACTTAGAATTTGTAGGTTACCTAGCGGGCACTTGCACTATCTAGGTTACCTAGCAGGCACTTGAACTATCTACGTTACCTAGCGGGTACTTGGAGTATGTAGGTTACCTACCGGGCTGTTGGACTATCTAGGTTACCTAGCGGGCCCTTGGACTATCTAGGTTAACTAACGGGCACTTGGACTATGTAGGTTCCCTAGCGGGCACTTGGATTATGTAGGTTCCCTATCGGGCACTTGGACTATGTAGGTTAACTAACGGGCACTTGGACTATGTAGGTTCCCTAGCGGGCACTTGGATTTTGTAGGTTCCCTATCGGGCACATCGACAATGTGGGTTCCCTAGCGGGCATTTGGACTATCTAGGTTACTTAACGGGCACTTGGACTATGTAGGTTCCCTAGCGGGCACTTGGATTATGTAGGTTCCCTATCGGGCACTTGGACTATGTAGGTTAACTAGCGGGCATTTGGACCATGAAGGTTACCTAGCAGGCACTTGGACTATGTAGGTTCCCTATCGGGCACTTGGAGAATGTAGGTTAACTAGGGGGCACTAGGACAATGTAGGTTACCTAGCGGGCCCTTGGACTATCTAGGTTACCTAGGGGGAACCTGGACTATGTAGGTTAACTAGTGGGCACTTGGACTATCTAGGTTACCTAGCGGGCACTTAGACTATGTACATTACCTAGTGGGCACTTGGACTATGTACGTTTCCTAGCGGGTACTTGGACTAGATAGGTTCCCTAGCGGGCACTTGGTCTATATAGGTTAACTAGCGGGCACTTGCACTATCTTGGTTAACTAGCGAGCACTTGGACTATATATGTTCCCTAGCGGGCCTTTGGACTATATAGGTTACCTTGCGGGCACTTGGAATATGTAGGTAACCTAGCGGGCACTTGGACATTCTAGGTTACCTAGCGGGCACTTGGGCTATCTAGGTTAACTATGGTGTACTTGGACTATCTAGGTTAACTAGCGGGCACTTGGACTATCTAGGTTAACTAGCGGGCACTTGGACTATCTAGGTTAGCTAACGGGCACTTGGACTAAGTACGTCCCCAAGTGGGCACTTGGACACTCTAGGTTAACTAACGGGCAATAGGACTATCTAGGTTAACTAGCAGGCACTTGGACTATCTAGGTTACCTAGCTGGCACTTGGACTATGAAGGTTCCCTAGCGGGCACTTGGATTATCTAGGTTACCCAGCGAGCACTTGGACTATATAGGTCCACTAGCGGGTCCTTGGAATATCTAGGTTAGCTAACTGGCACTTGAACTATGTAGGTTAATTAGCGGACTCTTGCACGATCTAGGTTAACTAGCAGACTCTTGCACTATGTAGGTTAACTAGGGGGCCCATTGACACTGTTGGTTAACTAACGGGCACTTGGACGATCTAGGTTAACTAGCGGGCACTTGGACTATGTAGGTTCCCTAGCGGGCACTTGGATTATGTAGGTTCCCTATCGGGCACTTGGACTATGTAGGTTACCTAGCGGGCACTTGGACTATGTAGGTTAACTATCGGGCACTTGGAGAATGTAGGTTAACTAGGGGGCACTAGGTCTATGTAGGTTTCCTAGCGGGCCCTTGTACTACCTAGGTTACCTAGCGGGCAATTGGACTATGTAGGCTCCCTAGCGGTCATTTGGACTATATAGATTACCTAGAGGGCACTTAGATATTGTAGGTTACCTAGCGGGCACTTGTCTATCTAGGTTACCTAGCAGGCACTTGGACTATGTAGGTTAACTAGCGGGCCCTTGGACTATGTAGATTAACTAGCGGCACTTGGACTATCGACATTAACTAGCGGGCCCTTGGACAATGTAGATTCCCTAGCGGGCACTTGGACTATGTATGTTCCAGCGTGGGCACTTGGACTATGTAGGTTCCCTAGCAGGCACTTGGACTATGTAGGTTCCAGAACGGGCACTTGGACTAACTAGAATCCCTAGCGGGCACTTGTACTATGTAGGTTAACTAGCGGACACTTGGACGATCTAGGTTAACTAGCGGGTACTTGGACTATGTAGGTTAACTAGCGAGCCCTTAAACTATGTAGACTAACTAGCGGAACTTGGACTATGTATGTTCCTAGCGGGCACTTGGACTATGTATGTTCCCTATGGACACTTGAACTATGTAAGTTAAGTACCGGGCACTTGGACTATGTAGGTTAACTAGCGTGCCCTTGGACTATGTAGGTTACCTATCGGGCACTTGGACTATGTAGGTAACCTAGCGGGCACTTGGATTATGTAGGTTCCCTATCGGGCACTTGGACTATGTAGGTTAACTAGCGAGCATTGGGACTATGTAGGATACCTAGCGGGCACTTGGACTATGTAGGTTCCTATCGGGCATTTGGACTATGTAGGTTACCTAGCGGGCCCTTGGACTATCTAGGTTACCTAGGGGGAACCTGGACAATGTAGGTTAACTAGTGGGCACTTGGACTATCTAGGTTACCTAGCAGGCACTTGGACTATGTAGGTTAACTAGCGGGCCCTTGAACTATGTCGATTAACTAGCGGAACTTGGACTATGTATGTTCCCTAGCGGGCACTTGGACTATGTATGTTCCCTATGGATACTTGAACTATGGAAGTTAACTACCGGGCACTTGGACTATGTAGGTTAACTAGCGGGCCCTTGGACTATGTATGTTACCTAGCGGGCACTTGGACTATGTAGGTAACCTAGCGGGCACTTGGACTATGTATGTGGCATAGCGGGCACTTGGAGTTCTAGGTTAACGAATGAGCACTTGGACTATATATGTTGCATAGCGGGCAATTGGACTATCTAGGTTAGGTAACGGGCACTTGGACTATCTAGGTTACCTAGCGGGATTTTGGACTATGTAGGTTCCCTAGAGGGCACTTGGACTATCTAGGTTACTTAACGGGCACTTGGATGTCTAGGTTTCTTAGCGGCACTTGGACGATCTAGGTTAACTAGAGGGCACTTGGACTATCTAGGTTAACTAGCGTACACTTGGACTATCTAGGTTAACTAGAGGGCACTTGGATGATCAATGTTAACTAGCGGGCACTTGGACTATCTAAGTTAGCTAACGGGCATTTGGACTAAGAACGTCCCCTAGTGGGCACTTGGACACTCTAGGTTAACTAACGGGCACTAGGATTATCTAGGTTAACTAGCGGGCGCTTGGACGATCTAGGTTAACTAGCGGGCACTTGGACTATCAAAGTTAACAAGTGAGCCCTTGGACTATCAAAGTTAACAAGTGAGCCCTTGGACTATGTAGGTTAACTAGCGGGCCCTTGGACTATCTAGGTTACCTAGCGCGCACTTGGACTATATAGGTCAACTAGCGGGTCCTTAGAATATCTAGGTTAGCTAAATGGCACTTGGACTATGTAGGTTAACTAGCGGACACTTGCACGATCTAGGTTAACTAGCGGGCTCTTGCACTATGTAGGTTAACTAGCGGGCCCATTGACACTGTTGGTTAACTAGCGGGCACTTGGACGATCTAGGTTAACTAGCGGGCACTTGGACAATATAGGTTAACTAGCGGGCACTTGGATTAACTACTTTACCTAGTGGGCACTTGGACTATGTAGGTTCCCTAGGGGGCATTTGGACTATAAAGATAACCTAGCCGGCCCTTAGGCTTTGTAGGTTACCTAGTGGGCCCTTGGACTATGTAGGTTAACTAGCGGGCCCTTGGACTATGTAGGTTACCTAGCGGGCACTTGGACGATCTAGGTTAACAAGCGGGTACTTGGACTATGTAGGTTAACTAGCGGGCCCTTGGACTATGTAGATTAACTAGCAGCACTTGGACTATCTACGTTAACTAGCGGGCCCTTGGACTATGTAGATTCCCTAGCGGGCATTTGGACTATATAGAAAATCTAGCGGGCACTTAGACTTTGTAGGTTACCTAGCGGGTACTTGGACTATCTAGGTTACCTAGCTGGCACATGAACTATCTACGTTACCTAGCAAGTTCTTGGAGTATGTAGGTTACCTACCGGGCTGTTGGACTATCTAGGTTACCAAGCGGGCACTTGGACTATCTAGGTTAACTAACGGGCACTTGGACTATGTAGGTTCCCTAGCGGGCCCTTGGACTATGTAAATTCCCTAGCGGGCACTTGGACTATGTGTGTTTCCTGGCGGGCATTTGGACTATCTAGGTTGCCTAACGGGCACTTGGACTATGTAGGTTCCCTAGCGGGCACTTGGATTATGTAGGTTCCCTATCGGGCACTTGGAGAATGTAGGTTAACTAGGGGGCACTAGGACTATGTAGGTTTCCTAGCGGGCCCTTATATTACCTAGGTTACCTAGCGGGCATTTGGACTATGTAGGCTCCCTAGCGGTCATTTGGACTATGTAGGCTCCCTAGCGGTCATTTGGACTATATAGATTACCTAGCGGGCACTTAGATATTGTAGGTTACCTAGCGGGCACTTGGACTATCTAGGTTTCCTAGCTGGCACATGAACTATCTACGTTACCTAGCGCGTACTTGGAGTATGTAGGTTACCTACCGGGCTGTTGGACTATCTTGGTTACCTAGCGGGCACTGGGAATATCTAGGTTAACTAACGGGGACTTGGACTATGTAGGTTCCCTAGCGGGCCCTTGGACTATGTAATTTCCCTAGCGGGCACTTGGACTATGTGGGTTCACTAGCGGGCATTTGGACTATCTAGGTTACCTAACGGGCACTTGGACTATGTAGGTTAACTAGCGGGCATTGGGACTATGTAGGTTACCTAGCGGGCACTTGGACTATGTATGTTCCCTATCGGGCATTTGGACTATGTAGGTTACCTAGCGGGCCCTTGGACTATATAGGTTACCTAGGGGGAACCTGGACAATGTAGGTTAACTAGTGGGCACTTGGACTATCTAGGTTACCTAGCAGGCACTAGGAATATATAGGTTAACTAGCGGGCACTTGAACTATGTAGATTAACTAGCGGCACTTGGACTGTCTATGTTAACTAGCGGGCCCTTGGACTATGTAGATTCCATTGCGGGCACTTGGACTATGTATGTTCCAGAGCGGGCAATTGGACTATGTAGGTTCCTTAGCAGTCACTTGGACTATGTAGGTTCCAGAGCGGGCACTTGGACTATCTAGGTTCCCTAGCGGGCACTTGTACTATGTAGGTTTATTAGCGGACACTTGGACGATCTAGGTTAACTAGCGGGTACTTGGATTATGTAGGTTAACTAGCGGGCACTTGAACTATGTAGATTAACTAGCGGCACTTGGACTATCTACATTAACTAGCGGGCCCTTGGACTATGTAGATTGCCTAGCGGGCACTTGGAATATGTAGGTTTCCTAGCGGGCACTTGGACTCTGTATGTTCCCTACGGACACTTGAACTATGTAAGTTAACTACCGGGCACTTGGACTATGTAGGTTAACTAGCGGGCCCTTGGACTATCTAGGTTACCTAGCGGGCACTTGGACTTCTAGGTTAACGAACGGGCACTTGGACTATGTATGTTGCATAGCGGGCTATTGGACTATCTAGGTTAGGTAACGGGCACTTGGACTATCTAGGTTTCTTATCGGGCACTTGGACGATCTAAGTTAACTAGAGGGCACTTGGACTATCTAGGTTAACTAGCGTGCACTTGGACTATCTAGGTTTTTAGCGGGTACTTGGACTATGTAGGTTAATTAGCGGGCCCTTGGACTATGTAGATTAACTAGCGGCACTTGGACTATCTACGTTAACGAGCGGGCCCTTGGACTATGTAGATTCCCTAGCGGGCATTTGGACTATATAGATAACCTAGCAGGCACTTAGACTTTGTAGGTTACCTAGCTGGCACTTGAATTATCTACGTTATAGCGGGTTCTTGGAGTATGTAGATTACCTAGAGGGCTGTGGGATTATCTAAGTTACCAAGCGGGCACTGGGACTATCTAGGTTAACTAACGGGAACTTGGACTATTTAGGTTCCCTAGCGGGCCCTTGGACTATGTAGGTTCTCAAGCGAGCACTTGGACTATGTGGGTTCCCTAGCGGGCATTTGGACTATGTAGGTTACCTCACGGGCACTTGGATTATGTAGGTTCCCTAGCGGGCACTTGGATTATGTAGGTTCCCTATCGAGCACTTGGATTATGTAGGTTAACAGTGGGCATTTGGACTATGTAGGTTACCTAGCGGGAACTTGGACAATGTAAGTTACCTAGCGGGCACTTGGACTATCTAGGTTACCTAAGGGGCACTTTGACTATCTAGGTTGCATAGCGGGCACTTGGATTATGTAGGTTAACTAGCGAGCACTTGGACTCTAGGTTACCTAGTGGGCACTTGGAATATATAGGTTACCTAGCGGGCCCTTGGACTATGTAGGTTTCCTAGCGGGCACTTGGACTATCTAGGTTACCTAGCGAGAATTTGGACTATGTAGGTTACCTAGCGGGCACTTGGAATATCTAGGTTACTTAACAGGCACTTGGATGTCTAGGTTTCTTAGCGGCACTTGGACGATCTAGGTTAATGGGAGGGCACTTGGACTATCTAGGTTAACTAGCATACCTTTGACTACGTAGGTTAACTAGCGGGCCCTTGGACTATGTAGGATCCCTAGCGGGCACTTGGATTATGTAGGTTCCCTATCGGGCACATGGACTATGTAGGTTACCTAGCGGGCACTTGGACTATGTAGGATCCCTATCGGACATTTGGACTACTTAGGTTACCTAGCGGGCACTTGGACTATCTAGGTTAATTAGCGGACCTTGGACTACGTAGGTTAACTAGCGGGCCCTTGGACTATGTAGGTAAACTAGCGTGCACTTGGACTATCTAGGTTAACTAGCGGGCACTTGGATGATCAATGTTAACTAGCGGCACTTGGACTATCTAGGTTAGCTAACAGGCACTTGGACTAAGTACGTCCCCTAGTGGGCATTTGGACACTCTAGGTTAAGTAACGGTCACTAGGACTATCTAGGTTAACTAGCAGGCACTTGGACTATCTAGGTTACCTAGCTGGCACTAGGACTATGAAGGTTCCCTAGCGGGCACTAGGATTATCTAGATTACCTCGCGGGCACTTGGACTATGTAGGTCAACTAGCGGACACTTTGATTTTGTAGGTTCTGTATCGGGCACTTGACTATGTAGGTTAAGTAGAGGGCATTTGGACGATATATGTTGCCTAGCGGGCACTTGGACTATGTAGGTTCCCTATCGGGCACTTGAAAAATGTAGGTTAACTAGGGGGCACTAGGACTATGTAGGTTACCTAGCGGGCCCTTAGACTATCTAGGTTACCTAGCGGGCACTTGGACTATGTAGGCTCCCTAGCGGTTATTTGGACTATATAGATTACTTAGCGGGCACTTAGAATTTGTAGGTTACCTAGCGGGCACTTGCACTATCTAGGTTACCTAGCAGGCACTTGAACTATCTACGTTACCTAGCGGGTACTTGGAGTATGTAGGTTACCTACCGGGCTGTTGGACTATCTAGGTTACCTAGCGGGCCCTTGGACTATCTAGGTTAACTAACGGGCACTTGGACTATGTAGGTTCCCTAGCGGGCACTTGGATTATGTAGGTTCCCTATCGGGCACTTGGACTATGTAGGTTAACTAACGGGCACTTGGACTATGTAGGTTCCCTAGCGGGCACTTGGATTATGTAGGTTCCCTATCGGGCACATCGACAATGTGGGTTCCCTAGCGGGCATTTGGACTATCTAGGTTACTTAACGGGCACTTGGACTATGTAGGTTCCCTAGCGGGCACTTGGATTATGTAGGTTCCCTATCGGGCACTTGGACTATGTAGGTTAACTAGCGTGCATTTGGACCATGAAGGTTACCTAGCAGGCACTTGGACTATGTAGGTTCCCTATCGGGCACTTGGAGAATGTAGGTTAACTAGGGGGCACTAGGACAATGTAGGTTACCTAGCGGGCCCTTGGACTATCTAGGTTACCTAGGGGGAACCTGGACTATGTAGGTTAACTAGTGGGCACTTGGACTATCTAGGTTACCTAGCGGGCACTTAGACTATGTACATTACCTAGTGGGCACTTGGACTATGTACGTTTCCTAGCGGGTACTTGGACTAGATAGGTTCCCTAGCGGGCACTTGGTCTATATAGGTTAACTAGCGGGCACTTGCACTATCTTGGTTAACTAGCGAGCACTTGGACTATCTAGGTTACCTAGGGGGAACCTGGACTATGTACGTTCCCTAGCAGGCCTTTGGACTATCTAGGTTACCTAGCGGGCACTTAGACTATGTACATTAACTAGTGGGCACTTGGACTATGTACGTTTCCTAGCGGGTACTTGGACTAGATAGGTTCCCTAGCGGACACTTGGTCTATCTAGGTTAACAAGCGGGCACTTGCACTATGTAGTTTAACTAGCGGGCACTTGGACTATCTAGGTTAACTAGCGGGCCCTTGGACGATGTAGGTTTACTAGCGGGCCCTTGGATTATGTAGGTTAACTAGCGGGCCCTTGGACGATGTAGGTTAACTAGCGGGCCCTTGGACTATGTAGGTTTACTAGCGGGCCCTTGGACTATGTAGGTTACCTAGTGGGCACTTGGACGATCTAGGTTAACTAGCGGGTACTTGGACTATGTAGGTTAACTAGCGGGCCATTGGACTATGTAGATTCCATAGCGGGCACTTTGACTATGTATGTTCCAGAGCGGGCAATTGGACTATGTAGGTTCCTTAGCAGTCACTTGGACTATGTAGGTTCCAGAGCGGGCACTTGGACTATCTAGGTTCCCTAGCGGGCACTTGTACTATGTAGGTTTATTAGCGGACACTTGGACGATCTAGGTTAACTAGCGGGTACGTGGATTATGTAGGTTAACTAGCGGGCCTTTGAACTATGTAGATTAACTAGCGGCACTTGGACTATCTACATTAACTAGCGGGCCCTTGGACTATGTAGATTGCCTAGCGGGCACTTGGAATATATAGGTTTCCTAGCGGGCACTTGGACTCTGTATGTTCCCTACGGACACTTGAACTATGTAAGTTAACTACCGGGCACTTGGACTATGTAGGTTAACTAGCGGGCCCTTGGACTATCTAGGTTACCTAGCGGGCACTTGGACTTCTAGGTTAACGAACGGGCACTTGGACTATGTATGTTGCATAGCGGGCAATTGGACTATCTAGGTTAGGTAACGGGCACTTGGACTATGTAGGTTTCTTATCGGGCACTTGGACGATCTAAGTTAACTAGAGGGCACTTGGACTATCTAGGTTAACTAGCGTGCACTTGGACTATCTAGGTTTTTAGCGGGTACTTGGACAATGTAGGTTAACTAGCGGGCCCCTGGACTATGTAGATTAACTAGCGGCACTTGGACTATCTACGTTAACGAGCGGGCCCTTGGACTGTGTAAATTCCCTAGCGGGCATTTGGACTATATAGATAACCTAGCAGGCACTTAGACTTTGTAGGTTACCTAGCGGCACAAGAACTATCTAGGTTACCTTGCTGGCACTTGAACTATCTACGTTATAGCGGGTTCTTGGAGTATGTAGATTACCTAGAGGGCTGTTGGATTATCTAAGTTACCAAGCGGGCACTGGGACTATCTAGGTTAACTAACGGGAACTTGGACTATTTAGGTTCCCTAGCGGGCCCTTGGACTATGTAGGTTCCCTAGCGAGCACTTGGACTATGTGGGTTCCCTAGCTGGCATTTGGACTATGTAGGTTACCTCATGGGCACTTGGACTATGTAGGTTCCCTAGCGGGCACTTGGATTATGTAGGTTCCCTATCGAGCACTTGGATTATGTAGGTTAACAGTGGGCATTTGGACTATGTAGGTTACCTAGCGGGCACTTGGACTATGTAGGTTACGTAGCGGGCACTTGGACTATATAGGTTCCCTATCAGGCATTTGGACTATCTAAGTTACCTAGCAGGCACTTGGACTATGTACGTTCCATAGCAGGCCCTTGGACTATCTAGGTTACCTAGCGGGCACTTAGACTATGTACATTACCTAGTGGGCACTTGGACTATGTACGTTTCCTAGCGGGTACTTGGACTAGATAGGTTCCCTAGCAGGCACTTGGTGTATCTAGGTTAACTAGCGGGAACTTGGACTATCTAGGTTAACTAGCGAGCACTTGGACTATCTAGGTTAACTAGCGGGCATTTGGACTATATTGGTTACCTAGCGGGCACTTGGACTATGTAGGTTAACGAAAAGGCACTTGGACTATGTAGGTAACCTAGTGGTCACTTGAACTGTCTAGGTTACCTCGCGGGCACTTGGACTATGTAGGTTAACTAGCGGGCACTTGGACTATCTAGGTTAACTAGCGGGCCCTTGGACGATGTAGGTTAACTAGCGGACAATTGGACTATCTAGGTTACCTAGCGGGCACTTGGACTATGTACGTTCCCTAGCGGGCACTTGGACTATCTACGTTACCTAGCGGGCACTTGGACTATGTACGTTACCTAGCGGGCACTTGGACTAGATAGGTCCCCTAGCGGGCACTTGGTCTATCTGGGTTAACTAGCGGGCAATTGGATTATCTAGGTTAACTAGCGAGCACTTGGACTATCTAGGTTTTCTAGCAGGCATTTGGACTATTAGGGCCCCTAGCGGGCATTTGTACTATATTGGTTACCTAGCGGGCACTTGTACTATGTAGGTTAACTAGCTTACACTTGGACGATCTAGGTTAACTAGCGGGTACTTGGACTATGTAGGTTAACTAGCGGGCCCTTGAACTATGTAGATTAACTAACGGAACTTGGACTATCTACATTAACTAGCAGGCCCTTGGACTATGTAGATTCCCTAGCGGGCACTTGGACTATATATGTTCCCTAGCGGGCACTTGGACTATGTATGTTCCCTATGGACACTTGAACTATGTAAGTTAACTACCGGGCACTTGGACTATGTAGGTTAACTAGCGGGCCTTTGGACTATATAGGTTACCTTGCGGGCACTTGGAATATGTAGGTAACCTAGCGGGCACTTGGACAGTCTAGGTTACCTAGCGGGCACTTGGGCTATCTAGGTTAACTATGGTGTACTTGGACTATCTAGGTTAACTAGCGGGCACTTGGACTATCTAGGTTAACTAGCGGGCACTTGGACTATCTAGGTTAGCTAACAGGCACTTGGACTAAGTACGTCCCCAAGTGGGCACTTGGACACTCTAGGTTAACTAACGGGCAATAGGACTATCTAGGTTAACTAGCAGGCACTTGGACTATCTAGGTTACCTAGCTGGCACTTGGACTATGAAGGTTCCCTAGCGGGCACTTGGATTATCTAGGTTACCCAGCGAGCACTTGGACTATATAGGTCCACTAGCGGGTCCTTGGAATATCTAGGTTAGCTAACTGGCACTTGAACTATGTAGGTTAATTAGCGGACTCTTGCACGATCTAGGTTACCTAGCAGACTCTTGCACTATGTAGGTTAACTAGGGGGCCCATTGACACTGTTGGTTAACTAACGGGCACTTGGACGATCTAGGTTAACTAGCGGGCACTTGGACTATGTAGGTTCCCTAGCGGGCACTTGGATTATGTAGGTTCCCTATCGGGCACTTGGACTATGTAGGTTACCTAGCGGGCACTTGGACTATGTAGGTTAACTATCGGGCACATGGAGGATGTAGGTTAACTAGGGGGCACTAGGACTATGTAGGTTTCCTAGCGGGCCCTTGTACTACCTAGGTTACCTAGCGGGCAATTGGACTATGTAGGCTCCCTAGCGGTCATTTGGACTATATAGATTACCTAGAGGGCACTTAGATATTGTAGGTTACCTAGCGGGCACTTGTCTATCTAGGTTACCTAGCAGGCACTTGGACTATGTAGGTTAACTAGCGGGCCCTTGGACTATGTAGATTAACTAGCGGCACTTGGACTATCGACATTAACTAGCGGGCCCTTGGACAATGTAGATTCCCTAGCGGGCACTTGGACTATGTATGTTCCAGCGTGGGCACTTGGACTATGTAGGTTCCCTAGCAGGCACTTGGACTATGTAGGTTCCAGAACGGGCACTTGGACTAACTAGAATCCCTAGCGGGCACTTGTACTATGTAGGTTAACTAGCGGACACTTGGACGATCTAGGTTAACTAGCGGGTACTTGGACTATGTAGGTTAACTAGCGAGCCCTTAAACTATGTAGACTAACTAGCGGAACTTGGACTATGTATGTTCCTAGCGGGCACTTGGACTATGTATGTTCCCTATGGACACTTGAACTATGTAAGTTAAGTACCGGGCACTTGGACTATGTAGGTTAACTAGCGTGCCCTTGGACTATGTAGGTTACCTATCGGGCACTTGGACTATGTAGGTAACCTAGCGGGCACTTGGATTATGTAGGTTCCCTATCGGGCACTTGGACTATGTAGGTTAACTAGCGAGCATTGGGACTATGTAGGATACCTAGCGGGCACTTGGACTATGTAGGTTCCTATCGGGCATTTGGACTATGTAGGTTACCTAGCGGGCCCTTGGACTATCTAGGTTACCTAGGGGGAACCTGGACAATGTAGGTTAACTAGTGGGCACTTGGACTATCTAGGTTACCTAGCAGGCACTTGGACTATGTAGGTTAACTAGCGGGCCCTTGAACTATGTCGATTAACTAGCGGAACTTGGACTATGTATGTTCCCTAGCGGGCACTTGGACTATGTATGTTCCCTATGGATACTTGAACTATGGAAGTTAACTACCGGGCACTTGGACTATGTAGGTTAACTAGCGGGCCCTTGGACTATGTATGTTACCTAGCGGGCACTTGGACTATGTAGGTAACCTAGCGGGCACTTGGACTATGTATGTGGCATAGCGGGCACTTGGAGTTCTAGGTTAACGAATGAGCACTTGGACTATATATGTTGCATAGCGGGCAATTGGACTATCTAGGTTAGGTAACGGGCACTTGGACTATCTAGGTTACCTAGCGGGATTTTGGACTATGTAGGTTCCCTAGCGGGCACTTGGACTATCTAGGTTACTTAACGGGCACTTGGATGTCTAGGTTTCTTAGCGGCACTTGGACGATCTAGGTTAACTAGAGGGCACTTGGACTATCTAGGTTAACTAGCGTACACTTGGACTATCTAGGTTAACTAGCGGGCACTTGGATGATCAATGTTAACTAGCGGGCACTTGGACTATCTAAGTTAGCTAACAGGCATTTGGACTAAGAACGTCCCCTAGTGGGCACTTGGACACTCTAGGTTAACTAACGGGCACTAGGATTATCTAGGTTAACTAGCGGGCGCTTGGACGATCTAGGTTAACTAGCGGGCACTTGGACTATCAAAGTTAACAAGTGAGCCCTTGGACTATCAAAGTTAACAAGTGAGCCCTTGGACTATGTAGGTTAACTAGGGGGCCCTTGGACTATCTAGGTTACCTAGCGCGCACTTGGACTATATAGGTCAACTAGCGGGTCCTTAGAATATCTAGGTTAGCTAAATGGCACTTGGACTATGTAGGTTAACTAGCGGACACTTGCACGATCTAGGTTAACTAGCGGGCTCTTGCACTATGTAGGTTAACTAGCGGGCCCATTGACACCGTTGGTTAACTAGCGGGCACTTGGACGATCTAGGTTAACTAGCGGGCACTTGGACAATATAGGTTAACTAGCGGGCACTTGGATTAACTAGGTTACCTAGTGGGCACTTGGACTATGTAGGTTCCCTAGGGGGCATTTGGACTATATAGATAACCTAGCCGGCCCTTAGGCTTTGTAGGTTACCTAGTGGGCCCTTGGACTATGTAGGTTAACTAGCGGGCCCTTGGACTATGTAGGTTACCTAGCGGGCACTTGGACGATCTAGGTTAACAAGCGGGTACTTGGACTATGTAGGTTAACTAGCGGGCCCTTGGACTATGTAGATTAACTAGCGGCACTTGGACTATCTACGTTAACTAGCGGGCCCTTGGACTATGTAGATTCCCTAGCGGGCATTTGGACTATATAGAAAATCTAGCGGGCACTTAGACTTTGTAGGTTACCTAGCGGGTACTTGGACTATCTAGGTTACCTAGCTGGCACATGAACTATCTACGTTACCTAGCAAGTTCTTGGAGTATGTAGGTTACCTACCGGGCTGTTGGACTATCTAGGTTACCAAGCGGGCACTTGGACTATGTAGGTTCCCTAGCGGGCACTTGGATTATGTAGGTTCCCTATCGGGCACTTGGAGAATGTAGGTTAACTAGGGGGCACTAGGACTATGTAGGTTTCCTAGCGGGCCCTTATATTACCTAGGTTACCTAGCGGGCATTTGGACTATGTAGGCTCCCTAGCGGTCATTTGGACTATGTAGGCTCCCTAGCGGTCATTTGGACTATATAGATTACCTAGCGGGCACTTAGATATTTTAGGTTACCTAGCGGGCACTTGGACTATCTAGGTTTCCTAGCTGGCACATGAACTATCTACGTTACCTAGCGCGTACTTGGAGTATGTAGGTTACCTACCGGGCTGTTGGACTATCTTGGTTACCTAGCGGGCACTGGGAATATCTAGGTTAACTAACGGGGACTTGGACTATGTAGGTTCCCTAGCGGGCCCTTGGACTATGTAATTTCCCTAGCGGGCACTTGGACTATGTGGGTTCACTAGCGGGCATTTGGACTATCTAGGTTACCTAACGGGCACTTGGACTATGTAGGTTAACTAGCGGGCATTGGGACTATGTAGGTTACCTAGCGGGCACTTGGACTATGTATGTTCCCTATCGGGCATTTGGACTATGTAGGTTACCTAGCGGGCCCTTGGACTATATAGGTTACCTAGGGGGAACCTGGACAATGTAGGTTAACTAGTGGGCACTTGGACTATCTAGGTTACCTAGCAGGCACTAGGAATATATAGGTTAACTAGCGGGCACTTGAACTATGTAGATTAACTAGCGGCACTTGGACTGTCTATGTTAACTAGCGGGCCCTTGGACTATGTAGATTCCATTGCGGGCACTTGGACTATGTATGTTCCAGAGCGGGCAATTGGACTATGTAGGTTCCTTAGCAATCACTTGGACTATGTAGGTTCCAGAGCGGGCACTTGGACTATCTAGGTTCCCTAGCGGGCACTTGTACTATGTACGTTTATTAGCGGACACTTGGACGATCTAGGTTAACTAGCGGGTACTTGGATTATGTAGGTTAACTAGCGGGCCCTTGAACTATGTAGATTAACTAGCGGCACTTGGACTATCTACATTAACTAGCGGGCCCTTGGACTATGTAGATTGCCTAGCGGGCACTTGGAATATGTAGCTTTCCTAGCGGGCACTTGGACTCTGTATGTTCCCTACGGACACTTGAACTATGTAAGTTAACTACCGGGCACTTGGACTATGTAGGTTAACTAGCGGGCCCTTGGACTATCTAGGTTACCTAGCGGGCACTTGGACTTCTAGGTTAACGAACGGGCACTTGGACTATGTATGTTGCATAGCGGGCAATTGGACTATCTAGGTTAGGTAACGGGCACTTGGACTATCTAGGTTTCTTATCGGGCACTTGGACGATCTAAGTTAACTAGAGGGCACTTGGACTATCTAGGTTAACTAGCGTGCACTTGGACTATCTAGGTTTTTAGCGGGTACTTGGACTATGTAGGTTAACTAGCGGGCCCTTGGACTATGTAGATTAACTAGCGGCACTTGGACTATCTACGTTAACGAGCGGGCCCTTGGACTATGTAGATTCCCTAGCGGGCATTTGGACTATATAGATAACCTAGCAGGCACTTAGACTTTGTAGGTTACCTAGCTGGCACTTGAATTATCTACGCTATAGCGGGTTCTTGGAGTATGTAGGTTACCTAGAGGGCTGTGGGATTATCTAAGTTACCAAGCGGGCACTGGGACTATCTAGGTTAACTAACGGGAACTTGGACTATTTAGGTTCCCTAGCGGGCCCTTGGACTATGTAGGTTCTCAAGCGAGCACTTGGACTATGTGGGTTCCCTAGCGGGCATTTGGACTATGTAGGTTACCTCACGGGCACTTGGATTATGTAGGTTCCCTAGCGGGCACTTGGATTATGTAGGTTCCCTATCGAGCACTTGGATTATATAGGTTAACAGTGGGCATTTGGACTATGTAGGTTACCTAGCGGGAACTTGGACAATGTAAGTTACCTAGCGGGCACTTGGACTATCTAGGTTACCTAAGGGGCACTTTGACTATCTAGGTTGCATAGCGGGCACTTGGATTATGTAGGTTAACTAGCGAGCACTTGGACTCTAGGTTACCTAGTGGGCACTTGGAATATATAGGTTACCTAGCGGGCCCTTGGACTATGTAGGTTTCCTAGCGGGCACTTGGACTATCTAGGTTACCTAGCGAGAATTTGGACTATGTAGGTTACCTAGCGGGCACTTGGAATATCTAGGTTACTTAACAGGCACTTGGATGTCTAGGTTTCTTAGCGGCACTTGGACGATCTAGGTTAATGGGAGGGCACTTGGACTATCTAGGTTAACTAGCATACCTTTGACTACGTAGGTTAACTAGCGGGCCCTTGGACTATGTAGGATCCCTAGCGGGCACTTGGATTATGTAGGTTCCCTATCGGGCACATGGACTATGTAGGTTACCTAGCGGGCACTTGGACTATGTAGGATCCCTATCGGACATTTGGACTACTTAGGTTACCTAGCGGGCACTTGGACTATCTAGGTTAATTAGCGGACCTTGGACTACGTAGGTTAACTAGCGGGCCCTTGGACTATGTAGGTAAACTAGCGTGCACTTGGACTATCTAGGTTAACTAGCGGGCACTTGGATGATCAATGTTAACTAGCGGCACTTGGACTATCTAGGTTAGCTAACAGGCACTTGGACTAAGTACGTCCCCTAGTGGGCATTTGGACACTCTAGGTTAAGTAACGGTCACTAGGACTATCTAGGTTAACTAGCAGGCACTTGGACTATCTAGGTTACCTAGCTGGCACTAGGACTATGAAGGTTCCCTAGCGGGCACTAGGATTATCTAGATTACCTCGCGGGCACTTGGACTATGTAGGTCAACTAGCGGACACTTTGATTTTGTAGGTTCTGTATCGGGCACTTGACTATGTAGGTTAAGTAGAGGGCATTTGGACGATATATATTGCCTAGCGGGCACTTGGACTATGTAGGTTCCCTATCGGGCACTTGAAAAATGTAGGTTAACTAGGGGGCACTAGGACTATGTAGGTTACCTAGCGGGCCCTTAGACTATCTAGGTTACCTAGCGGGCACTTGGACTATGTAGGCTCCCTAGCGGTTATTTGGACTATATAGATTACTTAGCGGGCACTTAGAATTTGTAGGTTACCTAGCGGGCACTTGCACTATCTAGGTTACCTAGCAGGCACTTGAACTATCTACGTTACCTAGCGGGTACTTGGAGTATGTAGGTTACCTACCGGGCTGTTGGACTATCTAGGTTACCTAGCGGGCCCTTGGACTATCTAGGTTAACTAACGGGCACTTGGACTATGTAGGTTCCCTAGCGGGCACTTGGATTATGTAGGTTCCCTATCGGGCACTTGGACTATGTAGGTTAACTAACGGGCACTTGGACTATGTAGGTTCCCTAGCGGGCACTTGGATTATGTAGGTTCCCTATCGGGCACATCGACAATGTGGGTTCCCTAGCGGGCATTTGGACTATCTAGGTTACTTAACGGGCACTTGGACTATGTAGGTTCCCTAGCGGGCACTTGGATTATGTAGGTTCCCTATCGGGCACTTGGACTATGTAGGTTAACTAGCGGGCATTTGGACCATGAAGGTTACCTAGCAGGCACTTGGACTATGTAGGTTCCCTATCGGGCACTTGGAGAATGTAGGTTAACTAGGGGGCACTAGGACAATGTAGGTTACCTAGCGGGCCCTTGGACTATCTAGGTTACCTAGGGGGAACCTGGACTATGTAGGTTAACTAGTGGGCACTTGGACTATCTAGGTTACCTAGCGGGCACTTAGACTATGTACATTACCTAGTGGGCACTTGGACTATGTACGTTTCCTAGCGGGTACTTGGACTAGATAGGTTCCCTAGCGGGCACTTGGTCTATATAGGTTAACTAGCGGGCACTTGCACTATCTTGGTTAACTAGCGAGCACTTGGACTATCTAGGTTACCTAGGGGGAACCTGGACTATGTACGTTCCCTAGCAGGCCTTTGGACTATCTAGGTTACCTAGCGGGCACTTGGACTATGTACATTACCTAGTGGGCACTTGGACTATGTACGTTTCCTAGCGGGTACTTGGACTAGATAGGTTCCCTAGCGGACACTTGGTCTATCTAGGTTAACAAGCGGGCACTTGCACTATGTAGTTTAACTAGCGGGCACTTGGACTATCTAGGTTAACTAGCGGGCCCTTGGACGATGTAGGTTTACTAGCGGGCCCTTGGACTATGTAGGTTAACTAGCGGGCCCTTGGACGATGTAGGTTAACTAGCGGGCCCTTGGACTATGTAGGTTTACTAGCGGGCCCTTGGACTATGTAGGTTACCTAGTGGGCACTTGGACGATCTAGGTTAACTAGCGGGTACTTGGACTATGTAGGTTAACTAGCGGGCCATTGGACTATGTAGATTCCATAGCGGGCACTTTGACTATGTATGTTCCAGAGCGGGCAATTGGACTATGTAGGTTCCTTAGCAGTCACTTGGACTATGTAGGTTCCAGAGCAGGCACTTGGACTATCTAGGTTAACTAGCGGGCACTTGGATGATCAATGTTAACTAGCGGGCACTTGGACTATCTAAGTTAGCTAACGGGCATTTGGACTAAGAACGTCCCCTAGTGGGCACTTGGACACTCTAGGTTAACTAACGGGCACTAGGATTATCTAGGTTAACTAGCGGGCGCTTGGACGATCTAGGTTAACTAGCGGGCACTTGGACTATCAAAGTTAACAAGTGAGCCCTTGGACTATGTAGGTTAACTAGCGGGTCCTTGGACTATCTAGGTTACCTAGCGGGCACTTGGACCATATAGGTTACCTAGCGGGCACTTGGACTATGTAGGTTACCTAGTGGGCACTTGGACTATCTAGGTTAACGAAAGGGCACTTGGAATATGCAGGTAACCTAGCGGGCACTTGGACTGTCTAGGTTACCTAGCGGGCACTTGAACTTCTAGGTTACCGAATGGGCACTTCGACTATGTAGGTTGCTTAGCGGGCACTTGGACTATTTAGGTTAGGTAACGGGCACTTTGAGTATCTAGCTTACCTAGCCGGAACTTGGACAATGTAAGTTACCTAGCGGGCACTTGGACTATCTAGGTAACCTAACGGGCACTTTGACTATCTAGGTTGCATAGCGGGCACTTGGATTATGTAGGTTAACTAGCGAGCACTTGGACTCTATGTTACCTAGCGGGCACTTGGACTATCTAGGTTACCTACCGGGCCCTTTGACTATGTAGGTTTCCTACCGGGCACTTGGACCATCTAGGTTAACTAACGGGCACTTGGACTATGTAGGTTACCTAGCGGGCACTTGGACTATGTAGGATCCCTATCGGACATTTGGACTACTTAAGTTACCTAGCGGGCACTTGGACTATCTTGGTCAACTAGCGAGCCCTTGTACTATGTAGGTTAACTAGCGAGCACTTGGACTATCTAGGTTAACTAGCGGGCACTTGGATGATCAATGTTAACTAGCGGGCACTTAGACTATCTAGGTTAGCTAACAGGCACTTGGACTAAGTACATCCCCTCATGGGCACTAGGACTATCTAGGTTAACAAGCGGGCACTTGGACTCTCTAGGTTACCTAGCTGGCACTAGTACTATGAAGGTTCCCTAGCGGGCACGGGGATAATCTAGGTTACCTAGCAGGCACTTGGACTATGTAGGTCAACTAGCGGGCACTTGGATTATGTAGGTTCCCTATCGGGCACTTGGACTATGTAGGTTAACTAGAGGGCATTTGGACTATGTAGGTTACCTAGCGCGCACTTGGACTATGTAGGTTCCCTATCGGGCACTTGGAAAATGTAGGTTAACTAGGGGACACTAGGACTATGTAGGTTACCTAGCGGGCCCTTAGACTATCTAGGTTACCTAGCGGCCATTTGGACTATGTAGGCTCCCTAGCGGTTATTTGGACTATACAGATTACTTAGCGGGCACTTAGACTTTGTAGGTTACCTAGCGGGCACTTGGACTATCTAGGTTACCTAGCAGGCACTTGAACTATCTACGTTAACTAGCGGGTACTTGGAGTATGTAGGTTACCTACCGGGCTGTTGGACTATCTAGGTTACCTAGCGGGCACTTGGACTATCTAGGTTAACTAACGGGCACTTGGACTATGTAGGTTGCCGAGCAGGCCCTTGGACTATGTAGGTTCCCTAGCGGGCACTTGGATTATGTAGGTTCCCTATCGGGCACTTGGACTATGTAGGTTACCTAGCCGCCACTTGGACTATCTAGGTAAGCTAACATGCACTTGGACTATTGAGGTTCCCTAGAGGTCACTTGTACTATCTAGGATAACTAGCTGGCCCTTGGACTATGTAGGTCAACTAGCGGGCCCTTGGACAATCTAGGTTAGCTAACGGGCACTTAGATTATGTAGGTTAACTAGCGGGCACTTGGAATATTTAGGTTAACTAGCGGGCCCATGGACTATGTAGGTTTACTTGCGGGCCCTTGGACTATCTAGGTTCCCTAAAGGCCACTTGGACTATTAGGTTACAGAAAAGGCACTTGGACTATCTAGGTTACCTAGCGGGCACTTGGACTAAGTTGGCTAACTAGGGGGCCCTTGGACTATCTAGGTTACCTTGTGGGTACTTGAACTATCTAGGTTAACTAGCGGGCACTTGGACTATGTACGTTCCCTAGCCGGCACTTGGACTATCTATGTTAACTAGCGGGCACTTGGAATATGTAGGTTAACTAGCAGACACTTGCACTATGTAGGTTACCTAGCAGGCACTTGGACTATCTAGGTTAAATAGCGGGCACTTGGACTATCTAGGTTAACTAGCGTGCACTTGGACTATGTAGGTCCTTTAGCGGGCACTTGGACTATCTAGGTTGCCTAGCGGGCACTTGTACTATGTAGGTTAACTAGCGTGCCCTTGGACTATCTAGGTTACATAGCGGGTACTTGGTATATAGGTTAACTAGTGGGCACTTGGTCTATATAGGCTAACTAGCGGACACTTGCACGATCTAGGTTAACTAGCGGGGCCTTGCACTATGTCGGTTAACTAGCGGGCCAATGGATTATGTAGGTTTACTAGCAGGCACTTGGACTATGTAGGATAACTAGCTGGCCCTTGGACTATGTAGGTCAACTAGCGGGCCCTTGGACTATCTAGGTTAGCTAACGGGCACTTAGATTATGTAGGTTAACTAGCGGGCACTTGGAATATGTAGGTTAACTAGCGGGCCCATGGACTATGTAGGTTTACTTGCGGGCCCTTGGACTATCTAGGTTCCCTAAAGGCCACTTGGACTATTAGGTTACCGAAAAGGCACTTGGACTATCTAGGTTACCTAGCGGTCACTTGGACTAAGTTGGCTAACTAGGGGGCCCTTGGACTATGTAGGTTACCTAGTGGATACTTGAACTATCTAGGTTAACTTGCGGGCACTTGGACTATGTACGTTCCCTAGCCGGCACTTGGACTATCTATGTTAACTAGCGGGCACTTGGAATATGTAGGTTAACTAGCAGACACTTGCACTATGTAGGTTACCTAGCAGGCACTTGGACTATCTAGGTTAAATAGCGGGCACTTGGACTATCTAGGTTAACTAGCGTTCACTTGGACTATGTAGGTTCTTTAGCGGGCACTTGGACTATCTAGGTTGCCTAGAGGGCACTTGTACTATGTAGGTTAACTAGCGTGCCCTTGGACTATCTAGGTTACGTACCGGGTACTTGGTATATAGGTTAACTAGTGGGCACTTGGTCTATATAGGCTAACTAGCGGACACTTGCACGATCTAGGTTAACTAGCGGGGCCTTGCACTATGTAGGTTAACTAGCGGGCTAATGGATTATGTAGGTTTACTAGCAGGCACTTGGACTATGTAGGATAACTAGCTGGCCCTTGGACTATGTAGGTCAACTAGCGGGCCCTTGGACTATCTAGGTTAGCTAACGGGCACTTAGATTATGTAGGTTAACTAGCGGGCACTTGGAATATGTAGGTTAACTAGCGGGCCCATGGACTATGTAGGTTTACTTGCGGGCCCTTGGACTATCTAGGTTCCCTAAAGGCCACTTGGACTATTAGGTTACCGAAAAGGCACTTGGACTATCTAGGTTACCTAGCGGGCACTTGGACTATGTTGGCTAACTAGGGGGCCCTTGGACTATCTAGGTTACCTAGTGGGTACTTGAACTATCTAGGTTAACTAGCGGGCACTTGGACTATGTACGTTCCCTAGCCGGCAGTTGGACTATCTATGTTAACTAGCGGGCAATTGGAATATGTAGGTTATCTAGCGGGCCCATGGACTATGTAGGTTTACTTGCGGGCCCTTGGACTATCTAGGTTCCCTAAAGGGCACTTGGACTATCTAGGTTACCGAAAAGGCTCTTGGACTATCTAGGTTACCTAGCGGGCACTTGGACTATGTAGGCTAACTAGGGGGCCCTTGGACTGTCTAGGTTACCTAGCGGGTACTTGAACTATCTAGGTTAACTAGCGGGCACTTGGACTATGTACGTTCCCTAGCCGGCACTTGGACTATCTATGTTAACTAACGGGCACTTGGAATATGTAGGTTAACTAGCGGACACTTGCACTAAGTAGGTTACCTAGCAGAACTTGGAATATCTAGGTTAAATAGCGGGCACTTGGACTATCTAGGTTAAGTAGCGTGCACTTGGACTATGTAGGTTCCTTAACGGGCACTTGGACTATCTAGGTTGCCTAGCGGACACTTGCACTATGTACGTTAACTAGCGGCCCCATGGACTATGTAGGTTTACAAGCGGGCCCTTGGACTATCTAGGTTCCCTAAAGGGCACTTGGACAATCTAGGTTACCGAACGGGCACTTGGACTATCTAGGTTACCTAGCGGGCACTTGGACTATGTAGGCTAACTAGGGGGGTGTTGGACGATCTAGGTTACCTAGCGGGTACTTGAACTATCTAGGTTAACTAGCGGGCACTTGCACTATCTAGGTTAACTAACGGGCACTTGGACTATGTAGGTTGCCTAGCAGGCACTTGGACTATGTAGGTTCCCTAGCGGGCACTTGGATTATGTAGGTTCCCTATCGGGCACTTGGACTATGTAGGTTACCTAGCCGCCACTTTGACTATCTAGGTTAGCTAACAGGCACTTGGACTATTGAGGTTCCCTAGCGGGCACTTGTACTATCTAGGATACCTAGCTGGCCGTTGGACTATGTAGGTTTCCTAGCGGGCACTTGGACTATCTAGGTTAACGAACGGGCACTTGGACTATGTAGGTTACCTAGCGGGCACTTGGACTAGGTAGGATCCCTATCGGACATTTGGACTACTTAGGTTACCTAGCGGGCACTTGGACTATCTAGGTTAACTAGCGGGCACTTGGACTATCTAGGTCAACTAGCGGGCCCTTGTACTATGTAGGTTAACTAGCGAGCACTTGGACTATCTAAGTTAACTAGCGGACCTTGGACTACGTAGGTTAACTAGCGGGCCCTTGGACTATGTAGGTTAACTAGCGTGCACTTGGGCTATGTAGGTTCCTTAGCGGGAACTTGGACTATCTAGGTTGCCTAGCGGGCACTTGTACTATGTAGGTTAACTAGCGTACCCTTGGACTATCTAGGTTACGTAGCGGGCACTTGGTACATAGGTTTACTAGCGGGCACTTGGACTATATAGGCTAACTAGCGGACACTTGCACGATCTAGGTTAACTAGCGGGCCCTTGCACTATGTAGGTTAACTAGCGGGCCCATGGATTATGTAGGTTTACTAGCAGGCACTTGAACTATCTAGGTTAACTAGCGGGCACTTGGACTATGTAGTTTCCCTAGCAGGCATTTGGACTATTTAGGTTACCTAGCGGGCACTTGGACTATGTAGGTTACCTAGCGGGCACTTGGACTATCTAGGTTACCTAGCAGGCACTTTGACTATCTAGGTTCACTAACGGGCACTTCGAGTATGTAGGTTGCCTAGCAGGCACTTGGATTATGTAGGTTTCCTATCGGGCACTTGTACTATGTAGGTAAACTAGCGGACACTTGGACTGTCCTGGTTACCTAGCGGGCACTTGGATTATCTAGGTTAACGAACGGGCACTTGGACTATGTAGGTTACCTAGCCGCCACTTGGACTATCTAGGTTAGCTAACAGGCACATGGACTATCTAGATTCCCTAGCGGGCACTTGTACTATCTAGGTTATTTAGCGGGCACTTGGACTATCTAGGTTATTTAGCGGGCACTTGGACTATGTAGGCTAACTAGGGGGCCCTTGGACGATCTAGGTTACCTAGCGGGCACTTGGACTATGTAAGTTCCCTAGCGGTCACTTGGACTATCTATGTTAACTAGCGGGCACTTGGAATATGTAGGTTAACTAGTGGACACTTGCACTATGAAGGTTACCTAGCAGGCACTTGGATTATCTAGGTTAACTAGCGTGCACTTGGACTATGTAGGTTCCTTAGCGGGCACTGGGACTATCTAGGTTGCGTAGCGGGCACTTGGAATATGTAGGTAAACTAGCGTGCCCTTGGACTATCTAGGATACGTAGCGGGCACTTGGTATATAGGTTAACTAGCGGGCACTTGGAATATGTAGTTTCCCTAGCAGGCATTTGGACTATTTAGGTTACCTAGCGGGCACTTGGACTATGTAGGTTACCTAGCGGGCACTTGGACTATCTAGGTTACCTAGCCGGCACTTTGACTATCTAGGTTCACTAACGGGCACTTCGAGTATGTAGGTTGCCTAGCGGGCACTTGGATTATGTAGGTTTCCTATCGGGCATTTGGACTATGTAGGTAAACTAGCGGACACTTGGACTGTCCTGGTTACCTAGCGGGCACTTGGATTATGTAGGTTAACGAACGGGCACTTGGACTATGTAGGTTACCTAGCCGCCACTTGGACTATCTAGGTTAGCTAACAGGCACTTGGAATTTCTAGATTCCCTAGCGGGCACTAGTACTATCTAGGTTACCTAGCTAGCACTTAGATTATGTAGGTTAAATAGCGGGCACATGGAATATGTAGGTTAACTTGCGGACACTTGCACTATGTAGGTTAACTAGCGGGCCCATGGACTATGTAGGTTTACTAGCGGGCCCTTGGACTATCTAGTTTCCCTAAAGGGTACTTGGAATATCTAGGTTACCGAACGGGCACTTGGACTATCTAGGTTATTTAGCGGGCACTTGGACTATGTAGGCTAACAAGGGGGCCCTTGGACGATCTAGGTTACCTAGCGGGTACTTGAACTATCTAGGTTAACTAGCGGGCACTTGCACTATCTAGGTTACCTAGCGGGCACTTGGACTATGTAAGTTCCCTAGCAGTCACTTGGACTATCTATGTTAACTAGCGGGCACTTGGAATATGTAGGTTAACTAGTAGACACTTGCACTATGAAGGTTACCTAGCAGGCACTTGGATTATCTAGGTTAACTAGCGTGCACTTGGACTATGTAGGTTCCTTAGCGGGCACTTGGACTATCTAGGTTGCCTAGTGGGCACTTGGACTATGTAGGTTAACTAGCGTGCCCTTGGACTATATAGGATACGTAGCGGGCACTTGGTATATAGGTTAACTAGCGGGCACTTGGAATATGTAGGTTAACTAGAGGACACTTGGACTATCTAGGTTAACTAGTGGGCCGTTGGACTATGTAGGTTAACTAGCAGGCACTTGGACAATCTAGGTTAACTAGCGGGCACTTGGACGATCTAGGTTAACTGGCGGGCACTTGGACTATCAAAGTTAACAAGTGAGCCCTTGGACTATGTAGGTTAACTAGCGGGCCCTTGGACTATCTAGGTTACCTAGCGGGCACTTGGACTATATAGGTTACCTAGAGGGCACTTGGACTATATAGGTTACCTAGTGGGCACTTGGACTATCTAGGTTAACGAACGGGCACTTGGAATATGCAGGTAACCTAGCGGGCACTTGGACAGTCTAGGTTACCTAGCGGGCACTTGGACTTCTAGGTTAACGAATGGGCCCTTAGACTATGTAGGTTGCTTAGCGGCACTTGGACTATCTAGGTTAGGTAACGGGCACTTTGAGTATCTAGGTTACCTAGCAGGAACTTGGACAATGTAAGTTACGAAGCGGGCACTTGGACTATCTAGGTTACCTAACGGGCACTTTGACTATCTAGGTTACATAGCGGGCACTTGGACTATGTAGGTTAGCTAGCGAGCATTTGGACTCTAGGTTATCTAGCGGGACACTTGGACTATCTAGGTTAACGAACGGGCCCTTGGACTATGTAGGTTACCTAGCAGGCACTTGGACTATGTAGGATCCCTATCGGACATTTGGACTACTTAGGTTACCTAGCGGGCACTTGGACAATTTAGGTTAACTAGCGGGCACTTGGACGATCTAGGTTAACTAGAGGGCACTTGGACTATCTAGGTTAACTAGCGTATACTTGGAATATCTAGGTTAACTAGCGGGCATTTGGATGATCACTGTTAACTAGCGTGCACTTGGACTATCTAGGTTAGCTAACGGGCACTTGGACTAAGTTGTCCCCTAGTGGGCACTTGGACACTCTAGGTTAACTAACGGACAATAGGACTATCTAGATTAACTAGCGGGTACTTGGACTATATAGGTTAACTAGCGGGCACTTGGATTATCTAGGTTACCTAGTGGGCACTTGGACTATGTAGGTTCCCTAGGGGGCATTTGGACTATATAGATAACCTAGCGGGCCCTTAGACTTTGTAGGTTACCTAGCGGGCCCTTGGACTATGTAGGTTAACTAGCGGGCCCTTGGACTATGTAGGTTACCTAGCGGTCACTTGGACGATCTAGGTTAACTAGCGGGTACTTGGACTATGTAGGTTAACTAGCGGGCCCTAGGACTATGTAGATTAACTCGCGGCACTTGGACTATCTACGTTAACTAGCGGGCCCTTGGACGATGTAGACTCCCTAGCGGGCATTTGGACTATATAGATAATCTAGCGGGCATTTAGACTTTGTAGGTTACCTAGCGGGCACTTGGACTATCTAGGTTACCTAGAGGGCACTTGGACTATGTAGGTTACTTAGTGGGCACTTGGACTATCTAGGTTAACGAACGGGCACTTGGAATATGCAGGTAACCTAGCGGGCACTTCGACTGTCTAGGTTACCTAGTGGGCACTTGGACTTCTAGGTTAACGAACGGGCACTTAGACTATGTAGGTTGCTTAGAGGGCACTTGGACTATCTAGGTTAGGTAACGGGCACTTTGAGTATCTAGGTTACCTAGCGGGCACTTGGACTATCTAGGTTACCTAACGGGCACTTTGACTATCTAGGTTACATAACGGGACCTTGGACTATGTAGGTTAGCTAGCGAGCACTTGGATTCTAGGTTATCTAGCGGACACTTGACTATCTAGGTTACCTAGCGGGCCCTTGCACTATGTAGGTTGCCTAGCGGGCACTTGGACTATCTAGGTTAACGAACGGGCACTTGGACTATGTAGTTTACCTAGCAGGCACTTGGACTATGTAGGATCCCTATCGGACATTTGGACTACTTAGGTTACCTAGCGGGCACTTGGACTATCTAGGTCAACTAGCGGGCCCTTGTACTATGTAGGTTAACTAGGGAGCACTTGGACTATCTAGGTTAACTAGCGGACCTTGGACTACGTAGGTTAACTAGCGGGCCCTTGGATTATGTAAGTTAACTAGCGTGCACTTAAACTATCTAGGTTAACTAGCGGGCACTTGGATGATCAATGGTAACTAGCGGGCACTTGGACTATCTAGGTTAGCTAACAGGCACTTAGACTAAGTACGTCCCCTACTGGGCACTAGGACTATCTAGGTTAACTAGCGGGCACTTGGACTATCTAGGTTACGTGGCTGGCACTAGGACTGTGAAGGTTCCCTAGCGGGCACTAGGATTATCCAGGTTACCTAGCGGGCACTTGGACTATGTAGGTCATATAGCGGGCACTTGGATTATGTAGGTTCCCTATCGGGCACTTGGACTATGTAGGTTAACTAGAGGACATTTGGACTATGTAGGTTACCTAGCGGGCACTGGGACTATGTAGGTTCCCTATTGAGCACTTGGAAAATGTAGGTTAACTAGGGGGCACTAGGACTATGTAGGTTACCTAGCGGGCCCTTAGACTATCTAGGTTACCCAGCGGCCATTTGGACGATGTAGGCTCCCTAGCGGTTATTTGGACTATATAGATTACTTAGCGGGCACTTAGACTTTGTAGGTTACCTAGCGGGCACTTGGACTATCTAGGTTACCTAGCAGGCACTTGAACTATCTACGTTACCTAGCGGGTACTTGGAGTATGTAGGTTACCTAGCAGGCACTTGGACTATGTAGGATCCCTATCGGACATTTGGACTACTTAGGTTACCTAGCGGGCACTTGGACAATTTAGGTTAACTAGCGGGCACTTGGACGATCTAGGTTAACTAGAGGGCACTTGGACTATCTAGGTTAACTAGCGTATACTTGGAATATCTAGGTTAACTAGCGGGCATTTGGATGATCACTGTTAACTAGCGTGCACTTGGACTATCTAGGTTAGCTAACGGGAACTTGGACTAAGTTGTCCCCTAGTGGGCACTTGGACACTCTAGGTTAACTAACGGACAATAGGACTATCTAGGTTAACTAGCGGGTACTTGGACTATATAGGTTAACTAGCGGGCATTTGGATTATCTAGGTTACCTAGTGGGCACTTGGACTATGTAGGTTCCCTAGGGTGCATTTGGACTATATAGATAACCTAGCGGGCCCTTAGACTTTGTAGGTTACCTAGCGGGCCCTTGGACTATGTAGGTTAACTAGCGGGCCCTTGGACTATGTAGGTTACCTAGCGGTCACTTGGACGATCTAGGTTAACTAGCGGGTACTTGGACTATGTAGGTTAACTATCGGGCCCTAGGACTATGTAGATTAACTCGCGGCACTTGGACTATCTACGTTAACTAGCGGGCCCTTGGACGATGTAGACTCCCTAGCGGGCATTTGGACTATATAGATAATCTAGCGGGCATTTAGACTTTGTAGGTTACCTAGCGGGCACTTGGACTATCTAGGTTACCTAGAGGGCACTTGGACTATGTAGGTTACTTAGTGGGCACTTGGACTATCTAGGTTAACGAACGGGCACTTGGAATATGCAGGTAACCTAGCGGGCACTTCGACTGTCTAGGTTACCTAGTGGGCACTTGGACTTCTAGGTTAACGAACGGGCACTTAGACTATGTAGGTTGCTTAGAGGGCACTTGGACTATCTAGGTTAGGTAACGGGCACTTTGAGTATCTAGGTTACCTAGCGGGCACTTGGACTATCTAGGTTACCTAACGGGCACTTTGACTATCTAGGTTACATAACGGGACCTTGGACTATGTAGGTTAGCTAGCGAGCACTTGGATTCTAGGTTATCTAGCGGACACTTGGACTATCTAGGTTACCTAGCGGGCCCTTGCACTATGTAGGTTGCCTAGCGGGCACTTGGACTATCTAGGTTAACGAACGGGCACTTGGACTGTGTAGTTTACCTAGCAGGCACTTGGACTATGTAGGATCCCTATCGGACATTTGGACTACTTAGGTTACCTAGCGGGCACTTGGACTATCTAGGTCAACTAGCGGGCCCTTGTACTATGTAGGTTAACTAGGGAGCACTTGGACTATCTAGGTTAACTAGCGGACCTTGGACTACGTAGGTTAACTAGCGGGCCCTTGGATTATGTAAGTTAACTAGCGTGCACTTAAACTATCTAGGTTAACTAGCGGGCACTTGGATGATCAATGGTAACTAGCGGGCACTTGGACTATCTAGGTTAGCTAACAGGCACTTAGACTAAGTACGTCCCCTACTGGGCACTAGGACTATCTAGGTTAACTAGCGGGCACTTGGACTATCTAGGTTACGTGGCTGGCACTAGGACTGTGAAGGTTCCCTAGCGGGCACTAGGATTATCCAGGTTACCTAGCGGGCACTTGGACTATGTAGGTCATATAGCGGGCACTTGGATTATGTAGGTTCCCTATCGGGCACTTGGACTATGTAGGTTAACTAGAGGACATTTGGACTATGTAGGTTACCTAGCGGGCACTGGGACTATGTAGGTTCCCTATTGAGCACTTGGAAAATGTAGGTTAACTAGGGGGCACTAGGACTATGTAGGTTACCTAGCGGGCCCTTAGACTATCTAGGTTACCCAGCGGCCATTTGGACGATGTAGGCTCCCTAGCGGTTATTTGGACTATATAGATTACTTAGCGGGCACTTAGACTTTGTAGGTTACCTAGCGGGCACTTGGACTATCTAGGTTACCTAGCAGGCACTTGAACTATCTACGTTACCTAGCGGGTACTTGGAGTATGTAGGTTACCTATCGGGCTGTTGGACTATCTAGGTTACCTAGCGGGCACTTGGACTATCTAGGTTAACTAGTGGGCCGTTGGACTATGTAGGTTAACTAGCAGGCACTAGGACAATCTAGGTTAACTAGCGGGCACTTGGACGATCTAGATTAACTAGCGGGCCCTTGGACTATCAAAGTTAACAAGTAAGCCCTTGGACTATGTAGGTTAACTAGCGGGCCCTTGGACTATCTAGGTTACCTAGCGGGCACTTGGATTATATAGGTTACCTAGGGGGCACTTGGACCATGTAGGTTACCTAGTGGGCACTTGGACTTCTAGGTTAACGAACGTGCACTTAGACTATGTATGTTGCTTGGCGGGCACTTGGACTATCTAGGTTAGGTAACGGGCACTTTGAGTATCTAGGTTACCTAACAGGAACTTGGACAATGTAAGTTACCTAGCAGGCACTTGGACTATCTAGGTTACCTAACGGGCACTTTGACTATCTAGGTTACATAGCGGGCACTTGGACTATGTAGGTTAGCTAGCGAGCACTTGGACTCTAGGTTATCTAGCGGACACTTGGACTATCTACGTTAACGAACGGGCACTTGGACTATGTAGGTTACCTAGCGGGCACTTGGACTATGTAGGATCCCTATGGGACATTTGGACTACATAGGTTACCTAGCGGGCACTTGGACTGTTTAGGTTAACTAGCGGGCACTTGGACGATCTAGGTTAACTAGAGGGCACTTGGACTATCTAGGTTAACTAGCGTGTACTTGGACTATCTAGGTTAACTAGCGGGCACTTGGATGATCACTGTTAACCAGCGGGCACTTGGACTATCTAGGTTAGCTAACGGGCACTTGGACTAAGTACGTCCCCTAGTGGGCATTTGGACACTCTAGGTTAACTAACGGACAATAGGACTATCTAGGTTAACTACCGGGTACATGGACTATCTAGGTTACCTAGCTGGCACTTGCACTATGAAGGTTACCGAGCGGGCACATGGATTATCTAGGTTACCCAGCGGGCACTTGGACTATATAGGTCAACTAGCGGGTCCTTGGAATATCTAGGTTAGCTAACTGGCACTTGGACTATGTAGGTTAACTAGCGGACACTTGCACGATCTAGGTTAACTAGCGAGCTCTTGCACTATGTAGGTTAACTAGCGGGCCCATTGACACTGTTGGTTAACTAGCGGGCACTTGGACAATATAGGTTAACTAGCGGGCACTTGGATTATCTAGATTACCTAGTGGGCATTGGACTATGTAGGTTCCCTAGGGGGCATTTGGACTATATAGATAACCTAGGGGGCCCTTAGACTTTGTAGGTTACCTAGCGGGCCCTTCGACTATGTAGGTTAACTAGCGGGCCCTTGGACTATGTAGGTTACCTAGCGGGCACTTGGACAATCTAGGTTAACTAGCGGGTACTTGGACTATGTAGGTTACCTATCGGGCCCTTGGACTATGTAGATTAACTAGCGGCACTTGGACTATCTACGTTAACTAGCGGGCCCTTGGACTATGTAGATTCCCTAGCGGGCATTTGGACTATATAGATAATCTAGCGGGCACTTAGACTTTGTAGGTTACCTAGCGGGCACTTGGACTATCTAGGTTACCTAGCTGGCACATGAACTATCTACGTTACCTAGCAGGTTCTTGGAGTATGTAGGTTACCTAGCGGGCTGTTGGACTATCTAGGTTACCAAGCGGGCACTTGGACTATCTAGGTTAACTAACGTGCACTTGGACTATGTAGGTTCCCTAGCGGGCCCTTGGACTATGTAAATTCCCTAGCGGGCACTTGGACTATGTGGGTTTCCTGGTGGGCATTTGCACTATCTAGGTTACCTAACGGGCACTTGGACTATGTAGGTTCCCTACCGGGCACTTGCATTATGTAGGTTCCCTATCGGGCACTTGGACTATGTAGGTTACCTAGCGGGGCTTGGACTATGTAGGTTCCCTATCGGGCACTTGGAGAATGTAGGTTAACTAGGGGGCACTTGGACTATGTAGGTTCCCTAGCGGGTCCTTGGACTATGTAAGTTCCCTAGCGGGCACTTGGACTATGTGGGTTCACTAGCGGGCATTTGGACTATCTAGGTTACCTAACGGGCACTTGGACTATGTAGGTTCCCTAGCGGGCACTTGGATTATGTAGGTTCCCTATCGGACACTTGGACTATGTAGGTTAACTAGCGGGCATTGGGACTATGTAGGTTACCTAGCGGGCACTTGGACTATATAGGTTCCCTATAGGGCATTTGGACTATGTAGGTTTCCTAGAGGGCCCATGGACTATCTAGGTTACCTAGGGGGAACCTGGACAATGTAGGTTAACTAGTGGGCACTTGGCCTATCTAGGTTACCTAGCAGGCACTTGGACTATGTAGATTAACTAGCGGCACTTGGACTATCTACGTTAACTAGCGGGCCCTTGGACAATGTAGATTCCCTAGCGGGCACTTGGAATATATGTTCCAGCGCGGGCACTTGGACTATGTAGGTTCCCTAGCAGGCACTTGGACTATGTAGGTTCCAGAGCGGGTACTTGGACTATCTAGATTCCCTAGCGGGCACTTGTACTACGTAGATTAACTAGCGGACACTTGAACTATGTAGATTAACTAGCGGCACTTGGACTATCTACATTAACTAGCGGGCCCATGGACTATGTAGATTGCCTAGCGGGCACTTGGACTATGTATGTTCCCTAGCGGGCACGTGGACTATGTATGTTCCCTATGGACTCTTGAACTATGTAAGTTAACTACCGGGCACTTGGACTATGTAGGTTAACTAGCGGGCCCTTGGACTATGTAGGTTACCTAGCGGGCATTTGGACTATGTAGGTAACCTAGCGGGCACTTGGACTATGTATGTTGCATAGCGGGCACTTGGACTTCTAGGTTAACGAATGGGCACTTGGACTATGTATGTTGCATAGCGGGCAATTGTTCTATCTAGGTTAGGTAACGGGCACTTGGACTATCTAGGTTACCTAGCGGGAATTTGGACTATGTAGGTTACCTAGCGGGCACTTGGACTATCTAGGTTTCTTACCGGGCATTTAGATGTCTAGGTTTCTTAGCGGCACTTGGACGATCTAGGTTAACTAGAGGGCACTTGGACTATCTAGGTTAACTAGTGGGCACTTAGATGATCAATGTTAACTAGCGGTCACTTGGACTATCTAAGTTAGCTAACGGGCACTTGGACTAAGTACGTCCCCTAGTGGGCACTTGGACACTCTAGGTTAACTAACGGGCACTAGGACTATCTAGGTTACCTAGCGGGCACGTGGACGATCTAGGTTAACTAGCGGGCACTTGGACTATCAAAGTTAACAAGTGAGCCCTTGGACTATGTAGGTTAACTAGCGGGCCCTTGGACTATCTACGTTAACTAGCGGGCCTTTGGACTATGTAGATTCCCAGCGGGTATTTGGACTATATAGATAATCTAGCGGGCACTTAGACTTTGTAGGTTACCTAGCGGGCACTTGGTCTATCTAGGTTACCTAGCTGGCACATGAACTATCTACGTTACCTAGCGGGTTCTTGGAGTATGTAGGTTACCTACCGGGCTGTTGGACTATCTAGGTTACCAAGCGGGCACTTGGACTATCTAGGTTAACTAACGGGCACTTGGACTATGTAGGTTCCCTAGAGGGCCCTTGGACTATGTAAATTCCCTAGCGGCACTTGGACTATGTGGGTTTCCTGGCGGGCATTTGGACTATCTAGGTTACCTAACGGGCAGTTGGACTATGTAGGTTCCCTAGCGGGCACTTGGATTATGTAGGTTCCCTATCGGGCACTTGGACTATGTAGGTTACCTAGCGGGCACTTGGACTATGTAGGTTAACTATCGGGCACTTGGAGAATGTAGGTTAACTAGGGGGCACTAGGACTATGTAGGTTTCCTAGCGGGCCCTTGTACTACCTAGGTTACCTAGCGGGCAATTGGACTATGTAGGCTCCCTAGCGGTCATTTGGACTATATAGATTACCTAGAGGGCACTTAGATATTGTAGGTTACCTAGCGGGCACTTGTCTATCTAGGTTACCTAGCAGGCACTTGGACTATGTAGGTTAACTAGCGGGCCCTTGGACTATGTAGATTAACTAGCGGCACTTGGACTATCGACATTAACTAGCGGGCCCTTGGACAATGTAGATTCCCTAGCGGGCACTTGGACTATGTATGTTCCAGCGTGGGCACTTGGACTATGTAGGTTCCCTAGCAGGCACTTGGAGTATGTAGGTTCCAGAACGGGCACTTGGACTAACTAGAATCCCTAGCGGGCACTTGTACTATGTAGGTTAACTAGCAGACACTTGGACGATCTAGGTTAACTAGCGGGTACTTGGACTATGTAGGTTAACTAGCGAGCCCTTAAACTATGTAGACTAACTAGCGGAACTTGGACTATGTATGTTCCTAGCGGGCACTTGGACTATGTATGTTCCCTATGGACACTTGAACTATGTAAGTTAAGTACCGGGCACTTGGACTATGTAGGTTAACTAGCGTGCCCTTGGACTATGTAGGTTACCTATCGGGCACTTGGACTATGTAGGTAACCTAGCGGGCACTTGGATTATGTAGGTTCCCTATCGGGCACTTGGACTATGTAGGTTAACTAGCGAGCATTGGGACTATGTAGGATACCTAGCGGGCACTTGGACTATGTAGGTTCCTATCGGGCATTTGGACTATGTAGGTTACCTAGCGGGCCCTTGGACTATCTAGGTTACCTAGGGGGAACCTGGACAATGTAGGTTAACTAGTGGGCACTTGGACTATCTAGGTTACCTAGCAGGCACTTGGACTATGTAGGTTAACTAGCGGGCCCTTGAACTATGTAGATTAACTAGCGGAACTTGGACTATGTATGTTCCCTAGCGGGCACTTGGACTATGTATGTTCCCTATGGATACTTGAACTATGGAAGTTAACTACCGGGCACTTGGACTATGTAGGTTAACTAGCGGGCCCTTGGACTATGTATGTTACCTAGCGGGCACTTGGACTATGTAGGTAACCTAGCGGGCACTTGGACTATGTATGTGGCATAGCGGGCACTTGGAGTTCTAGGTTAACGAATGAGCACTTGGACTATATATGTTGCATAGCGGGCAATTGGACTATCTAGGTTAGGTAACGGGCACTTGGACTATCTAGGTTACCTAGCGGGATTTTGGACTATGTAGGTTCCCTAGCGGGCACTTGGACTATCTAGGTTACTTAACGGGCACTTGGATGTCTAGGTTTCTTAGCGGCACTTGGACGATCTAGGTTAACTAGAGGGCACTTGGACTATCTAGGTTAACTAGCGTACACTTGGACTATCTAGGTTAACTAGCGGGCACTTGGATGATCAATGTTAACTAGCGGGCACTTGGACTATCTAAGTTAGCTAACGGGCATTTGGACTAAGAACGTCCCCTAGTGGGCACTTGGACACTCTAGGTTAACTAACGGGCACTAGGATTATCTAGGTTAACTAGCGGGCGCTTGGACGATCTAGGTTAACTAGCGGGCACTTGGACTATCAAAGTTAACAAGTGAGCCCTTGGACTATGTAGGTTAACTAGCGGGCCCTTGGACTATCTAGGTTACCTAGCACGCACTTGGACTATATAGGTCAACTAGCGGGTCCTTAGAATATCTAGGTTAGCTAAATGGCACTTGGACTATGTAGGTAAACTAGCGGACACTTGCACGATCTAGGTTAACTAGCGGGCTCTTGCACTATGTAGGTTAACTAGCGGGCCCATTGACACTGTTGGTTAACTAGCGGGCACTTGGACGATCTAGGTTAACTAGCGGGCACTTGGACTATATAGGTTAACTAGTGGGCACTTGGATTAACTAGGTTACCTAGTGGGCACTTGGACTATGTAGGTTCCCTAGGGGGCATTTGGACTATATAGATAACCTAGCCGGCCCTTAGACTTTGTAGGTTACCTAGTGGGCCCTTGGACTATGTAGGTTAACTAGCGGGCCCTTGGACTATGTAGGTTACCTAGCGGGCACTTGGACGATCTAGGTTAACAAGCGGGTACTTGGACTATGTAGGTTAACTAGCGGGCCCTTGGACTATGTAGATTAACTAGCGGCACTTGGACTATCTACGTTAACTAGCGGGCCCTTGGACTATGTAGATTCGCTAGCGGGCATTTGGACTATATAGAAAATCTAGCGGGCACTTAGACTTTGTAGGTTACCTAGCGGGTACTTGGACTATCTAGGTTACCTAGCTGGCACATGAACTATCTACGTTACCTAGCAAGTTCTTGGAGTATGTAGGTTACCTACCGGGCTGTTGGACTATCTAGGTTACCAAGCGGGCACTTGGACTATCTAGGTTAACTAACGGGCACTTGGACTATGTAGGTTCCCTAGCGGGCCCTTGGACTATGTAAATTCCCTAGCGGGTACTTGGACTATGTGGGTTTCCTGGCGGGCATTTGGACAATCTAGGTTACCTAACGGGCACTTGGACTATGTAGGTTCCCTAGCGGGCACTTGGATTATGTAGGTTCCCTATCGGGCACTTGGAGAATGTAGGTTAACTAGGGGGCACTAGGACTATGTAGGTTTCCTAGCGGGCCCTTATACTACCTAGGTTACCTAGCGGGCATTTGGACTATGTAGGCTCCCTAGCGGTCATTTGGACTATGTAGGCTCCCTAGCGGTCATTTGGACTATATAGATTACCTAGCGGGCACTTAGATATTGTAGGTTACCTAGCGGGCACTTGGACTATCTAGGTTTCCTAGCTGGCACATGAACTATCTACGTTACCTAGCGCGTACTTGGAGTATGTAGGTTACCTACCGGGCTGTTGGACTATCTTGGTTACCTAGCGGGCACTGGGACTATCTAGGTTAACTAACGGGGACTTGGACTATGTAGGTTCCCTAGCGGGCCCTTGGACTATGTAAGTTCCCTAGCGGGCACTTGGACTATGTGGGTTCACTAGCGGGCATTTGGACTATCTAGGTTAACTAACGGGCACTTGGACTGTGTAGGTTAACTAGCGGGCATTGGGACTATGTAGGTTACCTAGCGGGCACTTGGACTATGTATGTTCCCTATCGGGCATTTGGACTATGTAGGTTACCTAGCGGGCCCTTGGACTATATAGGTTACCTAGGGGGAACCTGGACAATGTAGGTTAACTAGTGGGCACTTGGACTATCTAGGTTACCTAGCAGGCACTAGGAATATATAGGTTAACTAGCGGGCACTTGAACTATGTAGATTAACTAGCGGCACTTGGACTGTCTACGTTAACTAGCGGGCCCTTGGACTATGTAGATTCCATAGCGGGCACTTGGACTATGTATGTTCCAGAGCGGGCAATTGGACTATGTAGGTTCCTTAGCAGTCACTTGGACTATGTAGGTTCCAGAACGGGCACTTGGACTCTCTAGGTTAACTAGCGGGCCCTTGGACTATGTAGGATCCCTAGCGGGCACTTGGATTATGTAGGTTCCCTATCGGGCACATGGACTATGTAGGTTACCTAGCGGGCACTTGGACTATGTAGGATCCCTATCGGACATTTGGACTACTTACTTTACCTAAAGGTCACTTGGACTATCTAGGTTAACTAGCGGGCACATGGACGATCTAGGTTAACTAGAGGGCACTTGGACTATCTAGGTTAACTAGCGTGTACTTGGACTATCTAGGTTAACTAGCGGGCACTTGGATGATCACTGTTAACTAGCGGGCACTTGGACTATCTCGGTTAGCTAACGGCACTTGGACTAAGTATGTACCCAAGTGGGCACTTGGACACTCTAGGTTAACTAACGGGCAATAGGACTATCTAGGTTACCTAGCTGGCACTTGGATTATGAAGGTTCCCTAGCGGGCACTTGAATTATCTAGGTTACCCAGCGGGCACTTGGACTATATAGGTCAACTAGCGGGTCCTTGGAATATCTATGTTAGCTAACTGGCACGTGGACTATGTAGGTTAACTAGCGGACACTTGCACGATCTAGGTTAACTAGCGGACTCTTGCACTATGTAGGTTAACTAGCGGGCCCATTGACACTGTTGGTTAACTAGCGGGCACTTGGACGATCTAGGTTAACGAGAGGGCACTTGGACTATCTAGGTTAACTAGCGGGCACTTGGATTATCTAGGTTACCTAGTGGGCACTTGGACTATGTAGGTTCCCTAGGGGGCATTTGGACTATATAGATAACCTAGCGGGCCCTTAGACTTTGTAGGTTACCTAGTGGGCCCTTGGACTATGTAGGTTAACTAGCGGGCCCTTGGACTATGTAGCTTACCTAGCGGGTACTTGGACGATCTAGGTTAACTAGCGGGTACTTGGACTATCTACGTTAACTATCGGGCCCTTGGACTTTGTAGATTCCCTAGCGGGTATTTGGACGATATAGATAATCTAGTGGGCACTTAGACTTTGTAGGTTGCCTAGCGGGCACATGGTCTATCTAGGTTACCTAGCTGGCACATGAACTATCTACGTTACCTAGCGGGTTCTTGGAGTATGTAGGTTACCTACCGGGCTGTTGGACTATCTAGGTTACCAAGCGGGCACTTGGACTATCTAGGTTAACTAACGGGCACTTGGACTATGTAGGTTCCCTAGAGGGCCCTTGGACTATGTAAATTCCCTAGCGGGCACTTGGACTATGTGGGTTTCCTGGCGGGCATTTGGACTATCTAGGTTACCTAACGGGCACTTGGACTATGTAGGTTCCCTAGCGGGCACTTGGATTATGTAGGTTCCCTATCGGGCACTTGGACTATGTAGGTTACCTAGCGGGCACTTGGACTATGTAGGTTAACTATCGGGCACTTGGAGAATGTAGGTTAACTAGGGGGCACTAGGACTATGTAGGTTTCCTAGCGGGCCCTTGTACTACCTAGGTTACCTAGCGGGCAATTGGACTATGTAGGCTCCCTAGCGGTCATTTGGACTATATAGATTACCTAGAGGGCACTTAGATATTGTAGGTTACCTAGCGGGCACTTGTCTATCTAGGTTACCTAGCAGGCACTTGGACTATGTAGGTTAACTAGCGGGCCCTTGGACTATGTAGATTAACTAGCGGCACTTGGACTATCAACATTAACTAGCGGGCCCTTGGACAATGTAGATTCCCTAGCGGGCACTTGGACTATGTATGTTCCAGCGTGGGCACTTGGACTATGTAGGTTCCCTAGCAGGCACTTGGAGTATGTAGGTTCCAGAACGGGCACTTGGACTAACTAGAATCCCTAGCGGGCACTTGTACTATGTAGGTTAACTAGCGGACACTTGGACGATCTAGGTTAACTAGCGGGTACTTGGACTATGTAGGTTAACTAGCGAGCCCTTAAACTATGTAGACTAACTAGCGGAACTTGGACTATGTATGTTCCTAGCGGGCACTTGGACTATGTATGTTCCCTATGGACACTTGAACTATGTAAGTTAAGTACCGGGCACTTGGACTATGTAGGTTAACTAGCGTGCCCTTGGACTATGTAGGTTACCTATCGGGCACTTGGACTATGTAGGTAACCTAGCGGGCACTTGGATTATGTAGGTTCCCTATCGGGCACTTGGACTATGTAGGTTAACTAGCGAGCATTGGGACTATGTAGGATACCTAGCGGGCACTTGGACTATGTAGGTTCCTATCGGGCATTTGTACTATGTAGGTTACCTAGCGGGCCCTTGGACTATCTAGGTTACCTAGGGGGAACCTGGACAATGTAGGTTAACTAGTGGGCACTTGGACTATCTAGGTTACCTAGCAGGCACTTGGACTATGTAGGTTAACTAGCGGGCCCTTGAACTATGTAGATTAACTAGCGGAACTTGGACTATGTATGTTCCCTAGCGGGCACTTGGACTATGTATGTTCCCTATGGATACTTGAACTATGGAAGTTAACTACCGGGCACTTGGACTATGTAGGTTAACTAGCGGGCCCTTGGACTATGTATGTTACCTAGCGGGCACTTGGACTATGTAGGTAACCTAGCGGGCACTTGGACTATGTATGTGGCATAGCGGGCACTTGGAGTTCTAGGTTAACGAATGAGCACTTGGACTATATATGTTGCATAGCGGGCAATTGGACTATCTAGGTTAGGTAACGGGCACTTGGACTATCTAGGTTACCTAGCGGGATTTTGGACTATGTAGGTTCCCTAGCGGGCACTTGGACTATCTAGGTTACTTAACGGGCACTTGGATGTCTAGGTTTCTTAGCGGCACTTGGACGATCTAGGTTAACTAGAGGGCACTTGGACTATCTAGGTTAACTAGCGTACACTTGGACTATCTAGGTTAACTAGCGGGCACTTGGATGATCAATGTTAACTAGCGGGCACTTGGACTATCTAAGTTAGCTAACGGGCATTTGGACTAAGAACGTCCCCTAGTGGGCACTTGGACACTCTAGGTTAACTAACGGGCACTAGGATTATCTAGGTTAACTAGCGGGCGCTTGGACGATCTAGGTTAACTAGCGGGCACTTGGACTATCAAAGTTAACAAGTGAGCCCTTGGACTATGTAGGTTAACTAGCGGGCCCTTGGACTATCTAGGTTACCTAGCACGCACTTGGACTATATAGGTCAACTAGCGGGTCCTTAGAATATCTAGGTTAGCTAAATGGCACTTGGACTATGTAGGTTAACTAGCGGACACTTGCACGATCTAGGTTAACTAGCGGGCTCTTGCACTATGTAGGTTAACTAGCGGGCCCATTGACACTGTTGGTTAACTAGCGGGCACTTGGACGATCTAGGTTAACTAGCGGGCACTTGGACTATATAGGTTAACTAGCGGGCACTTGGATTAACTAGGTTACCTAGTGGGCACTTGGACTATGTAGGTTCCCTAGGGGGCATTTGGACTATATAGATAACCTAGCCGGCCCTTAGACTTTGTAGGTTACCTAGTGGGCCCTTGGACTATGTAGGTTAACTAGCGGGCCCTTGGACTATGTAGGTTACCTAGCGGGCACTTGGACGATCTAGGTTAACAAGCGGGTACTTGGACTATGTAGGTTAACTAGCGGGCCCTTGGACTATGTAGATTAACTAGCGGCACTTGGACTATCTACGTTAACTAGCGGGCCCTTGGACTATGTAGATTCGCTAGCGGGCATTTGGACTATATAGAAAATCTAGCGGGCACTTAGACTTTGTAGGTTACTTAGCGGGTACTTGGACTATCTAGGTTACCTAGCTGGCACATGAACTATCTACGTTACCTAGCAAGTTCTTGGAGTATGTAGGTTACCTACCGGGCTGTTGGACTATCTAGGTTACCAAGCGGGCACTTGGACTATCTAGGTTAACTAACGGGCACTTGGACTATGTAGGTTCCCTAGCGGGCCCTTGGACTATGTAAATTCCCTAGCGGGTACTTGGACTATGTGGGTTTCCTGGCGGGCATTTGGACAATCTAGGTTACCTAACGGGCACTTGGACTATGTAGGTTCCCTAGCGGGCACTTGGATTATGTAGGTTCCCTATCGGGCACTTGGAGAATGTAGGTTAACTAGGGGGCACTAGGACTATGTAGGTTTCCTAGCGGGCCCTTATACTACCTAGGTTACCTAGCGGGCATTTGGACTATGTAGGCTCCCTAGCGGTCATTTGGACTATGTAGGCTCCCTAGCGGTCATTTGGACTATATAGATTACCTAGCGGGCACTTAGATATTGTAGGTTACCTAGCGGGCACTTGGACTATCTAGGTTTCCTAGCTGGCACATGAACTATCTACGTTACCTAGCGCGTACTTGGAGTATGTAGGTTACCTACCGGGCTGTTGGACTATCTTGGTTACCTAGCGGGCACTGGGACTATCTAGGTTAACTAACGGGGACTTGGACTATGTAGGTTCCCTAGCGGGCCCTTGGACTATGTAAGTTCCCTAGCGGGCACTTGGACTATGTGGGTTCACTAGCGGGCATTTGGACTATCTAGGTTAACTAACGGGCACTTGGACTGTGTAGGTTAACTAGCGGGCATTGGGACTATGTAGGTTACCTAGCGGGCACTTGGACTATGTATGTTCCCTATCGGGCATTTGGACTATGTAGGTTACCTAGCGGGCCCTTGGACTATATAGGTTACCTAGGGGGAACCTGGACAATGTAGGTTAACTAGTGGGCACTTGGACTATCTAGGTTACCTAGCAGGCACTAGGAATATATAGGTTAACTAGCGGGCACTTGAACTATGTAGATTAACTAGCGGCACTTGGACTGTCTACGTTAACTAGCGGGCCCTTGGACTATGTAGATTCCATAGCGGGCACTTGGACTATGTATGTTCCAGAGCGGGCAATTGGACTATGTAGGTTCCTTAGCAGTCACTTGGACTATGTAGGTTCCAGAACGGGCACTTGGACTCTCTAGGTTAACTAGCGGGCCCTTGGACTATGTAGGATCCCTAGCGGGCACTTGGATTATGTAGGTTCCCTATCGGGCACATGGACTATGTAGGTTACCTAGCGGGCACTTGGACTATGTAGGATCCCTATCGGACATTTGGACTACTTACTTTACCTAAAGGTCACTTGGACTATCTAGGTTAACTAGCGGGCACATGGACGATCTAGGTTAACTAGAGGGCACTTGGACTATCTAGGTTAACTAGCGTGTACTTGGACTATCTAGGTTAACTAGCGGGCACTTGGATGATCACTGTTAACTAGCGGGCACTTGGACTATCTCGGTTAGCTAACGGCACTTGGACTAAGTATGTACCCAAGTGGGCACTTGGACACTCTAGGTTAACTAACGGGCAATAGGACTATCTAGGTTACCTAACTGGCACTTGGATTATGAAGGTTCCCTAGCGGGCACTTGAATTATCTAGGTTACCCAGCGGGCACTTGGACTATATAAGTCAACTAGCGGGTCCTTGGAATATCTATGTTAGCTAACTGGCACGTGGACTATGTAGGTTAACTAGCGGACACTTGCACGATCTAGGTTAACTAGCGGACTCTTGCACTATGTAGGTTAACTAGCGGGCCCATTGACACTGTTGGTTAACTAGCGGGCACTTGGACGATCTAGGTTAACTAGAGGGCACTTGGACTATCTAGGTTAACTAGCGGGCACTTGGATTATCTAGGTTACCTAGTGGGCACTTGGACTATGTAGGTTCCCTAGGGGGCATTTGGACTATATAGATAACCTAGCGGGCCCTTAGACTTTGTAGGTTACCTAGTGGGCCCTTGGACTATGTAGGTTAACTAGCGGGCCCTTGGACTATGTAGCTTACCTAGCGGGCACTTGGACGATCTAGGTTAACTAGCGGGTACTTGGACTATCTACGTTAACTATCGGGCCCTTGGACTTTGTAGATTCCCTAGCGGGTATTTGGACGATATAGATAATCTAGTGGGCACTTAGACTTTGTAGGTTGCCTAGCGGGCACATGGTCTATCTAGGTTACCTAGCTGGCACGTGAACTATCTACGTTACCTAGCGGGTTCTTGTAGTATGTAGGTTACCTACCGGGCTGTTGGACTATCTAGGTTACCAAGCGGGCACTTGGACTATCTAGGTTAACTAACGGGACTTGGACTATGTAGGTTCCCTAGAGGGCCCTTGGACTATGTAAATTCCCTAGCGGGCACTTGGACTATGTGGGTTTCCTGGCGGGCATTTGGACTATCTAGGTTACCTAACGGGCACTTGGACTATGTAGGTTCCCTAGCGGGCACTTGGATTATGTAGGTTCCCTATCGGGCACTGGACTATGTAGGTTACCTAGCGGGCACTTGGACTATGTAGGTTAACTATCGGGCACTTGGAGAATGTAGGTTAACTAGGGGGCACTAGGACTATGTAGGTTTCCTAGCGGGCCCTTGTACTACCTAGGTTACCTAGCGGGCATTTGGACTATGTAGGCTCCCTAGCGGACATTTGGACTATATAGATTACCTAGCGCGCACTTAGATATTGTAGGTTACCTAGCGGGCATTTGGACAATCTAGGTTTCCTAGCTGGCACTTGAACTATCTACGTTACCTAGCGGGTACTTGGAGTATGTAGGTTACCTACCGGGCTGTTGGACTTTCTAGGTTACCTAGCGGGCACTGGGACTAGCTAGGTTAACTAACGGGCACTTGGACTATGTAGGTTCCCTAGCGGGCCCTTGGATTATGTAAGTTCCCTAGCGGGCACTTGGACTATGTGGGTTCCCTAGCGTACATTTGGACTATGTAGGTTACCTAACGGGCACTTGAACTATGTAGGTTCCCTAGTGGGTACTTGGATTATGTAGGTTCCCTATCGGGCATTTGGACTATGTAGGTTACCTAGCGGGCCCTTGGACTATCTAGGTTACCTAGGGGGAACCTGGACAATGTAGGTTAACTAGTGGGCACTTGGACTATCTAGGTTACCTAGCAGGCACTTGGACTATGTAGGTTAACTAGCGGGCACTTGCACTATCTAGGTTACCTAGCGGGCACTTGGACTATGTATGTTCCCTAGCGGGCACTTGGACTATCTACGTTACCTAGCGGGCACTTGTAGTATGTACGTTACCTAGCGGGCACTTGAACTATGTACGTTTCCTAACGGGTACTTGGACTAGATAGGTTCCCTAGCGGGCACTTGGTCTTTCTGGGTTAACTAGCGGGCACTTGGACTATCTAGGTTTTCTAGCGGGCATTTGGACTATTAAGGCCCCTAGCGAGCATTTGGACTATATTGGTTACCTAGTGGGCACTTGGATTATGTAGGTTAACGAACGGGCACTTGGACTATGTAGGTTCCCTAGCGGGCACTTGGATTATGTAGGTTCCCTATCGGGCACTTGGACTATGTAGGTTAACAAGCGGGCATTTGGACTATGTAGGTTACCTAGCGGGCACTTGGACTATGTAGGTTCCCTATAGGGCATTTGGACTATGTAGGTTACCTAGCGGGCTCTTGGACTATCTAGGTTACCTAGGGGGAACCTGGACAATGTAGGTTAACTAGCGGGCAATTGGACTATCTAGGTTACCTAGAGGACACTTGGACTATGTACGTTCCCTAGCGGGCACTTGGACTATCTACGTTACCTAGCGGGCACTTGGACTATGTACGTTACCTAGCGGGCACTTGGACTATGTACGTTTCCTAGCGGGTACTTGGACTAGATAGGTTCCCTAGCGGGCACTTGGTCTATCTACGATAACTAGCGGGCACTAGGACTATCTAGGTTAACTAGCGAGCACTTGGACTATCTAGGTTAACTAGCGGGCATTTGGACTATTAGGGCCCCTAGCTGGCATTTAGATTATATTGGTTACCTTGCGGGCACTTGGACTATGTAGGTTAACGAACGGGCACTTGGACTATGTAGGTAACCTAGTGGACACTTGGACTTCTAGGTTAACGAACGGGCACTTGGACTATGTAGGTTGCTTAGCGGGCACTTGGACTATCTAGGTTAGGTAACGGGCACTTTGACTATCTAGGTTATATAGCAGGCACTTGGACTATGGAGGCTAACTAGCGAGCACTTGGACTCTAGGTTACGTAGCGGGCACTTAGACTATCTAGGTTACCTAGCGGGCCCTTGGACTATGTAGGTTTCCTAGCGGGCACTTGGACTATCTAGGTTAACGAACGGGCACTTGGACTATGTAGGTAACCTAGCGGGCACTTGGACAGTGTAGGTTACCTAGCGTGAAGTTGGACTATCTAGGTTAACGAAAGGGCACTTGGACTATGTAGGATCCCTATCGGACATCTGGACTACTTAGGTTACCTAGCGGGCACTTGGACTATCTAGGTTAACTAGCGGGCACATGGACGATCTAGGTTAACTAGAGGGCACTTGGACTATCTAGGTTAACTAGCGTGTACTTGGACTATCTAGGTTAACTAGCGGGTACTTGGATGATCACTGTTAACTAACGGGCACTTGGACTATCTAGGTTAGCTAACGGGCACTTGGACTAAGTACGTCCCCAAGTGGGCACTTGGACACACTAGGTTAACTAACGGGCAATAGGACTATCTAGGTTAACTAGCGGACACTTGGACCATCTAGGTTACGTAGCTGGCACTTGGACTATATAGGTTACCTAGAGGGCACTTGGACTATGCAGGTTACCTAGTGGGCAATTGGACTATGCAGGTTACCTAGTGGGCACTTGGACTATCTAGGTTAACGAACGGGCACTTGGAATATGCAGGTAACCTAGCGGGCACTTGGACTGTCTAGGTTACCTAGCGGGCACTTGGACTTCTAGGTTAACGAACGGGCACTTGAACTATGTAGGTTGCTTAGCGGGCACTTGGACTATCTAGGTTAGGTAACGGGCACTTTGAGTATCTAGGTTACCTAGCGGGAACTTGGACAATGTAAGTTACCTAGCGGGCACTTGGACTATCTAGGTTACCTAACGGGCACTTTGACTATCTAGGTTATATAGCGGGCACTTGGACTATGTAGGTTAACTAGCGGGCCCATTGACACTGTTGGTTAACTAGCGGGCACTTGGACGATCTAGGTTAACTATGGGACCCTTGGATTATCTAGGTTACCTAGCGGGCACTTGGACTATGTAGGTTCCCTAGGGGGCATTTGGACTATATAGATAACCTAGCGGGCCCTTAGACTTTGTAGGTTACCTAGCGGGCCCTTGGACTATGTAGGTTAACTAGCGGGCCCTTGGACTATGTAGGTTACCTAGCGGGCAATTGGACGATCTAGGTTAACTAGCGGTTACTTGGACTATCTACGTTAACTAGCGGGCCTTTGGACTATGTAGATTCCCAGCGGGTATTTGGACTATATAGATAATCTAGCGGGCACTTAGACTTTGTAGGTTACCTAGCGGGCACTTGGTCTATCTAGGTTACCTAGCTGGCACATGAACTATCTACGTTACCTAGCGGGTTCTTGGAGTATGTAGGTTACCTACCGGGCTGTTGGACTATCTAGGTTACCAAGCGGGCACTTGGACTATCTAGGTTAACTAACGGGCACTTGGACTATGTAGGTTCCCTAGAGGGCCCTTGGACTATGTAAATTCCCTAGCGGCACTTGGACTATGTGGGTTTCCTGGCGGGCATTTGGACTATCTAGGTTACCTAACGGGCAGTTGGACTATGTAGGTTCCCTAGCGGGCACTTGGATTATGTAGGTTCCCTATCGGGCACTTGGACTATGTAGGTTACCTAGCGGGCACTTGGACTATGTAGGTTAACTATCGGGCACTTGGAGAATGTAGGTTAACTAGGGGGCACTAGGACTATGTAGGTTTCCTAGCGGGCCCTTGTACTACCTAGGTTACCTAGCGGGCAATTGGACTTTGTAGGCTCCCTAGCGGTCATTTGGACTATATAGATTACCTAGAGGGCACTTAGATATTGTAGGTTACCTAGCGGGCACTTGTCTATCTAGGTTACCTAGCAGGCACTTGGACTATGTAGGTTAACTAGCGGGCCCTTGGACTATGTAGATTAACTAGCGGCACTTGGACTATCGACATTAACTAGCGGGCCCTTGGACAATGTAGATTCCCTAGCGGGCACTTGGACTATGTATGTTCCAGCGTGGGCACTTGGACTATGTAGGTTCCCTAGCAGGCACTTGGACTATGTAGGTTCCAGAACGGGCACTTGGACTAACTAGAATCCCTAGCGGGCACTTGTACTATGTAGGTTAACTAGCGGACACTTGGACGATCTAGGTTAACTAGCGGGTACTTGGACTATGTAGGTTAACTAGCGAGCCCTTAAACTATGTAGACTAACTAGCGGAACTTGGACTATGTATGTTCCTAGCGGGCACTTGGACTATGTATGTTCCCTATGGACACTTGAACTATGTAAGTTAAATACCGGGCACTTGGACTATGTAGGTTAACTAGCGTGCCCTTGGACTATGTAGGTTACCTATCGGGCACTTGGACTATGTAGGTAACCTAGCGGGCACTTGGATTATGTAGGTTCCCTATCGGGCACTTGGACTATGTAGGTTAACTAGCGAGCATTGGGACTATGTAGGATACCTAGCGGGCACTTGGACTACGTAGGTTCCTATCGGGCATTTGTACTATGTAGGTTACCTAGCGGGCCCTTGGACTATCTAGGTTACCTAGGGGGAACCTGGACAATGTAGGTTAACTAGTGGGCACTTGGACTATCTAGGTTACCTAGCAGGCACTTGGACTATGTAGGTTAACTAGCGGGCCCTTGAACTATGTAGATTAACTAGCGGAACTTGGACTATGTATGTTCCCTAGCGGGCACTTGGACTATGTATGTTCCCTATGGATACTTGAACTATGGAAGTTAACTACCGGGCACTTGGACTATGTAGGTTAACTAGCGGGCCCTTGGACTATGTATGTTACCTAGCGGGCACTTGGACTATGTAGGTAACCTAGCGGGCACTTGGACTATGTATGTGGCATAGCGGGCACTTGGAGTTCTAGGTTAACGAATGAGCACTTGGACTATATATGTTGCATAGCGGGCAATTGGACTATCTAGGTTAGGTAACGGGCACTTGGACTATCTAGGTTACCTAGCGGGATTTTGGACTATGTAGGTTCCCTAGCGGGCACTTGGACTATCTAGGTTACTTAACGGGCACTTGGATGTCTAGGTTTCTTAGCGGCACTTGGACGATCTAGGTTAACTAGAGGGCACTTGGACTATCTAGGTTAACTAGCGTACACTTGGACTATCTAGGTTAACTAGCGGGCACTTGGATGATCAATGTTAACTAGCGGGCACTTGGACTATCTAAGTTAGCTAACGGGCATTTGGACTAAGAACGTCCCCTAGTGGGCACTTGGACACTCTAGGTTAACTAACGGGCACTAGGATTATCTAGGTTTCCTAGCGGGCCCTTGTACTACCTAGGTTACCTAGCGGGCAATTGGACTTTGTAGGCTCCCTAGCGGTCATTTGGACTATATAGATTACCTAGAGGGCACTTAGATATTGTAGGTTACCTAGCGGGCACTTGTCTATCTAGGTTACCTAGCAGGCACTTGGACTATGTAGGTTAACTAGCGGGCCCTTGGACTATGTAGATTAACTAGCGGCACTTGGACTATCGACATTAACTAGCGGGCCCTTGGACAATGTAGATTCCCTAGCGGGCACTTGGACTATGTATGTTCCAGCGTGGGCACTTGGACTATGTAGGTTCCCTAACAGGCACTTGGACTATGTAGGTTCCAGAACGGGCACTTGGACTAACTAGAATCCCTAGCGGGCACTTGTACTATGTAGGTTAACTAGCGGACACTTGGACGATCTAGGTTAACTAGCGGGTACTTGGACTATGTAGGTTAACTAGCGAGCCCTTAAACTATGTAGACTAACTAGCGGAACTTGGACTATGTATGTTCCTAGCGGGCACTTGGACTATGTATGTTCCCTATGGACACTTGAACTATGTAAGTTAAGTACCGGGCACTTGGACTATGTAGGTTAACTAGCGTGCCCTTGGACTATGTAGGTTACCTATCGGGCACTTGGACTATGTAGGTAACCTAGCGGGCACTTGGACTATGTAGGTTCCCTAGCAGGCACTTGGAGTATGTAGGTTCCAGAACGGGCACTTGGACTAACTAGAATCCCTAGCGGGCACTTGTACTATGTAGGTTAACTAGCGGACACTTGGACGATCTAGGTTAACTAGCGGGTACTTGGACTATGTAGGTTAACTAGCGAGCCCTTAAACTATGTAGACTAACTAGCGGAACTTGGACTATGTATGTTCCTAGCGGGCACTTGGACTATGTATGTTCCCTATGGACACTTGAACTATGTAAGTTAAGTACCGGGCACTTGGACTATGTAGGTTAACTAGCGTGCCCTTGGACTATGTAGGTTACCTATCGGGCACTTGGACTATGTAGGTAACCTAGCGGGCACTTGGATTATGTAGGTTCCCTATCGGGCACTTGGACTATGTAGGTTAACTAGCGAGCATTGGGACTATGTAGGATACCTAGCGGGCACTTGGACTATGTAGGTTCCTATCGGGCATTTGTACTATGTAGGTTACCTAGCGGGCCCTTGGACTATCTAGGTTACCTAGGGGGAACCTGGACAATGTAGGTTAACTAGTGGGCACTTGGACTATCTAGGTTACCTAGCAGGCACTTGGACTATGTAGGTTAACTAGCGGGCCCTTGAACTATGTAGATTAACTAGCGGAACTTGGACTATGTATGTTCCCTAGCGGGCACTTGGACTATGTATGTTCCCTATGGATACTTGAACTATGGAAGTTAACTACCGGGCACTTGGACTATGTAGGTTAACTAGCGGGCCCTTGGACTATGTATGTTACCTAGCGGGCACTTGGACTATGTAGGTAACCTAGCGGGCACTTGGACTATGTATGTGGCATAGCGGGCACTTGGAGTTCTAGGTTAACGAATGAGCACTTGGACTATATATGTTGCATAGCGGGCAATTGGACTATCTAGGTTAGGTAACGGGCACTTGGACTATCTAGGTTACCTAGCGGGATTTTGGACTATGTAGGTTCCCTAGCGGGCACTTGGACTATCTAGGTTACTTAACGGGCACTTGGATGTCTAGGTTTCTTAGCGGCACTTGGACGATCTAGGTTAACTAGAGGGCACTTGGACTATCTAGGTTAACTAGCGTACACTTGGACTATCTAGGTTAACTAGCGGGCACTTGGATGATCAATGTTAACTAGCGGGCACTTGGACTATCTAAGTTAGCTAACGGGCATTTGGACTAAGAACGTCCCCTAGTGGGCACTTGGACACTCTAGGTTAACTAACGGGCACTAGGATTATCTAGGTTTCCTAGCGGGCCCTTGTACTACCTAGGTTACCTAGCGGGCAATTGGACTTTGTAGGCTCCCTAGCGGTCATTTGGACTATATAGATTACCTAGAGGGCACTTAGATATTGTAGGTTACCTAGCGGGCACTTGTCTATCTAGGTTACCTAGCAGGCACTTGGACTATGTAGGTTAACTAGCGGGCCCTTGGACTATGTAGATTAACTAGCGGCACTTGGACTATCGACATTAACTAGCGGGCCCTTGGACAATGTAGATTCCCTAGCGGGCACTTGGACTATGTATGTTCCAGCGTGGGCACTTGGACTATGTAGGTTCCCTAGCAGGCACTTGGACTATGTAGGTTCCAGAACGGGCACTTGGACTAACTAGAATCCCTAGCGGGCACTTGTACTATGTAGGTTAACTAGCGGACACTTGGACGATCTAGGTTAACTAGCGGGTACTTGGACTATGTAGGTTAACTAGCGAGCCCTTAAACTATGTAGACTAACTAGCGGAACTTGGACTATGTATGTTCCTAGCGGGCACTTGGACTATGTATGTTCCCTATGGACACTTGAACTATGTAAGTTAAGTACCGGGCACTTGGACTATGTAGGTTAACTAGCGTGCCCTTGGACTATGTAGGTTACCTATCGGGCACTTGGACTATGTAGGTAACCTAGCGGGCACTTGGATTATGTAGGTTCCCTATCGGGCACTTGGACTATGTAGGTTAACTAGCGAGCATTGGGACTATGTAGGATACCTAGCGGGCACTTGGACTATGTAGGTTCCTATCGGGCATTTGTACTATGTAGGTTACCTAGCGGGCCCTTGGACTATCTAGGTTACCTAGGGGGAACCTGGACAATGTAGGTTAACTAGTGGGCACTTGGACTATCTAGGTTACCTAGCAGGCACTTGGACTATGTAGGTTAACTAGCGGGCCCTTGAACTATGTAGATTAACTAGCGGAACTTGGACTATGTATGTTCCCTAGCGGGCACTTGGACTATGTATGTTCCCTATGGATACTTGAACTATGGAAGTTAACTACCGGGCACTTGGACTATGTAGGTTAACTAGCGGGCCCTTGGGTATGTATGTTACCTAGCGGGCACTTGGACTATGTAGGTAACCTAGCGGGCACTTGGACTATGTATGTGGCATAGCGGGCACTTGGAGTTCTAGGTTAACGAATGAGCACTTGGACTATATATGTTGCATAGCGGGCAATTGGACTATCTAGGTTAGGTAACGGGCACTTGGACTATCTAGGTTACCTAGCGGGATTTTGGACTATGTAGGTTCCCTAGCGGGCACTTGGACTATCTAGGTTACTTAACGGGCACTTGGATGTCTAGGTTCCTTAGCGGCACTTGGACGATCTAGGTTAACTAGAGGGCACTTGGACTATCTAGGTTAACTAGCGTACACTTGGACTATCTAGGTTAACTAGCGGGCACTTGGATGATCAATGTTAACTAGCGGGCACTTGGACTATCTAAGTTAGCTAACGGGCATTTGGACTAAGAACGTCCCCTAGTGGGAACTTGGACACTCTAGGTTAACTAACGGGCACTAGGATTATCTAGGTTTCCTAGCGGGCCCTTGTACTACCTAGGTTACCTAGCGGGCAATTGGACTTTGTAGGCTCCCTAGCGGTCATTTGGACTATATAGATTACCTAGAGGGCACTTAGATATTGTAGGTTACCTAGCGGGCACTTGTCTATCTAGGTTACCTAGCAGGCACTTGGACTATGTAGGTTAACTAGCGGGCCCTTGGACTATGTAGATTAACTAGCGGCACTTGGACTATCGACATTAACTAGCGGGCCCTTGGACAATGTAGATTCCCTAGCGGGCACTTGGACTATGTATGTTCCAGCGTGGGCACTTGGACTATGTAGGTTCCCTAGCAGGCACTTGGACTATGTAGGTTCCAGAACGGGCACTTGGACTAACTAGAATCCCTAGCGGGCACTTGTACTATGTAGGTTAACTAGCCGACACTTGGACGATCTAGGTTAACTAGCGGGTACTTGGACTATGTAGGTTAACTAGCGAGCCCTTAAACTATGTAGACTAACTAGCGGAACTTGGACTATGTATGTTCCTAGCGGGCACTTGGACTATGTATGTTCCCTATGGACACTTGAACTATGTAAGTTAAGTACCGGGCACTTGGACTATGTAGGTTAACTAGCGTGCCCTTGGACTATGTAGGTTACCTATCGGGCACTTGGACTATGTAGGTAACCTAGCGGGCACTTGGATTATGTAGGTTCCCTATCGGGCACTTGGACTATGTAGGTTAACTAGCGAGCATTGGGACTATGTAGGATACCTAGCGGGCACTTGGACTATGTAGGTTCCTATCGGGCATTTGTACTATGTAGGTTACCTAGCGGGCCCTTGGACTATCTAGGTTACCTAGGGGGAACCTGGACAATGTAGGTTAACTAGTGGGCACTTGGACTATCTAGGTTACCTAGCAGGCACTTGGACTATGTAGGTTAACTAGCGGGCCCTTGAACTATGTAGATTAACTAGCGGAACTTGGACTATGTATGTTTCCTAGCGGGCACTTGGACTATGTATGTTCCCTATGGATACTTGAACTATGGAAGTTAACTACCGGGCACTTGGACTATGTAGGTTAACTAGCGGGCCCTTGGACTATGTATGTTACCTAGCGGGCACTTGGACTATGTAGGTAACCTAGTGGGCACTTGGACTATGTATGTGGCATAGCGGGCACTTGGAGTTCTAGGTTAACGAATGAGCACTTGGACTATATATGTTGCATAGCGGGCAATTGGACTATCTAGGTTAGGTAACGGGCACTTGGACTATCTAGGTTACCTAGCGGGATTTTGGACTATGTAGGTTCCCTAGCGGGCACTTGGACTATCTAGGTTACTTAACGGGCACTTGGATGTCTAGGTTTCTTAGCGGCACTTGGACGATCTAGGTTAACTAGAGGGCACTTGGACTATCTAGGTTAACTAGCGTACACTTGGACTATCTAGGTTAACTAGCGGGCACTTGGATGATCAATGTTAACTAGCGGGCACTTGGACTATCTAAGTTAGCTAACGGGCATTTGGACTAAGAACGTCCCCTAGTGGGCACTTGGACACTCTAGGTTAACTAACGGGCACTAGGATTATCTAGGTTTCCTAGCGGGCCCTTGTACTACCTAGGTTACCTAGCGGGCAATTGGACTTTGTAGGCTCCCTAGCGGTCATTTGGACTATATAGATTACCTAGAGGGCACTTAGATATTGTAGGTTACCTAGCGGGCACTTGTCTATCTAGGTTACCTAGCAGGCACTTGGACTATGTAGGTTAACTAGCGGGCCCTTGGACTATGTAGATTAACTAGCGGCACTTGGACTATCGACATTAACTAGCGGGCCCTTGGACAATGTAGATTCCCTAGCGGGCACTTGGACTATGTATGTTCCAGCGTGGGCACTTGGACTATGTAGGTTCCCTAACAGGCACTTGGACTATGTAGGTTCCAGAACGGGCACTTGGACTAACTAGAATCCCTAGCGGGCACTTGTACTATGTAGGTTAACTAGCGGACACTTGGACGATCTAGGTTAACTAGCGGGTACTTGGACTATGTAGGTTAACTAGCGAGCCCTTAAACTATGTAGACTAACTAGCGGAACTTGGACTATGTATGTTCCTAGCGGGCACTTGGACTATGTATGTTCCCTATGGACACTTGAACTATGTAAGTTAAGTACCGGGCACTTGGACTATGTAGGTTAACTAGCATGCCCTTGGACTATGTAGGTTACCTATCGGGCACTTGGACTATGTAGGTAACCTAGCGGGCACTTGGATTATGTAGGTTCCCTATCGGGCACTTGGACTATGTAGGTTAACTAGCGAGCATTGGGACTATGTAGGATACCTAGCGGGCACTTGGACTATGTAGGTTCCTATCGGGCATTTGTACTATGTAGGTTACCTAGCGGGCCCTTGGACTATCTAGGTTACCTAGGGGGAACCTGGACAATGTAGGTTAACTAGTGGGCACTTGGACTATCTAGGTTACCTAGCAGGCACTTGGACTATGTAGGTTAACTAGCGGGCCCTTGAACTATGTAGATTAACTAGCGGAACTTGGACTATGTATGTTCCCTAGCGGGCACTTGGACTATGTATGTTCCCTATGGATACTTGAACTATGGAAGTTAACTACCGGGCACTTGGACTATGTAGGTTAACTAGCGGGCCCTTGGACTATGTATGTTACCTAGCGGGCACTTGGACTATGTAGGTAACCTAGCGGGCACTTGGACTATGTATGTGGCATAGCGGGCACTTGGAGTTCTAGGTTAACGAATGAGCACTTGGACTATATATGTTGCATAGCGGGCAATTGGACTATCTAGGTTAGGTAACGGGCACTTGGACTATCTAGGTTACCTAGCGGGATTTTGGACTATGTAGGTTCCCTAGCGGGCACTTGGACTATCTAGGTTACTTAACGGGCACTTGGATGTCTAGGTTTCTTAGCGGCACTTGGACGATCTAGGTTAACTAGAGGGCACTTGGACTATCTAGGTTAACTAGCGTACACTTGGACTATCTAGGTTAACTAGCGGGCACTTGGATGATCAATGTTAACTAGCGGGCACTTGGACTATCTAAGTTAGCTAACGGGCATTTGGACTAAGAACGTCCCCTAGTGGGCACTTGGACACTCTAGGTTAACTAACGGGCACTAGGATTATCTAGGTTTCCTAGCGGGCCCTTGTACTACCTAGGTTACCTAGCGGGCAATTGGACTTTGTAGGCTCCCTAGCGGTCATTTGGACTATATAGATTACCTAGAGGGCACTTAGATATTGTAGGTTACCTAGCGGGCACTTGTCTATCTAGGTTACCTAGCAGGCACTTGGACTATGTAGGTTAACTAGCGGGCCCTTGGACTATGTAGATTAACTAGCGGCACTTGGACTATCGACATTAACTAGCGGGCCCTTGGACAATGTAGATTCCCTAGCGGGCACTTGGACTATGTATGTTCCAGCGTGGGCACTTGGACTATGTAGGTTCCCTAACAGGCACTTGGACTATGTAGGTTCCAGAACGGGCACTTGGACTAACTAGAATCCCTAGCGGGCACTTGTACTATGTAGGTTAACTAGCGGACACTTGGACGATCTAGGTTAACTAGCGGGTACTTGGACTATGTAGGTTAACTAGCGAGCCCTTAAACTATGTAGACTAACTAGCGGAACTTGGACTATGTATGTTCCTAGCGGGCACTTGGACTATGTATGTTCCCTATGGACACTTGAACTATGTAAGTTAAGTACCGGGCACTTGGACTATGTAGGTTAACTAGCGTGCCCTTGGACTATGTAGGTTACCTATCGGGCACTTGGACTATGTAGGTAACCTAGCGGGCACTTGGATTATGTAGGTTCCCTATCGGGCACTTGGACTATGTAGGTTAACTAGCGAGCATTGGGACTATGTAGGATACCTAGCGGGCACTTGGACTATGTAGGTTCCTATCGGGCATTTGTACTATGTAGGTTACCTAGCGGGCCCTTGGACTATCTAGGTTACCTAGGGGGAACCTGGACAATGTAGGTTAACTAGTGGGCACTTGGACTATCTAGGTTACCTAGCAGGCACTTGGACTATGTAGGTTAACTAGCGGGCCCTTGAACTATGTAGATTAACTAGCGGAACTTGGACTATGTATGTTCCCTAGCGGGCACTTGGACTATGTATGTTCCCTATGGATACTTGAACTATGGAAGTTAACTACCGGGCACTTGGACTATGTAGGTTAACTAGCGGGCCCTTGGACTATGTATGTTACCTAGCGGGCACTTGGACTATGTAGGTAACCTAGCGGGCACTTGGACTATGTATGTGGCATAGCGGGCACTTGGAGTTCTAGGTTAACGAATGAGCACTTGGACTATATATGTTGCATAGCGGGCAATTGGACTATCTAGGTTAGGTAACGGGCACTTGGACTATCTAGGTTACCTAGCGGGATTTTGGACTATGTAGGTTCCCTAGCGGGCACTTGGACTATCTAGGTTACTTAACGGGCACTTGGATGTCTAGGTTTCTTAGCGGCACTTCGACGATCTAGGTTAACTAGAGGGCACTTGGACTATCTAGGTTAACTAGCGTACACTTGGACTATCTAGGTTAACTAGCGGGCACTTGGATGATCAATGTTAACTAGCGGGCACTTGGACTATCTAAGTTAGCTAACGGGCATTTGGACTAAGAACGTCCCCTAGTGGGCACTTGGACACTCTAGGTTAACTAACGGGCACTAGGATTATCTAGGTTTCCTAGCGGGCCCTTGTACTACCTAGGTTACCTAGCGGGCAATTGGACTTTGTAGGCTCCCTAGCGGTCATTTGGACTATATAGATTACCTAGAGGGCACTTAGATATTGTAGGTTACCTAGCGGGCACTTGTCTATCTAGGTTACCTAGCAGGCACTTGGACTATGTAGGTTAACTAGCGGGCCCTTGGACTATGTAGATTAACTAGCGGCACTTGGACTATCGACATTAACTAGCGGGCCCTTGGACAATGTAGATTCCCTAGCGGGCACTTGGACTATGTATGTTCCAGCGTGGGCACTTGGACTATGTAGGTTCCCTAGCAGGCACTTGGACTATGTAGGTTCCAGAACGGGCACTTGGACTAACTAGAATCCCTAGCGGGCACTTGTACTATGTAGGTTAACTAGCGGACACTTGGACGATCTAGGTTAACTAGCGGGTACTTGGACTATGTAGGTTAACTAGCGAGCCCTTAAACTATGTAGACTAACTAGCGGAACTTGGACTATGTATGTTCCTAGCGGGCACTTGGACTATGTATGTTCCCTATGGACACTTGAACTATGTAAGTTAAGTACCGGGCACTTGGACTATGTAGGTTAACTAGCGTGCCCTTGGACTATGTAGGTTACCTATCGGGCACTTGGACTATGTAGGTAACCTAGCGGGCACTTGGATTATGTAGGTTCCCTATCGGGCACTTGGACTATGTAGGTTAACTAGCGAGCATTGGGACTATGTAGGATACCTAGCGGGCACTTGGACTATGTAGGTTCCTATCGGGCATTTGTACTATGTAGGTTACCTAGCGGGCCCTTGGACTATCTAGGTTACCTAGGGGGAACCTGGACAATGTAGGTTAACTAGTGGGCACTTGGACTATCTAGGTTACCTAGCAGGCACTTGGACTATGTAGGTTAACTAGCGGGCCCTTGAACTATGTAGATTAACTAGCGGAACTTGGACTATGTATGTTCCCTAGCGGGCACTTGGACTATGTATGTTCCCTATGGATACTTGAACTATGGAAGTTAACTACCGGGCACTTGGACTATGTAGGTTAACTAGCGGGCCCTTGGACTATGTATGTTACCTAGCGGGCACTTGGACTATGTAGGTAACCTAGCGGGCACTTGGACTATGTATGTGGCATAGCGGGCACTTGGAGTTCTAGGTTAACGAATGAGCACTTGGACTATATATGTTGCATAGCGGGCAATTGGACTATCTAGGTTAGGTAACGGGCACTTGGACTATCTAGGTTACCTAGCGGGATTTTGGACTATGTAGGTTCCCTAGCGGGCACTTGGACTATCTAGGTTACTTAACGGGCACTTGGATGTCTAGGTTTCTTAGCGGCACTTGGACGATCTAGGTTAACTAGAGGGCACTTGGACTATCTAGGTTAACTAGCGTACACTTGGACTATCTAGGTTAACTAGCGGGCACTTGGATGATCAATGTTAACTAGCGGGCACTTGGACTATCTAAGTTAGCTAACGGGCATTTGGACTAAGAACGTCCCCTAGTGGGAACTTGGACACTCTAGGTTAACTAACGGGCACTAGGATTATCTAGGTTAACTAGCGGGCGCTTGGACGATCTAGGTTAACTAGCGGGCACTTGGACTATCAAAGTTAACAAGTGAGCCCTTGGACTATGTAGGTTAACTAGCGGGCCCTTGGACTATCTAGGTTACCTAGCGCGCACTTGGACTATATAGGTCAACTAGCGGGTCCTTAGAATATCTAGGTTAGCTAAATGGCACTTGGACTATGTAGGTTAACTAGCGGACACTTGCACGATCTAGGTTAACTAGCGGGCTCTTGCACTATGTAGGTTAACTAGCGGGCCCATTGACACTGTTGGTTAACTAGCGGGCACTTGGACGATCTAGGTTAACTAGCGGGCACTTGGACTATATAGGTTAACTAGCGGGCACTTGGATTAACTAGGTTACCTAGTGGGCACTTGGACTATGTAGGTTCCCTAGGGGGCATTTGGACTATATAGATAACCTAGCCGGCCCTTAGACTTTGTAGGTTACCTAGTGGGCCCTTGGACTATGTAGGTTAACTAGCGGGCCCTTGGACTATGTAGGTTACCTAGCGGGCACTTGGACGATCTAGGTTAACAAGCGGGTACTTGGACTATGTAGGTTAACTAGCGGGCCCTTGGACTATGTAGATTAACTAGCGGCACTTGGACTATCTACGTTAACTAGCGGGCCCTTGGACTATGTAGATTCGCTAGCGGGCATTTGGACTATATAGAAAATCTAGCGGGCACTTAGACTTTGTAGGTTACCTAGCGGGTACTTGGACTATCTAGGTTACCTAGCTGGCACATGAACTATCTACGTTACCTAGCAAGTTCTTGGAGTATGTAGGTTACCTACCGGGCTGTTGGACTATCTAGGTTACCAAGCGGGCACTTGGACTATCTAGGTTAACTAACGGGCACTTGGACTATGTAGGTTCCCTAGCGGGCCCTTGGACTATGTAAATTCCCTAGCGGGTACTTGGACTATGTGGGTTTCCTGGCGGGCATTTGGACTATCTAGGTTACCTAACGGGCACTTGGACTATGTAGGTTCCCTAGCGGGCACTTGGATTATGTAGGTTCCCTCTCGGGCACTTGGAGAATGTAGGTTAACTAGGGGGCACTAGGACTATGTAGGTTTCCTAGCGGGCCCTTATACTACCTAGGTTACCTAGCGGGCATTTGGACTATGTAGGCTCCCTAGCGGTCATTTGGACTATGTAGGCTCCCTAGCGGTCATTTGGACTATATAGATTACCTAGCGGGCACTTAGATATTTTAGGTTACCTAGCGGGCACTTGGACTATCTAGGTTTCCTAGCTGGCACATGAACTATCTACGTTACCTAGCGCGTACTTGGAGTATGTAGGTTACCTACCGGGCTGTTGGACTATCTTGGTTACCTAGCGGGCACTGGGACTATCTAGGTTAACTAACGGGGACTTGGACTATGTAGGTTCCCTAGCGGGCCCTTGGACTATGTAAGTTCCCTAGCGGGCACTTGGACTATGTGGGTTCACTAGCGGGCATTTGGACTACCTAGGTTACCTAACGGGCACTTGGACTGTGTAGGTTAACTAGCGGGCATTGGGACTATGTAGGTTACCTAGCGGGCACTTGGACTATGTATGTTCCCTATCGGGCATTTGGACTATGTAGGTTACCTAGCGGGCCCTTGGACTATATAGGTTACCTAGGGGGAACCTGGACAATGTAGGTTAACTAGTGGGCACTTGGACTATCTAGGTTACCTAGCAGGCACTAGGAATATATAGGTTAACTAGCGGGCACTTGAACTATGTAGATTAACTAGCGGCAATTGGACTGTCTACGTTAACTAGCGGGCCCTTGGACTATGTAGATTCCATAGCGGGCACTTGGACTATGTATGTTCCAGAGCGGGCAATTGGACTATGTAGGTTCCTTAGCAGTCACTTGGACTATGTAGGTTCCAGAGCGGGCACTTGGACTATCTAGGTTACCTAGCGGGCACTTGTACTATGTAGGTTTATTAGCGGACACTTGGAAGATCTAGGGTAACTAGCGGGTACTTGGATTATGTAGGTTAACTAGCGGGCCCTTGAACTATGTAGATTAACTAGCGGCACTTGGACTATCTACATTAACTAGCGGGCCCTTGGACTATGTAGATTGCCTAGCGGGCACTTGGAATATGTAGGTTTCCTAGCGGGCACTTGGACTCTGTATGTTCCCTACGGACACTTGAACTATGTAAGTTAACTACCGGGCACTTGGACTATGTAGGTTAACTAGCGGGCCCTTGGACTATCTAGGTTACCTAGCGGGCACTTGGACTTCTAGGTTAACGAACGGGCACTTGGACTATGTATGTTGCATAGCGGGCAATTGGACTATCTAGGTTAGGTAACGGGCACTTGGATTATCTAGGTTAGGTAACGGGCACTTGGACGATCTAAGTTAACTAGAGGGCACTTGGACTATCTAGGTTAACTAGCGTGCACTTGGACTATCTAGGTTTTTAGCGGGTACTTGGACTATGTAGGTTAACTAGCGGGCCCTTGGACTATGTAGATTAACTAGCGGCACTTGGACTATCTACGTTAACGAGCGGGCCCTTGGACTATGTAGATTCCCTAGCGGGCATTTGGACTATATAGATAACCTAGCAGGCACTTAGACATTGTAGGTTACCTAGCAGCACAAGAACTATCTAGGTTACCTAGCTGGCACTTGAACTATCTATGTTATAGCGGGTTCTTGGAGTATGTAGGTTACCTAGAGGGCTGTGGGATTATCTAAGTTACCAAGCGGGCACTGGGACTATCTAGGTTAACTAACGGGAACTTGGACTATTTAGGTTCCCTAGCGGGCCCTTGGACTATGTAGGTTCTCAAGCGAGCACTTGGACTATGTGGGTTCCCTAGCGGGCATTTGGACTATGTAGGTTACCTCACGGGCACTTGGATTATGTAGGTTCCCTAGCGGGCACTTGGATTATGTAGGTTCCCTATCGAGCACTTGGATTATGTAGGTTAACAGTGGGCATTTGGACTATGTAGGTTACCTAGCGGGCAATTGGACGATCTAGGTTAACTAGCGGTTACTTGGACTATCTACGTTAACTAGCGGGCCCTTGGACTATGTAGATTCCCAGCGGGTATTTGGACTATATAGATAATCTAGCGGGCACTTAGACTTTGTAGGTTACCTAGCGGGCACTTGTTCTATCTAGGTTACCTAGCTGGCACATGAACTATCTACGTTACCTAGCGGGTTCTTGGAGTATGTAGGTTACCTACCGGGCTGTTGGACTATCTAGGTTACCAAGCGGGCACTTGGACTATCTAGGTTAACTAACGGGCACTTGGACTATGTAGGTTCCCTAGAGGGCCCTTGGACTATGTAAATTCCCTAGCGGGCACTTGGACTATGTGGGTTTCCTGGCGGGCATTTGGACTATCTAGGTTACCTAACGGGCACTTGGACTATGTAGGTTCCCTAGCGGGCACTTGGATTATGTAGGTTCCCTATCGGGCACTTGGACTATGTAGGTTACCTAGCGGGCACTTGGACTATGTAGGTTAACTATCGGGCACTTGGAGAATGTAGGTTAACTAGGGGGCACTAGGACTATGTAGGTTTCCTAGCGGGCCCTTGTACTACCTAGGTTACCTAGCGGGCAATTGGACTATGTAGGCTCCCTAGCGGTCATTTGGACTATATAGATTACCTAGAGGGCACTTAGATATTGTAGGTTACCTAGCGGGCACTTGTCTATCTAGGTTACCTAGCAGGCACTTGGACTATGTAGGTTAACTAGCGGGCCCTTGGACTATGTAGATTAACTAGCGGCACTTGGACTATCGACATTAACTAGCGGGCCCTTGGACAATGTAGATTCCCTAGCGGGCACTTGGACTATGTATGTTCCAGCGTGGGCACTTGGACTATGTAGGTTCCCTAGCAGGCACTTGGACTATGTAGGTTCCAGAACGGGCACTTGGACTAACTAGAATCCCTAGCAGGCACTTGTACTATGTAGGTTAACTAGCGGACACTTGGACGATCTAGGTTAACTAGCGGGTACTTGGACTATGTAGGTTAACTAGCGAGCCCTTAAACTATGTAGACTAACTAGCGGAACTTGGACTATGTATGTTCCTAGCGGGCACTTGGACTATGTATGTTCCCTATGGACACTTGAACTATGTAAGTTAAGTACCGGGCACTTGGACTATGTAGGTTAACTAGCGTGCCCTTGGACTATGTAGGTTACCTATCGGGCACTTGGACTATGTAGGTAACCTAGCGGGCACTTGGATTATGTAGGTTCCCTATCGGGCACTTGGACTATGTAGGTTAACTAGCGAGCATTGGGACTATGTAGGATACCTAGCGGGCACTTGGACTATGTAGGTTCCTATCGGGCATTTGTACTATGTAGGTTACCTAGCGGGCCCTTGGACTATCTAGGTTACCTAGGGGGAACCTGGACAATGTAGGTTAACTAGTGGGCACTTGGACTATCTAGGTTACCTAGCAGGCACTTGGACTATGTAGGTTAACTAGCGGGCCCTTGAACTATGTAGATTAACTAGCGGAACTTGGACTATGTATGTTCCCTAGCGGGCACTTGGACTATGTATGTTCCCTATGGATACTTGAACTATGGAAGTTAACTACCGGGCACTTGGACTATGTAGGTTAACTAGCGGGCCCTTCGACTATGTATGTTACCTAGCGGGCACTTGGACTATGTAGGTAACCTAGCGGGCACTTGGACTATGTATGTGGCATAGCGGGCACTTGGAGTTCTAGGTTAACGAATGAGCACTTGGACTATATATGTTGCATAGCGGGCAATTGGACTATCTAGGTTAGGTAACGGGCACTTGGACTATCTAGGTTACCTAGCGGGATTTTGGACTATGTAGGTTCCCTAGCGGGCACTTGGACTATCTAGGTTACTTAACGGGCACTTGGATGTCTAGGTTTCTTAGCGGCACTTCGACGATCTAGGTTAACTAGAGGGCACTTGGACTATCTAGGTTAACTAGCGTACACTTGGACTATCTAGGTTAACTAGCGGGCACTTGGATGATCAATGTTAACTAGCGGGCACTTGGACTATCTAAGTTAGCTAACGAGCATTTGGACTAAGAACGTCCCCTAGTGGGCACTTGGACACTCTAGGTTAACTAACGGGCACTAGGATTATCTAGGTTAACTAGCGGGCGCTTGGACGATCTAGGTTAACTAGCGGGCACTTGGACTATCAAAGTTAACAAGTGAGCCCTTGGACTATGTAGGTTAACTAGCGGGCCCTTGGACTATCTAGGTTACCTAGCGCGCACTTGGACTATATAGGTCAACTAGCGGGTCCTTAGAATATCTAGGTTAGCTAAATGGCACTTGGACTATGTAGGTTAACTAGCGGACACTTGCACGATCTAGGTTAACTAGCGGGCTCTTGCACTATGTAGGTTAACTAGCGGGCCCATTGACACTGTTGGTTAACTAGCGGGCACTTGGACGATCTAGGTTAACTAGCGGGCACTTGGACTATATAGGTTAACTAGCGGGCACTTGGATTAACTAGGTTACCTAGTGGGCACTTGGACTATGTAGGTTCCCTAGGGGGCATTTGGACTATATAGATAACCTAGCCGGCCCTTAGACTTTGTAGGTTACCTAGTGGGCCCTTGGACTATGTAGGTTAACTAGCGGGCCCTTGGACTATGTAGGTTACCTAGCGGGCACTTGGACGATCTAGGTTAACAAGCGGGTACTTGGACTATGTAGGTTAACTAGCGGGCCCTTGGACTATGTAGATTAACTAGCGGCACTTGGACTATCTACGTTAACTAGCGGGCCCTTGGACTATGTAGATTCGCTAGCGGGCATTTGGACTATATAGAAAATCTAGCGGGCACTTAGACTTTGTAGGTTACCTAGCGGGTACTTGGACTATCTAGGTTACCTAGCTGGCACATGAACTATCTACGTTACCTAGCAAGTTCTTGGAGTATGTAGGTTACCTACCGGGCTGTTGGACTATCTAGGATACCAAGCGGGCACTTGGACTATCTAGGTTAACTAACGGGCACTTGGACTATGTAGGTCCCCTAGCGGGCCCTTGGACTATGTAAATTCCCTAGCGGGTACTTGGACTATGTGGGTTTCCTGGCGGGCATTTGGACAATCTAGGTTACCTAACGGGCACTTGGACTATGTAGGTTCCCTAGCGGGCACTTGGATTATGTAGGTTCCCTATCGGGCACTTGGAGAATGTAGGTTAACTAGGGGGCACTAGGACTATGTAGGTTTCCTAGCGGGCCCTTATACTACCTAGGTTACCTAGCGGGCATTTGGACTATGTAGGCTCCCTAGCGGTCATTTGGACTATGTAGGCTCCCTAGCGGTCATTTGGACTATATAGATTACCTAGCGGGCACTTAGATATTGTAGGTTACCTAGCGGGCACTTGGACTATCTAGGTTTCCTAGCTGGCACATGAACTATCTACGTTACCTAGCGCGTACTTGGAGTATGTAGGTTACCTACCGGGCTGTTGGACTATCTTGGTTACCTAGCGGGCACTGGGACTATCTAGGTTAACTAACGGGGACTTGGACTATGTAGGTTCCCTAGCGGGCCCTTGGACTATGTAAGTTCCCTAGCGGGCACTTGGACTATGTGGGTTCACTAGCGGGCATTTGGACTATCTAGGTTACCTAACGGGCACTTGGACTGTGTAGGTTAACTAGCGGGCATTGGGACTATGTAGGTTACCTAGCGGGCACTTGGACTATGTATGTTCCCTATCGGGCATTTGGACTATGTAGGTTACCTAGCGGGCCCTTGGACTATATAGGTTACCTAGGGGGAACCTGGACAATGTAGGTTAACTAGTGGGCACTTGGACTATCTAGGTTACCTAGCAGGCACTAGGAATATATAGGTTAACTAGCGGGCACTTGAACTATGTAGATTAACTAGCGGCACTTGGACTGTCTACGTTAACTAGCGGGCCCTTGGACTATGTAGATTCCATAGCGGGCACTTGGACTATGTATGTTCCAGAGCGGGCAATTGGACTATGTAGGTTCCTTAGCAGTCACTTGGACTATGTAGGTTCCAGAGCGGGCACTTGGACTCTCTAGGTTACCTAGCGGGCACTTGTACTATGTAGGTTTATTAGCGGACACTTGGAAGATCTAGGTTAACTAGCGGGTACTTGGATTATGTAGGTTAACTAGCGGGCCCTTGAACTATGTAGATTAACTAGCGGCACTTGGACTATCTACATTAACTAGCGGGCCCTTGGACTATGTAGATTGCCTAGCGGGCACTTGGAATATGTAGGTTTCCTAGCGGGCACTTGGACTCTGTATGTTCCCTACGGACACTTGAACTATGTAAGTTAACTACCGGGCACTTGGACTATGTAGGTTAACTAGCGGGCCCTTGGACTATCTAGGTTACCTAGCGGGCACTTGGACTTCTAGGTTAACGAACGGGCACTTGGACTATGTATGTTGCATAGCGGGCAATTGGACTATCTAGGTTAGGTAACGGGCACTTGGACTATCTAGGTTTCTTATCGGGCACTTGGACGATCTAAGTTAACTAGCGTGCACTTGGACTATCTAGGTTTTTAGCGGGTACTTGGACTATGTAGGTTAACTAGCGGGCCCTTGGACTATGTAGATTAACTAGCGGCACTTGGACTATCTACGTTAACGAGCGGGCCCTTGGACTATGTAGATTCCCTAGCGGGCATTTGGACTATATAGATAACCTAGCAGGCACTTATACATTGTAGGTTACCTAGCGGCACAAGAACTATCTAGGTTACCTAGCTGGCACTTGAACTATCTACGTTATAGCGGGTTCTTGGAGTATGTAGGTTACCTAGAGGGCTGTGGGATTATCTAAGTTACCAAGCGGGCACTGGGACTATCTAGGTTAACTAACGGGAACTTGGACTATTTAGGTTCCCTAGCGGGCCCTTGGACTATGTAGGTTCTCAAGCGAGCACTTGGACTATGTGGGTTCCCTAGCGGGCATTTGGACTATGTAGGTTACCTCACGGGCACTTGGATTATGTAGGTTCCCTAGCGGGCACTTGGATTATGTAGGTTCCCTATCGAGCACTTGGATTATGTAGGTTAACAGTGGGCATTTGGACTATGTAGGTTACCTAGCGGGAACTTGGACTATGTAAGTTACCTAGCGGGCACTTGGACTATCTAGGTTACCTAAGGGGCACTTTGACTATCCAGGTTGCATATCGGGCACTTGGATTATGTAGGTTAACTAGCGAGCACTTGGACTCTAGGTTACCTAGTGGGCACTTGGAATATATAGGTTACCTAGCGGGCCCTTGGACTATGTAGGTTTCCTAGCGGGCACTTGGACTATCTAGGTTACCTAGCGAGAATTTGGACTATGTAGGTTACCTAGCGGGCACTTGGAATATCTAGGTTACTTAACGGGCACTTGGATGTCTAGGTTTCTTAGCGGCACTTGGACGATCTAGGTTAACTAGAGGGCACTTGGACTATCTAGGTTAACTAGCATACCTTTGACTACGTAGGTTAACTAGCGGGCCCTTGGACTATGTAGGATCCCTAGCCGGCACTTGGATTATGTAGGTTCCCTATCGGGCACATGGACTATGTAGGTTACCTAGCGGGCACTTGGACTATGTAGGATCCCTATCGGACATTTGGACTACTTAGGTTACCTAGCTGGCACTTGGACTATCTCGGTTAATTAGCGGACCTTGGACTACGTAGGTTAACTAGCGGGCCCTTGGACTATGTAGGTAAACTAGCGTGCACTTGGACTATCTAGGTTAACTAGCGGGCACTTGGATGATCAATGTTAACTAGCGGAACTTGGACTATCTAGGTTAGCTAACAGGCACTTGGACTAAGTACGTCCCCTAGTGGGCATTTGGACACTCTAGGTTAAGTAACGGTCACTAGGACTATCTAGGTTAACTAGCAGGCACTTGGACTATCTAGGTTACCTAGCTGGCACTAGGACTATGAAGGTTCCCTAGCGGGCACTAGGATTATCTAGATTACCTCGCGGGCACTTGGACTATGTAGGTCAACTAGCGGACACTTTGATTTTGTAGGTTCTGTATCGGGCACTTGACTATGTAGGTTAAGTAGAGGGCATTTGGACGATATAGGTTACCTAGCGGGCACTTGGACTATGTAGGTTCCCTATCGGGCACTTGAAAAATATAGGTTAACTAGGGGCACTAGGACTATGTAGGTTACCTAGCGGGCCCTTAGACTATCTAGGTTACCTAGCGGGCACTTGGACTATGTAGGCTCCCTAGCGGTTATTTGGACTATATAGATTACTTAGCGGGCACTTAGAATTTGTAGGTTACCTAGCGGGCACTTGCACTATCTAGGTTACCTAGCAGGCACTTGAACTATCTACGTTACCTAGCGGGTACTTGGAGTATGTAGGTTACCTACCGGGCTGTTGGACTATCTAGGTTGCCTAGCGGGCACTGGGACTATCTAGGTTAACTAACGGGCACTTGGACTATGTAGGTTCCCTAGCGGGCCCTTGGACTATGTAAGTTCCCGAGCGGGCACTTGGACTATGTGGGTTCCCTAGCGTACATTTGGACTATGTAGGTTACCTAACGGGCACTTGAACTATGTAGGTTCCCTAGCGGGTACTTGGATTATGTAGGTTCCCTATCGGGCATTTGGACTATGTAGGTTACCTAGCGGGCCCTTGGACTATCTAGGTTACCTAGGGGGAACCTGGACAATGTAGGTTAACTAGTGGGCACTTGGACTATCTAGGTTACCTAGCAGGCACTTGGACTATGTAGGTTAATTAGCGGGCACTTGCACTATCTAGGTTACCTAGCGGGCACTTGGACTATGTACGTTACCTAGCGGGCACTTGGACTATCTACGTTACCTAGCGGGCACTTGGAGTATGTACGTTACCTAGCGGGCACTTGAACTATGTACGTTTCCTAACGGGTACTTGGACTAGATAGGTTCCCTAGCGGGCACTTGGTCTTTCTGGGTTAACTAGCGGGCACTTGGACTATCTAGGTTTTCTAGCGGGCATTTGGACTATTAAGGCCCCTAGCGAGCATTTGGACTATATTGGTTACCTAGCGGGCACTTGGATTATTTAGGTTAACGAACGGGCACTTGGACTATGTAGGTTCCCTAGCGGGCACTTGGATTATGTAGGTTCCCTATCGGGCACTTGGACTATGTAGGTTAACAAGCGGGCATTTGGACTATGTAGGTTACCTAGCGGGCACTTGGACTATGTAGGTTCCCTATAGGGCATTTGGACTATGTAGGTTACCTAGCGGGCTCTTGGACTATCTAGGTTACCTAGGGGGAACCTGGACAATGTAGGTTAACTAGCGGGCACTTGGACTATCTAGGTTACCTAGAGGACACTTGGACTATGTACGTTCCCTAGCGGGCACTTGGACTATCTACGTTACCTAGCGGGCACTTGGACTATGTACGTTACCTAGCGGGCACTTGGACTATGTACGTTTCCTAGCGGGTACTTGGACTTGATAGGTTCCCTAGCGGGCCCTTGGACTATGTAAGTTCCCGAGCGGGCACTTGGACTATGTGGGTTCCCTAGCGTACATTTGGACTATGTAGGTTACCTAACGGGCACTTGAACTATGTAGGTTCCCTAGCGGGTACTTGGATTATGTAGGTTCCCTATCGGGCATTTGGACTATGTAGGTTACCTAGCGGGCCCTTGGACTATCTAGGTTACCTAGGGGGAACCTGGACAATGTAGGTTAACTAGTGGGCACTTGGACTATCTAGGTTACCTAGCAGGCACGTGGACTATGTAGGTTAACTAGTGGGCACTTGCACTATCTAGGTTACCTAGCGGGCACTTGGACTATGTACGTTCCCTAGCGGGCACTTGGACTATCTACGTTACCTAGCGGGCACTTGGAGTATGTACGTTACCTAGCGGGCACTTGAACTATGTACGTTTCCTAACGGGTACTTGGACTAGATAGGTTCCCTAGCGGGCACTTGGTCTTTCTGGGTTAACTAGCGGGCACTTGGACTATCTAGGTTTTCTAGCGGGCATTTGGACTATTAAGGCCCCTAGCGAGCATTTGGACTATATTGGTTACCTAGCGGGCACTTGGATTATGTAGGTTAACGAACGGGCACTTGGACTATGTAGGTTCCCTAGCGGGCACTTGGATTATGTAGGTTCCCTATCGGGCACTTGGACTATGTAGGTTAACAAGCGGGCATTTGGACTATGTAGGTTACCTAGCGGGCACTTGGACTATGTAGGTTCCCTATAGGGCATTTGGACTATGTAGGTTACCTAGCGGGCTCTTGGACTATCTAGGTTACCTAGGGGGAACCTGGACAATGTAGGTTAACTAGCAGGCACTTGGACTATCTAGGTTACCTAGAGGACACGTGGACTATGTACGTTCCCTAGCGGGCACTTGGACTATGTACGTTACCTAGCGGGCACTTGGACTATGTACGTTACCTAGCGGGCACTTGGACTATGTACGTTTCCTAGCGGGTACTTGGACTAGATAGGTTCCCTAGCGGGCACTTGGTCTATCTACGATAACTAGCGGGCACTATGACTATCTAGGTTAACTAGCGAGCACTTGGACTATCTAGGTTAACTAGCAGGCATTTGGACTATTAGGGCCCCTAGCTGGCATTTAGACTATATTGGTTACCTTGCGGGCACTTGGACTATGTAGGTTAACGAACGGGCACTTGGACTATGTAGGTAACCTAGTGGACACTTAAATTGTCTAGGTTACCTAGCGGGCACTTGAACGATCTAGGTTAACTAGCGGGTACTTGGACTATGTAGGTTAACTAGCGGTCCCTTGGACTATGTAGATTAACTAGCGGCACTTGGACTATCTACGTTAACTAGCGGGCCCTTGAACTATGTAGATTCTCTAGGGGGAACTTGGACTATGTATGTTCCAGCGCGGGCACTTGGACTATATAGGTTCCCTAGCAGGCACTTGGACTATGTAGGTTCCAGAGCGGGCACTTGGACTAACTAGATTCCCTAGCGGGCACTTGTACTATGTAGGTTAACTAGCTTACACTTGGACGATCTAGGTTAACTAGCGGGTACTTGGACTATGTAGGTTAACTAGCGGGCCCTTGAACTATGTAGATTAACTAGCGTAACTTGGACTATCTACATTAACTAGCGGGTCCTTGGACTATGTAGATTCCCTAGCGGGCACTTGGACAATGTATGTTCCCTAGCGGGCACTTGGACTATGTATGTTCCCTATGGACCCTTGAACTATGTAAGTTAACTACCGGGCACTTGGACTATGTAGGTTAACTAGCGGGCCCTTGGACTATGTAGGTTACCTTGCTGGCACTTGGACTCTGTAGGTAACCTAGCGGGCACTTGGACTTCTAGGTTAACGAACGGGCACTTGGACTATGTATGTTGCATAGCGGGCAATGGGACTATCTAGTTTAGGTAACGGGCACTTCGACTATCTAGGTTACCTAGCGGGAACTTGGACTATGTAGGTTACCTAGCAGGCACTTGGACTATCTAGGTTACTTAACGGGCACTTGGATGTCTAGGTTTCTTAGCGGGCACTTGGACGATCTAGGTTAACTAGAGGGCACTTGGACTATCTAGGTTAACTAGCGTACACTTGGACTATCTAGGTTAACTAGCGGGCACTTGGATGATCAATGTTAACTAGCGGGCACCTGGACTATCTAGGTTAGCTAACGGGCACTTGGACTAAGTACGTCCCCTAGTGGACACTTGGACACTCTAGGTTAACTAATGGGCACTAGGACTATCTAGGTTAACTAGCGGGCACTTGGACGATCTAGGTTAACTAGTGGGCACTTGGACCATCCAAGTTAACAAGTGAGTCCTTGGACTATGTAGGTTAACTAGTGGGCACTTGGACTATATAGGTTACCTAGAGGGCACTTGGACTATGCAGGTTACCTAGTGGGCACTTGGACTATCTAGGTTAACGAACGGGCACTTGGAATATGCAGGTAACCTAGCGGGCACTTGGACAGTCTAGGTTACCTAGCGGGCACTTGGACTTCTAGGTTAACGAACGGGCACTTGGACTATGTAGGTTGCTTAGCGGGCACTTGGACTATCTAGGTTAGGTAACGGGCACTTTGACTATCTAGGTTATATAGCAGGCACTTGGACTATGTAGGCTAACTAGCGAGCACTTGGACTCTAGGTTCCGTAGCGGGCACTTAGACTATCTAGGTTACCTAGCGGGCCCTTGGACTATGTAGGTTTCCTAGCGGGCACTTGGACTATCTAGGTTAACGAACGGGCACTTGGACTATGTAGGTAACCTAGCGGGCACTTGGACAGTGTAGGTTACCTAGCGTGCAGTTGGACTATCTAGGTTAACGAAAGGGCACTTGGACTATGTAGGATCCCTATCGGACATCTGGACTACTTAGGTTACCTAGCGGGCACTTGGACTATCTAGGTTAACTAGCGGGCACATGGACGATCTAGGTTAACTAGAGGGCACTTGGACTATCTAGGTTAACTAGCGTGTACTTGGACTATCTAGGTTAACTAGCAGGTACTTGGATGATCACTGTTAACTAGCGGGCATTTGGACTATCTAGGTTAGCTAACGGGCATTGGACTAAGTACATCCCCAAGTGGGCACTTGGACACACTAGGTTAACTAACGGGCAATAGGACTATCTAGGTTAACTAGCGGACACTTGGACCATCTAGGTTACGTAGCTGGCACTTGGACTATATAGGTTACCTAGAGGGCACTTGGACTATGCAGGTTACCTAGTGGGCACTTGGACTATGCAGGTTACCTAGTGGGCACTTGGACTATCTAGGTTAACGAACGGGCACTTGGAATATGCAGGTAACCTAGCGGGCACTTGGACTGTCTAGGTTACCTAGCGGGCACTTGGACTTCTAGGTTAACGAACGGGCACTTGAACTATGTAGGTTGCTTAGCGGGCACTTGGACTATCTAGGTTAGGTAACGGGCACTTTGAGTATCTAGGTTACCTAGCGGGAACTTGGACAATGTAAGTTACCTAGCGGGCACTTGGACTATCTAGGTTACCTAACGGGCACTTTGACTATCTAGGTTATATAGCGGGCACTTGGACTATGTAGGTTAACTAGCGGGCCCATTGACACTGTTGGTTAACTAGCGGGCACTTGGACGATCTAGGTTAACTATGGGGCCCTTGGATTATCTAGGTTACCTAGCGGGCACTTGGACTATGTAGGTTCCCTAGGGGGCATTTGGACTATATAGATAACCTAGCGGGCCCTTAGACTTTGTAGGTTACCTAGCGGGCCCTTGGACTATGTAGTTTAACTAGCGGGCCCTTGGACTATGTAGGTTACCTAGCGGGCAATTGGACGATCTAGGTTAACTAGCGGTTACTTGGACTATCTACGTTAACTAGCGGGCCCTTGGACTATGTAGATTCCCAGCGGGTATTTGGACTATATAGATAATCTAGCGGGCACTTAGACTTTGTAGGTTACCTAGCGGGCACTTGGTCTATCTAGGTTACCTAGCTGGCACATGAACTATCTACGTTACCTAGCGGGTTCTTGGAGTATGTAGGTTACCTACCGGGCTGTTGGACTATCTAGGTTACCAAGCGGGCACTTGGACTATCTAGGTTAACTAACGGGCACTTGGACTATGTAGGTTCCCTAGAGGGCCCTTGGACTATGTAAATTCCCTAGCGGGCACTTGGACTATGTGGGTTTCCTGGAGGGCATTTGGACTATCTAGGTTACCTAAGGGGCACTTGGACTATGTAGGTTCCCTAGCGGGCACTTGGATTATGTAGGTTCCCTATCGGGCACTTGGACTATGTAGGTTACCTAGCGGGCACTTGGACTATGTAGGTTAACTATCGGGCACTTGGAGAATGTAGGTTAACTAGGGGGCACTAGGACTATGTAGGTTTCCTAGCGGGCCCTTGTACTACCTAGGTTACCTAGCGGGCAATTGGACTTTGTAGGCTCCCTAGCGGTCATTTGGACTATATAGATTACCTAGAGGGCACTTAGATATTGTAGGTTACCTAGCGGGCACTTGTCTATCTAGGTTACCTAGCAGGCACTTGGACTATGTAGGTTAACTAGCGTGCCCTTGGACTATGTAGATTAACTAGCGGCACTTGGACTATCGACATTAACTAGCGGGCCCTTGGACAATGTAGATTCCCTAGCGGGCACTTGGACTATGTATGTTCCAGCGTGGGCACTTGGACTATGTAGGTTCCCTAGCAGGCACTTGGACTATGTAGGTTCCAGAACGGGCACTTGGACTAACTAGAATCCCTAGCGGGCACTTGTACTATGTAGGTTAACTAGCGGACACTTGGACGATCTAGGTTAACTAGCGGGTACTTGGACTATGTAGGTTAACTAGCGAGCCCTTAAACTATGTAGACTAACTAGCGGAACTTGGACTATGTATGTTCCTAGCGGGCACTTGGACTATGTATGTTCCCTATGGACACTTGAACTATGTAAGTTAAGTACCGGGCACTTGGACTATGTAGGTTAACTAGCGTGCCCTTGGACTATGTAGGTTACCTATCGGGCACTTGGACTATGTAGGTAACCTAGCGGGCACTTGGATTATGTAGGTTCCCTATCGGGCACTTGGACTATGTAGGTTAACTAGCGAGCATTGGGACTATGTAGGATACCTAGCGGGCACTTGGACTATGTAGGTTCCTATCGGGCATTTGGACTATGTAGGTTACCTAGCGGGCCCTTGGACTATCTAGGTTACCTAGGGGGAACCTGGACAATGTAGGTTAACTAGTGGGCACTTGGACTATCTAGGTTACCTAGCAGGCATTTGGACTATGTAGGTTAACTAGCGGGCCCTTGAACTATGTAGATTAACTAGCGGAACTTGGACTATGTATGTTCCCTAGCGGGCACTTGGACTATGTATGTTCCCTATGGATACTTGAACTATGGAAGTTAACTACCGGGCACTTGGACTATGTAGGTTAACTAGCGGGCCCTTGGACTATGTATGTTACCTAGCGGGCACTTGGACTATGTAGGTAACCTAGCGGGCACTTGGACTATGTATGTGGCATAGCGGGCACTTGGAGTTCTAGGTTAACGAATGAGCACTTGGACTATATATGTTGCATAGCGGGCAATTGGACTATCTAGGTTAGGTAACGGGCACTTGGACTATCTAGGTTACCTAGCGGGATTTTGGACTATGTAGGTTCCCTAGCGGGCACTTGGACTATCTAGGTTACTTAACGGGCACTTGGATGTCTAGGTTTCTTAGCGGCACTTGGACGATCTAGGTTAACTAGAGGGCACTTGGACTATCTAGGTTAACTAGCGTACACTTGGACTATCTAGGTTAACTAGCGGGCACTTGGATGATCAATGTTAACTAGCGGGCACTTGGACTATCTAAGTTAGCTAACGGGCATTTGGACTAAGAACGTCCCCTAGTGGGCACTTGGACACTCTAGGTTAACTAACGGGCACTAGGATTATCTAGGTTAACTAGCGGGCGCTTGGACGATCTAGGTTAACTAGCGGGCACTTGGACTATCAAAGTTAACAAGTGAGCCCTTGGACTATGTAGGTTAACTAGCGGGCCCTTGGACTATCTAGGTTACCTAGCGCGCACTTGGACTATATAGGTCAACTAGCGGGTCCTTAGAATATCTAGGTTAGCTAAATGGCACTTAGACTATGTAGGTTGACTAGCGGACACTTGCACGATCTAGGTTAACTAGCGGGCTCTTGCACTATGTAGGTTAACTAGCGGGCCCATTGACACTGTTGGTTAACTAGCGGGCACTTGGACGATCTAGGTTAACTAGCGGGCACTTGGACTATATAGGTTAACTAGCGGGCACTTGGATTAACTAGGTTACCTAGTGGGCACTTGGACTATGTAGGTTCCCTAGGGGGCATTTGGACTATATAGATAACCTAGCCGGCCCTTAGACTTTGTAGGTTACCTAGTGGGCCCTTGGACTATGTAGGTTAACTAGCGGGCCCTTGGACTATGTAGGTTACCTAGCGGGCACTTGGACGATCTAGGTTAACAAGCGGGTACTTGGACTATGTAGGTTAACTAGCGGGCCCTTGGACTATGTAGATTAACTAGCGGCACTTGGACTATCTACGTTAACTAGCGGGCCCTTGGACTATGTAGATTCGCTAGCGGGCATTTGGACTATATAGAAAATCTAGCGGGCACTTAGACTTTGTAGGTTACCTAGCGGGTACTTGGACTATCTAGGTTACCTAGCTGGCACATGAACTATCTACGTTACCTAGCAAGTTCTTGGAGTATGTAGGTTACCTACCAGGCTGTTGGACTATCTAGGTTACCAAGCGGGCACTTGGACTATCTAGGTTAACTAACGGGCCCTTGGACTATGTAAATTCCCTAGTGGGTACTTGGACTATGTGGGTTTCCTGGCGGGCATTTGGACTATCTAGGTTACCTAACGGGCACTTGGACTATGTAGGTTCCCTAGCGGGCACTTGGATTATGTAGGTTCCCTATCGGGCACTTGGAGAATGTAGGTTAACTAGGGGGCATTAGGACTATGTAGGTTTCCTAGCGGGCCCTTATACTACCTAGGTTACCTAGCGGGCATTTGGACTATGTAGGCTCCCTAGCGGTCATTTGGACTATGTAGGCTCCCTAGCGGTCATTTGGACTATATAGATTACCTAGCGGGCACTTAGATATTGTAGGTTACCTAGCGGGCACTTGGACTATCTAGGTTTCCTAGCTGGCACATGAACTATCTACGTTACCTAGCGCGTACTTGGAGTATGTAGGTTACCTATCGGGCTGTTGGACTATCTTGGTTACCTAGCGGGCACTGGGAATATCTAGGTTAACTAACGGGGACTTGGACTATGTAGGTTCCCTAGCGGGCCCTTGGACTATGTAAGTTCCCTAGCGGGCACTTGGACTATGTGGGTTCACTAGCGGGCATTTGGACTATCTAGGTTACCTAACGGGCACTTGGACTGTGTAGGTTAACTAGCGGGCATTGGGACTATGTAGGTTACCTAGCGGGCACTTGGACTATGTATGTTCCCTATCGGGCATTTGGACTATGTAGGTTACCTAGCGGGCCCTTGGACTATATAGGTTACTAGGGGGAACATGGACAATGTAGGTTAACTAGTGGGCACTTGGACTATCTAGGTTACCTAGCAGGCACTAGGAATATATAGGTTAACTAGCGGGCACTTGAACTATGTAGATTAACTAGCGGCACTTGGACTGTCTACGTTAACTAGCGGGCCCTTGGACTATGTAGATTCCATAGCGGGCACTTGGACTATGTATGTTCCAGAGCGGGCAATTGGACTATGTAGGTTCCTTAGCAGTCACTTGGACTATGTAGGTTCCAGAGCGGGCACTTGGACTATCTAGGTTACCTAGCGGGCACTTGTACTATGTAGGTTTATTAGCGGACACTTGGAAGATCTAGGTTAACTAGCGGGTACTTGGATTATGTAGGTTAACTAGCGGGCCATTGAACTATGTAGATTAACTAGCGGCACTTGGACTATCTACATTAACTAGCGGGCCCTTGGACTATGTAGATTGCCTAGCGGGCACTTGGAATATGTAGGTTTCCTAGCGGGCACTTGGACTCTGTATGTTCCCTACGGACACTTGAACTATGTAAGTTAACTACCGGGCACTTGGACTATGTAGGTTAACTAGCGGGCCCTTGGACTATCTAGGTTACCTAGCGGGCACTTGGACTTCTAGGTTAACGAACGGGCACTTAGACTATGTATGTTGCATAGCGGGCAATTGGACTATCTAGGTTAGGTAACGGGCACTTGGACTATCTAGGTTTCTTATCGGGCACTTGGACGATCTAAGTTAACTAGAGGGCACTTGGACTATCTAGGTTAACTAGCGTGCACTTGGACTATCTAGGTTTTTAGCGGGTACTTGGACTATGTAGGTTAACTATCGGGCCCTTGGACTATGTAGATTAACTAGCGGCACTTGGACTATCTACGTTAACGAGCGGGCCCTTGGACTATGTAGATTCCCTAGCGGGCATTTGGACTATATAGATAACCTAGCAGGCACTTAGACTTTGTAGGTTACCTAGCGGCACAAGAACTATCTAGGTTACCTAGCTGGCACTTGAACTATCTACGTTATAGCGCGTTCTTGGAGTATGTAGGTTACCTAGAGGGCTGTGGGATTATCTAAGTTACCAAGCGGGCACTGGGACTATCTAGGTTAACTAACGGGAACTTGGACTATTTAGGTTCCCTAGCGGGCCCTTGGACTATGTAGGTTCTCAAGCGAGCACTTGGACTATGTGGGTTCCCTAGCGGGCATTTGGACTATGTAGGTTACCTCACGGGCACTTGGATTATGTAGGTTCCCTAGCGGGCACTTGGATTATGTAGGTTCCCTATCGAGCACTTGGATTATGTAGGTTAACAGTGGGCATTTGGACTATGTAGGTTACCTAGCGGGAACTTGGACAATGTAAGTTACCTAGCGGGCACTTGGACTATCTAGGTTACCTAAGGGGCACTTTGACTATCTAGGTTGCATAGCGGGCACTTTGATTATGTAGGTTAACTAGCGAGCACTTGGACTCTAGGTTACCTAGTGGGCACTTGGAATATATAGGTTACCTAGCGGGCCCTTGGACTATGTAGGTTTCCTAGCGGGCACTTGGACTATCTAGGTTACCTAGCGAGAATTTGGACTATGTAGGTTCCCTATCGGGCACATGGACTATGTAGGTTACCTAGCGGGCACTTGGACTATGTAGGATCCCTATCGGACATTTGGACTACTTAGGTTACCTAGCGGGCACTTGGACTATCTAGGTTAATTAGCGGACCTTGGACTACGTAGGTTAACTAGCGGGCCCTTGGACTATGTAGGTAAACTAGCGTGCACTTGGACTATCTAGGTTAACTAGCGGGCACTTGGATGATCAATGTTAACTAGCGGCACTTGGACTATCTAGGTTAGCTAACAGGCACTTGGACTAAGTACGTCCCCTAGTGGGCATTTGGACACTCTAGGTTAAGTAACGGTCACTAGGACTATCTAGGTTAACTAGCAGGCACTTGGACTATCTAGGTTACCTAGCTGGCACTAGGACTATCAAGGTTCCCTAGCGGGCACTAGGATTATCTAGATTACCTCGCGGGCACTAGGATTATCTAGATTACCTCGCGGGCACTTGGACTATGTAGGTCAACTAGCGGACACTTTGATTTTGTAGGTTCTGTATCGGGCACTTGACTATGTAGGTTAAGTAGAGGGCATTTGGACGATATAGGTTACCTAGCGGGCACTTGGACTATGTAGGTTCCCTATCGGGCACTTGAAAAATGTAGGTTAACTAGGGGGCACTAGGACTATGTAGGTTACCTAGAGGGCCCTTAGACTATCTAGGTTACCTAGCGGGCACTTGGACTATGTAGGCTCCCTAGCGGTTATTTGGACTATATAGATTACTTAGCGGGCACTTAGAATTTGTAGGTTACCTAGCGGGCACTTGCACTATCTAGGTTACCTAGCGGGTACTTGGAGTATGTAGGTTACCTACCGGGCTGTTGGACAATCTAGGTTACCTAGCGGGCACTTGGACTATCTAGGTTACCTAGCGGGCACTGGGACTATCTAGGTTAACTAACGGGCACTTGGACTATGTAGGTTCCCTAGCGGGCCCTTGGACTATGTAAGTTCCCGAGCGGGCACTTGGACTATGTGGGTTCCCTAGCGTACATTTGGACTATGTAGGTTACCTAACGGGCACTTGAACTATGTAGGTTCCCTAGCGGGTACTTGGATTATGTAGGTTCCCTATCGGGCATTTGGACTATGTAGGTTACCTAGCGGGCCCTTGGACTATCTAGGTTACGTAGGGGGAACCTGGACAATGTAGGTTAACTAGTGGGCACTTGGACTATCTAGGTTACCTAGCAGGCACTTGGACTATGTACGTTCCCTAGCGGGCACTTGGACTATCTACGTTACCTAGCGGGCACTTGGAGTATGTACGTTACCTAGCGGGCACTTGAACTATGTACGTTTCCTAACGGGTACTTGGACTAGATAGGTTCCCTAGCGGGCACTTGGTCTTTCTGGGTTAACTAGCGGGCACTTGGACTATCTAGGTTTTCTAGCGGGCATTTGGACTATTAAGGCCCCTAGCGAGCATTTGGACTATATTGGTTACCTAGCGGGCACTTGGATTATTTAGGTTAACGAACGGGCACTTGGACTATGTAGGTTCCCTAGCGGGCACTTGGATTATGTAGGTTCCCTATCGGGCACTTGGACTATGTAGGTTAACAAGCGGGCATTTGGACTATGTAGGTTACCTAGCGGGCACTTGGACTATGTAGGTTCCCTATAGGGCATTTGGACTATGTAGGTTACCTAGCGGGCTCTTGGACTATCTAGGTTACCTAGGGGGAACCTGGAAAATGTAGGTTAACTAGCGGGCACTTGGACTATCTAGGTTACCTAGAGGACACTTGGACTATGTACGTTCCCTAGCGGGCACTTGGACTATCTACGTTACCTAGCGGGCACTTGGACTATGTACGTTACCTAGCGGGCACTTGGACTATGTACGTTTCCTAGCGGGTACTTGGACTAGATAGGTTCCCTAGCGGGCACTTGGTCTATCTACGATAACTAGCGGGCACTAGGACTATCTAGGTTAACTAGCGGACACATGGACGATCTAGGTTAACTAGAGGGCACTTGGACTATCTACGTTAACTAGCGTGTACTTGGACTATCTAGGTTAACTAGCGGGTACTTGGATGATCACTGTTAACTAGCGGGCACTTGGACTATCTAGGTTAGCTAACGGGCACTTGGACTAAGTACGTCCCCAAGTGGGCACTTGGACACACTAGGTTAACTAACGGGCAATAGGACTATCTAGGTTAACTAGCGGACACTTGGACCATCTAGGTTACGTAGCTGGCACTTGGACTATATAGGTTACCTAGAGGGCACTTGGACTATGCAGGTTACCTAGTGGGCACTTGGACTATGTAGGTTACCTAGTGGGCACTTGGACTATCTAGGTTAACGAACGGGCACTTAGAATATGCAGGTTACCTAGCGGGCACTTGGACTGTCTAGGTTACCTAGCGGGCACTTGGACTTCTAGGTTAACGAACGGGCACTTGAACTATGTAGGTTGCTTAGCGGGCACTTGGACTATCTAGGTTAGGTAACGGGCACTTTGAGTATCTAGGTTACCTAGCGGGAACTTGGACAATGTAATTTACCTAGCGGGCACTTGGACTATCTAGGTTACCTAACGGGCACTTTGACTATCTAGGTTATATAGCGGGCACTTGGACTATGTAGGTTAACTAGCGGGCCCATTGACACTGTTGGTTAACTAGCGGGCACTTGGACGATCTAGGTTAAGTATGGCGCCCTTGGATTATCTAGGTTACCTAGCGGGCACTTGGACTATGTAGGTTCCCTAGGGGGCATTTGGACTATATAGATAACCTAGCGGGTCCTTAGACTTTGTAGGTTACCTAACGGGCCCTTGGACTATGTAGGTTAACTAGCGGGCCCTTGGACTATGTAGGTTACCTAGCGGGCAATTGGACGATCTAGGTTAACTAGCGGTTACTTGGACTATCTACGTTAACTAGCGGGCCCTTGGACTATGTAGATTCCCAGCGGGTATTTGGACTATATAGATAATCTAGCGGGCACTTAGACTTTGTAGGTTACCTAGCGGGCACTTGGTCTATCTAGGTTACCTAGCTGGCACATGAACTATCTATGTTACCTAGCGGGTTCTTGGAGTATGTAGGTTACCTACCGGGCTGTTGGACTATCTAGGTTACCAATCGGGCACTTGGACTATCTAGGTTAACTAACGGGCACTTGGACTATGTAGGTTCCCTAGAGGGCCCTTGGACTATGTAAATTCCCTAGCGAGCACTTGGACTATGTGGGTTTCCTGGCGGGCATTTGGACTATCTAGGTTACCTAACGGGCACTTGGACTATGTAGGTTCCCTAGCGGGCACTTGGATTATGTAGGTTCCCTATCGGGCACTTGGACTATGTAGGTTACCTAGCGGGCACTTGGACTATGTAGGTTAACTATCGGGCACTTGGAGAATGTAGGTTAACTAGGGGGCACTAGGACTATGTAGGTTTCCTAGCGGGCCCTTGTACTACCTAGGTTACCTAGCGGGCAATTGGACTATGTAGGCTCCCTAGTGGTCATTTGGACTATATAGATTACCTAGAGGGCACTTAGATATTGTAGGTTACCTAGCGGGCACTTGTCTATCTAGGTTACCTAGCAGGCACTTGGACTATGTAGGTTAACTAGCGGGCCCTTGGACTATGTAGATTAACTAGCGGCACTTGGACTATCGACATTAACTAGCGGGCCCTTGGACAATGTAGATTCCCTAGCGGGCACTTGGACTATGTATGTTCCAGCGTGGGCACTTGGACTATGTAGGTTCCCTAGCAGGCACTTGGAGTATGTAGGTTCCAGAACGGGCACTTGGACTAACTAGAATCCCTAGCGGGCACTTGTACTATGTAGGTTAACTAGCGGACACTTGGACGATCTAGGTTAACTAGCGGGTACTTGGACTATGTAGGTTAACTAGCGAGCCCTTAAACTATGTAGACTAACTAGCGGAACTTGGACTATGTATGTTCCTAGCGGGCACTTGGACTATGTATGTTCCCTATGGACACTTGAACTATGTAAGTTAAGTACCGGGCACTTGGACTATGTAGGTTAACTAGCGTGCCCTTGGACTATGTAGGTTACCTATCGGGCACTTGGACTATGTAGGTAACCTAGCGGGCACTTGGATTATGTAGGTTCCCTATCGGGCACTTGGACTATGTAGGTTAACTAGCGAGCATTGGGACTATGTAGGATACCTAGCGGGCACTTGGACTATGTAGGTTCCTATCGGGCATTTGGACTATGTAGGTTACCTAGCGGGCCCTTGGACTATCTAGGTTACCTAGGGGGAACCTGGACAATGTAGGTTAACTAGTGGGCACTTGGACTATCTAGGTTACCTAGCAGGCACTTGGACTATGTAGGTTAACTAGCGGGCCCTTGAACTATGTCGATTAACTAGCGGAACTTGGACTATGTATGTTCCCTAGCGGGCACTTGGACTATGTATGTTCCCTATGGATACTTGAACTATGGAAGTTAACTACCGGGCACTTGGACTATGTAGGTTAACTAGCGGGCCCTTGGACTATGTATGTTACCTAGCGGGCACTTGGACTATGTAGGTAACCTAGCGGGCACTTGGACTATGTATGTGGCATAGCGGGCACTTGGAGTTCTAGGTTAACGAATGAGCACTTGGACTATATATGTTGCATAGCGGGCAATTGGACTATCTAGGTTAGGTAACGGGCACTTGGACTATCTAGGTTACCTAGCGGGATTTTGGACTATGTAGGTTCCCTAGCGGGCACTTGGACTATCTAGGTTACTTAACGGGCACTTGGATGTCTAGGTTTCTTAGCGGCACTTGGACGATCTAGGTTAACTAGAGGGCACTTGGACTATCTAGGTTAACTAGCGTACACTTGGACTATCTAGGTTAACTAGCGGGCACTTGGATGATCAATGTTAACTAGCGGTCACTTGGACTATCTAAGTTAGCTAACGGGCATTTGGACTAAGAACGTCCCCTAGTGGGCACTTGGACACTCTAGGTTAACTAACGGGCACTAGGATTATCTAGGTTAACTAGCGGGCGCTTGGACGATCTAGGTTAACTAGCGGGCACTTGGACTATCAAAGTTAACAAGTGAGCCCTTGGACTATCAAAGTTAACAAGTGAGCCCTTGGACTATGTAGGTTAACTAGCGGGCCCTTGGACTATCTAGGTTACCTAGCGCGCACTTGGACTATATAGGTCAACTAGCGGGTCCTTAGAATATCTAGGTTAGCTAAATGGCACTTGGACTATGTATGTTAACTAGCGGACAATTGCACGATCTAGGTTAACTAGCGGGCTCTTGCACTATGTAGGTTAACTAGCGGGCCCATTGACACTGTTGGTTAACTAGCGGGCACTTGGACGATCTAGGTTAACTAGCGGGCACTTGGACAATATAGGTTAACTAGCGGGCACTTGGATTAACTACTTTGCCTAGTGGGCACTTGGACTATGTAGGTTCCCTAGGGGGCATTTGGACTATATAGATAACCTAGCCGGCCCTTAGGCTTTGTAGGTTACCTAGTGGGCCCTTGGACTATGTAGGTTAACTAGCGGGCCCTTGGACTATGTAGGTTACCTAGCGGGCACTTGGACGATCTAGGTTAACAAGCGGGTACTTGGACTATGTAGGTTAACTAGCGGGCCCTTGGACTATGTAGATTAACTAGCAGCACTTGGACTATCTACGTTAACTAGCGGGCCCTTGGACTATGTAGATTCCCTAGCGGGCATTTGGACTATATAGAAAATCTAGCGGGCACTTAGACTTTGTAGGTTACCTAGCGGGTACTGGACTATCTAGGTTACCTAGCTGGCACATGAACTATCTACGTTACCTAGCAAGTTCTTGGAGTATGTAGGTTACCTACCGGGCTGTTGGACTATCTAGGTTACCAAGCGGGCACTTGGACTATCTAGGTTAACTAACGGGCACTTGGACTATGTAGGTTCCCTAGCGGGCCCTTGGACTATGTAAATTCCCTAGCGGGCACTTGGACTATGTGTGTTTCCTGGCGGGCATTTGGACTATCTAGGTTGCCTAACGGGCACTTGGACTATGTAGGTTCCCTAGCGGGCACTTGGATTATGTAGGTTCCCTATCGGGCACTTGGAGAATGTAGGTTAACTAGGGGGCACTAGGACTATGTAGGTTTCCTAGCGGGCCCTTATATTACCTAGGTTACCTAGCGGGCATTTGGACTATGTAGGCTCCCTAGCGGTCATTTGGACTATGTAGGCTCCCTAGCGGTCATTTGGACTATATAGATTACCTAGCGGGCACTTAGATATTGTAGGTTACCTAGTGGGCACTTGGACTATCTAGGTTTCCTAGCTGGCACATGAACTATCTACGTTACCTAGCGCGTACTTGGAGTATGTAGGTTACCTACCGGGCTGTTGGACTATCTTGGTTACCTAGCGGGCACTGGGAATATCTAGGTTAACTAACGGGGACTTGGACTATGTAGGTTCCCTAGCGGGCCCTTGGACTATGTAATTTCCCTAGCGGGCACTTGGACTATGTGGGTTCACTAGCGGGCATTTGGACTATCTAGGTTACCTAACGGGCACTTGGACTATGTAGGTTAACTAGCGGGCATTGGGACTATGTAGGTTACCTAGCGGGCACTTGGACTATGTATGTTCCCTATCGGGCATTTGGACTATGTAGGTTACCTAGCGGGCCCTTGGACTATATAGGTTACCTAGGGGGAACCTGGACAATGTAGGTTAACTAGTGGGCACTTGGACTATCTAGGTTACCTAGCAGGCACTAGGAATATATAGGTTAACTAGCGGGCACTTGAACTATGTAGATTAACTAGCGGCACTTGGACTGTCTATGTTAACTAGCGGGCCCTTGGACTATGTAGATTCCATTGCGGGCACTTGGACTATGTATGTTCCAGAGCGGGCAATTGGACTATGTAGGTTCCTTAGCAGTCACTTGGACTATGTAGGTTCCAGAGCGGGCACTTGGACTATCTAGGTTCCCTAGCGGGCACTTGTACTATGTAGGTTTATTAGCGGACACTTGGACGATCTAGGTTAACTAGCGGGTACTTGGATTATGTAGGTTAACTAGCGGGCCCTTGAACTATGTAGATTAACTAGCGGCACTTGGACTATCTACATTAACTAGCGGGCCCTTGGACTATGTAGATTGCCTAGCGGGCACTTGGAATATGTAGGTTTCCTAGCGGGCACTTGGACTCTGTATGTTCCCTACGGACACTTGAACTATGTAAGTTAACTACCGGGCACTTGGACTATGTAGGTTAACTAACGGGCCCTTGGACTATCTAGGTTACCTAGCGGGCACTTGGACTTCTAGGTTAACGAACGGGCACTTGGACTATGTATGTTGCATAGCGGGCAATTGGACTATCTAGGTTAGGTAACGGGCACTTGGACTATCTAGGTTTCTTATCGGGCACTTGGACGATCTAAGTTAACTAGAGGGCACTTGGACTATCTAGGTTAACTAGCGTGCACTTGGACTATCTAGGTTTTTAGCGGGTACTTGGACTATGTAGGTTAACTAGCGAGCCCTTGGACTATGTAGATTAACTAGCGGCACTTCGACTATCTACGTTAACGAGCGGGCCCTTGGACTATGTAGATTCCCTAGCGGGCATTTGGACTATATAGATAACCTAGCAGGCACTTAGACTTTGTAGGTTACCTAGCTGGCACTTGAATTATCTACGTTATAGCGGGTTCTTGGAGTATGTAGGTTACCTAGAGGGCTGTGGGATTATCTAAGTTACCAAGCGGGCACTGGGACTATCTAGGTTAACTAACGGGAACTTGGACTATTTAGGTTCCCTAGCGGGCCCTTGGACTATGTAGGTTCTCAAGCGAGCACTTGGACTATGTGGGTTCCCTAGCGGGCATTTGGACTATGTAGGTTACCTCACGGGCACTTGGATTATGTAGGTTCCCTAGCGGGCACTTGGATTATGTAGGTTCCCTATCGAGCACTTGGATTATGTAGGTTAACAGTGGGCATTTGGACTATGTAGGTTACCTAGCGGGAACTTGGACAATGTAAGTTACCTAGCGGGCACTTGGACTATCTAGGTTACCTAAGGGGCACTTTGACTATCTAGGTTGCATAGCGGGCACTTGGATTATGTAGGTTAACTAGCGAGCACTTGGACTCTAGGTTACCTAGTGGGCACTTGGAATATATAGGTTACCTAGCGGGCCCTTGGACTATGTAGGTTTCCTAGCGGGCACTTGGACTATCTAGGTTACCTAGCGAGAATTTGGACTATGTAGGTTACCTAGCGGGCACTTGGAATATCTAGGTTACTTAACGGGCACTTGGATGTCTAGGTTTCTTAGCGGCACTTGGACGATCTAGGTTAACTAGAGGGCACTTGGACTATCTAGGTTAACTAGCATACCTTTGACTACGTAGGTTAACTAGCGGGCCCTTGGACTATGTAGGATCCCTAGCGGGCACTTGGATTATGTAGGTTCCCTATCGGGCACATGGACTATGTAGGTTACCTAGCGGGCACTTGGACTATGTAGGATCCCTATCGGACATTTGGACTACTTAGGTTACCTAGCGGGCACTTGGACTATCTAGGTTAATTAGCGGACCTTGGACTACGTAGGTTAACTAGCGGGCCCTTGGACTATGTAGGTAAACTAGCGTGCACTTGGACTATCTAGGTTAACTAGCGGGCACTTGGATGATCAATGTTAACTAGCGGCACTTGGACTATCTAGGTTAGCTAACAGGCACTTGGACTAAGTACGTCCCCTAGTGGGCATTTGGACACTCTAGGTTAAGTAACGGTCACTAGGACTATCTAGGTTAACTAGCAGGCACTTGGACTATCTAGGTTACCTAGCTGGCACTAGGACTATGAAGGTTCCCTAGCGGGCACTAGGATTATCTAGATTACCTCGCGGGCACTTGGACTATGTAGGTCAACTAGCGGACACTTTGATTTTGTAGGTTCTGTATCGGGCACTTGACTATGTAGGTTAAGTAGAGGGCATTTGGACGATATATGTTGCCTAGCGGGCACTTGGACTATGTAGGTTCCCTATCGGGCACTTGAAAAATGTAGGTTAACTAGGGGGCACTAGGACTATGTAGGTTACCTAGCGGGCCCTTAGACTATCTAGGTTACCTAGCGGGCACTTGGACTATGTAGGCTCCCTAGCGGTTATTTGGACTATATAGATTACTTAGCGGGCACTTAGAATTTGTAGGTTACCTAGCGGGCACTTGCACTATCTAGGTTACCTAGCAGGCACTTGAACTATCTACGTTACCTAGCGGGTACTTGGAGTATGTAGGTTACCTACCGGGCTGTTGGACTATCTAGGTTACCTAGCGGGCCCTTGGACTATCTAGGTTAACTAACGGGCACTTGGACTATGTAGGTTCCCTAGCGGGCACTTGGATTATGTAGGTTCCCTATCGGGCACTTGGACTATGTAGGTTAACTAACGGGCACTTGGACTATGTAGGTTCCCTAGCGGGCACTTGGATTATGTAGGTTCCCTATCGGGCACATCGACAATGTGGGTTCCCTAGCGGGCATTTGGACTATCTAGGTTACTTAACGGGCACTTGGACTATGTAGGTTCCCTAGCGGGCACTTGGATTATGTAGGTTCCCTATCGGGCACTTGGACTATGTAGGTTAACTAGCGGGCATTTGGACCATGAAGGTTACCTAGCAGGCACTTGGACTATGTAGGTTCCCTATCGGGCACTTGGAGAATGTAGGTTAACTAGGGGGCACTAGGACAATGTAGGTTACCTAGCGGGCCCTTGGACTATCTAGGTTACCTAGGGGGAACCTGGACTATGTAGGTTAACTAGTGGGCACTTGGACTATCTAGGTTACCTAGCGGGCACTTAGACTATGTACATTACCTAGTGGGCACTTGGACTATGTACGTTTCCTAGCGGGTACTTGGACTAGATAGGTTCCCTAGCGGGCACTTGGTCTATATAGGTTAACTAGCGGGCACTTGCACTATCTTGGTTAACTAGCGAGCACTTGGACTATATATGTTCCCTAGCGGGCCTTTGGACTATATAGGTTACCTTGCGGGCACTTGGAATATGTAGGTAACCTAGCGGGCACTTGGACAGTCTAGGTTACCTAGCGGGCACTTGGGCTATCTAGGTTAACTATGGTGTACTTGGACTATCTAGGTTAACTAGCGGGCACTTGGACTATCTAGGTTAACTAGCGGGCACTTGGACTATCTAGGTTAGCTAACGGGCACTTGGACTAAGTACGTCCCCAAGTGGGCACTTGGACACTCTAGGTTAACTAACGGGCAATAGGACTATCTAGGTTAACTAGCAGGCACTTGGACTATCTAGGTTACCTAGCTGGCACTTGGACTATGAAGGTTCCCTAGCGGGCACTTGGATTATCTAGGTTACCCAGCGAGCACTTGGACTATATAGGTCCACTAGCGGGTCCTTGGAATATCTAGGTTAGCTAACTGGCACTTGAACTATGTAGGTTAATTAGCGGACTCTTGCACGATCTAGGTTAACTAGCAGACTCTTGCACTATGTAGGTTAACTAGGGGGCCCATTGACACTGTTGGTTAACTAACGGGCACTTGGACGATCTAGGTTAACTAGCGGGCACTTGGACTATGTAGGTTCCCTAGCGGGCACTTGGATTATGTAGGTTCCCTATCGGGCACTTGGACTATGTAGGTTACCTAGCGGGCACTTGGACTATGTAGGTTAACTATCGGGCACTTGGAGAATGTAGGTTAACTAGGGGGCACTAGGTCTATGTAGGTTTCCTAGCGGGCCCTTGTACTACCTAGGTTACCTAGCGGGCAATTGGACTATGTAGGCTCCCTAGCGGTCATTTGGACTATATAGATTACCTAGAGGGCACTTAGATATTGTAGGTTACCTAGCGGGCACTTGTCTATCTAGGTTACCTAGCAGGCACTTGGACTATGTAGGTTAACTAGCGGGCCCTTGGACTATGTAGATTAACTAGCGGCACTTGGACTATCGACATTAACTAGCGGGCCCTTGGACAATGTAGATTCCCTAGCGGGCACTTGGACTATGTATGTTCCAGCGTGGGCACTTGGACTATGTAGGTTCCCTAGCAGGCACTTGGACTATGTAGGTTCCAGAACGGGCACTTGGACTAACTAGAATCCCTAGCGGGCACTTGTACTATGTAGGTTAACTAGCGGACACTTGGACGATCTAGGTTAACTAGCGGGTACTTGGACTATGTAGGTTAACTAGCGAGCCCTTAAACTATGTAGACTAACTAGCGGAACTTGGACTATGTATGTTCCTAGCGGGCACTTGGACTATGTATGTTCCCTATGGACACTTGAACTATGTAAGTTAAGTACCGGGCACTTGGACTATGTAGGTTAACTAGCGTGCCCTTGGACTATGTAGGTTACCTATCGGGCACTTGGACTATGTAGGTAACCTAGCGGGCACTTGGATTATGTAGGTTCCCTATCGGGCACTTGGACTATGTAGGTTAACTAGCGAGCATTGGGACTATGTAGGATACCTAGCGGGCACTTGGACTATGTAGGTTCCTATCGGGCATTTGGACTATGTAGGTTACCTAGCGGGCCCTTGGACTATCTAGGTTACCTAGGGGGAACCTGGACAATGTAGGTTAACTAGTGGGCACTTGGACTATCTAGGTTACCTAGCAGGCACTTGGACTATGTAGGTTAACTAGCGGGCCCTTGAACTATGTCGATTAACTAGCGGAACTTGGACTATGTATGTTCCCTAGCGGGCACTTGGACTATGTATGTTCCCTATGGATACTTGAACTATGGAAGTTAACTACCGGGCACTTGGACTATGTAGGTTAACTAGCGGGCCCTTGGACTATGTATGTTACCTAGCGGGCACTTGGACTATGTAGGTAACCTAGCGGGCACTTGGACTATGTATGTGGCATAGCGGGCACTTGGAGTTCTAGGTTAACGAATGAGCACTTGGACTATATATGTTGCATAGCGGGCAATTGGACTATCTAGGTTAGGTAACGGGCACTTGGACTATCTAGGTTACCTAGCGGGATTTTGGACTATGTAGGTTCCCTAGAGGGCACTTGGACTATCTAGGTTACTTAACGGGCACTTGGATGTCTAGGTTTCTTAGCGGCACTTGGACGATCTAGGTTAACTAGAGGGCACTTGGACTATCTAGGTTAACTAGCGTACACTTGGACTATCTAGGTTAACTAGAGGGCACTTGGATGATCAATGTTAACTAGCGGGCACTTGGACTATCTAAGTTAGCTAACGGGCATTTGGACTAAGAACGTCCCCTAGTGGGCACTTGGACACTCTAGGTTAACTAACGGGCACTAGGATTATCTAGGTTAACTAGCGGGCGCTTGGACGATCTAGGTTAACTAGCGGGCACTTGGACTATCAAAGTTAACAAGTGAGCCCTTGGACTATCAAAGTTAACAAGTGAGCCCTTGGACTATGTAGGTTAACTAGCGGGCCCTTGGACTATCTAGGTTACCTAGCGCGCACTTGGACTATATAGGTCAACTAGCGGGTCCTTAGAATATCTAGGTTAGCTAAATGGCACTTGGACTATGTAGGTTAACTAGCGGACACTTGCACGATCTAGGTTAACTAGCGGGCTCTTGCACTATGTAGGTTAACTAGCGGGCCCATTGACACTGTTGGTTAACTAGCGGGCACTTGGACGATCTAGGTTAACTAGCGGGCACTTGGACAATATAGGTTAACTAGCGGGCACTTGGATTAACTACTTTACCTAGTGGGCACTTGGACTATGTAGGTTCCCTAGGGGGCATTTGGACTATAAAGATAACCTAGCCGGCCCTTAGGCTTTGTAGGTTACCTAGTGGGCCCTTGGACTATGTAGGTTAACTAGCGGGCCCTTGGACTATGTAGGTTACCTAGCGGGCACTTGGACGATCTAGGTTAACAAGCGGGTACTTGGACTATGTAGGTTAACTAGCGGGCCCTTGGACTATGTAGATTAACTAGCGGCACTTGGACTATCTACGTTAACTAGCGGGCCCTTGGACTATGTAGATTCCCTAGCGGGCATTTGGACTATATAGAAAATCTAGCGGGCACTTAGACTTTGTAGGTTACCTAGCGGGTACTTGGACTATCTAGGTTACCTAGCTGGCACATGAACTATCTACGTTACCTAGCAAGTTCTTGGAGTATGTAGGTTACCTACCGGGCTGTTGGACTATCTAGGTTACCAAGCGGGCACTTGGACTATCTAGGTTAACTAACGGGCACTTGGACTATGTAGGTTCCCTAGCGGGCCCTTGGACTATGTAAATTCCCTAGCGGGCACTTGGACTATGTGTGTTTCCTGGCGGGCATTTGGACTATCTAGGTTGCCTAACGGGCACTTGGACTATGTAGGTTCCCTAGCGGGCACTTGGATTATGTAGGTTCCCTATCGGGCACTTGGAGAATGTAGGTTAACTAGGGGGCACTAGGACTATGTAGGTTTCCTAGCGGGCCCTTATATTACCTAGGTTACCTAGCGGGCATTTGGACTATGTAGGCTCCCTAGCGGTCATTTGGACTATGTAGGCTCCCTAGCGGTCATTTGGACTATATAGATTACCTAGCGGGCACTTAGATATTGTAGGTTACCTAGCGGGCACTTGGACTATCTAGGTTTCCTAGCTGGCACATGAACTATCTACGTTACCTAGCGCATACTTGGAGTATGTAGGTTACCTACCGGGCTGTTGGACTATCTTGGTTACCTAGCGGGCACTGGGAATATCTAGGTTAACTAACGGGGACTTGGACTATGTAGGTTCCCTAGCGGGCCCTTGGACTATGTAATTTCCCTAGCGGGCACTTGGACTATGTGGGTTCACTAGCGGGCATTTGGACTATCTAGGTTACCTAACGGGCACTTGGACTATGTAGGTTAACTAGCGGGCATTGGGACTATGTAGGTTACCTAGCGGGCACTTGGACTATGTATGTTCCCTATCGGGCATTTGGACTATGTAGGTTACCTAGCGGGCCCTTGGACTATATAGGTTACCTAGGGGGAACCTGGACAATGTAGGTTAACTAGTGGGCACTTGGACTATCTAGGTTACCTAGCAGGCACTAGGAATATATAGGTTAACTAGCGGGCACTTGAACTATGTAGATTAACTAGCGGCACTTGGACTGTCTATGTTAACTAGCGGGCCCTTGGACTATGTAGATTCCATTGCGGGCACTTGGACTATGTATGTTCCAGAGCGGGCAATTGGACTATGTAGGTTCCTTAGCAGTCACTTGGACTATGTAGGTTCCAGAGCGGGCACTTGGACTATCTAGGTTCCCTAGCGGGCACTTGTACTATGTAGGTTTATTAGCGGACACTTGGACGATCTAGGTTAACTAGCGGGTACTTGGATTATGTAGGTTAACTAGCGGGCACTTGAACTATGTAGATTAACTAGCGGCACTTGGACTATCTACATTAACTAGCGGGCCCTTGGACTATGTAGATTGCCTAGCGGGCACTTGGAATATGTAGGTTTCCTAGCGGGCACTTGGACTCTGTATGTTCCCTACGGACACTTGAACTATGTAAGTTAACTACCGGGCACTTGGACTATGTAGGTTAACTAGCGGGCCCTTGGACTATCTAGGTTACCTAGCGGGCACTTGGACTTCTAGGTTAACGAACGGGCACTTGGACTATGTATGTTGCATAGCGGGCTATTGGACTATCTAGGTTAGGTAACGGGCACTTGGACTATCTAGGTTTCTTATCGGGCACTTGGACGATCTAAGTTAACTAGAGGGCACTTGGACTATCTAGGTTAACTAGCGTGCACTTGGACTATCTAGGTTTTTAGCGGGTACTTGGACTATGTAGGTTAATTAGCGGGCCCTTGGACTATGTAGATTAACTAGCGGCACTTGGACTATCTACGTTAACGAGCGGGCCCTTGGACTATGTAGATTCCCTAGCGGGCATTTGGACTATATAGATAACCTAGCAGGCACTTAGACTTTGTAGGTTACCTAGCTGGCACTTGAATTATCTACGTTATAGCGGGTTCTTGGAGTATGTAGATTACCTAGAGGGCTGTGGGATTATCTAAGTTACCAAGCGGGCACTGGGACTATCTAGGTTAACTAACGGGAACTTGGACTATTTAGGTTCCCTAGCGGGCCCTTGGACTATGTAGGTTCTCAAGCGAGCACTTGGACTATGTGGGTTCCCTAGCGGGCATTTGGACTATGTAGGTTACCTCACGGGCACTTGGATTATGTAGGTTCCCTAGCGGGCACTTGGATTATGTAGGTTCCCTATCGAGCACTTGGATTATGTAGGTTAACAGTGGGCATTTGGACTATGTAGGTTACCTAGCGGGAACTTGGACAATGTAAGTTACCTAGCGGGCACTTGGACTATCTAGGTTACCTAAGGGGCACTTTGACTATCTAGGTTGCATAGCGGGCACTTGGATTATGTAGGTTAACTAGCGAGCACTTGGACTCTAGGTTACCTAGTGGGCACTTGGAATATATAGGTTACCTAGCGGGCCCTTGGACTATGTAGGTTTCCTAGCGGGCACTTGGACTATCTAGGTTACCTAGCGAGAATTTGGACTATGTAGGTTACCTAGCGGGCACTTGGAATATCTAGGTTACTTAACAGGCACTTGGATGTCTAGGTTTCTTAGCGGCACTTGGACGATCTAGGTTAATGGGAGGGCACTTGGACTATCTAGGTTAACTAGCATACCTTTGACTACGTAGGTTAACTAGCGGGCCCTTGGACTATGTAGGATCCCTAGCGGGCACTTGGATTATGTAGGTTCCCTATCGGGCACATGGACTATGTAGGTTACCTAGCGGGCACTTGGACTATGTAGGATCCCTATCGGACATTTGGACTACTTAGGTTACCTAGCGGGCACTTGGACTATCTAGGTTAATTAGCGGACCTTGGACTACGTAGGTTAACTAGCGGGCCCTTGGACTATGTAGGTAAACTAGCGTGCACTTGGACTATCTAGGTTAACTAGCGGGCACTTGGATGATCAATGTTAACTAGCGGCACTTGGACTATCTAGGTTAGCTAACAGGCACTTGGACTAAGTACGTCCCCTAGTGGGCATTTGGACACTCTAGGTTAAGTAACGGTCACTAGGACTATCTAGGTTAACTAGCAGGCACTTGGACTATCTAGGTTACCTAGCTGGCACTAGGACTATGAAGGTTCCCTAGCGGGCACTAGGATTATCTAGATTACCTCGCGGGCACTTGGACTATGTAGGTCAACTAGCGGACACTTTGATTTTGTAGGTTCTGTATCGGGCACTTGACTATGTAGGTTAAGTAGAGGGCATTTGGACGATATATGTTGCCTAGCGGGCACTTGGACTATGTAGGTTCCCTATCGGGCACTTGAAAAATGTAGGTTAACTAGGGGGCACTAGGACTATGTAGGTTACCTAGCGGGCCCTTAGACTATCTAGGTTACCTAGCGGGCACTTGGACTATGTAGGCTCCCTAGCGGTTATTTGGACTATATAGATTACTTAGCGGGCACTTAGAATTTGTAGGTTACCTAGCGGGCACTTGCACTATCTAGGTTACCTAGCAGGCACTTGAACTATCTACGTTACCTAGCGGGTACTTGGAGTATGTAGGTTACCTACCGGGCTGTTGGACTATCTAGGTTACCTAGCGGGCCCTTGGACTATCTAGGTTAACTAACGGGCACTTGGACTATGTAGGTTCCCTAGCGGGCACTTGGATTATGTAGGTTCCCTATCGGGCACTTGGACTATGTAGGTTAACTAACGGGCACTTGGACTATGTAGGTTCCCTAGCGGGCACTTGGATTATGTAGGTTCCCTATCGGGCACATCGACAATGTGGGTTCCCTAGCGGGCATTTGGACTATCTAGGTTACTTAACGGGCACTTGGACTATGTAGGTTCCCTAGCGGGCACTTGGATTATGTAGGTTCCCTATCGGGCACTTGGACTATGTAGGTTAACTAGCGTGCATTTGGACCATGAAGGTTACCTAGCAGGCACTTGGACTATGTAGGTTCCCTATCGGGCACTTGGAGAATGTAGGTTAACTAGGGGGCACTAGGACAATGTAGGTTACCTAGCGGGCCCTTGGACTATCTAGGTTACCTAGGGGGAACCTGGACTATGTAGGTTAACTAGTGGGCACTTGGACTATCTAGGTTACCTAGCGGGCACTTAGACTATGTACATTACCTAGTGGGCACTTGGACTATGTACGTTTCCTAGCGGGTACTTGGACTAGATAGGTTCCCTAGCGGGCACTTGGTCTATATAGGTTAACTAGCGGGCACTTGCACTATCTTGGTTAACTAGCGAGCACTTGGACTATCTAGGTTACCTAGGGGGAACCTGGACTATGTACGTTCCCTAGCAGGCCTTTGGACTATCTAGGTTACCTAGCGGGCACTTAGACTATGTACATTAACTAGTGGGCACTTGGACTATGTACGTTTCCTAGCGGGTACTTGGACTAGATAGGTTCCCTAGCGGACACTTGGTCTATCTAGGTTAACAAGCGGGCACTTGCACTATGTAGTTTAACTAGCGGGCACTTGGACTATCTAGGTTAACTAGCGGGCCCTTGGACGATGTAGGTTTACTAGCGGGCCCTTGGACTATGTAGGTTAACTAGCGGGCCCTTGGACGATGTAGGTTAACTAGCGGGCCCTTGGACTATGTAGGTTTACTAGCGGGCCCTTGGACTATGTAGGTTACCTAGTGGGCACTTGGACGATCTAGGTTAACTAGCGGGTACTTGGACTATGTAGGTTAACTAGCGGGCCATTGGACTATGTAGATTCCATAGCGGGCACTTTGACTATGTATGTTCCAGAGCGGGCAATTGGACTATGTAGGTTCCTTAGCAGTCACTTGGACTATGTAGGTTCCAGAGCGGGCACTTGGACTATCTAGGTTCCCTAGCGGGCACTTGTACTATGTAGGTTTATTAGCGGACACTTGGACGATCTAGGTTAACTAGCGGGTACGTGGATTATGTAGGTTAACTAGCGGGCCTTTGAACTATGTAGATTAACTAGCGGCACTTGGACTATCTACATTAACTAGCGGGCCCTTGGACTATGTAGATTGCCTAGCGGGCACTTGGAATATATAGGTTTCCTAGCGGGCACTTGGACTCTGTATGTTCCCTACGGACACTTGAACTATGTAAGTTAACTACCGGGCACTTGGACTATGTAGGTTAACTAGCGGGCCCTTGGACTATCTAGGTTACCTAGCGGGCACTTGGACTTCTAGGTTAACGAACGGGCACTTGGACTATGTATGTTGCATAGCGGGCAATTGGACTATCTAGGTTAGGTAACGGGCACTTGGACTATGTAGGTTTCTTATCGGGCACTTGGACGATCTAAGTTAACTAGAGGGCACTTGGACTATCTAGGTTAACTAGCGTGCACTTGGACTATCTAGGTTTTTAGCGGGTACTTGGACAATGTAGGTTAACTAGCGGGCCCCTGGACTATGTAGATTAACTAGCGGCACTTGGACTATCTACGTTAACGAGCGGGCCCTTGGACTGTGTAAATTCCCTAGCGGGCATTTGGACTATATAGATAACCTAGCAGGCACTTAGACTTTGTAGGTTACCTAGCGGCACAAGAACTATCTAGGTTACCTTGCTGGCACTTGAACTATCTACGTTATAGCGGGTTCTTGGAGTATGTAGGTTACCTAGAGGGCTGTTGGATTATCTAAGTTACCAAGCGGGCACTGGGACTATCTAGGTTAACTAACGGGAACTTGGACTATTTAGGTTCCCTAGCGGGCCCTTGGACTATGTAGGTTCCCTAGCGAGCACTTGGACTATGTGGGTTCCCTAGCTGGCATTTGGACTATGTAGGTTACCTCACGGGCACTTGGACTATGTAGGTTCCCTAGCGGGCACTTGGATTATGTAGGTTCCCTATCGAGCACTTGGATTATGTAGGTTAACAGTGGGCATTTGGACTATGTAGGTTACCTAGCGGGCACTTGGACTATGTAGGTTACGTAGCGGGCACTTGGACTATATAGGTTCCCTATCAGGCATTTGGACTATCTAAGTTACCTAGCAGGCACTTGGACTATGTACGTTCCATAGCAGGCCCTTGGACTATCTAGGTTACCTAGCGGGCACTTAGACTATGTACATTACCTAGTGGGCACTTGGACTATGTACGTTTCCTAGCGGGTACTTGGACTAGATAGGTTCCCTAGCAGGCACTTGGTGTATCTAGGTTAACTAGCGGGAACTTGGACTATCTAGGTTAACTAGCGAGCACTTGGACTATCTAGGTTAACTAGCGGGCATTTGGACTATATTGGTTACCTAGCGGGCACTTGGACTATGTAGGTTAACGAAAAGGCACTTGGACTATGTAGGTAACCTAGTGGTCACTTGAACTGTCTAGGTTACCTCGCGGGCACTTGGACTATGTAGGTTAACTAGCGGGCACTTGGACTATCTAGGTTAACTAGCGGGCCCTTGGACGATGTAGGTTAACTAGCGGACAATTGGACTATCTAGGTTACCTAGCGGGCACTTGGACTATGTACGTTCCCTAGCGGGCACTTGGACTATCTACGTTACCTAGCGGGCACTTGGACTATGTACGTTACCTAGCGGGCACTTGGACTAGATAGGTCCCCTAGCGGGCACTTGGTCTATCTGGGTTAACTAGCGGGCAATTGGATTATCTAGGTTAACTAGCGAGCACTTGGACTATCTAGGTTTTCTAGCAGGCATTTGGACTATTAGGGCCCCTAGCGGGCATTTGTACTATATTGGTTACCTAGCGGGCACTTGTACTATGTAGGTTAACTAGCTTACACTTGGACGATCTAGGTTAACTAGCGGGTACTTGGACTATGTAGGTTAACTAGCGGGCCCTTGAACTATGTAGATTAACTAACGGAACTTGGACTATCTACATTAACTAGCAGGCCCTTGGACTATGTAGATTCCCTAGCGGGCACTTGGACTATATATGTTCCCTAGCGGGCACTTGGACTATGTATGTTCCCTATGGACACTTGAACTATGTAAGTTAACTACCGGGCACTTGGACTATGTAGGTTAACTAGCGGGCCTTTGGACTATATAGGTTACCTTGCGGGCACTTGGAATATGTAGGTAACCTAGCGGGCACTTGGACAGTCTAGGTTACCTAGCGGGCACTTGGGCTATCTAGGTTAACTATGGTGTACTTGGACTATCTAGGTTAACTAGCGGGCACTTGGACTATCTAGGTTAACTAGCGGGCACTTGGACTATCTAGGTTAGCTAACAGGCACTTGGACTAAGTACGTCCCCAAGTGGGCACTTGGACACTCTAGGTTAACTAACGGGCAATAGGACTATCTAGGTTAACTAGCAGGCACTTGGACTATCTAGGTTACCTAGCTGGCACTTGGACTATGAAGGTTCCCTAGCGGGCACTTGGATTATCTAGGTTACCCAGCGAGCACTTGGACTATATAGGTCCACTAGCGGGTCCTTGGAATATCTAGGTTAGCTAACTGGCACTTGAACTATGTAGGTTAATTAGCGGACTCTTGCACGATCTAGGTTAACTAGCAGACTCTTGCACTATGTAGGTTAACTAGGGGGCCCATTGACACTGTTGGTTAACTAACGGGCACTTGGACGATCTAGGTTAACTAGCGGGCACTTGGACTATGTAGGTTCCCTAGCGGGCACTTGGATTATGTAGGTTCCCTATCGGGCACTTGGACTATGTAGGTTACCTAGCGGGCACTTGGACTATGTAGGTTAACTATCGGGCACATGGAGGATGTAGGTTAACTAGGGGGCACTAGGACTATGTAGGTTTCCTAGCGGGCCCTTGTACTACCTAGGTTACCTAGCGGGCAATTGGACTATGTAGGCTCCCTAGCGGTCATTTGGACTATATAGATTACCTAGAGGGCACTTAGATATTGTAGGTTACCTAGCGGGCACTTGTCTATCTAGGTTACCTAGCAGGCACTTGGACTATGTAGGTTAACTAGCGGGCCCTTGGACTATGTAGATTAACTAGCGGCACTTGGACTATCGACATTAACTAGCGGGCCCTTGGACAATGTAGATTCCCTAGCGGGCACTTGGACTATGTATGTTCCAGCGTGGGCACTTGGACTATGTAGGTTCCCTAGCAGGCACTTGGACTATGTAGGTTCCAGAACGGGCACTTGGACTAACTAGAATCCCTAGCGGGCACTTGTACTATGTAGGTTAACTAGCGGACACTTGGACGATCTAGGTTAACTAGCGGGTACTTGGACTATGTAGGTTAACTAGCGAGCCCTTAAACTATGTAGACTAACTAGCGGAACTTGGACTATGTATGTTCCTAGCGGGCACTTGGACTATGTATGTTCCCTATGGACACTTGAACTATGTAAGTTAAGTACCGGGCACTTGGACTATGTAGGTTAACTAGCGTGCCCTTGGACTATGTAGGTTACCTATCGGGCACTTGGACTATGTAGGTAACCTAGCGGGCACTTGGATTATGTAGGTTCCCTATCGGGCACTTGGACTATGTAGGTTAACTAGCGAGCATTGGGACTATGTAGGATACCTAGCGGGCACTTGGACTATGTAGGTTCCTATCGGGCATTTGGACTATGTAGGTTACCTAGCGGGCCCTTGGACTATCTAGGTTACCTAGGGGGAACCTGGACAATGTAGGTTAACTAGTGGGCACTTGGACTATCTAGGTTACCTAGCAGGCACTTGGACTATGTAGGTTAACTAGCGGGCCCTTGAACTATGTCGATTAACTAGCGGAACTTGGACTATGTATGTTCCCTAGCGGGCACTTGGACTATGTATGTTCCCTATGGATACTTGAACTATGGAAGTTAACTACCGGGCACTTGGACTATGTAGGTTAACTAGCGGGCCCTTGGACTATGTATGTTACCTAGCGGGCACTTGGACTATGTAGGTAACCTAGCGGGCACTTGGACTATGTATGTGGCATAGCGGGCACTTGGAGTTCTAGGTTAACGAATGAGCACTTGGACTATATATGTTGCATAGCGGGCAATTGGACTATCTAGGTTAGGTAACGGGCACTTGGACTATCTAGGTTACCTAGCGGGATTTTGGACTATGTAGGTTCCCTAGCGGGCACTTGGACTATCTAGGTTACTTAACGGGCACTTGGATGTCTAGGTTTCTTAGCGGCACTTGGACGATCTAGGTTAACTAGAGGGCACTTGGACTATCTAGGTTAACTAGCGTACACTTGGACTATCTAGGTTAACTAGCGGGCACTTGGATGATCAATGTTAACTAGCGGGCACTTGGACTATCTAAGTTAGCTAACGGGCATTTGGACTAAGAACGTCCCCTAGTGGGCACTTGGACACTCTAGGTTAACTAACGGGCACTAGGATTATCTAGGTTAACTAGCGGGCGCTTGGACGATCTAGGTTAACTAGCGGGCACTTGGACTATCAAAGTTAACAAGTGAGCCCTTGGACTATCAAAGTTAACAAGTGAGCCCTTGGACTATGTAGGTTAACTAGGGGGCCCTTGGACTATCTAGGTTACCTAGCGCGCACTTGGACTATATAGGTCAACTAGCGGGTCCTTAGAATATCTAGGTTAGCTAAATGGCACTTGGACTATGTAGGTTAACTAGCGGACACTTGCACGATCTAGGTTAACTAGCGGGCTCTTGCACTATGTAGGTTAACTAGCGGGCCCATTGACACCGTTGGTTAACTAGCGGGCACTTGGACGATCTAGGTTAACTAGCGGGCACTTGGACAATATAGGTTAACTAGCGGGCACTTGGATTAACTAGGTTACCTAGTGGGCACTTGGACTATGTAGGTTCCCTAGGGGGCATTTGGACTATATAGATAACCTAGCCGGCCCTTAGGCTTTGTAGGTTACCTAGTGGGCCCTTGGACTATGTAGGTTAACTAGCGGGCCCTTGGACTATGTAGGTTACCTAGCGGGCACTTGGACGATCTAGGTTAACAAGCGGGTACTTGGACTATGTAGGTTAACTAGCGGGCCCTTGGACTATGTAGATTAACTAGCGGCACTTGGACTATCTACGTTAACTAGCGGGCCCTTGGACTATGTAGATTCCCTAGCGGGCATTTGGACTATATAGAAAATCTAGCGGGCACTTAGACTTTGTAGGTTACCTAGCGGGTACTTGGACTATCTAGGTTACCTAGCTGGCACATGAACTATCTACGTTACCTAGCAAGTTCTTGGAGTATGTAGGTTACCTACCGGGCTGTTGGACTATCTAGGTTACCAAGCGGGCACTTGGACTATGTAGGTTCCCTAGCGGGCACTTGGATTATGTAGGTTCCCTATCGGGCACTTGGAGAATGTAGGTTAACTAGGGGGCACTAGGACTATGTAGGTTTCCTAGCGGGCCCTTATATTACCTAGGTTACCTAGCGGGCATTTGGACTATGTAGGCTCCCTAGCGGTCATTTGGACTATGTAGGCTCCCTAGCGGTCATTTGGACTATATAGATTACCTAGCGGGCACTTAGATATTTTAGGTTACCTAGCGGGCACTTGGACTATCTAGGTTTCCTAGCTGGCACATGAACTATCTACGTTACCTAGCGCGTACTTGGAGTATGTAGGTTACCTACCGGGCTGTTGGACTATCTTGGTTACCTAGCGGGCACTGGGAATATCTAGGTTAACTAACGGGGACTTGGACTATGTAGGTTCCCTAGCGGGCCCTTGGACTATGTAATTTCCCTAGCGGGCACTTGGACTATGTGGGTTCACTAGCGGGCATTTGGACTATCTAGGTTACCTAACGGGCACTTGGACTATGTAGGTTAACTAGCGGGCATTGGGACTATGTAGGTTACCTAGCGGGCACTTGGACTATGTATGTTCCCTATCGGGCATTTGGACTATGTAGGTTACCTAGCGGGCCCTTGGACTATATAGGTTACCTAGGGGGAACCTGGACAATGTAGGTTAACTAGTGGGCACTTGGACTATCTAGGTTACCTAGCAGGCACTAGGAATATATAGGTTAACTAGCGGGCACTTGAACTATGTAGATTAACTAGCGGCACTTGGACTGTCTATGTTAACTAGCGGGCCCTTGGACTATGTAGATTCCATTGCGGGCACTTGGACTATGTATGTTCCAGAGCGGGCAATTGGACTATGTAGGTTCCTTAGCAATCACTTGGACTATGTAGGTTCCAGAGCGGGCACTTGGACTATCTAGGTTCCCTAGCGGGCACTTGTACTATGTAGGTTTATTAGCGGACACTTGGACGATCTAGGTTAACTAGCGGGTACTTGGATTATGTAGGTTAACTAGCGGGCCCTTGAACTATGTAGATTAACTAGCGGCACTTGGACTATCTACATTAACTAGCGGGCCCTTGGACTATGTAGATTGCCTAGCGGGCACTTGGAATATGTAGCTTTCCTAGCGGGCACTTGGACTCTGTATGTTCCCTACGGACACTTGAACTATGTAAGTTAACTACCGGGCACTTGGACTATGTAGGTTAACTAGCGGGCCCTTGGACTATCTAGGTTACCTAGCGGGCACTTGGACTTCTAGGTTAACGAACGGGCACTTGGACTATGTATGTTGCATAGCGGGCAATTGGACTATCTAGGTTAGGTAACGGGCACTTGGACTATCTAGGTTTCTTATCGGGCACTTGGACGATCTAAGTTAACTAGAGGGCACTTGGACTATCTAGGTTAACTAGCGTGCACTTGGACTATCTAGGTTTTTAGCGGGTACTTGGACTATGTAGGTTAACTAGCGGGCCCTTGGACTATGTAGATTAACTAGCGGCACTTGGACTATCTACGTTAACGAGCGGGCCCTTGGACTATGTAGATTCCCTAGCGGGCATTTGGACTATATAGATAACCTAGCAGGCACTTAGACTTTGTAGGTTACCTAGCTGGCACTTGAATTATCTACGCTATAGCGGGTTCTTGGAGTATGTAGGTTACCTAGAGGGCTGTGGGATTATCTAAGTTACCAAGCGGGCACTGGGACTATCTAGGTTAACTAACGGGAACTTGGACTATTTAGGTTCCCTAGCGGGCCCTTGGACTATGTAGGTTCTCAAGCGAGCACTTGGACTATGTGGGTTCCCTAGCGGGCATTTGGACTATGTAGGTTACCTCACGGGCACTTGGATTATGTAGGTTCCCTAGCGGGCACTTGGATTATGTAGGTTCCCTATCGAGCACTTGGATTATATAGGTTAACAGTGGGCATTTGGACTATGTAGGTTACCTAGCGGGAACTTGGACAATGTAAGTTACCTAGCGGGCACTTGGACTATCTAGGTTACCTAAGGGGCACTTTGACTATCTAGGTTGCATAGCGGGCACTTGGATTATGTAGGTTAACTAGCGAGCACTTGGACTCTAGGTTACCTAGTGGGCACTTGGAATATATAGGTTACCTAGCGGGCCCTTGGACTATGTAGGTTTCCTAGCGGGCACTTGGACTATCTAGGTTACCTAGCAAGAATTTGGACTATGTAGGTTACCTAGCGGGCACTTGGAATATCTAGGTTACTTAACAGGCACTTGGATGTCTAGGTTTCTTAGCGGCACTTGGACGATCTAGGTTAATGGGAGGGCACTTGGACTATCTAGGTTAACTAGCATACCTTTGACTACGTAGGTTAACTAGCGGGCCCTTGGACTATGTAGGATCCCTAGCGGGCACTTGGATTATGTAGGTTCCCTATCGGGCACATGGACTATGTAGGTTACCTAGCGGGCACTTGGACTATGTAGGATCCCTATCGGACATTTGGACTACTTAGGTTACCTAGCGGGCACTTGGACTATCTAGGTTAATTAGCGGACCTTGGACTACGTAGGTTAACTAGCGGGCCCTTGGACTATGTAGGTAAACTAGCGTGCACTTGGACTATCTAGGTTAACTAGCGGGCACTTGGATGATCAATGTTAACTAGCGGCACTTGGACTATCTAGGTTAGCTAACAGGCACTTGGACTAAGTACGTCCCCTAGTGGGCATTTGGACACTCTAGGTTAAGTAACGGTCACTAGGACTATCTAGGTTAACTAGCAGGCACTTGGACTATCTAGGTTACCTAGCTGGCACTAGGACTATGAAGGTTCCCTAGCGGGCACTAGGATTATCTAGATTACCTCGCGGGCACTTGGACTATGTAGGTCAACTAGCGGACACTTTGATTTTGTAGGTTCTGTATCGGGCACTTGACTATGTAGGTTAAGTAGAGGGCATTTGGACGATATATATTGCCTAGCGGGCACTTGGACTATGTAGGTTCCCTATCGGGCACTTGAAAAATGTAGGTTAACTAGGGGGCACTAGGACTATGTAGGTTACCTAGCGGGCCCTTAGACTATCTAGGTTACCTAGCGGGCACTTGGACTATGTAGGCTCCCTAGCGGTTATTTGGACTATATAGATTACTTAGCGGGCACTTAGAATTTGTAGGTTACCTAGCGGGCACTTGCACTATCTAGGTTACCTAGCAGGCACTTGAACTATCTACGTTACCTAGCGGGTACTTGGAGTATGTAGGTTACCTACCGGGCTGTTGGACTATCTAGGTTACCTAGCGGGCCCTTGGACTATCTAGGTTAACTAACGGGCACTTGGACTATGTAGGTTCCCTAGCGGGCACTTGGATTATGTAGGTTCCCTATCGGGCACTTGGACTATGTAGGTTAACTAACGGGCACTTGGACTATGTAGGTTCCCTAGCGGGCACTTGGATTATGTAGGTTCCCTATCGGGCACATCGACAATGTGGGTTCCCTAGCGGGCATTTGGACTATCTAGGTTACTTAACGGGCACTTGGACTATGTAGGTTCCCTAGCGGGCACTTGGATTATGTAGGTTCCCTATCGGGCACTTGGACTATGTAGGTTAACTAGCGGGCATTTGGACCATGAAGGTTACCTAGCAGGCACTTGGACTATGTAGGTTCCCTATCGGGCACTTGGAGAATGTAGGTTAACTAGGGGGCACTAGGACAATGTAGGTTACCTAGCGGGCCCTTGGACTATCTAGGTTACCTAGGGGGAACCTGGACTATGTAGGTTAACTAGTGGGCACTTGGACTATCTAGGTTACCTAGCGGGCACTTAGACTATGTACATTACCTAGTGGGCACTTGGACTATGTACGTTTCCTAGCGGGTACTTGGACTAGATAGGTTCCCTAGCGGGCACTTGGTCTATATAGGTTAACTAGCGGGCACTTGCACTATCTTGGTTAACTAGCGAGCACTTGGACTATCTAGGTTACCTAGGGGGAACCTGGACTATGTACGTTCCCTAGCAGGCCTTTGGACTATCTAGGTTACCTAGCGGGCACTTGGACTATGTACATTACCTAGTGGGCACTTGGACTATGTACGTTTCCTAGCGGGTACTTGGACTAGATAGGTTCCCTAGCGGACACTTGGTCTATCTAGGTTAACAAGCGGGCACTTGCACTATGTAGTTTAACTAGCGGGCACTTGGACTATCTAGGTTAACTAGCGGGCCCTTGGACGATGTAGGTTTACTAGCGGGCCCTTGGACTATGTAGGTTAACTAGCGGGCCCTTGGACGATGTAGGTTAACTAGCGGGCCCTTGGACTATGTAGGTTTACTAGCGGGCCCTTGGACTATGTAGGTTACCTAGTGGGCACTTGGACGATCTAGGTTAACTAGCGGGTACTTGGACTATGTAGGTTAACTAGCGGGCCATTGGACTATGTAGATTCCATAGCGGGCACTTTGACTATGTATGTTCCAGAGCGGGCAATTGGACTATGTAGGTTCCTTAGCAGTCACTTGGACTATGTAGGTTCCAGAGCAGGCACTTGGACTATCTAGGTTAACTAGCGGGCACTTGGATGATCAATGTTAACTAGCGGGCACTTGGACTATCTAAGTTAGCTAACGGGCATTTGGACTAAGAACGTCCCCTAGTGGGCACTTGGACACTCTAGGTTAACTAACGGGCACTAGGATTATCTAGGTTAACTAGCGGGCGCTTGGACGATCTAGGTTAACTAGCGGGCACTTGGACTATCAAAGTTAACAAGTGAGCCCTTGGACTATGTAGGTTAACTAGCGGGTCCTTGGACTATCTAGGTTACCTAGCGGGCACTTGGACCATATAGGTTACCTAGCGGGCACTTGGACTATGTAGGTTACCTAGTGGGCACTTGGACTATCTAGGTTAACGAAAGGGCACTTGGAATATGCAGGTAACCTAGCGGGCACTTGGACTGTCTAGGTTACCTAGCGGGCACTTGAACTTCTAGGTTACCGAATGGGCACTTGGACTATGTAGGTTGCTTAGCGGGCACTTGGACTATTTAGGTTAGGTAACGGGCACTTTGAGTATCTAGCTTACCTAGCCGGAACTTGGACAATGTAAGTTACCTAGCGGGCACTTGGACTATCTAGGTAACCTAACGGGCACTTTGACTATCTAGGTTGCATAGCGGGCACTTGGATTATGTAGGTTAACTAGCGAGCACTTGGACTCTATGTTACCTAGCGGGCACTTGGACTATCTAGGTTACCTACCGGGCCCTTTGACTATGTAGGTTTCCTACCGGGCACTTGGACCATCTAGGTTAACTAACGGGCACTTGGACTATGTAGGTTACCTAGCGGGCACTTGGACTATGTAGGATCCCTATCGGACATTTGGACTACTTAAGTTACCTAGCGGGCACTTGGACTATCTTGGTCAACTAGCGAGCCCTTGTACTATGTAGGTTAACTAGCGAGCACTTGGACTATCTAGGTTAACTAGCGGGCACTTGGATGATCAATGTTAACTAGCGGGCACTTAGACTATCTAGGTTAGCTAACAGGCACTTGGACTAAGTACATCCCCTCATGGGCACTAGGACTATCTAGGTTAACAAGCGGGCACTTGGACTCTCTAGGTTACCTAGCTGGCACTAGTACTATGAAGGTTCCCTAGCGGGCACGGGGATAATCTAGGTTACCTAGCAGGCACTTGGACTATGTAGGTCAACTAGCGGGCACTTGGATTATGTAGGTTCCCTATCGGGCACTTGGACTATGTAGGTTAACTAGAGGGCATTTGGACTATGTAGGTTACCTAGCGCGCACTTGGACTATGTAGGTTCCCTATCGGGCACTTGGAAAATGTAGGTTAACTAGGGGACACTAGGACTATGTAGGTTACCTAGCGGGCCCTTAGACTATCTAGGTTACCTAGCGGCCATTTGGACTATGTAGGCTCCCTAGCGGTTATTTGGACTATACAGATTACTTAGCGGGCACTTAGACTTTGTAGGTTACCTAGCGGGCACTTGGACTATCTAGGTTACCTAGCAGGCACTTGAACTATCTACGTTAACTAGCGGGTACTTGGAGTATGTAGGTTACCTACCGGGCTGTTGGACTATCTAGGTTACCTAGCGGGCACTTGGACTATCTAGGTTAACTAACGGGCACTTGGACTATGTAGGTTGCCGAGCAGGCCCTTGGATTATGTAGGTTCCCTAGCGGGCACTTGGATTATGTAGGTTCCCTATCGGGCACTTGGACTATGTAGGTTACCTAGCCGCCACTTGGACTATCTAGGTAAGCTAACATGCACTTGGACTATTGAGGTTCCCTAGAGGTCACTTGTACTATCTAGGATAACTAGCTGGCCCTTGGACTATGTAGGTCAACTAGCGGGCCCTTGGACAATCTAGGTTAGCTAACGGGCACTTAGATTATGTAGGTTAACTAGCGGGCACTTGGAATATTTAGGTTAACTAGCGGGCCCATGGACTATGTAGGTTTACTTGCGGGCCCTTGGACTATCTAGGTTCCCTAAAGGCCACTTGGACTATTAGGTTACAGAAAAGGCACTTGGACTATCTAGGTTACCTAGCGGGCACTTGGACTAAGTTGGCTAACTAGGGGGCCCTTGGACTATCTAGGTTACCTTGTGGGTACTTGAACTATCTAGGTTAACTAGCGGGCACTTGGACTATGTACGTTCCCTAGCCGGCACTTGGACTATCTATGTTAACTAGCGGGCACTTGGAATATGTAGGTTAACTAGCAGACACTTGCACTATGTAGGTTACCTAGCAGGCACTTGGACTATCTAGGTTAAATAGCGGGCACTTGGACTATCTAGGTTAACTAGCGTGCACTTGGACTATGTAGGTCCTTTAGCGGGCACTTGGACTATCTAGGTTGCCTAGCGGGCACTTGTACTATGTAGGTTAACTAGCGTGCCCTTGGACTATCTAGGTTACATAGCGGGTACTTGGTATATAGGTTAACTAGTGGGCACTTGGTCTATATAGGCTAACTAGCGGACACTTGCACGATCTAGGTTAACTAGCGGGGCCTTGCACTATGTCGGTTAACTAGCGGGCCAATGGATTATGTAGGTTTACTAGCAGGCACTTGGACTATGTAGGATAACTAGCTGGCCCTTGGACTATGTAGGTCAACTAGCGGGCCCTTGGACTATCTAGGTTAGCTAACGGGCACTTAGATTATGTAGGTTAACTAGCGGGCACTTGGAATATGTAGGTTAACTAGCGGGCCCATGGACTATGTAGGTTTACTTGCGGGCCCTTGGACTATCTAGGTTCCCTAAAGGCCACTTGGACTATTAGGTTACCGAAAAGGCACTTGGACTATCTAGGTTACCTAGCGGTCACTTGGACTAAGTTGGCTAACTAGGGGGCCCTTGGACTATGTAGGTTACCTAGTGGATACTTGAACTATCTAGGTTAACTTGCGGGCACTTGGACTATGTACGTTCCCTAGCCGGCACTTGGACTATCTATGTTAACTAGCGGGCACTTGGAATATGTAGGTTAACTAGCAGACACTTGCACTATGTAGGTTACCTAGCAGGCACTTGGACTATCTAGGTTAAATAGCGGGCACTTGGACTATCTAGGTTAACTAGCGTTCACTTGGACTATGTAGGTTCTTTAGCGGGCACTTGGACTATCTAGGTTGCCTAGAGGGCACTTGTACTATGTAGGTTAACTAGCGTGCCCTTGGACTATCTAGGTTACGTACCGGGTACTTGGTATATAGGTTAACTAGTGGGCACTTGGTCTATATAGGCTAACTAGCGGACACTTGCACGATCTAGGTTAACTAGCGGGGCCTTGCACTATGTAGGTTAACTAGCGGGCTAATGGATTATGTAGGTTTACTAGCAGGCACTTGGACTATGTAGGATAACTAGCTGGCCCTTGGACTATGTAGGTCAACTAGCGGGCCCTTGGACTATCTAGGTTAGCTAACGGGCACTTAGATTATGTAGGTTAACTAGCGGGCACTTGGAATATGTAGGTTAACTAGCGGGCCCATGGACTATGTAGGTTTACTTGCGGGCCCTTGGACTATCTAGGTTCCCTAAAGGCCACTTGGACTATTAGGTTACCGAAAAGGCACTTGGACTATCTAGGTTACCTAGCGGGCACTTGGACTATGTTGGCTAACTAGGGGGCCCTTGGACTATCTAGGTTACCTAGTGGGTACTTGAACTATCTAGGTTAACTAGCGGGCACTTGGACTATGTACGTTCCCTAGCCGGCAGTTGGACTATCTATGTTAACTAGCGGGCAATTGGAATATGTAGGTTATCTAGCGGGCCCATGGACTATGTAGGTTTACTTGCGGGCCCTTGGACTATCTAGGTTCCCTAAAGGGCACTTGGACTATCTAGGTTACCGAAAAGGCTCTTGGACTATCTAGGTTACCTAGCGGGCACTTGGACTATGTAGGCTAACTAGGGGGCCCTTGGACTGTCTAGGTTACCTAGCGGGTACTTGAACTATCTAGGTTAACTAGCGGGCACTTGGACTATGTACGTTCCCTAGCCGGCACTTGGACTATCTATGTTAACTAACGGGCACTTGGAATATGTAGGTTAACTAGCGGACACTTGCACTAAGTAGGTTACCTAGCAGAACTTGGAATATCTAGGTTAAATAGCGGGCACTTGGACTATCTAGGTTAAGTAGCGTGCACTTGGACTATGTAGGTTCCTTAACGGGCACTTGGACTATCTAGGTTGCCTAGCGGACACTTGCACTATGTACGTTAACTAGCGGCCCCATGGACTATGTAGGTTTACAAGCGGGCCCTTGGACTATCTAGGTTCCCTAAAGGGCACTTGGACAATCTAGGTTACCGAACGGGCACTTGGACTATCTAGGTTACCTAGCGGGCACTTGGACTATGTAGGCTAACTAGGGGGGTGTTGGACGATCTAGGTTACCTAGCGGGTACTTGAACTATCTAGGTTAACTAGCGGGCACTTGCACTATCTAGGTTAACTAACGGGCACTTGGACTATGTAGGTTGCCTAGCAGGCACTTGGACTATGTAGGTTCCCTAGCGGGCACTTGGATTATGTAGGTTCCCTATCGGGCACTTGGACTATGTAGGTTACCTAGCCGCCACTTTGACTATCTAGGTTAGCTAACAGGCACTTGGACTATTGAGGTTCCCTAGCGGGCACTTGTACTATCTAGGATACCTAGCTGGCCGTTGGACTATGTAGGTTTCCTAGCGGGCACTTGGACTATCTAGGTTAACGAACGGGCACTTGGACTATGTAGGTTACCTAGCGGGCACTTGGACTAGGTAGGATCCCTATCGGACATTTGGACTACTTAGGTTACCTAGCGGGCACTTGGACTATCTAGGTTAACTAGCGGGCACTTGGACTATCTAGGTCAACTAGCGGGCCCTTGTACTATGTAGGTTAACTAGCGAGCACTTGGACTATCTAAGTTAACTAGCGGACCTTGGACTACGTAGGTTAACTAGCGGGCCCTTGGACTATGTAGGTTAACTAGCGTGCACTTGGGCTATGTAGGTTCCTTAGCGGGAACTTGGACTATCTAGGTTGCCTAGCGGGCACTTGTACTATGTAGGTTAACTAGCGTACCCTTGGACTATCTAGGTTACGTAGCGGGCACTTGGTACATAGGTTTACTAGCGGGCACTTGGACTATATAGGCTAACTAGCGGACACTTGCACGATCTAGGTTAACTAGCGGGCCCTTGCACTATGTAGGTTAACTAGCGGGCCCATGGATTATGTAGGTTTACTAGCAGGCACTTGAACTATCTAGGTTAACTAGCGGGCACTTGGACTATGTAGTTTCCCTAGCAGGCATTTGGACTATTTAGGTTACCTAGCGGGCACTTGGACTATGTAGGTTACCTAGCGGGCACTTGGACTATCTAGGTTACCTAGCAGGCACTTTGACTATCTAGGTTCACTAACGGGCACTTCGAGTATGTAGGTTGCCTAGCGGGCACTTGGATTATGTAGGTTTCCTATCGGGCACTTGTACTATGTAGGTAAACTAGCGGACACTTGGACTGTCCTGGTTACCTAGCGGGCACTTGGATTATCTAGGTTAACGAACGGGCACTTGGACTATGTAGGTTACCTAGCCGCCACTTGGACTATCTAGGTTAGCTAACAGGCACATGGACTATCTAGATTCCCTAGCGGGCACTTGTACTATCTAGGTTATTTAGCGGGCACTTGGACTATCTAGGTTATTTAGCGGGCACTTGGCCTATGTAGGCTAACTAGGGGGCCCTTGGACGATCTAGGTTACCTAGCGGGCACTTGGACTATGTAAGTTCCCTAGCGGTCACTTGGACTATCTATGTTAACTAGCGGGCACTTGGAATATGTAGGTTAACTAGTGGACACTTGCACTATGAAGGTTACCTAGCAGGCACTTGGATTATCTAGGTTAACTAGCGTGCACTTGGACTATGTAGGTTCCTTAGCGGGCACTGGGACTATCTAGGTTGCGTAGCGGGCACTTGGAATATGTAGGTAAACTAGCGTGCCCTTGGACTATCTAGGATACGTAGCGGGCACTTGGTATATAGGTTAACTAGCGGGCACTTGGAATATGTAGTTTCCCTAGCAGGCATTTGGACTATTTAGGTTACCTAGCGGGCACTTGGACTATGTAGGTTACCTAGCGGGCACTTGGACTATCTAGGTTACCTAGCCGGCACTTTGACTATCTAGGTTCACTAACGGGCACTTCGAGTATGTAGGTTGCCTAGCGGGCACTTGGATTATGTAGGTTTCCTATCGGGCATTTGGACTATGTAGGTAAACTAGCGGACACTTGGACTGTCCTGGTTACCTAGCGGGCACTTGGATTATGTAGGTTAACGAACGGGCACTTGGACTATGTAGGTTACCTAGCCGCCACTTGGACTATCTAGGTTAGCTAACAGGCACTTGGAATTTCTAGATTCCCTAGCGGGCACTAGTACTATCTAGGTTACCTAGCTAGCACTTAGATTATGTAGGTTAAATAGCGGGCACATGGAATATGTAGGTTAACTTGCGGACACTTGCACTATGTAGGTTAACTAGCGGGCCCATGGACTATGTAGGTTTACTAGCGGGCCCTTGGACTATCTAGTTTCCCTAAAGGGTACTTGGAATATCTAGGTTACCGAACGGGCACTTGGACTATCTAGGTTATTTAGCGGGCACTTGGACTATGTAGGCTAACAAGGGGGCCCTTGGACGATCTAGGTTACCTAGCGGGTACTTGAACTATCTAGGTTAACTAGCGGGCACTTGCACTATCTAGGTTACCTAGCGGGCACTTGGACTATGTAAGTTCCCTAGCAGTCACTTGGACTATCTATGTTAACTAGCGGGCACTTGGAATATGTAGGTTAACTAGTAGACACTTGCACTATGAAGGTTACCTAGCAGGCACTTGGATTATCTAGGTTAACTAGCGTGCACTTGGACTATGTAGGTTCCTTAGCGGGCACTTGGACTATCTAGGTTGCCTAGTGGGCACTTGGACTATGTAGGTTAACTAGCGTGCCCTTGGACTATATAGGATACGTAGCGGGCACTTGGTATATAGGTTAACTAGCGGGCACTTGGAATATGTAGGTTAACTAGAGGACACTTGGACTATCTAGGTTAACTAGTGGGCCGTTGGACTATGTAGGTTAACTAGCAGGCACTTGGACAATCTAGGTTAACTAGCGGGCACTTGGACGATCTAGGTTAACTGGCGGGCACTTGGACTATCAAAGTTAACAAGTGAGCCCTTGGACTATGTAGGTTAACTAGCGGGCCCTTGGACTATCTAGGTTACCTAGCGGGCACTTGGACTATATAGGTTACCTAGAGGGCACTTGGACTATATAGGTTACCTAGTGGGCACTTGGACTATCTAGGTTAACGAACGGGCACTTGGAATATGCAGGTAACCTAGCGGGCACTTGGACAGTCTAGGTTACCTAGCGGGCACTTGGACTTCTAGGTTAACGAATGGGCCCTTAGACTATGTAGGTTGCTTAGCGGCACTTGGACTATCTAGGTTAGGTAACGGGCACTTTGAGTATCTAGGTTACCTAGCAGGAACTTGGACAATGTAAGTTACGAAGCGGGCACTTGGACTATCTAGGTTACCTAACGGGCACTTTGACTATCTAGGTTACATAGCGGGCACTTGGACTATGTAGGTTAGCTAGCGAGCATTTGGACTCTAGGTTATCTAGCGGGACACTTGGACTATCTAGGTTAACGAACGGGCCCTTGGACTATGTAGGTTACCTAGCAGGCACTTGGACTATGTAGGATCCCTATCGGACATTTGGACTACTTAGGTTACCTAGCGGGCACTTGGACAATTTAGGTTAACTAGCGGGCACTTGGACGATCTAGGTTAACTAGAGGGCACTTGGACTATCTAGGTTAACTAGCGTATACTTGGAATATCTAGGTTAACTAGCGGGCATTTGGATGATCACTGTTAACTAGCGTGCACTTGGACTATCTAGGTTAGCTAACGGGCACTTGGACTAAGTTGTCCCCTAGTGGGCACTTGGACACTCTAGGTTAACTAACGGACAATAGGACTATCTAGATTAACTAGCGGGTACTTGGACTATATAGGTTAACTAGCGGGCACTTGGATTATCTAGGTTACCTAGTGGGCACTTGGACTATGTAGGTTCCCTAGGGGGCATTTGGACTATATAGATAACCTAGCGGGCCCTTAGACTTTGTAGGTTACCTAGCGGGCCCTTGGACTATGTAGGTTAACTAGCGGGCCCTTGGACTATGTAGGTTACCTAGCGGTCACTTGGACGATCTAGGTTAACTAGCGGGTACTTGGACTATGTAGGTTAACTAGCGGGCCCTAGGACTATGTAGATTAACTCGCGGCACTTGGACTATCTACGTTAACTAGCGGGCCCTTGGACGATGTAGACTCCCTAGCGGGCATTTGGACTATATAGATAATCTAGCGGGCATTTAGACTTTGTAGGTTACCTAGCGGGCACTTGGACTATCTAGGTTACCTAGAGGGCACTTGGACTATGTAGGTTACTTAGTGGGCACTTGGACTATCTAGGTTAACGAACGGGCACTTGGAATATGCAGGTAACCTAGCGGGCACTTCGACTGTCTAGGTTACCTAGTGGGCACTTGGACTTCTAGGTTAACGAACGGGCACTTAGACTATGTAGGTTGCTTAGAGGGCACTTGGACTATCTAGGTTAGGTAACGGGCACTTTGAGTATCTAGGTTACCTAGCGGGCACTTGGACTATCTAGGTTACCTAACGGGCACTTTGACTATCTAGGTTACATAACGGGACCTTGGACTATGTAGGTTAGCTAGCGAGCACTTGGATTCTAGGTTATCTAGCGGACACTTGACTATCTAGGTTACCTAGCGGGCCCTTGCACTATGTAGGTTGCCTAGCGGGCACTTGGACTATCTAGGTTAACGAACGGGCACTTGGACTATGTAGTTTACCTAGCAGGCACTTGGACTATGTAGGATCCCTATCGGACATTTGGACTACTTAGGTTACCTAGCGGGCACTTGGACTATCTAGGTCAACTAGCGGGCCCTTGTACTATGTAGGTTAACTAGGGAGCACTTGGACTATCTAGGTTAACTAGCGGACCTTGGACTACGTAGGTTAACTAGCGGGCCCTTGGATTATGTAAGTTAACTAGCGTGCACTTAAACTATCTAGGTTAACTAGCGGGCACTTGGATGATCAATGGTAACTAGCGGGCACTTGGACTATCTAGGTTAGCTAACAGGCACTTAGACTAAGTACGTCCCCTACTGGGCACTAGGACTATCTAGGTTAACTAGCGGGCACTTGGACTATCTAGGTTACGTGGCTGGCACTAGGACTGTGAAGGTTCCCTAGCGGGCACTAGGATTATCCAGGTTACCTAGCGGGCACTTGGACTATGTAGGTCATATAGCGGGCACTTGGATTATGTAGGTTCCCTATCGGGCACTTGGACTATGTAGGTTAACTAGAGGACATTTGGACTATGTAGGTTACCTAGCGGGCACTGGGACTATGTAGGTTCCCTATTGAGCACTTGGAAAATGTAGGTTAACTAGGGGGCACTAGGACTATGTAGGTTACCTAGCGGGCCCTTAGACTATCTAGGTTACCCAGCGGCCATTTGGACGATGTAGGCTCCCTAGCGGTTATTTGGACTATATAGATTACTTAGCGGGCACTTAGACTTTGTAGGTTACCTAGCGGGCACTTGGACTATCTAGGTTACCTAGCAGGCACTTGAACTATCTACGTTACCTAGCGGGTACTTGGAGTATGTAGGTTACCTAGCAGGCACTTGGACTATGTAGGATCCCTATCGGACATTTGGACTACTTAGGTTACCTAGCGGGCACTTGGACAATTTAGGTTAACTAGCGGGCACTTGGACGATCTAGGTTAACTAGAGGGCACTTGGACTATCTAGGTTAACTAGCGTATACTTGGAATATCTAGGTTAACTAGCGGGCATTTGGATGATCACTGTTAACTAGCGTGCACTTGGACTATCTAGGTTAGCTAACGGGAACTTGGACTAAGTTGTCCCCTAGTGGGCACTTGGACACTCTAGGTTAACTAACGGACAATAGGACTATCTAGGTTAACTAGCGGGTACTTGGACTATATAGGTTAACTAGCGGGCATTTGGATTATCTAGGTTACCTAGTGGGCACTTGGACTATGTAGGTTCCCTAGGGTGCATTTGGACTATATAGATAACCTAGCGGGCCCTTAGACTTTGTAGGTTACCTAGCGGGCCCTTGGACTATGTAGGTTAACTAGCGGGCCCTTGGACTATGTAGGTTACCTAGCGGTCACTTGGACGATCTAGGTTAACTAGCGGGTACTTGGACTATGTAGGTTAACTATCGGGCCCTAGGACTATGTAGATTAACTCGCGGCACTTGGACTATCTACGTTAACTAGCGGGCCCTTGGACGATGTAGACTCCCTAGCGGGCATTTGGACTATATAGATAATCTAGCGGGCATTTAGACTTTGTAGGTTACCTAGCGGGCACTTGGACTATCTAGGTTACCTAGAGGGCACTTGGACTATGTAGGTTACTTAGTGGGCACTTGGACTATCTAGGTTAACGAACGGGCACTTGGAATATGCAGGTAACCTAGCGGGCACTTCGACTGTCTAGGTTACCTAGTGGGCACTTGGACTTCTAGGTTAACGAACGGGCACTTAGACTATGTAGGTTGCTTAGAGGGCACTTGGACTATCTAGGTTAGGTAACGGGCACTTTGAGTATCTAGGTTACCTAGCGGGCACTTGGACTATCTAGGTTACCTAACGGGCACTTTGACTATCTAGGTTACATAACGGGACCTTGGACTATGTAGGTTAGCTAGCGAGCACTTGGATTCTAGGTTATCTAGCGGACACTTGGACTATCTAGGTTACCTAGCGGGCCCTTGCACTATGTAGGTTGCCTAGCGGGCACTTGGACTATCTAGGTTAACGAACGGGCACTTGGACTGTGTAGTTTACCTAGCAGGCACTTGGACTATGTAGGATCCCTATCGGACATTTGGACTACTTAGGTTACCTAGCGGGCACTTGGACTATCTAGGTCAACTAGCGGGCCCTTGTACTATGTAGGTTAACTAGGGAGCACTTGGACTATCTAGGTTAACTAGCGGACCTTGGACTACGTAGGTTAACTAGCGGGCCCTTGGATTATGTAAGTTAACTAGCGTGCACTTAAACTATCTAGGTTAACTAGCGGGCACTTGGATGATCAATGGTAACTAGCGGGCACTTGGACTATCTAGGTTAGCTAACAGGCACTTAGACTAAGTACGTCCCCTACTGGGCACTAGGACTATCTAGGTTAACTAGCGGGCACTTGGACTATCTAGGTTACGTGGCTGGCACTAGGACTGTGAAGGTTCCCTAGCGGGCACTAGGATTATCCAGGTTACCTAGCGGGCACTTGGACTATGTAGGTCATATAGCGGGCACTTGGATTATGTAGGTTCCCTATCGGGCACTTGGACTATGTAGGTTAACTAGAGGACATTTGGACTATGTAGGTTACCTAGCGGGCACTGGGACTATGTAGGTTCCCTATTGAGCACTTGGAAAATGTAGGTTAACTAGGGGGCACTAGGACTATGTAGGTTACCTAGCGGGCCCTTAGACTATCTAGGTTACCCAGCGGCCATTTGGACGATGTAGGCTCCCTAGCGGTTATTTGGACTATATAGATTACTTAGCGGGCACTTAGACTTTGTAGGTTACCTAGCGGGCACTTGGACTATCTAGGTTACCTAGCAGGCACTTGAACTATCTACGTTACCTAGCGGGTACTTGGAGTATGTAGGTTACCTATCGGGCTGTTGGACTATCTAGGTTACCTAGCGGGCACTTGGACTATCTAGGTTAACTAGTGGGCCGTTGGACTATGTAGGTTAACTAGCAGGCACTAGGACAATCTAGGTTAACTAGCGGGCACTTGGACGATCTAGATTAACTAGCGGGCCCTTGGACTATCAAAGTTAACAAGTAAGCCCTTGGACTATGTAGGTTAACTAGCGGGCCCTTGGACTATCTAGGTTACCTAGCGGGCACTTGGATTATATAGGTTACCTAGGGGGCACTTGGACCATGTAGGTTACCTAGTGGGCACTTGGACTTCTAGGTTAACGAACGTGCACTTAGACTATGTATGTTGCTTGGCGGGCACTTGGACTATCTAGGTTAGGTAACGGGCACTTTGAGTATCTAGGTTACCTAACAGGAACTTGGACAATGTAAGTTACCTAGCAGGCACTTGGACTATCTAGGTTACCTAACGGGCACTTTGACTATCTAGGTTACATAGCGGGCACTTGGACTATGTAGGTTAGCTAGCGAGCACTTGGACTCTAGGTTATCTAGCGGACACTTGGACTATCTACGTTAACGAACGGGCACTTGGACTATGTAGGTTACCTAGCGGGCACTTGGACTATGTAGGATCCCTATGGGACATTTGGACTACATAGGTTACCTAGCGGGCACTTGGACTGTTTAGGTTAACTAGCGGGCACTTGGACGATCTAGGTTAACTAGAGGGCACTTGGACTATCTAGGTTAACTAGCGTGTACTTGGACTATCTAGGTTAACTAGCGGGCACTTGGATGATCACTGTTAACCAGCGGGCACTTGGACTATCTAGGTTAGCTAACGGGCACTTGGACTAAGTACGTCCCCTAGTGGGCATTTGGACACTCTAGGTTAACTAACGGACAATAGGACTATCTAGGTTAACTACCGGGTACATGGACTATCTAGGTTACCTAGCTGGCACTTGCACTATGAAGGTTACCGAGCGGGCACATGGATTATCTAGGTTACCCAGCGGGCACTTGGACTATATAGGTCAACTAGCGGGTCCTTGGAATATCTAGGTTAGCTAACTGGCACTTGGACTATGTAGGTTAACTAGCGGACACTTGCACGATCTAGGTTAACTAGCGAGCTCTTGCACTATGTAGGTTAACTAGCGGGCCCATTGACACTGTTGGTTAACTAGCGGGCACTTGGACAATATAGGTTAACTAGCGGGCACTTGGATTATCTAGATTACCTAGTGGGCATTGGACTATGTAGGTTCCCTAGGGGGCATTTGGACTATATAGATAACCTAGGGGGCCCTTAGACTTTGTAGGTTACCTAGCGGGCCCTTCGACTATGTAGGTTAACTAGCGGGACCTTGGACTATGTAGGTTACCTAGCGGGCACTTGGACAATCTAGGTTAACTAGCGGGTACTTGGACTATGTAGGTTACCTATCGGGCCCTTGGACTATGTAGATTAACTAGCGGCACTTGGACTATCTACGTTAACTAGCGGGCCCTTGGACTATGTAGATTCCCTAGCGGGCATTTGGACTATATAGATAATCTAGCGGGCACTTAGACTTTGTAGGTTACCTAGCGGGCACTTGGACTATCTAGGTTACCTAGCTGGCACATGAACTATCTACGTTACCTAGCAGGTTCTTGGAGTATGTAGGTTACCTAGCGGGCTGTTGGACTATCTAGGTTACCAAGCGGGCACTTGGACTATCTAGGTTAACTAACGTGCACTTGGACTATGTAGGTTCCCTAGCGGGCCCTTGGACTATGTAAATTCCCTAGCGGGCACTTGGACTATGTGGGTTTCCTGGTGGGCATTTGCACTATCTAGGTTACCTAACGGGCACTTGGACTATGTAGGTTCCCTACCGGGCACTTGCATTATGTAGGTTCCCTATCGGGCACTTGGACTATGTAGGTTACCTAGCGGGGCTTGGACTATGTAGGTTCCCTATCGGGCACTTGGAGAATGTAGGTTAACTAGGGGGCACTTGGACTATGTAGGTTCCCTAGCGGGTCCTTGGACTATGTAAGTTCCCTAGCGGGCACTTGGACTATGTGGGTTCACTAGCGGGCATTTGGACTATCTAGGTTACCTAACGGGCACTTGGACTATGTAGGTTCCCTAGCGGGCACTTGGATTATGTAGGTTCCCTATCGGACACTTGGACTATGTAGGTTAACTAGCGGGCATTGGGACTATGTAGGTTACCTAGCGGGCACTTGGACTATATAGGTTCCCTATAGGGCATTTGGACTATGTAGGTTTCCTAGAGGGCCCATGGACTATCTAGGTTACCTAGGGGGAACCTGGACAATGTAGGTTAACTAGTGGGCACTTGGCCTATCTAGGTTACCTAGCAGGCACTTGGACTATGTAGATTAACTAGCGGCACTTGGACTATCTACGTTAACTAGCGGGCCCTTGGACAATGTAGATTCCCTAGCGGGCACTTGGAATATATGTTCCAGCGCGGGCACTTGGACTATGTAGGTTCCCTAGCAGGCACTTGGACTATGTAGGTTCCAGAGCGGGTACTTGGACTATCTAGATTCCCTAGCGGGCACTTGTACTACGTAGATTAACTAGCGGACACTTGAACTATGTAGATTAACTAGCGGCACTTGGACTATCTACATTAACTAGCGGGCCCATGGACTATGTAGATTGCCTAGCGGGCACTTGGACTATGTATGTTCCCTAGCGGGCACGTGGACTATGTATGTTCCCTATGGACTCTTGAACTATGTAAGTTAACTACCGGGCACTTGGACTATGTAGGTTAACTAGCGGGCCCTTGGACTATGTAGGTTACCTAGCGGGCATTTGGACTATGTAGGTAACCTAGCGGGCACTTGGACTATGTATGTTGCATAGCGGGCACTTGGACTTCTAGGTTAACGAATGGGCACTTGGACTATGTATGTTGCATAGCGGGCAATTGTTCTATCTAGGTTAGGTAACGGGCACTTGGACTATCTAGGTTACCTAGCGGGAATTTGGACTATGTAGGTTACCTAGCGGGCACTTGGACTATCTAGGTTTCTTAACGGGCATTTAGATGTCTAGGTTTCTTAGCGGCACTTGGACGATCTAGGTTAACTAGAGGGCACTTGGACTATCTAGGTTAACTAGTGGGCACTTAGATGATCAATGTTAACTAGCGGTCACTTGGACTATCTAAGTTAGCTAACGGGCACTTGGACTAAGTACGTCCCCTAGTGGGCACTTGGACACTCTAGGTTAACTAACGGGCACTAGGACTATCTAGGTTACCTAGCGGGCACGTGGACGATCTAGGTTAACTAGCGGGCACTTGGACTATCAAAGTTAACAAGTGAGCCCTTGGACTATGTAGGTTAACTAGCGGGCCCTTGGACTATCTAGGTTACCTATCGCGCACTTGGACTATATAGGTTACCTAGCGGGCACTTGGACTATGTAGGTTACCTAGTGGGCACTTGGACTATCTAGGTTAACAAACGGGCACTTGGAATATGCAGGTAACCTAGCGGGCACTTGGACTGTCTAGGTTACCTAGCGGGCACTTGAACTTCTAGGTTTACGAACGGGCACTTCGACTATCTAGGTTAGGTAACGGGCACTTTGAGTATCTACGTTACCTAGCGGGAACTTGGACAATGTAAGTTACCTAGCGGGCACTTGGACTATCTAGGTTACCTAAGGGGCACTTTGACTATCTAGGTTGCATAGCGGGCACTTGGATTATGTAGGTTAACTAGCGAGCACTTGGATTATCTAGGTTACCTAGCGGGCCCTTGGACTATGTAGGTTTCCTAGCGGGCACTTGGACTATCTAGGTTAACTAACGGGCACTTGGACTATGTAGGTTACCTAGCGGGCACTTGGATGATGTAGGAACCCTATCGGACATTTGGAATACTTAGGTTACCTAGCGGGCACTTGCTCTATCTAGGTTAACTAGCGGACCTTGGACTACGTAGGTTAACTAGCGGGCCCTTGGACTATGTAGGTTAACTAGCGTGCACTTGGACTATCTAGGTGAACTAGCGGGCACTTGGATGATCAATGTTAGCTAGCGGCACTTGGACTATCTAGGTTAGCTAACAGGCACTTGGACTAAGTACGTCCCCTAGTGCGCATTTGGACACTCTAGGTTAACTAACGGGCACTAGGACTATCTAGGTTAACTAGCGGGCACTTGGACTATCTAGGTTACCTAGCTGGCACTAGGACTATGAAGGTTCCCTAGCGGGCACTAGGATTATCTAGAGTACCTCGCGGGCACTTGGACTATGTAGGTCAACTAGCGGGCACTTTGATTATGTAGGTTCCATATCGGGCACTTGGACTATGTAGGTTAACTAGAGGGCATTTGTACTATGTAGGTTACCTAACGGGCACTTGGACTATGTAGGTTCCCTATCGGGCACTTGGAAAATGTAGGTTACCTAGCGGGCACTAGGACTATGTAGGTTACCTAGCGGGCCCTTAGACTATCTAGGTTACCTAGCGGGCACTTGGACTATGTAGGCTCCCTAGCGGTTATTTGGACTATATAGATTACTTAGCGGGCACTTAGAATTTGTAGGTTGCCTAACGGGCACTTGGTCTATCTAGGTTTCCTAGCAGGCACTTGAACTATCTACGTTACCTAGCGGGTACTTGGAGTATGTAGGTTACCTACCGGGCTGTTGGACTATCTAGGTTACCTAGCGGGCACTTGGACTATCTGGGTTAAGTAACGGGCACTTGGACTATGTAGGTTCCCTAGCGGGCACTTGGATTATGTAGGTTCCCAATCGGGCACTTGTACTATGTAGGTTAACTAGCGGGCACTTGGACTATGTAGGTCAACTAGCGGGCACTTGGATTATGTAAGTTCCCTATTGGGCACTTAGACTATGTAAGTTCCCTAGCGGGCACATCGACTATGTGGGTTCCCTAGCGGGCATTTGGACTATCTAGGTTACCTAACGGGCACTTGGACAATGTAGGTTCCCTAGCGGGCACTTGGATTATGAAGATTCCCTATCGGGCACTTGAACTATGAAGGTTAACTAGCGGGCATTTGGACCATGTAGGTTACCTAGCAGGCAGCTGGACTATGTAGGTTCCCTATCGGGCACTTGGAGAATGTAGGTTAACTACAGGGCACTAGGACAATGTAGGTTACCTAGCGGGCCCTTGGACTATCTAGGTTACCTAGGGGGAACCTGGACTATGTAGGTTAACTAGTGGGCACTTGGACTATCTGGGTTACCTAGCAGGCACTTGGACTATGTACGTTCCCTAGCAGGCCCTTGGACTATCTAGGTTACCTAGCGGGCACTTAGACTATGTACATTACCTAGTGGGCACTTGACCTATGTACGTTCCCTAGCGGGCCCTTGGTCTATCTAGGTTAACTAGCGGGCACTTGCACTATCTAGGTTAACTAGCGAGCACTTGGACTATCTAGGTTAACTAGCGGGCATTTGGACTATTAGGGCCCCTAGAGGGCATTTGGATTATATTGGTTACCTAGCGGGCACTTGGACTATGTAGGTTAACGAACGAGCACTTGGACTATGTATGTAGGTAACCTAGTGGTCACTTGAACTGTCTAGGTTACCTCGCGGGCACTTGGACTATGTAGGTTAACTAGCGGGCACTTGGACTATCTAGGTTACGTAGCTGGCCCTTGGACGATGTAGGTTAACTAGCGGGCCCTTGGACTATGTAGGTTAACTAGCGGGCCCTTGGACGATGTAGGTTAACTAGCGGGCCCTTGGACTATATAGGTTAACTAGCGGGCCTTGGACTATATAGGTTACCTAGTGGGCACTTGGATGATCTAGGTTAACTAGCAGGTACTTGGACTATGTAGGTTAACTAGCGGGCCATTGCACTATGTAGATTCCATAGCGGGCACTTGGACTATGTATGTTCCAGAGCGGGCACTTGGACTATGTAGGTTCCTTAGCAGTCACTTGAACTAAGTAGGTTCCAGAGCGGGCACTTAGACTATCTAGGTTCCCTAGCGGGCACTTGTACTATGTAGGTTAATTAGCGGACACTTGGACGATCTAGGTGAACTAGCGGGTACTTGGATTATGTAGGTTAACTAGCGGGCCCTTGAACTATGTAGATTAACTAGCGGCACTTGCACTATCTACATTAACTATCGGGCCCTTGGACTATGTAGATTGCCTAGCGGGCACTTGGAATATGTAGGTTCCCTAGCGGGCACTTGGACTCTGTATGTTCCCTACGGACACTTGAACTATGTAAGTTAACTACCAGGCACTTGGACTATGTAGGTTAACTAGCGGGCCCTTGGACTATCTAGGTTACCTAGCGGGCATTTGGACTATGTAGGTAACCTAGCGGGCACTTGGAGAGTCTAGGTTACCTAGCGGGCCCTTGGACTTCTAGGTTTACGAATGGGCACTTGGACTATGTATGTTGCATAGCGGGCAATTGGACTATCTAGGTTAGGTAACGGGCACTTGGACTATCTAGGTTTCTTAGCGGGCACTTGGACGATCTAGGTTAACTAGAGGGCACTGGGACTATCTAGGTTAACTAGCGTGCACTTGGACAATCTAGGTTTTAAGCGGGTACTTGGACTATGTAGGTTAACTAGCGGGCCCTTGGACTATGTAGATTAACTAGCGGCACTTGGACTATCTAAGTTAACTAGCGGGCCCTTGGACTATGTACATTCCCTAGCGGGCATTTGGACTATATAGATAACCTAGCAGGCACTTAGATTTTGTAGGTTACCTTGCGGCACAAGAACTATCTAGGTTACCTAGCTGGCACTTGAACTATCTACGTTATAGCGGGTTTTTGGAGTATGTAGGTTACCTAGAGGGCTGTTGGATTATCTAAGTTACCAAGGGGGCACTGGGACTATCTAGGTTAACTAAGGGGAACTTGGACTATGTAGGTTCCCTAGCGGGCCCTTGGAATATGTAGGTTCCCTAGCGAGCACTTGGACTATGTGGGTTCCCTAGCGGGCATTTGGAGTATCTAGGTTACCTAACGGGCACTTGAACTTTGTAGGTTCCCTAGCGGGCACTTGGATTATGTAGGTTAACTAGTGGGCATTTGGACTATGTAGGTTACCTAGCGGGCACATGGACTATGTAGGTTACCTAGCGGGCACTTGGACTATATAGGTTCCCTATCAGGCATTTGGACTATGTAGGTTACCTAGCGGGCCCTTGGACTATCTAGGTTACCTAGGGGGAACCTGGACTATGTAGGTTAACTAGTGGGCACTTGGACTATCTAGGTTACCTAGCAGGCACTTAGACTATGTAGGTTAACTAGCGGGCACTTGGATTATGTAGGTTACCTAGCGGGCACTTGGACTATCTACGTTCCCTAGCGGGCACTTGGACTATCTACGTTACCTAGCGGGCACTTGGACTATGTACGTTACCTAGCGGGCACTTGGACTATGTACGTTTCCTAGCGGGTATTTGGACTAGATAGGTTCCCTAGCGGGCACTTGGTCTATCTAGGTTAACTAGCGGGCACTTGGACTATCTAGGTTAACTAGCGAGCACTTGGACCATGTAGGTTAACTAGCGGGCATTTGGATTATTAGGGCCCCTAGCGGGCATTTGGACTATATTGGTTACCTAGCGGGCACTTGGACTATGTGGGTTAACGAACGTGCACTTGGACTATGTAGGTAACCTAGTGATCAATTGAACTGTCTAGGTTACCTAGCGGGCACTTAGACTATGTAGGTTAACTAGCGGGCACTTGGACTGTCTAGGTTAACTAGCGGGCCCTTGGACGATGTAGGTTAACTAGCGGGCCCTTGCACTATGTAGGCTAACTAGCGGGCCCATGGATTATGTAGTTTTACTAGCAGACACTTTGACTATCTAGATTAACTAGCGGGCACTTGGACTATGTAGTTTCCCTAGCGGGCATTTGGACTATCTAGGTTACCTAGCAGGCACTTTGAATATCTAGGTTAACTAATGGGCACTTGGACTATGTAGGTTGCCTAGCGGGCACTTGGATTATGTAGGTTCCCTATAGGGCACTTGGACTTTGTAGGTTAACTAGCGGGCACTTGGACTGTCTAGGTTACCTAGTGGGCACTTGGATTATCTCGGTTAACGAACGGGCACTTGGATTATCTAGGTTAACGAACGGGCACTTGGACTATGTAGGTTACCAGGCCGCCTCTTGGACTATCTTGGTTAGCTAACAGGCACTTGGACTATCTAGGTTCCCTAACGGGCACTTGTACTATGTAGGTTACCTAGCTGGCACTTTGACTATGTAGGTCAACTAGTGGGCCCTTGGACTATCTAGGTTAGCCAACGGGCACTTAGATTATGTAGGTTAACTAGCGGGAACTTGGGATATGTAGGATAACTAGCGGGCCCATGGACTATGTAGGTTTACTAGCGGGCCCTTGGACTATCTAGGTTCCCTAAAGGGCACTTGGACTATCTAGGTTCCCTTAAGGGCACTTGGACTATGTAGGCTAACTAGGGGGCCCTTGATGATCTAGGGTACCTAGCGGGTACTTGAACTATCTAGGTTACCTAGCGGGTACTTGGACTATGTACGTTCCCTAGCGGGCACTTGGACTATCTATGTTAACTAGCGGGCACTTGGAATATGTAGGTTAACTAGCGGACACTTGCACTATGTAGGTTACCTAGCAGGCACTTGGACTATCTTGGTTACCTAGCGGGCACTTGGACTATGTAGGCTAACTAGGGGGCCCTTTGATGATCTAGGTTACCTAGCGGGTACTTGAACTATCTAGGTTACCTAGCGGGCACTTTTACTATGTACGTTCCCTAGCGGGCACTTGGACTATCTATGTTAACTAGCGGGCACTTGGAATATATAGGTTAACTAGCAGACACTTGCACTATGTAGGTTACCGAGCAGGCACTTGGACTATCTAGGTTAGCCAACGGGCACTTAGATTATGTAGGTTAACTAGCGGGCACTTGGAATATGTAGGTTAAGTAGCAGACACTTGCACTATGAAGGTTAACTAGCGGGCCCATGGACTATGTAGGTTTACTAGCGGGCCCTTGGAATATCTAGGTTCCCTAAAGGGCACTTGGACTATCTAGGTTACCGAACAGGCACTTGGACTATCTAGGTTACCTAGTGGGCACTTGGACTATGTAGGCTAACTAGGGGGCCCTTGGACGATCTAGGTTAATTAGTGGGCCCTTGGACTATGTAGGTTAACTAGCGGGCACTTAGACAATCTAGGTAACTAGCGGGCACTTGGAAGATCTAGGTTAACTAGCGGGCACTTGGACTATCAAAGTGAACAAGTGAGCCCTTGGACTAGGTAGGGTAACTAGCGGGCCCTTGGACTATCTAGGTTACGTAGCGGGCACTTGGTATATAGGTTAACTAGTGGGCACTTGGACTATGTAGGTTAACTAGAGGACACTTGGACTATCTAGGTTAACTAGTGGGCCCTTGGACTATGTAGGTTAACTAGTGGGCATTTGGACTATCTAGGTTACCTAGCGGGCACTTGGACAATCTAGGTTACCTAGCGGGCACTTGGACTATGTAGGTTACCTAGTGGGCACTTGGACTTCTAGGTTAACGAATGGGCACTTGGAATATGTAGGTTCCCTAGAGGGCACTTGGACTCTGTATGTTCCCTACGGACACGTGAAGTATGTAAGTTAACTACCGGGCACTTGGACTATGTAGGTTAACTAGCGGGCCCTTGGACTATCTAGGTTACCTAGCGGGCACTTGGACAATGCAGGTTAACTACCGGGCACATGCACTATCTAGGTTACCGAACGGGCATTTGGACTATGTAGGTAACCTAGCGGGCACTTGGAGAGTCTAGGTTACGTAGCGGGCCCTTGGACTTCTAGGTTAACGAACGGGCACTTGGACTATGTATGTTGCATAGCGGGCAATTGGACTATCTAGGTTAGGTAACGGGCACTTGGACTATCTAGGTTACCTAGCGGGAACTTGGACAATGTAAGTTACCTAGCGGGCACTTGGACTATCTAGGTTACCTAATGGGCACTTTGACAATCTAGGTTACATAGCGGCACTTGAACTATGTAGGTTAAATAGCGGGCTTTGAACTATGTAGATTAACTAGCGGCACTTGGACTCTCTACATTAACTAGCGGGCCCTTGGACTATGTAGATTGCCTAGCGGGCACTTGGAATATGTAGGTTCCCTAGCGGGCACTTGGACTCTGTATGTTCCCTACGGACACGTGAACTATGTAAGTTAACTACCGGGCACTTGGACTATGTAGGTTAACTAGCGGGCCCTTGGACTATCTAGGTTACCTAGCGGGCACTTGGACTATGCAGGTTAACTACCGAGCACTTGCACTATCTAGGTTACCGAACGGGCATTTGGACTATGTAGGTAACCTAGCGGGCACTTGGAGAGTCTAGGTTACCTAGCGGGCCCTTGGACTTCTAGGTTAACGAACGGGCACTTGGACTATGTATGTTGCATAGCGGGCAATTGGACTATCTAGGTTAGGTAACGGGCACTTGGACTATCTAGGTTTCTTAGCGGGCACTTGGACGATATAGGTTAACTAGAGGGCACTTGGACTATCTAGGTTAACTAGCGTGCACTTGGACTATCTAGGTTTTTAGCGGGTACTTGGACTATGTAGGTTAAATAGCGGGCCCTTGGACTATGTAGATTAACTAGCGGCACTTGGACTATCTACGTTAACTAGCGGGCCCTTGGACTATGTAGATTCCCTAGCGGGCATTTGGACTATATTGATAACCTAGCAGGCACTTAGACTTTGTAGGTTACCTAGCGGCACAAGATCTATCTAGGTTACCTAGCTGGCACTTGAACTATCTACGTTATAGCGGGTTTTTGGAGTATGTAGGTTACCTAGAGGGCTGTTGGATTATCTAAGTTAACAAGCGGGCACTGGGACTATCTAGGTTAACTAACGGGAATTTGGACTATGTAGGTTCCCTAGCGGGCCCTTGGACTGTGTAGATTCCCTAGCGAGCACTTGGACTATGTGGGTTCCCTAGCGGGCATTTGGACTATCTAGGTTACCTAATGGGCACTTGGACAATGTAGGTTCCCTAGTGGGCACTTGGATTATGTAGGTTCCCTATCGGGCACTTGGATTATGTAGGTTAACTAGTGGGCATTTGGACTATGTAGGTTACCTAGCGGGCACTTGGACTATGTAGGTTACCTAGCAGGCACTTGGACTATATAGGTTCCCTATCAGGCATTTGGACTATGTAGGTTACCTAGTGGGCCCTTGGACTATCTAGGTTACCTAGGGGGAACCTGGACTATGTAGGTTAACTAGTGGGCACTTGGACTATCTAGGTTACCTAGCAGGCACTTAGACTATGTAGGTTAACTAGCGGGCACTTGGATTATCTAGGTTACCTAGCGGTCACTTGGCCTATCTACGTTCCCTTGCGGGCACTTGGACTATCTACGTTACCTAGCGGGCACTTGGACTATGTACGTTACCTAGCGGGCACTTGGACTATGTACGTTTCCTAGTTGGTACTTGGACTAGATAGGTTCCCTAGCGGGCACTTGGTCTATGTAGGTTAACTAGCAGGCACTTGGACTATCTAGGTTAACTAGCGAGCACTTGGACCATCTAGGTTAACTAGCGGGCATTTGCAATATTAGGGCCCCTAGCGGGCATTTGGACTATATTGGTTACCTAGCGGGCACTTGGACTATGTAGGATAACGAACGGGCACATGGACTATGTAGGTAACCTAGTGGTCACTTGAACTGTCTAGGTTACCTAGCGGGCACTTAGACTATGTAGGTTAACTAGCGGGCACATGGACTATCTAGGTTAACTAGCGGGCCCTTGGACGATGTAGGTTAACTAGCGGGCCCTTGCACTATGAAGGCTAACTAGCGGGCCCATGGATTACGTAGGTTTACTAGCAGACACTTTGACTATCTAGGTTAACTAGCGGGCACTTGGACTACGTAGTTTCCCTAGCGGGCATTTGGACTATTTAGGTTACCTAGCGGGCACTTGGACTATGTAGGTTACCTAGCGGGCACTTGGACTATGTAGGTTGCCTAGCGGGCACTTGGATTATGTAGGTTCCCTATAGGGCACTTGGACTTTGTAGGATAACTAGCAGGCACTTGGACTGTCTAGGTTACCTAGTGGGCACATGGATTATCTCGGTTAACGAACGGGCACTTGGATTATCTAGGTTAACGAACGGGCACTTGGACTATGTAGGTTACCTGGCCGCCACTTGGACTATCTAGGTTAGCTAACAGGCACTTGGTCTATCTAGGTTCCCTAGCGGGCACTTGTACTACGTAGGTTACCTAGCTGGCACTTTGACTATGTAGGTCAACTAGCGGGCCCTTGGACTATCTAGGTTAGCCAACGGGCACTTAGATTATGTAGGTTAACTAGCGGGAACTTGGAATATGTAGGTTAACTAGCGGGCCCTTGGAATATGAAGGTTTACTAGCGGGCCCTTGGACTATCTAGGTTCCCTAAAGGGCACTTGGACTATCTAGGTTCCCTTAAGGGCACTTGGACTATCTTGGTTACCTAGCGGGCACTTGGACTATGTAGGCTAACTAGGGGCCCCTTTGATGATCTAGGTTACCTAGCGGGTACTAGAACTATCTAGGTTACCTAGCGGGCACTTGGACTATGTACTTTTCCTAGCGGGCACTTGGACTATCTATGTTAACTAGCGGGCACTTGGAATATGTAGGTTAACTAGCGGACACTTGCACTATGTAGGTTACCTAGCAGGCACTTGGACTATCTAGGTGAGCCAACGGGCACTTAGATTATGTAGGTTAACTAGCGGGCACTTGGAATATGTAGGTTAAGTAGCGGACACTTGCACTATGAAGGTTAACTAGCGGGCCCATGGACTATGTAGGTTTACTATCGGGCCCTTGGAATATCTAGGTTCCCTAAAGGGCACTTGGACTCTCTAGGTTACCGAACAGGCACTTGGACTATCTAGGTTACCTAGTGGGCACTTGGACTATGTAGGCTAACTAGGGGGCTCTTGGACGATCTAGGTTAATTAGAGGGCCCTTGGACTATGTAGGTTAACTAGCGCGCACTTGGACAATCTAGGTAACTAGCGGGCGCTTGGAAGATCTAGGTTAACTAGCGGGCACTTGGACTATCAAAGTGAACAAGTGAGCCCTTGGACTAGGTAGGTTAACTAGTGGGCCCTTGGACTATCTAGGTTACGTAGCGGGCACTTGGTATATAGGTTAACTAGCGGGCACTTGGACTATGTAGGTTAACTAGCGGGCACTTGGACTACTAGGTTACCTAGCGGGCACTTGGACTCTCTAGGTTATGTAGCAGGCACTTGGTATATAGGTTAAAGAGTGGGCACTTGGACTATATAGGCTAACTAGCAGACACTTGCACGATCTAGGTTAACTACCGGGCCCTTGCACTATGTAGGTTAACTAGCGGGCCCATGGATTATATAGGTTTACTAGCAGGCACTTGGACTATCTAGGTTAACTAGTGGGCCCTTGGACTATCTAGGTTACGTAGCGGGCACTTGGTATATAGGTTAACTAGCGGGCACTTGGACTATGTAGGTTAACTAGCGGGCACTTGGACTATCTAGGTTACCTAGCGGGCACTGGGACTATATAGGTTACCTAGTGGGCACTTGGACTTCTAGGTTAACGAATGGGCACTTGGAAAATGTAGGTTGCCTAGCGGGCACTTGGAATATCTAGGTTAGGTAACGGGCACTTGGACTACCTAGGTTACCTAGCGGGAACTTGGACAATGTAAGTTACCTAGCGGGCACTTGGACTATCTAGGTTACCTAACGGGCACTTTGACTATCTAGGTTACATAGCGGCACTTGGACTATGTAGGTTAACTAGCGAGCACTTGGACTCTAGGTTATCTAGCGGACACTTGGACTATCTAGGTTACCTAATGGGCCCTTGGACTATGTAGGTTTCCTAGCGGGCACTTGGACTATCTAGGTTAACGAACGGGCACTTGGACTATGTAAGTAACCTAGCGGGCACTTGGACAGTCTAGGTTACCCAAGGGGGAACTTGGACTATCTAGGTTAAGGAACGGGCACTTGGACAATGTAGGTTACCTAGCGGGCACTTGGACTATCTAGGTTAGATAGCGGGCACTTGGATTATCTAGGTCAACTAGTGGGCCCTTGTACTATGTAGGCTAACTAGCGAGCATTTGGACTATCTAGGTTAACTAGCGGACCTTGGACTATGTAGGTTAACTAGGGGGCCTTTGGACTATGTAGGTTAACTTGCGGGCACTTGGACGATCTAGCTTAACTAGAGGGCACTTGAACTATCTAGGTTAACTAGCGGGCACTTGGATGATCAATGTTAACTAGCGGGCACTTGGACTATCTAGGTTAGCTAATGGGCACATGGACTAAGTACGTCCCCTAGGGGGCACTTGGTCTATCTAGGTTAACTAACGGGCACTTGGACTATCTAGGTTACCTAGCGGGCACTTGTAGTATCTAGGATACCTTAGCTGGCACTTGGACTATGTAGGTCAACTAGCGGGCCCTTGGACTATCTAGGTTAGCTAACGGGCACTTAGATTATGTAGGTTAACTAGCGGGCACTTGGAATCTGTAGGTTAACTAGCGGGCCCTTGGAATATGTAGGTTTACTTGCGGGCCCTTCGACTATCTAGGTTCCCTAAAGGGCACTTGTACTATCTAGGTTACCGAAAAGGCACTTGGACTATCTAGGTTACCTAGCGGGCACTTGGATTATGTAGGCTAACTAGGGGGCCCTTGGACTATCTAGGTTACCTAGCGGGTACTTGAACTATCTAGGTTAACTAGCGGGCACTTGGACTATGTAGGTTAACTAGCGGACACTTGCACTATGTAGGTTACCTAGCAGGCACTTAGACTATCTAGGTTAACTAGCAGGCACTTGGACTATATAGGTTAACTAGCGTGCACTTGGACTGTGTAGGTTCCTTAGCGGGCACTTGGACTATCTATGTTGCCTAGCGGGCACTTGCACTATGTAGGTTAACTAGCGTGCCCTTGGACTATCTAGGTTACGTAGCGGGCACTTGGTATATAGGTTAAAGAGCGGGCACTTGGACTATATAGGTTAACTAGCGGGTCCTTGCACTATGTAGGTTAACTAGCGGGCCCATGGATTATATAGGTTTACTAGCAGGCACTTGGACTATCTAGGTTAACTAGCGGGCACATGGACTATGTAGTTTCCCTAGCAGGCATTTGGACTATTTAGGTTACCTAGCGGGCACTTGGACTATCTAGGTTACCTAGCAGGCACTTTGACTATCTAGGTTAACTAACGGGCACTTGAACTATGCAGGTTGCCTAGAGGGCACTTGGATTATGTAGGTTCCCTATAGGGCACTTGGACTTTGTAGGTTAACTAGCGGGCACTTGGACAGTCTGGGTTACCTAGTGGGCACTTGGATTATCTTGGGTAACGAACGGGCACTTGGATTATCTTGGTTAACGAACGGGCAATTGGCCTATGTAGGTTACCTAGCTGCCACTTGGATTATCTAGTTTAGCTAACAGGCACTTGGACTATCTAGGTTCCCTAGCGGGCACTTGTACTACCTAGGTTACCTAGCTGGAACTTTGACTATGTAGGTCAACTAGCAGGCCCTTGGACTATCTAGGTTAGCCAACAGGCACTTAGATTATGTAGGTTAACTAGCGGGAACTTGGAATATGTAGGTTAACTAGCGGGCCCATGGACTATGTAGGTTTACTAGCGGGCCCTTGGACTATCTAGGTTACCTAGCGGGCACTTGGACTATCTAGGTTTTATAGCGGGCACTTGGACTATGTAGGTTACCTAGTGGGCACTTGGACTTCAAGGTTAACGAATGGGCACTTGGAAAATGTAGGTTGCCTAGCGGGCACTTGGAATATTTAGGTTAGGTAACGGGCACTTGGACTATCTAGGTTACCTAGCGGGAACTTGGACAATGTAAGTTACCTAGCGGGCACTTGGACAATCTAGGTTACCTAACAGGCACTTTGACTATCTAGGTTACATAGTGGCACTTGGACTATGTAGGTTAACGAGCGGTCCCTTGAACTATGTAGATTGCCTAGCGGGCACTTGGAATATGTAGGTTCCCTAGCGGGCACTTGCACTATCTAGGTTACCGAACGGGCATTTGGACTATGTAGGTAACCTAGCGGGCACTTGGAGAGTCTAGGTTACCTAGCGGGCCCTTGGACTTCTAGGTTAACGAACGGGCACTTGGACTATGTATGTTGCATAGCGGGCAATTGGACTATCTAGGTTAGGTAACGGGCACTTGGACTATCTAGGTTTCTTAGCGGGCACTTGGACGATATAGGTTAACTAGAGGGCACTTGGACTATCTAGGTTAACTAGCGTGCACTTGGACTATCTAGGTTTTTAGCGGGTACTTGGACTATGAAGGTTAACTAGCGGGCCCTTGGACTATGTAGATTAACTAGCGGCACTTGGACTATCTACGTTAACTAGCGGGCCCTTGGACTATGTAGATTCCCTAGCGGGCATTTGGACTATATAGATAACCTAGCAGGCACTTAGACTTTGTAGGTTACCTAGCGGCACAAGAACTATCTAGGTTACCTAGCTGGCACTTGAACTATCTACGTTATAGTGGGTTTTTGGAGTATGTAGGTTACCTAGAGGGCTGTTGGATTATCTAAGTTACCAAGCGGGCACTGGGACTATCTAGGTTAACTAACGGGAATTTGGACTATGTAGGTTCCCTAGCGGGCCCTTGGACTGTGTAGATTCCCTAGCGAGCACTTGGACTATGTGGGTTCCCTAGCGGGCATTTGGACTATCTAGGTTACCTAATGGGCACTTGGACAATGTAGGTTCCCTAGTGGGCACTTGGATTATGTAGGTTCCCTATCGGGCACTTGGATTATGTAGGTTAACTAGTGGGCATTTGGACTATGTAGGTTACCTAGCGGGCACTTGGACTATGTAGGTTACCTAGCGGGCACTTGGACTATATAGGTTCCCTATCAGGCATTTGGACTATGTAGGTTACCTAGTGGGCCCTTGGACTATCTAGGTTACCTAGGGGGAACCTGGACTATGTAGGTTAACTAGTGGGCACTTGGACTATCTAGGTTACCTAGCAGGCACTTGGACTATGTAGGTTAACTAGCGGGCACTTGGATTATCTAGGTTACCTAGCGGGCACTTGGCCTATCTACGTTCCCTTGCGGGCACTTGGACTATCTACGTTACCTTGCGGGCACTTGGACTATGTACGTTACCTAGCGGGCACTTGGACTATGTACGTTTCCTAGTTGGTACTTGGACTAGATAGGTTCCCTAGCGGGCACTTGGTCTATGTAGGTTAACTAGCAGGCACTTGGACTATCTAGGTTAAATAGCGAGCACTTGGACCATCTAGGTTAACCAGCGGGCATTTGGAATATTAGGGCCCCTAGCGGGCATTTGGACTATATTGGTTACCTAGCGGGCACTTGGACTATGTAGGATAACGAACGGGCACATGGACTATGTAGGTAACCTAGTGGTCACTTGAACTGTCTAGGTTACCTAGCGGGCACTTAGACTATGTAGGTTAACTAGCGTGCACTTGGACTATCTAGGTTAACTAGCGGGCCCTTGGACGATGTAGGTTAACTAGCGGGCCCTTGCACTATGAAGGCTAACTAGCGGGCCCATGGATTATGTAGGTTTACTAGCAGACACTTTGACTATCTAGGTTAACTAGCGGGCACTTGGACTTCGTAGTTTCCCTAGCGGGCATTTGGACTATTTAGATTACCTAGCGGGCACTTGGACTATGTAGGTTACCTAGCGGGCACTTGGATTATGTAGGTTCCCTATAGGGCACTTGGACTTTGTAGGATAACTAGTGGGCACTTGGATTATCTCGGTTAACGAACGGGCACTGGGATTATCTAGGTTAACGAACGGGCACTTGGACTATGTAGGTTGCCTAGCGGGCACTTGGATTATGTAGGTTCCCTATAGGGCACTTGGACTTTGTAGGATAACTAGTGGGCACTTGGATTATCTCGGTTAACGAACGGGCACTGGGATTATCTAGGTTAACGAATGTTCACTTGGACTATGTAGGTTACCTGGCCGCCACTTGGACTATCTAGTTTAGCTAACAGGCACTTGGACTATCTAGGTTCCCTAGCGGGCACTTGTACTACGTAGGTTACCTAGCTGGCACTTTGACTATGTAGGTCAACTAGCGGACACTTGCACTATGTAGGTTACCTAGCAGGCACTTGGACTATCTAGGTTAACTAGCGGGCACTTGGACTATATAGGTTAACTAGCGTGCACTTGGACTATGTAGGTTCCTTAGCGGGCACTTGGACTATCTATGTTGCCTAGCGGGCACTTGCACTATGTAGGTTAACTAGCGTGCCCTTGGACTATCTAGGTTACGTAGCGGGCACTTGGTATATAGGTTAAAGTGCGGGCACTTGGACTATATAGGCTAACTAGCGGACACTTGCACGATCTAGGTTAACTAGCGGGCCCTTGCACTATGTAGGTTAACTAACGGGCCCATGGATTATATAGGTTAACTAGCGGGCACTTGGACTATGTAGTTTCCCTAGCAGGCATTTGGACTATTTAGGTTACCTAGCGGGCACTTGGACTATCTAGGTTACCTAGCAGGCACTTTGACTATCTAGGTTAACTAACGGGCACTTGGACTATGCAGGTTGCCTAGCGGGCACTTGGATTATGTAGGTTCCCTATAGGGCACTTGGACTTTGTAGGTTAACTAGCGGGCACTTGGACTGTCTAGGTTACCTAGTGGGCACTTGGATTATCTCGGTTAACGAACGGGCACTTGGATTATCTAGGTTAATGAACGGGTACTTGGACTATGTAGGTTACCTAGCTGCCACTTGGACTATCTAGTTTAGCTAACAGGCACTTTGACTATCTAGGTTTCCTAGCGGGCACTTCTACTACCTAGGTTACCTAGCTGGCACTTTGACTATGTAGGTCAACTAGCAGGCCCTTGGACTATCTAGGTTAGCCAACAGGCACTTAGATTATGTAGGTTAACTAGCGGGAACTTGGAATATGTAGCTTAACTAGCGGGCCCATGGACTATGTAGGTTTACTAGCGGGCCCTTGGACTATCTAGGTTCCCTAAAGGGCACTTGGACTATCTAGGTTCCCTAAAGGGCACTGGGACTATCTAGGTTACCTAGCGGGCACTTGGATTATGTAGACTAACTATGGGGCCCTTTGATGATCTGGGTTACCTAGCGGGCACTTGGACTATGTACGTTCCCTAGCGGGCACTTGGACTATCTATGTTAACTAGCGGGCACTTGGAATATGTAGGTTAACTAGCGGACACTTGCACTATGTAGGTTACCTAGCAGGCACTTGGACTATCTAGGTTAACCTGCGGGCACTTGGACTATGTAGGTCAACTAGCGGGCCCTTGGACTATCTAGGTTAGCCAACGGGCACTTAGATTATGTAGGTTAACTAGCGGGCCTTTGGACTATGTTGGTTAACTTGCGGGCACTTGGACGATCTAGGTTAACTAGAGGGCACTTGGACTATCTAGGTTAACTAGCGGGCACTTGGATGATCAATGTTAACTAGCGGGCACTTGGACTACCTAGGTTACCTAATGGGCACATGGACTAAGTACGTCCCCTAGTGGGCACTTGGACTATCTAGGTTAACTAACGGGCACTTGGACTATCTAGGTTACCTAGCGGGCACTTGTACTATCTAGGATACCTAGCTGGCACTTGGACTATGTAGGTCAACTAGCGGGCCCTTGGACTATCTAGGTTAGCTAACGGGCACTTAGATTATGTAGGTTAACTAGCGGGCACTTGGAATATGTAGGTTAACTAGCGGGCCCTTGGACTATGTAGGTTTACTTGCAGGCCCTTCGCTATCTAGGTTCCCTAAAGGGCACTTGGACTATCTAGGTTACCGAAAAGGCACTTGGACTATCTAGGTTACCTAGAGGGCACTTGGACTATGTAGGCTAACTAGGGGGCCCTTGGACTATCTAGGTTACCTAGCGGGTACTTGAACTATCTAGGTTAACTAGCGGGCACTTGGACTATGTAGGTTAACTAGCGGACACTTGCACTATGTAGGTTACCTAGCAGGCACTTGGACTATCTAGGCTAACTAGCCGGCACTTGGACTATATAGGATAACTAGCGTGCACCTGGACTATGTAGGTTCCTTAGCGGGCACTTGGACTATCTAGGTTGCCTAGCGGGCACTTGCACTATGTAGGTTAACTAGCGTGCCCTTGGACTATCTAGGTTACGTAGCGGGCACTTGGTATACAGGCTAACTAGCGGACACTTGCACGATCTAGGTTAACTACCAGGCCCTTGCACTATGTAGGTTAACTAGCGGGCCCATGGATTATATAGGTTTACTAGCAGGCACTTGGACTATCTAGGTTAACTAGTGGGCCCTTGGACTATCTACGTTACGTAGCGGGCACTTGGTATATAGGTTAACTAGCGGACACTTGGACTATGTAGGTTAAATAGCGGGCACGTGGACTATCTAGGTTACCTAGCGGGCACTTGGACTATATAGGTTACCTAGTGGGCACTTGGACTTCTAGGTTAACGAATGGGCACTTGGAAAATGTAGGTTGCCTAGCGGGCACTTGGAATATGTAGGTTAGGTAACGGGCACTTGGACTACCTAGGTTACCTAGCGGGAACTTGGACAATGTAAGTTACCTAGCGGGCACTTGGACTATCTAGGTTACATAGCGGCACTTGGACTATGTAGGTTAACTAGCGAGCACTTGGACTCTAGGTTACCTAGCGGACACTTGGACTATCTAGGTTACCTATTGGGCCCTTGGACTATGTAGGTTTCCTAGCGGGCATGGACTATCTAGGTTAACGAACGGGCACTTGGACTATGTAAGTAACCTAGCGGGCACTTGGACAGTCTAGGTTACCCAGGGGGCACTTGGACTATCTAGGTTAAGGAACGGGCACTTGGACAATGTAGGTTACCTAGCGGGCACTTGGACTATCTAGGTTAGATAGCGGGCACTTGGATTGTCTAGGTCAACTAGTGGGCCCTTGTACTATGTAGGCTAACTAGCGAGCACTTGGACTATCTAGGTTAACTAGCGGACCTTGGACTATGTAGGTTAACTAGCGGGCCTTTGGACTATGTAGATTAACTTGCGGGCACTTGGACGATCTAGGTTAACTAGAGGGCACTTGGACTATCTAGGTTAACTAGCGGGCACTTGGATGATCAATGTTAACTAGCAGGCACTTGGACTATCTAGGGTAGCTAATGGGCACATGGACTAAGTACGTCCCCTAGTGGGCACTTGGTCTATCTAGGTTAACTAACGGGCACTTGGACTATCTAGGTTACCTAGCGGACACTTGTAGTATCTAGGATACCTAGCTGGCACTTGGACTATGTAGGTCAACTAGCGGGCCCTTGGACTATCTAGGTTAGCTAACGGGCACTTAGATTATGTAGGTTAACTAGCGGGCACTTGGAATATGTAGGTTAACTAGCGGGCCCTTGGACTATGTAGGTTTACTTGCAGGCCCTTCGCTATCTAGGTTCCCTAAAGGGCACTTGGACTATCTAGGTTACCGAAAAGGCACTTGGACTATCTAGGTTACCTAGCGGGCACTTGGACTATGTAGGCTAACTAGGGGGCCCTTGGACTATATAGGTTACCTAGCGGGTACTTGAACTATCTAGGTTAACTAGCGGGCACTTGGACTATGTAGGTTAACTAGCGGACACTTGCACTATGTAGGTTACCTAGCAGGCACTTGGACTATCTAGGTTAACTAGCGGGCACTTGGACTATATAGGTTAACTAGCGTGCACTTGGACTATGTAGGTTCCTTAGCGGGCACTTGGACTATCTATGTTGCCTAGCGGGCACTTGCACTATGTAGGTTAACTAGCGTGCCCTTGGACTATCTAGGTTACGTAGCGGGCACTTGGTATATAGGTTAAAGTGCGGGCACTTGGACTATATAGGCTAACTAGCGGACACTTGCACGATCTAGGTTAACTAGCGGGCCCTTGCACTATGTAGGTTAACTAACGGGCCCATGGATTATATAGGTTTACTAGCAGGCACTTGGACTATCTAGGTTAACTAGCGGGCACTTGGACTATGTAGTTTCCCTAGCAGGCATTTGGACTATTTAGGTTACCTAGCGGGCACTTGGACTATCTAGGTTACCTAGCAGGCACTTTGACTATCTAGGTTAACTAACGGGCACTTGGACTATGCAGGTTGCCTAGCGGGCACTTGGATTATGTAGGTTCCCTATAGGGCACTTGGACTTTGTAGGTTAACTAGCGGGCACTTGGACTGTCTAGGTTACCTAGTGGGCACTTGGATTATCTCGGTTTACGAACGGGCACTTGGATTATCTAGGTTAATGAACGGGTACTTGGACTATGTAGGTTACCTAGCTGCCACTTGGACTATCTAGTTTAGCTAACAGGCACTTTGACTATCTAGGTTTCCTAGCGGGCACTTCTACTACCTAGGTTACCTAGCTGGCACTTTGACTATGTAGGTCAACTAGCAGGCCCTTGGACTATCTAGGTTAGCCAACAGGCACTTAGATTATGTAGGTTAACTAGCGGGAACTTGGAATATGTAGCTTAACTAGCGGGCCCATGGACTATGTAGGTTTACTAGCGGGCCCTTGGACTATCTAGGTTCCCTAAAGGGCACTTGGACTATCTAGGTTCCCTAAAGGGCACTGGGACTATCTAGGTTACCTAGCGGGCACTTGGATTATGTAGACTAACTATGGGGCCCTTTGATGATCTGGGTTACCTAGCGGGCACTTGGACTATGTACGTTCCCTAGCGGGCACTTGGACTATCTACGTTAACTAGCGGGCACTTGGAATATGTAGGTTAACTAGCGGACACTTGCACTATGTAGGTTACCTAGCAGGCACTTGGACTATCTAGGTTAACCTGCGGGCACTTGGACTATGTAGGTCAACTAGCGGGCCCTTGGACTATCTAGGTTAGCCAACGGGCACTTAGATTATGTAGGTTAACTAGCGGGCCTTTGGACTATGTTGGTTAACTTGCGGGCACTTGGACGATCTAGGTTAACTAGAGGGCACTTGGACTATCTAGGTTAACTAGCGGGCACTTGGATGATCAATGTTAACTAGCGGGCACTTGGACTACCTAGGTTACCTAATGGGCACATGGACTAAGTACGTCCCCTAGTGGGCACTTGGACTATCTAGGTTAACTAACGGGCACTTGGACTATCTAGGTTACCTAGCGGGCACTTGTACTATCTAGGATACCTAGCTGGCACTTGGACTATGTAGGTCAACTAGCGGGCCCTTGGACTATCTAGGTTAGCTAACGGGCACTTAGATTATGTAGGTTAACTAGCGGGCACTTGGAATATGTAGGTTAACTAGCGGGCCCTTGGACTATGTAGGTTTACTTGCAGGCCCTTCGCTATCTAGGTTCCCTAAAGGGCACTTGGACTATCTAGGTTACCGAAAAGGCACTTGGACTATCTAGGTTACCTAGAGGGCACTTGGACTATGTAGGCTAACTAGGGGGCCCTTGGACTATCTAGGTTACCTAGCGGGTACTTGAACTATCTAGGTTAACTAGCGGGCACTTGGACTATGTAGGTTAACTAGCGGACACTTGCACTATGTAGGTTACCTAGCAGGCACTTGGACTATCTAGGCTAACTAGCCGGCACTTGGACTATATAGGATAACTAGCGTGCACCTGGACTATGTAGGTTCCTTAGCGGGCACTTGGACTATCTAGGTTGCCTAGCGGGCACTTGCACTATGTAGGTTAACTAGCGTGCCCTTGGACTATCTAGGTTACGTAGCGGGCACTTGGTATACAGGCTAACTAGCGGACACTTGCACGATCTAGGTTAACTACCAGGCCCTTGCACTATGTAGGTTAACTAGCGGGCCCATGGATTATATAGGTTTACTAGCAGGCACTTGGACTATCTAGGTTAACTAGTGGGCCCTTGGACTATCTACGTTACGTAGCGGGCACTTGGTATATAGGTTAACTAGCGGACACTTGGACTATGTAGGTTAAATAGCGGGCACGTGGACTATCTAGGTTACCTAGCGGGCACTTGGACTATATAGGTTACCTAGTGGGCACTTGGACTTCTAGGTTAACGAATGGGCACTTGGAAAATGTAGGTTGCCTAGCGGGCACTTGGAATATGTAGGTTAGGTAACGGGCACTTGGACTACCTAGGTTACCTAGCGGGAACTTGGACAATGTAAGTTACCTAGCGGGCACTTGGACTATCTAGGTTACATAGCGGCACTTGGACTATGTAGGTTAACTAGCGAGCACTTGGACTCTAGGTTACCTAGCGGACACTTGGACTATCTAGGTTACCTATTGGGCCCTTGGACTATGTAGGTTTCCTAGCGGGCATGGACTATCTAGGTTAACGAACGGGCACTTGGACTATGTAAGTAACCTAGCGGGCACTTGGACAGTCTAGGTTACCCAGGGGGCACTTGGACTATCTAGGTTAAGGAACGGGCACTTGGACAATGTAGGTTACCTAGCGGGCACTTGGACTATCTAGGTTAGATAGCGGGCACTTGGATTGTCTAGGTCAACTAGTGGGCCCTTGTACTATGTAGGCTAACTAGCGAGCACTTGGACTATCTAGGTTAACTAGCGGACCTTGGACTATGTAGGTTAACTAGCGGGCCTTTGGACTATGTAGATTAACTTGCGGGCACTTGGACGATCTAGGTTAACTAGAGGGCACTTGGACTATCTAGGTTAACTAGCGGGCACTTGGATGATCAATGTTAACTAGCAGGCACTTGGACTATCTAGGGTAGCTAATGGGCACATGGACTAAGTACGTCCCCTAGTGGGCACTTGGTCTATCTAGGTTAACTAACGGGCACTTGGACTATCTAGGTTACCTAGCGGACACTTGTAGTATCTAGGATACCTAGCTGGCACTTGGACTATGTAGGTCAACTAGCGGGCCCTTGGACTCTCTAGGTTAGCTAACGGGCACTTAGATTATGTAGGTTAACTAGCGGGCACTTGGAATATGTAGGTTAACTAGCGGGCCCTTGGAATATGTAGGTTTACTTGCGGGCCCTTCGACTATCTAGGTTCCCTGAAGGGCACTTGGACTATCTAGGTTACCGAAAAGGCACTTGGACTATCTAGGTTACCTAGCGGGCACTTGGACTATGTAGGCTAACTAGGGGGCCCTTGGACTATCTAGGTTACCTAGCGGGTACTTGAACTATCTAGGTTAACTAGCGGGCACTTGGACTATGTAGGTTAACTAGCGGACACTTGCACTATGTAGGTTACCTAGCAGGCACTTGGACTATCTAGGTTAACTAGCGGGCACTTGGACTATATAGGTTAACTAGCGTGCACTTGGACTATGTAGGTTCCTTAGCGGGCACTTGGACTATCTATGTTGCCTAGCGGGCACTTGCACTATGTAGGTTAACTAGCGTGCCCTTGGACTATCTAGGTTACGTAGCGGGCACTTGGTATATAGGTTAAAGAGCGGGCACTTGGACTATGTAGGCTAACTAGCGGACACTTGCACGATCTAGGTTAACTAGCAGACCCTTGCACTATGTAGGTTAACTAGCGGGCCCATGGATTATATAGGTTTACTAGCAGGCACTTGGACTATCTAGGTTAACTAGCGGGCACTTGGACTATGTAGTTTCCCTAGCAGGCATTTGGACTATTTAGGTTACCTAGCGGGCACTTGGACTATCTAGGTTACCTAGCAGGCACTTTGACTATCTAGGTTAACTAACGGGCACTTGGACTATGCAGGTTGCCTAGCGGGCACTTGGATTATGTAGGTTCCCTATAGGGCACTTGGACTTTGTAGGTTAACTAGCGGGCACTTGGACTGTCTAGGTTACCTAGTGGGCACTTGGATTATCTCGGTTAACGAACGGGCACTTGGATTATCTAGGTTAACGAACGGGCACTTGGACTATGTAGGTTACCTAGCTGCCACTTGGACTATCTAGTTTAGCTAACAGGCCCTTGGACTATCTAGGTTAGCCAACAGGCACTTAGATTATGTAGGTTAACTAGCGGGAACTTGGAATATGTAGGTTAACTAGCGGGCCCATGGACTATGTAGGTTTACTAGCGGGCCCTTGGACAATCTAGGTTCCCTAAAAGGCACTTGGACTATCTAGGTTCCCTAAAGGGCACTGGGACTATCTAGGTTACCTAGCGGGCACTTGGATTATGTAGGCTAACTAGGGGGCCCTTTGATGATCTGGGATACCTAGCGGGTACTTGAACTATCTAGGTTACCTAGCGGGCACTTGGACTATGTACGTTCCCGAGCGGGCACTTGAACTATCTATGTTAACTAGCGAGCACGTGGAATATGTAGGTTAACTAGCGGACACTTGCACTATGTAGGTTACCTAGCAGGCACTTGGACTATCTAGGTTAACCTGCGGGCACTTGGACTATGTAGGTCAACTAGCGGGCCCTTGGACTATCTAGGTTAGCCAACGGGCACTTAGATTATGTAGGTTAACTATCGGGCACTTGGAATATGTAGGTAAAGTAGCGGACACTTGCACTATGAAGGTTAACTAGCGGGCCCATGGACTTTGTATGTTTACTAGCGGGCCCTTGGACTATCTAGGTTCCCTAAAGGGCACTTGGACTATCTAGGTTAACGAACGGGCACTTGGACTATCTAGGTTGCCTAGCGGGCACTTGGACTATATAGGCTAACTAGGGTGCCCTTGGACGATCTAGGTTACCTAGCGGGTACTTGAACTATCTAGGTTAACTAGCGGGCACTTGCAGTATCTAGGTTACCTAGCGGGCACTTGGACTATGTACGTTCCCTAGAGGGCACTTGGACTATCTATGTTAACTAGCGGGCACTTGGAATATATAGGTTAACTAGCGGACACTTGCACTATGTAGGTTACCTAGCAGGCACTTGGACTATCTAGGTTAACTAGCGGGCACTTGGACTATCTTGGATAACTAGCGTGCACTTGGACTATGTAGGTTCCTTAGCGGGCACTTGGACGATATAGGTTAACTAGCGTGTCCTTGGACTATGTAGGTTAACTAGCGGGCACTTGGACAATCTAGGTTACCTAGCGGGCTCTTGGAAGATCTACGTTAACTATCGGGCACTTGGCCTATCAAAGTGAACAAGTGAGCCCTTGGACTAGGTAGGTTAACTAGCGGGCCCTTGGACTATCTAGGTTCCCTAGCGGGCACTTGGACTATATAGGTTGCCTAGCGGGCACTTGGACTATGTAGGTTACCTAGTGGGCACTTGGACTATCTAGGTTAACGAATGGGCACTTGGAATATGCAGGTAACCTAGCGGGCACTTGGACTGTCTAGGTTACCTAGCGGGCACTTGGACTTCTAGGTTAATGAACGGGCTCTTGGACTATGTAGGTTGCCTAGCGGGCACGTGGACTATCTAGGTTAGGTAACGGGCACTTTGAGTATCTAGGTTACCTAGCGGGAACTTGGACAATGTAAGTTACCTAGCGGGCACTTGGACTATCTAGGTTACCTAACGGGCACTTTGACTATCTAGGTTTCATAGCGGGCACTTGGACTATGTAGGTTAACTAACGAGCACTTGGACTCTAGGTTATCTAGCGGACACTTGGACTATCTAGGTTACCTAGCGGGCCCTTGGACTATGTAGGTTTCCTAGCGGGCACTTGGACTATCTAGGTTACCTAGCGGGCACTTGGACTATGTAGGTAACCTAGCGGGCACTTGGACAGTCTAGGTTACCCATGGGGCACTTGGGCTATCTAGGTTAAGGAACGGGCACTTGGACAATGTAGGTTACCTAGCGGGCACTTGGACTATGTAGGATCCCTATCGGATATTTGGACTACTTAGGTTACCTAGCGGGCACTTGGACTATCTAGGTCAGATAGCGGGCACTTGGACTCTAGGTTATCTAGCGGACACTTGGACTATCTAGGTTACCTAGTGGGCACTTGGACTATGTAGGTAACCTAGCGGGCACTTGGACCGTCTAGGTTACCCAGGGGGCACTTGGGCTATCTAGGTTAAGGATCGGGCACTTGGACAATGTAGGTTACCTAGCGGGCACTTGGACTATGTAGGATCCCTATCGGATATTTGGACTACTTAGGTTACCTAGCGGGCACTTGGACTATCTAGGTCAACTAGTGGGCCCTTGTACTATGTAGGTTAACTAGCGAGTACTTGGACTATCTAGGTTAACTACCGGACCTTGGACTATGTAGGTTAACTAGCGGGCCTTTGGACTATGTTGGTTAACTTGCGGGCACTTGGACGATCTATGTTAACTAGAGGGCACTTGGACTATCTAGGTTAACTAGCGGGCACTTGGATGATCAATGTTAACTAGCGGGCACTTGGACTATCTAGGTTAGCTAATGGGCACTTGGACTATCTAGGTTACCTAGCGCACACTTGTACTATCTAGGATACCTAGCTGGCACTTGGACTATGTAGGTCAACTAGCGGGCCCTTGGACTATCTAGGTTAGCTAACGGGCACTTAGATTATGTAGGTTAACTAGCGGGCACTTGGAATATGTAGGTTAACTAGCGGGCCCTTGGACTATGTAGGTTTACTTGCAGGCCCATCGCTATCTAGGTTCCCTAAAGGGCACTTGGACTATCTAGGTTACCGAAAAGGCACTTGGACTATCTAGGTTACCTAGCGGGCACTTGGACTATGTAGGCTAACTAGGGGTCCCTTGGACTATCTAGGTTACCTAGCGGGTACTTGAACTATCTAGGTTAACTAGCGGGCACTTGGACTATGTAGGTTAACTAGCGGACCCTTGCACTATGTAGGTTACCTAGCAGGCACTTGGACTATCTAGGTTAACTAGCGGGCACTTGGACTATATAGGTTAACTAGCCTGCACCTGGACTATGTAGGTTCCTTAGCGGGCACTTGGACTATCTAGGTTGCCTAGCGGGCACTTGCACTATGTAGGTTAACAAGCGTGCCCTTGGACTATCTAGGTTACGTAGCGGGCACTTGGTATATAGGCTAACTAGCGGACACTTGCACGATCTATGTTAACTAGCGGGCCCTTGAACTATGTAGGTTAATTAGCGGGCCCATGGATTATGTAGGTTAACGAACGGGCACTTGGACTATGTAGGTTACCTAGCCACCACTTGGACTATCTAGGTTAGCTAACAGGCACTTGGACTATCTAGATTCCCTAGCGGGCACTTGTACTATCTAGGTTACCTAGCCGGCACTTGGACTATCTATGTTAACTAGCGGGCACTTGGAATATGTAGGTTAACTAGCGGGCCCATGGACTATAGAGGTTTACTAGCGGGCCCTTGGACTATCTAGGTTCCCTAAAGGGCACTTGGACTATCTAGGTTACCGAACGGGCACTTGGACTATCTAGGTTACCTAGCGGGCACTTGGACTATGTAGGCTAACTAGGGGGCCCTTGGACGATCTAGGTTACCTAGCGGGTACTTGAACTATCTAGGTTAACTAGTAGACACTTGCACTATGTAGGTTACCTAGCAGGCACTTGGACTATCTAGGTTAACTAGCGGGCACTTGGAATATCTAGGTTGCCTAGCGGGCACTTGGACTATGTAGGTTAACTGGCGTGCCCTTGGACTATCTAGGTTACGTAGCGGGCACTTGGTATATAGGTTAACTAGCGGGCACTTGGACTATGTAGATTAACTAGAGGACACTTGGACTATCTAGGTTAGCTAACGGGCACTTGGACTAAGTACGTCCCCTAGTGGGCACTTGGACACTCTAGGTTAACTAACGGGAAATAGGACTATCTAGGTTAACTAGCGGGCACTTGGACTATCTAGGTTACCTAGCTGGCAATTGGACTATGAAGGTTCCCTAGCGGGCACATGGATTATCTAGGTTACCCAGCGGGCACTTGGACTATGTAGGTTAACTAGCGGGCCCTTGGACTATCTAGGTTAGCTAACTGGCACTTGGAATATGGAGGTTAACTAGCGGACACTTGCACGATCTAGGTTAACTAGCGGGCTCTTGCACTATGTAGGTTAATGAGCGGGGCCATTGACTATGTTGGTTAACTAGCGGGCACTTGGACGATCTAGGTTAATTAGCGGGCACTAGGACTATTTAGGTTAACTAGCGGGCACTTGGATTATCTAGGTTACCTAGCAGGCACTTGGACTATGTAGGTTCCCTAGAGGGCATTTGGACTATATAGATAACCAAGCGGGCACTTAGACTTTGTAGGTTACATAGCGGGCCCTTGGACTATGTAGGTTAACTAGCGGGCCCTTGGACTATGTAGGTTACCTAGCGGGCACTTGGACGATCTAGGTTACCTAGCGGGTACTTGGACTATGTAGGTTAACTAGCGGGCCCTTGGGCTATGTAGATTAACTAGCGGCACTTGGACTATCTACGTTAACTAGCGGGCCCTTGGACTATGTAGATTCCCTACCGGGCATTTGGACTATATAGATAATCTAGCGGGCACATAGACTTTATAGGTTACCTAGAGGACACTTGGACTATCTAGGTTACATAGCTGGCACATGAACTATCTACGTTACCTAGCGGGTTCTTGGAGTATGTATGTTACCTAGCGGGCTGTTGGACTATCTAGGTTACCAAGCGGGCACTTGGACTATCTAGGTTAACTAACGGGCACTTGGACTATGTAGGTTCCCTAGCGGGACCTTGGACTATGTAAATTCCCTAGCGGGCACTTGGACTATGTGGGTTTACTGGCGGGCATTTGGACTATCTAGGATACCTAACGGGCACTTGGACTATGTAGGTTCCCTATCGGGCACTTGGACTATGTTGGTTACCTAGCGGGCCCTTGGACTATCTAGGTTACCTAGGGGGAACCTGGACTATGTAGGTTAACTAGCGAGCATTTGGACTATCTAGGTTACCTAGCGGGCACTTGGACTATGTACGTTCCCTAGCAGGCACTTGGACTATCTATGTTACCTAGCGGGCACTTGGACTATGTACGTTTCCTAGCGGGTAATTGGACTAGATAGGTTCCCTAGCGGGTACTTGGTCTATCTAGGTAAACTAGCGGGCACTTGGACTCTCTAGGTTAACTAGTGAGCATTTGGACTATCTAGGTTAACTAACGGGCATTTGGATTAATAGGGCCCCTAGCGGGCATTTGGACTATATTGGTTACCTACCGGGCATTTGGACTATGTAGGTTAATGAACGGGCACTTGGACTATGTAGGTATCCTAGTGGTCTCTTGAACTGTCTAGGTTACCTAGCGGGCACTTGGACTATGTAGGTTAACTAGCGGGCACTTGGACTATCTAGGTTAACTAGCAGGCTCTTGGACGATGTAGGTTAACTAGCGGTCCCTTGGAATATGTAGGTTAACTAGCGGGCGCTTGGACTATGTAGGTTACCTAGCGGGCACTTGGACGATCTAGGTTACCTAGCGGGCACTTGGACAATCTAGGTTAACTATCGGGCCCTTTGACTATGTAGATTAACTAGCGGCTCTTGGACAATCTACGTTAACTAGCGGGCCCTTGGACTAGGTAGGTTCCCTAGCAGGCACTTGGACTATGTAAGTTCCAGAGCGGAAACTTGGACTAACGTGATTCCCGAGCGGACACTTGTACTATGTAGATTAACTAGCGGACACTTGAACGATCTAGGTTAACTAGCGGGTATTTGGACTATGTAGGTTAACTAGCGGGCCCTTGAACTATGTAGATTAACTAGCGGAACTTGGACTATCTACATTAACTAGCGTGCCCTTGGACTATGTACATTCCCTAGCGGGCACTTGGACTATGTATGTTCCATAGCGGGCAATTGGGCTATGTATGTTCCCTATGGACACTTTAACTATGTAAGTTAACAACCGGGCACTTGGACTATGTAGGTTAACTAGCGGGCCCTTGGACTATCTGGATTACGTAGCGGGCCCTTGGACTATGTAGATTAACTAGCGGGCATTTGGACTATATAGATATACTAGCGGGCACTTAGACTTTGTAGGTTACCTAGCGGACACTTGGACTATCTAGGTTACCTAGCTGGCACATGAACTATCTACGTTACCTAGCGCGTTCTTGGAGTATGTAGGTTACCTAGCGGGCAGTTGGACTATCTAGGTTACCAAGCGGGCACTTGGACTATCTAGGTTAACTAACGGACACTTGGATTATGTAGGTTCCCTAGCGGGCCCTTCGACTACGTAAATTCCCTAGCAGGCACTTGGACTATGTGGGCTTCCTGGCGGGCATTTGGACTATCTAGGTTACCTAAGGGGCACTTGGACTATGTAGGTTCCCTAGCGGGCACTTATTATCTAGGTTTCCTATCGGGCACTTGGACTATGTAGGTTCCCTATCGGGCACTTGGACTATGTAGGTTGCTATCGGGCATATGGAGAATGTAGGTTAACTAGGGGGCACTACGACTATGTAGGTTTCCTAGCGGGCCCTTGGACTGCCTAGGTTACCTAGCGGGCATTTGGACTATGTAGGCTCCCTAGTGGTCATTTGGACTATATAGATTACCTAGCGGGCACTTAGACTTTGTAGGTTACCTAGCGGGCACTTGGACTATCTAGGTTACCTAGCTGGGACTTCAACTATCTACGTTACCTAGCGGGTACTTGGAGTATGTAGGTTACCTACCGGACTGTTGGACTATCTAGGTTACCTAGCGGGCACTGGGATTATCTAGGTTAACTAACGGGCACGTGGACTATGTAGGTTCCCTAGCGGGCCCTTGGACTATGTAAGTTCCCTAGCGGGCACTTGGACTATGTGGGTTCCCTAGCGGGCATTTGGACTATCTAGGTTACCTAACGGGCACTTGGACAATGTAGGTTCCCTAGCGGACACTTGGATTATGTAGGTTCCCTATCGGGCACTTGGACTATGTTGGTTAACTAGCGGGCATTTGGACTATGTAGGTTACCTAGCGGGTACTTGGACTATGTAGGTTCCCTATCGTGCATTTGGACTATTTAGGTTACCTAGCGGGCCCTTGGACTATCTAGGTTACCTAGGGGGAACGTGGACTATGTAGGTTAACTAGACGGCCTTGGACTATGTAGATTAACTAGCGGCACTTGGACTATCTACGTTAACTAGCGGGCCATTGGACTATGTAGATTCCCTAGCGGCCAATTGGACTATGTATGTTGCAGCGCGGGCACTTGGACTATGTAGGTTCCCTAGCAGGCACTTGGACTATGTAGGTTCCAGAGCGGGCACTTGGACTAACTAGATTCCCGAGCGGGCACTTGTACTATGTAGATTAACTAGCGGACACTTGGACGATCTAGGTTAACTAGCGGGTACTTGGACTATGTAGGTTAACTAGCGGACCCTTGAACTATGTAGATTAACTAGCGGAACTTGGACTATCTACTTTAACGAGCGGGCCATTGGACTCTGTAGATTCCCTAGCGGGCACTTGGACTATGTATGTTCCCTATGGACATTTGAACTATGTAAGTTAACTACCGGGCACTTGGACTATGTAGGTTAACTAGCTGGCCCTTGGACTATCTAGGTTACCTAGCGGGCACTTGGACTATGTGGGATTCCTGGCGTGCATTTGGACTATCTAGGTTACCTAACGGGCACTTGGACTATGTAGGTTCCCTAGCGGGAACTTGGATTATGTAGGTTCCCTATCGGGCACTTGGACTATGTAGGTTACCTAGCGGGCACTTGGACTATGTAGGTTAACTAGCTGGCATTTGGACTATGTAGGTTACCTAGCGGGCACTTGGACTATGTAGGTTCCCTATCGGGCATTTGGACTATGTAGGTTACCTAGCTGGCCCTTGGACTATCTAGGTTACCTAGGGGGAACCTGGACTATGTAGGTTAACTAGTGGGGACTTGGACTGTCTAGATTACCTAGCAGGCACCTGGACTATGTTGGTTAACTAGTGAGCACTTGGACTATCTAGTTTACCTAGCGGGCACTTGGACTATGTACGTTCCCTAGCGGGCACTTGGACTATCTATGTTACCTAGCGGGCACTTGGACTATGTACATTTCCTAGCGGGCACTTGGACTAGATAGGTTCCCTAGTGGGCACTTGGTCTATCTAGGTTAACTAGCGGGCACTTGGACTATCTAGGTTAACTAGTGAGCACTTGGACTATCTAGGTTAACTAGCGGGCATTTGGATTATTAGGGCCCCTAGCGGGCATTTGGACTATATTGGTTACCTACAGAGCATTTGGACTATGTAGGTTAACGAACGGGCACTTGGACTATGTAGGTAACCTAGTGGTCACTTGAACTGTCTAGGTTACCTAGCGGGCACTTGGACTATGTAGGTTAACTAGCGGGCACTTGGACGATGTAGGTTAACTAGCGGGCCCTTGGACTATGTAGATTCCCTAGCGGCCAATTGGACTATGTATGTTACAGCGCGGGCACTTGGACTATGTAGGTTCCCTAGCAGGCACTTGGACTATGTAGGTTCCAGAGCGGGCACTTGGACTAACTAGATTCCCGAGCGGGCACTTGTACTATGTAGATTAACTAGCGGACACTTGGACTATGTAGGTTCCCTAGCGGGCCCTTGGACTATGTAGATTCCCTAGCGGGCATTTGGACTATATAGATATACTAGCGGGCACTTAGACTTTGTAGGTTACCTAGCGGACACTTGGACTATCTATGTTACCTAGCTGGCACATGAACTATCTACGTTACCTAGCGGGTTCTAGGAGTATGTAGGTTACCTAGCGGGCTGTTGGACTATCTAGGTTACCAAGCGGGCACTTGGACTATCTAGGTTAACTAACGGACACTTGGACTATGTAGGTTCCCTAGCGGGCCCTTGGACTATGTAAATTCCCTAGCGGGCACTTGGACTATGTGGGTTTCCTGGCGGGCATTTGGACTATCTAGGTTACCTAACGGGCACTTGGACTATGTAGGTTCCCTAGCGGGCACTTATTATGTAGGTTCCCTATCGGGCACTTGGACTATGTAGGTTACCTAGCGGGCACGTGGACTATGTAGGTTCCCTATCGGGCATATGGAGAATGTAGGTTAACTAGGGGGCACTAGGACTATGTAGGTTTCCTAGCGGGCCCTTGGACTACCTAGGTTACCTAGCGGGCATTTGGACTATGTAGGCTCCCTAGTGGTCATTTGGACTATATAGATTACCTAGCGGGCACTTAGACTTTGTAGGTTACCTAGCGGACACTTGGACTATCTAGGTTACCTAGCTGGCACTTGAACTATCTACGTTACCTAGCGGGTACTTGGAGTATGTAGGTTACCTACCGGGCTGTTGGACTATCTAGGTTACCTAGCGGGCACTGGGACTATCTAGGTTAACTAACGGGCACTTGGACTATGTAGGTTCCCTAGCGTGCCCTTGGACTATGTAAGTTCCCTAGCGGGCACTTGGACTATGTGGGTTCCCTAGCGGGCATTTGGACTATCTAGGTTACCTAACGGGCACTTCTACAATTTAGGTTCCCTAGCGTGCACTTGGATTATGTAGGTTCCCTATCGGGCACTTGGACTATGTAGGATGACTAGCGGGCATTTGGACTATGTAGGTTCCCTATCGGGCATTTGGACTATGTAGGTTACCTAGCGGGCCCTTGGACTATCTAGGTTACCTAGGGGGAACCTGGACTATGTAGGTTAACTAGCGAGCATTTGGACTATCTAGGTTACCTAGCGGGCACTTGGACTATGTACGTTCCCTAGCGGGCACTTGGATTATCTATGTTACCTAGCGGGCACTTGGACTATGTACGTTTCCTAGCGGGTAATTGGACTAGATAGGTTCCCTAGTGGGTACTTGGTCTATCTAGGTAAACTAGCGGGCACTTGGACTATCTAGGTTAACTAGTGAGCATTTGGACTATCTAGGTTAACTAACGGGCATTTGGATTATTAGGGCCCCTAGCGGGCATTTGGACTATATTGGTTACCTACCGGGCATTTGGACTATGTAGGTTAATGAACGGGCACTTGGACTATGTAGGTATCCTAGTGGTCACTTGAACTGTCTAGGTTACCTAGCGGGCACTTGGACTATGTAGGTTAACTAGCGGGCACTTGGACTATCTAGGTTAACTAGCAGGCTCTTGGACGATGTAGGTTAACTAGCGGTCCCTTGGAATATGTAGGTTAACTAGCGGTCGCTTGGTCTATGTAGGTTACCTAGCGGGCACTTGGACGATCTAGGTTACGTAGCGGGCACTTGGACAATGTAGGTTAACTAGCGGGCACTTGGACTATCTAGGTTAACTAGCGGGCCCTTTGACTATGTAGATTAACTAGCGGCACTTGCACAATCTACGTTAACTAGCGGGCCCTTGGACTAGGTAGGTTCCCTAGCAGGCACTTGGACTATGTAAGTTCCAGAGCGGGAATTTGGACTAACGAGATTCCCGAGCGGACACTTGTACTATGTAGATTAACTAGCGGCACTTGGACAATCTACGTTATCTACCGGGCCCTTGGACTATGTAGATTCCTTAGCGGCCAATTGGACTATGTATGTTCCAGCGCGGGCACTTGGACTATGTAGGTTCCCTAGCAGGCACTTGGACTATTTAGGTTCCAGAGCGGGCACTTGGACTAACTAGATTCCCGAGCGGGCACTTGTATTATGTAGATTAACTAGCGGACACTTGGACGATCTAGGTTAACTAGCGGGTAATTGGACTATGTAGGTTAACTAAGGACCCTTGAACAATGTACATTAACTAGCGGAACTTGGACTATCTACTTTAACTAGCGGGCCATTGGACTATGTAGATTCCCTAGCGTGCACTTGGACTATGTATGTTCCCTATGGACATTTGAACTATGTAAGTTAACTACCGGGCACTTGGACTATGTAGGTTAACTAGCGGGCCCTTGGACTATCTAGGTTACCTAGCGGGCACTTGGACTATGTAAATTCCCTAACGGCACTTGGACTATGTGGGTTTCGTGGCGGGCATTTGGATTATGTAGGCTCCCTATTGGTCATTTGGACTATATAGATTACCTAGCAGGCACTTAGACTTTGTAGGTTACCTAGCGGGCACTTGGACTATCTAGATTACCTATCTGGCACTTTAACTATCTACGTTACCTAGCGGGTACTTGGAGGATGTAGGTTACCTACGGGCTGTTGGACTATCTAGGTTACCTAGCGGGCACTTGGACTATGTAAATTCCCTGGCGGGCACTTGGACTATGTGGGTTTCCTGGCGGGCATTTGGACTATCTAGGTTACCTAACGGGCACTTGGACTATGTAGGTTCCCTAGCGGGCTCTTGGATTCTGTAGGTTCCCTATTGGCACTTGGACTATGTAGGTTACCTAGCGGGCACTTGGACTATGTAGGTTAACTAGCTGGCATTTGGACTATGTAGATTACCTAGTGGGCACTTGGACTATGTAGGTTCCCTATCGGGCATTTGGACTATGTAGGTTACCTAGCGGGCCCTTGGACTATCTAGGTTAACTAGGGGGAACCAGGACTATGTAGGTTAACTAGTGGGCACTTGGACTATCTAGGTTACCTAGCAGGCACTTGGACTATGTAGGTTAACTAGCGAGCACTTGGACTATCTAGGTTACCTAGCGGGCACTTGGACTATGTACGTTCCCTAGCGGGCACTTGGACTATCTATGTTACCTAGCGGGCACTTGGACTATGTACGTTTCCTAGCGGGTACTTGGACTAGATAGGTTCCCTAGCGGGCACTTGGTCTATCTAGGTTAACTAGCGGGCACTTGGACTATCTAGGTTAACTAGTGAGCACTTGGACTATCTAGGTTAACTAGCGGGCATTTGGATTATTAGGGCCCCTAGCGGGCATTTGGACTATATTGGTTACCTACCGGGCATTTGGACTATGTAGGTTAATGAACGGGCACTTGGACTATGAAGGTATCCTAGTGGTCACTTGAACTGTCTAGGTTACCTAGCGGGCACTTGGACTATGTAGGTTAACTAGCGGGCACTTGGACTATCTAGGTTAACTAGCAGGCTCTTGGACGATGTAGGTTAACTAGCGGTCCCTTGGAATATGTAGGTTAACTAGCGGGCGCTTGGACTATGTAGGTTACCTAGCGGGCACTTGGACGATCTAGGTTACCTAGCGGGCACTTGGACAATGTAGGTTAACTAGCGGGCACTTTGACTATCTAGGTTAACTAGCGGGCCCTTTGACTATGTAGATTAACTAGCGGCACTTGGACAATCTACGTTAACTAGCGGGCCCTTGGACTAGGTAGGTTCCCTAGCAGGCACTTGGACTATGTAAGTTCCAGAGCGGGAACTTGGACTAACGAGATTCCCGAGCGGACACTTGTACTATGTAGATTAACTAGCGGCACTTGGACAATCTACGTTATCTAGCGGGCCCTTGGACTATGTAGATTCCTTAGCGGCCAATTGGACTATGTATGTTCCAGCGCGGGCACTTGGACTATGTAGGTTCCCTAGCAGGCACTTGGACTATGTAGGTTCCAGAGCGGGCACTTGGACTAACTAGATTCCCGAGTGGGCACTTGTATTATGTAGATTAACTAGTGGACACTTGGACGATCTAGGTTAAATAGCGGGTAATTGGACTATGTAGGTTAACTAAGGACCCTTGAACAATGTACATTAACTAGCGGAACTTGGACTATCTACTTTAACTAGCGGGCCATTGGACTATGTAGATTCCCTAGCGTGCACTTGGACTATGTATGTTCCCTATGGACATTTGAACTATGTAAGTTAACTACCGGGCACTTGGACTATGTAGGTTAACTAGCGGGCCCTTGGACTATCTAGGTTACCTAGCGGGCACTTGGACTATGTAAATTCCCTAACGGCACTTGGACTATGTGGGTTTCGTGGCGGGCATTTGGATTATGTAGGCTCCCTATTGGTCATTTGGACTATATAGATTACCTAGCAGGCACTTAGACTTTGTAGGATACCTAGCGGGCACTTGGACTATCTAGATTACCTATCTGGCACTTTAACTATCTACGTTACCTAGCGGGTACTTGGAGGATGTAGGTTACCTACGGGCTGTTGGACTATCTAGGTTACCTAGCGGGCACTTGGACTATGTAAATTCCCTGGCGGGCACTTGGACTATGTGGGTTTCCTGGCGGGCATTTTGACTATCTAGGTTACCTAACGGGCACTTGGACTATGTAGGTTCCCTAGCGGGCTCTTGGATTCTGTAGGTTCCCTATTGGCACTTGGACTATGTAGGTTACCTAGCGGGCACTTGGACTATGTAGGTTAACTAGCTGGCATTTGGACTATGTAGATTACCTAGTGGGCACTTGGACTATGTAGGTTCCCTATCGGGCATTTGGACTATGTAGGTTACCTAGCGGGCCCTTGGACTATCTAGGTTAACTAGGGGGAACCTGGACTATGTAGGTTAACTAGTGGGCACTTGGACTATCTAGGTTACCTAGCAGGCACTTGGACTATGTAGGTTAACTAGCGAGCACTTGGACTATCTAGGTTACCTAGCGGGCACTTGGACTATGTACGTTCCCTAGCGGGCACTTGGACTATCTATGTTACCTAGCGGGCACTTGGACTATGTACGTTTCCTAGCGGGTACTTGGACTAGATAGGTTCCCTAGCGGGCACTTGGTCTATCTAGGTTAACTAGCGGGCACTTGGACTATCTAGGTTAACTAGTGAGCACTTGGACTATCTAGGTTAACTAGCGGGCATTTGGATTATTAGGGCCCCTAGCGGGCATTTGGACTATATTGGTTACCTACAGGGCATTTGGACTATGTAGGTTAACGAACGGGCATTTGGACTATGTAGGTAACCTAGTGGTCACTTGAACTGTCTAGGTTACCTAGCGGGCACTTGGATATGTAGGTTAACTAGCGGGCACTTGGACTATCTAGGCTAACTAGCAGGATCTTGGACAATGTAGGTTGACTAGCGGTCCCTTGGACTATGTAGGTTAACTAGTGGGCACTTGAACTATGTAGGTTACCTAGCGGGCACTTGGACGATCTAGGTTAACTAGCGGGTACTTGGACTATGTAGGTTAACTAGCGGGCCCTTGGACTATGTAGATTAACTAGCGGCACTTGGACAATCTACGTTAACTAGCGGGCCCTTGGACTATGTAGTTTCCAGAGCGGGCACTTGGACTAACTAGATTCCCGAGCGGGCACTTGTACTATGTAGATTAACTAGCGGACACTTGGACGATCTAGGTTAACTAGCGGGTACTTGGACTATGTAGGTTAACTAGCGGGCCCTTGAACTATGTAGATTAACTAGCGGAACTTGGCCTATCTACATTAACTAGCGGGCCCTTGGACTATGTAGATTCCCTAGCGGACACTTGGACTATGTATGTTCCTTAGCGGGCACTTGGGCTATGTATGTTCCCTATGCACACTTGAACTTTGTACGTTATCTACCGGGCACTTGGACTATGTAGGTTAACTAGCGGGCCCTTGGACTATGTAGGTTCCCTATCGTGCATTTGGACTATTTAGGTTACCTAGCGGGCCCTTGGACTATCTAGGTTACCTAGGGGGAACGTGGACTCTGTAGGTTAACTAGACGGCCTAGGACTATGTAGATTAACTAGCGGCACTTGGACTATCTACGTTAACTAGCGGGCCATTGGACTATGTAGATTCCCTAGCGGCCAATTGGACTATGTATGTTGCAGCGCGGGCACTTGGACTATGTAGGTTCCCTAGCAGGCACTTGGACTATGTAGGTTCCAGAGCGGGCACTTGGACTAACTAGATTCCCGAGCGGGCACTTGTACTATGTAGATTAACTAGCGGACACTTGGACGATCTAGGTTAACTAGCGGGTACTTGGACTATGTAGGTTAACTAGCGGACCCTTGAACTATGTAGATTAACTAGCGGAACTTGGACTATCTACTTTAACGAGCGGGCCATTGGACTCTGTAGATTCCCTAGCGGGCACTTGGACTATGTATGTTCCCTATGGACATTTGAACTATGTAAGTTAACTACCGGGCACTTGGACTATGTAGGTTATCTAGCGGGCCCTTGGACTATCTAGGTTACCTAGCGGGCACTTGGACTATGTGGGATTCCTGGCGTGCATTTGGACTATCTAGGTTACCTAACGGGCAGTTGGACTATGTAGGTTCCCTAGCGGGCACTTGGATTATGTAGGTTACCTATCGGGCACTTGGACTATGTAGGTTAACTAGCTGGCATTTGGACTATGTAGGTTACCTAGCGGGCACTTGGACTATGTAGGTTCCCTATCGGGCATTTGGACTATGTAGGTTACCTAGCTGGCCCTTGGACTATCTAGGTTACCTAGGGGGAACCTGGACTATGTAGGTTAACTAGTGGGGACTTGGACTGTCTAGATTACCTAGCAGGCACCTGGACTATGTTGGTTAACTAGTGAGCACTTGGACTATCTAGGTTACCTAGCGGGCACTTGGACTATGTACGTTCCCTAGCGGGCACTTGGACTATCTATGTTACCTAGCGGGCACTTGGACTATGTACGTTTCCTAGCGGGTACTTGGACTAGATAGGTTCCCTAGCGGGCACTTGGTCTATCTAGGTTACCTAGCGGGCACTTGGACTATCTAGGTTAACTAGTGAGCACTTGGACTATCTAGGTTAACTAGCGGGCATTTGGATTATTAGGGCCCCTAGCGGGCATTTGGACTATATTGGTTACCTACAGAGCATTTGGATTATGTAGGTTAACGAACGGGCACTTGGACTATGTAGGTAACCTAGTGGTCACTTGAACTGTCTAGGTTACCTAGCGGGCACATGGACTATGTAGGTTAACTAGCGGGCACTTGGACGATGTAGGTTAACTAGCGGGCCTTTGGACTATGTAGATTCCCTAGCGGCCAATTGGACTATGTATGTTACAGCGCGGGCACTGGGACTATGTAGGTTCCCTAGCAGGCACTTGGACTATGTAGGTTCCAGAGCGGGCACTTGGACTAACTAGATTCCCGAGCGGGCACTTGTACTATGTAGATTAACTAGCGGACACTTGGGACTATGTAGGTTCCCTAGCGGGCCCTTGGACTATGTAGATTCCCTAGCGGGCATTTGGACTATATAGATATACTAGCGGGCACTTAGACTTTGTAGGTTACCTAGCGGACACTTGGACTATCTATGTTACCTAGCTGGCACATGAACTATCTACGTTACCTAGCGGGTTCTAGGAGTATGTAGGTTACCTAGCGGGCTGTTGGACTATCTAGGTTACCAAGCGGGCACTTGGACTATCTAGGTTAACTAACGGACACTTGGACTATTTAGGTTCCCTAGCGGGCCCTTGGACTATGTAAATTCCCTAGCGGGCACTTGGACTATGTGGGTTTCCTGGCGGGCATTTGGACTATCTAGGTTACCTAACGGGCACTTGGACTATGTAGGTTCCCTAGCGGGCACTTATTATGTAGGTTCCCTATCGGGCACTTGGACTATGTAGGTTACCTAGCGGGCACGTGGACTATGTAGGTTCCCTATCGGGCATATGGAGAATGTAGGTTAACTAGGGGGCACTAGGACTATGTAGGTTTCCTAGCGGGCCCTTGGACTACCTAGGTTACCTAGCGGGCATTTGGACTATGTAGGCTCCCTAGTGGTCATTTGGACTATATAGATTACCTAGCGGGCACTTAGACTTTGTAGGTTACCTAGCGGACACTTGGACTATCTAGGTTACCTAGCTGGCACTTGAACTATCTACGTTACCTAGCGGGTACTTGGAGTATGTAGGTTACCTACCGGGCTGTTGGACTATCTAGGTTACCTAGCGGGCACTGGGACTATCTAGGTTAACTAACGGGCACTTGGACTATGTAGGTTCCCTAGCGTGCCCTTGGACTATGTAAGTTCCCTAGCGGGCACTTGGACTATGTGGGTTCCCTAGCGGGCATTTGGACTATCTAGGTTACCTAACGGGCACTTCTACAATTTAGGTTCCCTAGCGTGCACTTGGATTATGTAGGTTCCCTATCGGGCACTTGGACTATGTACGATAACTAGCGGGCATTTGGACTATGTAGGTTCCCTATCGGGCATTTGGACTATGTAGGTTACCTAGCGGGCCCTTGGACTATCTAGGTTACCTAGGGGGAACCTGGACTATGTAGGTTAACTAGCGAGCATTTGGACTATCTAGGTTACCTAGCGGGCACTTGGACTATGTACGTTCCCTAGCGGGCACTTGGACTATCTATGTTACCTAGCGGGCACTTGGACTATGTACGTTTCCTAGCGGGTAATTGGACTAGATAGGTTCCCTAGCGGGTACTTGGTCTATCTAGGTAAACTAGCGGGCACTTGGACTATCTAGGTTAACTAGTGAGCATTTGGACTATCTAGGTTAACTAACGGGCATTTGGATTATTAGGGCCCCTAGCGGGCATTTGGACTATATTGGTTACCTACCGGGCATTTGGACTATGTAGGTTAATGAACGGGCACTTGGACTATGTAGGTATCCTAGTGGTCACTTGAACTGTCTAGGTTACCTAGCAGGCACTTGGACTATGTAGGTGAACTAGCGGGCACTTGGACTATCTAGGTTAACTAGCAGGCTCTTGGACGATGTAGGTTAACTAGCGGTCCCTTGGAATATGTAGGTTAACTAGCGGGCGCTTGGTCTATGTAGGTTACCTAGCGGGCACTTGGACGATCTAGGTTACCTAGCGGGCACTTGGACAATGTAGGTTAACTAGCGGGCACTTGGACTATCTAGGTTAACTAGCGGGCCCTTTGACTATGTAGATTAACTAGCGGCACTTGCACAATCTACGTTAACTAGCGGGCCCTTGGACTAGGTAGGTTCCCTAGCAGGCACTTGGACTATGTAAGTTCCAGAGCGGGAACTTGGACTAACGAGATTCCCGAGCGGACACTTGTACTATGTAGATTAACTAGCGGCACTTGGACAATCTACGTTATCTAGCGGGCCCTTGGACTATGTAGCTTCCTTAGCGGCCAATTGGACTATGTATGTTCCAGCGCGGGCACTTGGACTATGTAGGTTCCCTAGCAGGCACTTGGACTATGTAGGTTCCAGAGCGGGCACTTGGACTAACTAGATTCCCGAGCGGGCACTTGTATTATGTAGATTAACTAGCGGACACTTGGACGATCTAGGTTAACTAGCGGGTAATTGGACTATGTAGGTTAACTAAGGACCCTTGAACAATGTACATTAACTAGCGGAACTTGGACTATCTACTTTAACTAGCGGGCCATTGGACTATGTAGATTCCCTAGCGTGCACTTGGACTATGTATGTTCCCTATGGACATTTGAACTATGTAAGTTAACTACCGGGCACTTGGACTATGTAGGTTAACTAGCGGGCCCTTGGACTATCTAGGTTACCTAGCGGGCACTTGGACTATGTAAATTCCCTAACGGCACTTGGACTATGTGGGTTTCGTGGCGGGCATTTGGATTATGTAGGCTCCCTATTGGTCATTTGGACTATATAGATTACCTAGCAGGCACTTAGACTTTGTAGGTTACCTAGCGGGCACTTGGACTATCTAGATTACCTATCTGGCACTTTAACTATCTACGTTACCTAGCGGGTACTTGGAGGATGTAGGTTACCTACGGGCTGTTGGACTATCTAGGTTACCTAGCGGGCACTTGGACTATGTAAATTCCCTGGCGGGCACTTGGACTATGTGGGTTTCCTGGCGGGCATTTGGACTATCTAGGTTACCTAACGGGCACTTGGACTATGTAGGTTCCCTAGCGGGCTCTTGGATTCTGTAGGTTCCCTATTGGCACTTGGACTATGTAGGTTACCTAGCGGGCACTTGGACTATGTAGGTTAACTAGCTGGCATTTGGACTATGTAGATTACCTAGTGGGCACTTGGACTATGTAGGTTCCCTATCGGGCATTTGGACTATGTAGGTTACCTAGCGGGCCCTTGGACTATCTAGGTTAACTAGGGGGAACCTGGACTATGTAGGTTAACTAGTGGGCACTTGGACTATCTAGGTTACCTAGCAGGCACTTGGACTATGTAGGTTAACTAGCGAGCACTTGGACTATCTAGGTTACCTAGCGGGCACTTGGACTATGTACGTTCCCTAGCGGGCACTTGGACTATCTATGTTACCTAGCGGGCACTTGGACTATGTACGTTTCCTAGCGGGTACTTGGACTAGATAGGTTCCCTAGCGGGCACTTGGTCTATCTAGGTTAACTAGCGGGCACTTGGACTATCTAGGTTAACTAGTGAGCACTTGGACTATCTAGGTTAACTAGCGGGCATTTGGATTATTAGGGCCCCTAGCGGGCATTTGGACTATATTGGTTACCTACAGGGCATTTGGACTATGTAGGTTAACGAACGGGCATTTGGACTATGTAGGTAACCTAGTGGTCACTTGAACTGTCTAGGTTACCTAGCGGGCACTTGGATATGTAGGTTAACTAGCGGGCACTTGGACTATCTAGGCTAACTAGCAGGATCTTGGACAATGTAGGTTGACTAGCGGTCCCTTGGACTATGTAGGTTAACTAGAGGGCACTTGGACTATGTAGGTTACCTAGCGGGCACTTGGACGATCTAGGTTAACTAGCGGGTACTTGGACTATGTAGGTTAACTAGCGGGCCCTTGGACTATGTAGATTAACTAGCGGCACTTGGACAATCTACGTTAACTAGCGGGCCCTTGGACTATGTAGGTTCCACAGCTGGCACTTGGACTAACAAGATTCCCGAGCGGGCACTTGTACTATGTAGATTAACTAGCAGACACTTGGACGATCTAGGTTAACTAGCGGGTACTTGGACTATGTAGGTTAACTAGCGGGCCCTTGAACTATGTAGATTAACTAGCGGAACTTGGACTATCTACATTAACTAGCGGGCCCTTGGACTATGTAGATTCCCTAGCGGGCACGTGGACTATGTATGTTCCCTAGCGGGCACTTGGGCTATGTATGTTCCCTATGGACACTTGAACTATGTAAGTTAACTACCGGGCACTTGGACTATGTAGGTTAACTAGCGGGCCCTTGGACTATCTAGGTTACCTAGCGGTTCCTTGGACTATGTAGATTAACTAGCGGCACTTGGAATATCTATGTTAACTAGCGGGCCTTTGGACTATGTAGATTCCCTAGCGGGCATTTGGACTATATAGATATACTAGCGGGCAGTTAGACTTTGTAGGTTACCTAGCGGACACTTGTACTATCTAGGTTACCTAGCTGGCACATGAACTATCTACGTTACCTAGCGGGTTTTTGGAGTATGTAGGTTACCTAGCGGGCTGTTGGACTATCTAGGTTACCAAGCGGGCACTTGGACTATCTAGGTTAACTAACGGACACTTGGACTATGTAGGTTCCCTAGCGGGCCCTTGGACTATGTAAATTCCCTAGCGGGCACTTGGACTATATGGGTTTCATGGCGGGCATTTGGACTATCTAGGTTACCTAACGGGCACTTGGACTATGTAGGTTCCCTTGCGAGCACTTATTATATAAGTTCCCTATCTGGCACATGGACTATGTAGGTTACCTAGCGGGCACTTGGACTATGTAGGTTCCCTATAGGGCACTTGGAGAATGTAGGTTAACTAGGGGGCACTAGGACTATGTAGGTTTCCTAGCGGGCCCTTGGACTACCTAGGTTACCTAGCGGGCATTTGGACTATGTAGGCTCCCTAGTGGTCATTTGGACTATGTAGATTACCTAGCGGGCACTTAGACTTTGTAGGTTACCTAGCGGGCAATTGAACTATCTACGTTACCTAGCGGGTACTTGGAGTATGTAGGTTACCTACCGGGCTCTTGGACTATCTAGGTTACCTAGTGGGCACTGGGACTATCTAGGTTAACTAAAGGGCACTTGGACTATGTAGGTTCCCTAGCGGGCCCTTAGACTATGTAAGTTCCCGAGGGGGCACTTGGACTATGTGGGTTCCCTAGCGGGCATTTGGACTATCTAGGTTACCTAACGGGCACTTGGACAATGTAGGTTCCCTAGCGGGCCCTTGGATTATATAGGTTCCCTATCGGGCACTTGGACTATGTAGGTTAACTAGCGGGCATTTGGACTATGTAGGTTACCTAGCGGGCACTTGGACTATGTAGGTTCCCTATCGGGCATTTGGACTATGTAGGTTACCTAGCGGGCCCTTGGACTAACTAGGTTACCTAGGGGGAACCTGGACTATGTAGGTTAACTAGTGGGCACTTGGACTATCTAGGTTACCTAGCAGGCACTTGGATTATGTAGGTTAACTTGCAAGCACTTGGACTATCTAGGTTACCTAGCGGGCACTTGGACTATGTACGTTCCCTAGCGGGCACTTGGACTATCTATGTTACCTAGCGGGCACTTGGACTATGTAGGTTAACTAGAGGGCCCTTGGACTATGTAGATTAACTAGCGGCACTTGGATTATCTACGTTAACTAGCGGGCCCTTGGACTATGTAGATTCCCCAGGGGCCTATTGGACTATGTATGTTCCAGCTGGGCACTTGGACTATGTAGGTTCCCTAGCAGGCACTTGGACTATGTAGGTTCCAGAGCGGGCACTTGGACTAACTAGATTCCTGAGCGGGCACTTGTACTATGTAGATTAACTAGCGGACACTTGGACGATCTAGGTTAACTAGCGGGTACTTGGACTATGTAGGTTAACTAAGGACCCTTGAACTATGTAGATTTACTAGCGGAACTTGGACTATCTATTTTAACTAGCGGGCCTTTGGACTATGTAGATTCCCTAGCGGGCACTTGGACTATGTATGTTCCCTATGGACATTTGAACTATGTAAGTTAACTACCGGGCATTGGACTATGTATGTTAACTAGCGGGCCCTTGGACTATCTAGGTTACCTAGCGGGCACTTGGACTATGTAAATTCCCTAACGGCACTTGGACTATGTGGGTTTCCTGGCGGGCATTTGGACTATCTAGGTTACCTAACGGGCACTTGGACTATGTAGGTTCCCTAGCGGGCACTTGGACTATGTAGATTCCCTATCGGGCACTTGGAGAATGTAGGTTAACTAGGGGGCACTAGGACTATGTAGGTTTCCTAGCGGGCCCTCGGACTACCTAGGTTACCTAGCGGGCATTTGGACTATGTAGGCTCCCTAGTGGTCACTTGGACTATATAGATTACCTAGCGGGCACTTAGACTTTGTAGGTTACCTAGCGGGCACTTGGACTATCTAGGTTACCTAGCTGGCACTTGAACTATCTACGTTACCTAGCGGGTACTTGGAGTATGTATTTTACCTACCGGGCTGATGGACTATCTAGGTTACCTAGCGGGCACTTGGACTATGTAAATTCCCTAGCGGGCACTTGGACTATGTGGGTTTCCTGGTGGGCATTTGGACTATCTAGGTTACCTAACGGACACTTGGACTATGTAGGTTCCCTAGCCGGCACGTGGATTATGTAGGTTCCCTTTCGGGCACTTGGACTATGTAGGTTACCTAGCAGGCACTTGGACTATGTAGGTTAACTAGCTAGCATTTGGACTATGTAGGTTACCTAGCGGGCACTTGGACTATGTAGGTTCCCTATCGGGCATTTGGACTATGTAGGTTACCTATCGGGCCCTTGGACTATCTAGGTTACCTAGGGGGAACCTGGACTATGTAGGTTAATTAGTGGGCACTTGGACTATCTAGGTTACCTAGCAGGCACTTGGACTATGTAGGTTAACTAGAGAGCACTTGGACTATCTAGGTTACCTAGCGGGCACTTGGACTATGTACGTTCCCTAGCGGGCACTTGGACTATCTATGTTACCTAGCGGGCACTTGGACTATGTAGGTTAACTAGAGGGCCCTTGGACTATGTAGATTAACTAGCGGCACTTGGATTATCTACGTTAACTAGCGGGCCCTTGGACTATGTAGATTCCCTAGGGGCCTATTGGACTATGTATGTTCCAGCGAGGGAACTTGGACTATGTAGGTTCCCTAGCAGGCACTTGGACTATGTAGGTTCCAGAGCGTGCACTTGGACTAACTAGATTCCTGAGCGGGCACTTGTACTATGTAGATTAACTAGCGGACACTTGGACGATCTAGGTTAACTAGCGGGTACTTGGACTATGTAGGTTAACTAAGGACCCTTGAACTATGTAGATTTACTAGCGGAACTTGGACTATCTATTTTAACTAGCGGGCCTTTGGACTATGTAGATTCCCTAGCGGGCACTTGGACTATGTATGTTCCCTATGGACATTTGAACTATGTAAGTTAACTACCGGGCATTGGACTATGTATGTTAACTAGCGGGCCCTTGGACTATCTAGGTTACCTAGCGGGCACTTGGACTATGTAAATTCCCTAACGGCACTTGGACTATGTTGGGTCCTGGTGGGCATTTGGACTATCTAGGTTACCTAACGGGCACTTGGACTATGTAGGTTCCCTAGCGGGCACTTGGACTATGTAGGTTCCCTATCGGGCACTTGGAGAATGTAGGTTAACTAGGGGGCACTAGGACTATGTAGGTTTCCTAGCGGGCCCTCGGACTACCTAGGTTACCTAGCGGGCATTTGGACTATGTAGGCTCCCTAGTGGTCACTTGGACTATATAGATTACCTAGCGGGCACTTAGACTTTGTAGGTTACCTAGCGGGCACTTGGACTATCTAGGTTACCTAGCTGGCACTTGAACTATCTACGTTACCTAGCGGGTACTTGGAGTATGTATGTTACCTAGCGGGCTGATGGACTATCTAGGTTACCTAGCGGGCACTGGGACTATGTGGGTTTCCTGGCGGGCATTTGGACTATCTAGGTTACCTAACGGACACTTGGACTATGTAGGTTCCCTAGCGGGCACTTGGATTATGTAGGTTCCCTTTCGGGCACTTGGACTATGTAGGTTACCTAGCGGGCACTTGGACTATGTAGGTTAACTAGCTGGCATTTGGACTATGTAGGTTACCTAGCGGGCACTTGGACTATGTAGGTTACCTAGGGGGAACCTGGACTATGTAGGTTAATTAGTGGGCACTTGGACTATCTAGGTTACCTTGCAGGCACTTGGACTATGTAGGTTAACTAGCGAGCACTTGGACTATCTAGGTTACCTAGCGGGCACTTGGACTATGTACGTTCCCTAGCGGGCACTTGGACTATCTATGTTACCTAGCGGGCACTTGAACTATGTACGTTTCCTAGCGGGTACTTGGACTAGATAGGTTCCCTACGGGCACTTGGTCTATCTAGGATAACTAGCGGGCACTTGGACTATCTAGGTTAACTAGTGAGCACTTGGACTATCTAGCTTAACTAGCGGGCATTTGGATTATTAGGGCCCCTAGCGGGCATTTGTACTATATTGGTTAACTACCGGGAATTTGGACTATGTAGGTTAACGAACGGGCACTTGGACTATGTAGGTAACCTAGTGGTCACTTGAACTGTCTAGGTTACCTAGCGGGCACTTGGACTATGTAGGTTAACTAGCGGGCACTTGGACTATCTAGGTTAACTAGCAGGCTCTTGGACGATGTAGGTTAGCTAGCTGTCCCTTGGACTATGTAGGTCAACTAGCGGGCCCTTGGATTATGTAGGTTACCTAGCGGGCATTAGGACGATCTAGGTTAACTAGTGGGCCCTTGGACTATGTAGATTAACTAGCGGCACTTGGACTATCTACGTTAACTAGCGGGCCCTTGGACTATGTAGGTTCCCTAGCAGGCACTTGGACTATGTAGGTTCCAGAGCGGGTACTTGGACTAACTAGATTCCCGAGCGGGCACTTGTACTATGTAGATTAACTAGTGGACACTTGACCGATCTAGGTTAACTAGCGGGTACTTGGACTATGTAGGTTAACTAGCGGGCCCTTCAACTATGTAGATTAACTAGCGGAACTTGGACTATCTACATTAACTAGCGGGCTCTTGGACTATGTAGATTCCTTAGCGGGCACTTGGACTATGTATGTTGCCTAGCGGGCACTTGGGCTATGTATGTTCCCTATGGACACTTGAACTATGTAAGTTAACTACCGGGCACTTGGATTATGTAGGTTAACTAGCAGGCCCTTGGACTATCTAGGTTACCTAGCGGGCCCTTGGACTATGTAGATTAACTAGCGGCACTTGGACTATCTATGTTAACTAGCAGGCCCTTGGACTATGTAGATTCCCTAGCGGGCATTTGGACTATGTAGATATACTAGCGGGCACTTAGACTTTGTAGGTTACCTAGCGGACACTTGGACTATCTTGGTTACCTAGCTGGCACATGAACTATCTACGTTACCTAGCGGGTTCTTGGAGTATGTAGGTTACCTAGCGGGCTGTTGGACTATCTAGGTTACCAAGCGGGCACGTGGACTATCTAGGTTAACTAACGGACACTTGGACTATGTAGGTTCCCTAGCGGACCCTTGGACTATGTAAATTCCCTAGCGGGCACTTGGACTATGTGGGTTCCCTATCGGGCACTTGGAGAATGTAGGTTAACTAGGGAGCCTAGGACTATGTAGGTTTCCTAGCGGGCCCTTGGACTACCTAGGTTACCTAGCGGGCATTTGGACTATGTAGGCTCCCTAGTGGTCATTTGGACTATATACATTACCTAGCGGGCACTTAGACTTTGTAGGTTACCTAGCGGGCACTTGAACTATCTACGTTACCTAGCGGGTACTTGGAGTATGTAGGTTACCTACCGGGCTGTTGGACTATCTAGGTTACCTAACGGGCACTTGGACAATGTAGGTTCCCTAGCGGGCACTTGGATTATGTAGGTTCCCTATCGGGCACTTGGACTATGTAGGTTAACTAGCGGGTATTTGGAATATGTAGGTTACCTAGCGGGCACTTGGACTATGTAGGTTCCCTATCGGGCATTTAGACTATGTAGGTTACCTAGCGGGCCCTTGGACTATCTAGGTTACCTAGTGGGAACCTGGATGATGTAGGTTAACTAATGGGCACTTGGACTATCTAGGTTACCTAGCAGGCACATGGATTATGTAGGTTAACGAACGGGCACTTGGACTATGTAGGTAACCTAGTGGTCACTTGAACTGTCTAGGTTACCTAGCGGGCACTTGGACAATGTAGGTTAACTAGCGGGCACTTGGACTATGTACGTTTCCTAGTGGGTACTTGGATTAGATAGGTTCCCTAGCGGGCACTTGGTCTATCTAGGTTAACTAGCGGGCACTTGGACTATCTAGGTTAACTAGCGGGCATTTGGACTATTAGGGCCCCTAGCGGGCTTTTGGACTATCTAGGTTAACTAGTGAGCACTTGGACTATCTAGGTTAACTAGCGAGCATTTGGATTATTAGGGCCCCTAGCGGGCATTTGGACTATATTGGTTACCTACCGGGCATTTGGACTATGTAGGTTAACGAACGGGCACTTGGACTATGTAGGTAACCTAGTGGTCACTTGAACTGTCTAGGTTACCTAGCGGGCACTTGGACTATGTAGGTTAACTAGCGGGCACTTGGATTATCTAGGTTAACTAGCAGGCTCTTGGACGATGTAGGTTTACTAGCGGTCCCTTGGACTATGTAGGTTAACTAGCGGGCCCTTGGACTATGTAGGTTACCTAGCGGGCACTTGGATGATCTAGGTTAACTAGCAGGTACTTGGACTATGTAGGTTAACTAGCGGGCCCTTGGACTATGTAGATTAACGAGCGGCCCTAGGATTATCTACGTTAACTAGCGGGCCCTTGGACTATGTAGGTTCCCTAGCAGGCACTTGGACTATGTAGGTTCCAGAGCGGACACTTGGACTAACTAGATTCCTGAGCAGGCACTTGCACTATGTAGATTAACTAGCGGACACTTGGACGATCTAGGTTAACTAGCGGGTACTTGGACTATGTAGGTTGACTAGCGGGCCCTTGAACTATGTAGATTAACTAGCGGAACTTGGACTATCTACATTGACTAGCGGGCCCTTGGACTATGTAGATTCCCTAGCGGGCCCTTGGACTATGTATGTTCCCTAACAGGCACTTGGGCTATGTATGTTCCCTATGGACACTTGAACTATGTAAGTTAACTACCGGGCACTTGGACTACGTAGGTTAACTAGCGGGCCCTTGGACTATCTAGGTTACCTAGCGGGCCCTTGGACTATGTAGATTAAGTAGCGGCACTTGGACTATCTATGTTAACTAGCGGGCCCTTGGACTATGTAGATTCCCTAGCGGGCATTTGGACTATATAGATATACTAGCGGGCACTTAGACTTTGTAGGTTACCTAGCGGACACTTGGACTATCTAGGTTACCTAGCTGGCACATGAACTATCTACGTTACCTAGCGGGTTCTTGGAGTATGTAGGTTACCTAGCGGGCTGTTGGACTATCTAGGTTACCAAGCGGGCACTTGGACTATCTAGGTTAACTAACGGGCACTTGGACTGTGTAGGTTCCCTAGCGGGCACTTGGATTATGTAGGTTCCGTATCGGGCACTTGGACTATGTAGTTTAACTAGCGGGCATTTGGACCATGTAGGTTTCCTATCGGGCACTTGGAGAATGTAGGTTAACTAGGGGGCACTAGGACAATGTAGGTTACCTAGCGGGCCCTTGGACTACCTAGGTTACCTAGCGGGCATTTGGACTATATAGATTACCTAGCGGGCACTTAGACTTTGTAGGTTACCTAGCGGGCACTTGAACTATCTACGTTACCTAGCGGGTACTTGGAGTATGTAGGTTACCTACCGGGCTGTTAGACTATCTAGGTTCCCTAGCGGGCCCTTGGACTATGTAAGTACCCTAGCGAGCACGTGGACTATGTGGGTTCCCTAGCGGGCATTTGGACTATCTAGGTTACCTAACGGGCACTTGGACAATGTAGCTTCCCTAGCGGGCACTTGGATTATGTAGGTTCCCTATCGGGCACTTGGACTATGTAGGTTAACTAGCGGGCATTTGGACTATGTAGGTTACCTAGCGGGCCCTTGGATTATCTAGGTTACCTAGGGGGAACCTGGACTATGTAGGTTAACTAGTGGGCACTTGGACTATCTAGGTTACCTAGCAGGCACTTGGATTATGTAGGTTAACTAGCGAACACTTGGACTATCTAGGTTACCTAGCGGGCACTTGGACTATATACGTTCCCTAGTGGGCACTTGGACTATCTATGTTACCTAGCGGGCACTTGGACTATGTAGGTAACCTAGTGGTCACTTGAACTGTCTAGGTTACCTAGCGGGCACTTGGACAATGTAGGTTAACTAGCGGGCACTTGGACTATGTACGTTTCCTAGCGGGTACTTGGACTAGATAGGATCCCTAGCGGGCACGTGGTCTATCTAGGTTAACTAGCGAGCACTTGGACTATCTAGGTTAACTAGCGGGCATTTGGACTATTAGGGCCCCTAGCGGGCATTTGGACTATATTGGTTACCTAGCGGCATTTGGACTATGTATGTTAACGAAAGGGCACTTGGACTATGTAGGTAACCTAGTGGTCACTTGAACTGTCTAGGTTACCTAGCGGGCACTTGGACAATGTAGGTTAACTAGCGGGCACTTGGACTATCTAGGTTAACTAGCGGGCCCTTGGACGATGTAGGTTAACTAGCGGGCCCTTGGACTATGTAGGTTACCTAGCGGGCACTTGGACGATCTAGGTTAACTAGCGGGTACTTGGACTGTGTAGGTTAACTAGCGGGCCCTTGGACTATGTAGATTAACTAGCGGAACTTGGACTATCTACGTTAACTAGCGGGCCCTTGGACTATGTAGGTCCCCTAGTAGGCACTGGACTATGTAGGTTCCAGAGCTGGCACTTGGACTAACAAGATTCCCGAGCGGGCACTTGTACTATGTAGATTAACTAGCGGACACTTGGACGATCTAGGTTAACTAGCGGGTACTTCGACTATGTAGGTTAACTAGCGGGCCCTTGAACTATGTAGATTAACTAGCGGAACTTGGACTATCTACATTAACTAGCGGGCCCTTGGACTATGTAGATTACCTAGCGGGCACTTGGACTATGTATGTTGCCTAGCGGGCACTTGGGCTATGTATGTTCCCTATGGACACTTGAACTATGTAAGTGAACTACCGGGCACTTGGACTATGTAGGTTAACTAGCGGGCCCATGGACTATCTAGGTTGCCTAGCGGGCCCTTGGACTATGTAGATTGACTAGCGGCACTTGGACTATCTACGCTAACTAGCGGGCATTTGGACTATTAGGGTCCCTAGCGGGCATTTGGAGTATATTGGTTACCTAGCGGGCACTTGGACTATGTAGGTAACCTAGTGGTCACTTGAACTGTCTAGGTTACCTAGCGGGCACTTGGACTATGTAGGTTAACTAGCGGGCACTTGGACGATGTAGGTTAACTAGCGGTCCCTTGGACTCTGTAGGTTAACTAGCGGGCCCTTGGACTATGTAGATTCCCTAGCGGCCAATTGGACTATGTATGTTCCAGCGCGGGCACTTTTTACTATGTAGGTTCCCTAGCAGGCACTTGGACTATGTAGTTTCCAGAGCGGGCACTTGGACTAACTAGATTCCCGAGCGGGCACTTGTACTATGTAGATTAACTAGCGGACACTTGGACGATCTAGGTTAACTAGCGGGTACTTGGACTATGTAGGTTAACTAGCGGGCCCTTGAACTATGTAGATTAACTAGCGGAACTTGGCCTATCTACATTAACTAGCGGGCCCTTGGACTATGTAGATTCCCTAGCGGGCACTTGGACTATGTATGTTCCCTAGCGGGCACTTGGGCTATCTATGTTCCCTATGCACACTTGAACTTTGTACGTTAACTACCGGGCACTTGGACTATGTAGGTTAACTAGCGGGCCCTTGAACTATCTAGGTTACCTAGCGGGCCCTTGGACTATGTAGATTAACTAGCGGCACTTGGACTATCTATGTTAACTAGCGGGCCCTTGGACTATGTAGATTCCCTAGCGGGCACTTGGAGTATATAGATATACTAGCGGGCACTTAGACTTTGTAGGTTACCTAGCGGACACTTGGACTATCTACGTTACCTAGCTGGCACATGAACTATCTACGTTACCTAGCGGGTTCTTGGAGTATGTAGGTTACCTAGCGGGCTGTTGGCCTATCTAGGATACCAAGCGGGCACTTGGACTATCTAGGTTAACTAACGGACACTTAGACTATGTAGGTTCCCTAGCGGGCCCTTGGACTATGTAAATTCCCTAGCGGGCACTTGGACTATGTGGGTTCCCTATCGGGCACATGGACTATGTAGGTTACCTAGCGGGCACTTGGACTATGTAGGTTCCCCATCGGGCACTTGGAGAATGTAGGTTAACTAGGGGGCACTAGGACTATGTAGGTTTCCTAGCGGGCCCTTGGACTACCTAGTTTACCTAGCGGGCATTTGGACTATGTAGGCTCCCTAGTGGTCATTTGGACTATATAGATTACCTAGCGGGCACTTAGACTTTGTAGGTTACCTAGCGGGCACTTGAACTATCTACGTTACCTAGCGGGTACTTGGAGTATGTAGGTTACCTACCGGGCTATTGGACTATCTAGGTTACCTAGCGGGCACTGGGACTATCTAGGTTAACTAACAGGCACTTGGACTATGTAGGTTCCCTAGCGGGCCCTTGGACTATGTAAGTTCCCTAGCGGGCACGTGGACTATGTGGGTTCCCTAGCGGGCATTTGGACTCTCTAGGTTACCTAACGGGCACATGGACAATGTAGGTTCCCTAGCGGGCACTTGGATTATGTAGGTTCCCTATCGGGCACTTGGACTATGTAGGTTAACTAGCGGGCATTTGGACTATGTAGGTTACCTAGCGGGCACTTGGACTATGTAGGTTCCCTATCGGGCATTTGGACTATGTAGGTTACCTAGCGGGCCCTTGGACTATCTAGGTTACCTAGGGGGAACCTGGACTATGTAGGTTAACTAGTGGGCACTTGGACTATCTAGGTTAACTAGCAGGCCCTTGGACGATGTAGGTTAACTAGCGGGCCCTTGGACTATGTAGGTTACCTAGCGGGCCCTTGGACTATGTAGGTTAACTAGCGGGCCCTTGGACTATGTAGGTTACCTAGCGGACACTTGGACGATCTAGGTTAACTAGCGGGTACTTGGACTATGTAGGTTAACTAGCGGGCCCATGGACTATGTAGATTAACTAGTGGCACTTGGACTATCTACATTAACTAGCGGGCCCTTGGACTATGTAGATTCCCTAGCGAGCACTTGGACTAGGTATGTTCCAGCGCGGGCACTTGGAATATGTAGGTTCCCTAGCAGGCACTTGGACTAAGTACTTCCAGAGCGGGCACTTGGACTAACTAGATTCCCGAGCCGGCACTTGTACTATGTAGATTAACTAACGGACACATGGACGATCTAGGTTAACTAGCGGGTACTTGGAATATGTAGGTTAACTAGCGGACCCTTGATCTATGTAGATTAACTAGCGGAACTTGGACTATCTACATTAACTATCGGGCCCTTGGACTATGTAGATTCCCTAACGGGCACTTGGATTATGTAGGTTCCCTATCGGGCACTTGGACTATGTAGGTTACCTAGCGGGCACTTGGACTATGTATTTTCCCTAGCGGGCACTTGGGCTAAGTATGTTCCCTATGGACACTTGAACTATGTAAGTTAACTACCGGGCACTTGGACTATGTAGGTTAACTAGCGGGCCCTTGGACTATCTAGGTTACCTAGCGGGCCCTTGTACTATGCAGATTAACTAGCGGCACTTGGACTATCTACGTTAACTAGCGGGCCCTTGGACTATGTAGATTCCCAAGCGGGCATTTGGACTATATAGATATACTAGCGGGCACTTAGACTTTGTAGGTTACCTAGAGCACACTTGGACTATCTAGGTTACCTAGCTGCACTTGAACTATCTACGTAACCTAGAGAGTTCTTGGAGTATGTAGGTTACCTAGCGGGCTGTTGGACTATCTAGGTTACCAAGCGGGCACTTGGACTATCTAGTTTAACTAACGGACACTTGGACTATGTAGGTTCCCTAGCGGGCCCTTGGACTATGTAAATTCCCTAGCGGGCACTTGGAGTATGTGGGTTTCATGGCAGGCATTTGGACTATCTAGGTTACCTAACGGGCACTTGGACTATGTAGGTTCCCTAGCGGGCACTTGGATTATGTAGGTTCCCTAGCGGGCACTTGGACTATGTAGGTTACCTAGCGGGCACTTGGACTATGTAGGTTCCCTATCGGGCACATGGAGAATGTAGGTTAACTAGGGGGCACTAGGACTATGTAGGTTTCCTAGCGGGCCCTTGGACTACCTAGGTTATCTAGCGGGCATTTGGACTATGTAGGCTCCCTAGTGGTCATTTGGACTATATAGATTACCTAGCGGGCACTTAGACTTTGTAGGTTACCTAGCGGGCACTTGAACTATCTACGTTACCTAGCGGTTACTTGGAGTATGTAGGTTACCTAGCGGGCTGTTGGATTTTCTAGGTTACCTAGCGGGCACTGGGACTATCTAGGTTAACTAACGGGCACTTGGACTATGTAGGTTCCCTAGCGGGCCCTTGGACTATGTAATATCCCTAGCGGGACTTGGACTATGTGGGTTCCCTAGCGGGCATTTGGACTATCTAGGTTACCTAACGGGCACTTGGACAATGTAGGTTCCCTAGCGGGCACTTATTATGTAGGTTCCCTATCGGGCACTTGGACTATGTAGGTTAACTAGCGGGCATTTGGATTATGTAGGTTACCTAGCGGGCACTTGGACTATGTAGGTTCCCTATCGGGCATTTGGATTATGTAGGTTACCTAGTGGGCCCTTGGACTATCTAGGTTACCTAGGGGGAACCTGGACTATGTAGGTTAACTAGTGGGCACTTGGACTATCTAGGTTACCTAGCAGGCACTTGGACTATGTAGGTTAACTAGCGAGCACTTGGACTATCTAGGTTACCTAGCGGGCACTTGGATTATATACGTTCCCTAGCGGGCACTTGGACTATCGATGTTACCTAGCGGGCACTTGGACTATGTACGTTTCCTAGAGGGTACTTGGACTAGATAGGTTCCCTAGCGGGCACTTGGTCTATCTAGGTTAACTAGCGGGCACTTGGACTATCTAGGTTAACTAGCGAGCACTTGGACTATCTAGGTTAACGAACGGGCATTAGGACTATGTAGGTAACCTAGCGGGCACTTGGACAGTCTAGGTTACCTAGCGGGCACTTGGACTATATAGGTTAACGAGCGGGCACTTGGACTATGTAGGTTACCTAGCGGGCACTTGGACTATGTAGGATCCCTATCGGACATTTGGACTTCTTAGGTTACCTAGCGGGCATTAGGAATTTCTAGGTTAACTAGCGGGCACTTGGACTATCTAGGTCAACTACCGGGCCCTTGTTCTATGTAGGTTAACTAGCGAGTACTTGGACTATCTAGGTTAACTAGCGGACCTTGGACTACGTAGGGTAACTAGCGTGCACTTGGACTATCTAGGTTAACTAGCGGGCACTTGGATGCTCAATATTAACTAGCGGTCACTTGGACTATCTAGGTTAGCTAACGGGCACTTGGACTAAGTACGTCCCCTAGTGGGCACTTGGACACTCTAGGTTAACTAACGGGCACTAGGACTATCTAGGTTAACTAGCGGGCACGTGGACTATCTAGGTTACCTAGCTGGCACTAGGACAATGAAGGTTCCCTAGCGGGCACTAGGATTATCTAGGTTACCTAGCGGGCACTTGGACTATGTAGGTCCACTAGCGGGCACTTGGATTATGTAGGTTCCCTATCGGGCCCTTGGACTATGTAGGTTAACTAGAGGGTATTTGGACTATGTAGGTTACCTAGCAGGCACTTGGACTATGTAGGTTCCCTACCGGGCACTTGGAAAATGTAGTTTAACTAGGGGGCACTAGGACTATGTAGGTTACCTAGCGGGCCCATAGACTATCTAGGTTACCTAGCGGGCATTTGGACTATGTAGGCTCCCTAGTGTTTATTTGGACTATATAGATTATTTAGCGGGCACTTAGACTTTGTAGGTTACCTAGCGGGCACTTTGACTATCTAGGTTACCTAGCAGGCACTTGAACTATCTACGTTACCTAGCGGGTACTTGGAGTATGTAGGTTACCTACCGGGCTGTTGGACAATCTAGGTTACCTAGCGGGCACTTGGACTATCTAGGTTAACTAATGGGCACTTGGACTATGTAGGTTCCCTAGCGGGCACTTGGACTATGTAAGTTCCATAGCGGGCACTTGGACTATGTGGGTTTCCTGGAGGGCATTTGGACTATCTAGGTTACCTAACGGGCATTTGGACTATGTAGGTTCCCTAGCGGGCACTTGGATTATGTAGGTTCCCTATCGGGCACTTGGACTATGTAGGTTACCTAGCGGGCACTTGGATTATGTAGGTTACCTAGCGGGCCCTTGAACTATCTAGGTTACCTAGGGGGAACCTGGACTATGTAGGTTAACTAGTGGGCACTTGGACTATCTAGGTTACCTAGCAGGCAGGTGGACTATGTAGGTTAACTAGCGAGCACTTGGACTATCTAGGTTACCTAGCGGGCACTTGAACTATGTACGTTCCTTAGCCGGCACTTGGACTATCTATGTTACCTAGCGGGCACTTGGACAATGTACGTTTCCTAGCGGGTACTTGGACTAGATATGTTCCCTAGCGGGCACTTGGTCTATCTAGGTTAACTAGTGAGCACTTGGACTATCTAGGTTAACTAGCGGGCATTTGGACTATTAGGGCCCCTAGCGGGCATTTGGACTATATTGGTTACTTAGCGGGCACTTGGACTATGTAGGTTAACTAGCGGGCACTTGGACTATCTAGGTTAACTAGCAGGCCCTTGGACGATGTAGGTTAACTAGCGGTCCCTTGGACTATGTAGGTTAATAGCGGGCCCTTGGACTATGTAGTTTAACTAGCGGGCACTTGGACGATCTAGGTTAACTAGCGGGTACTTGGACTATGTAGGTTAACTAGCGGGCCCTTGGACTATGTAGATTAACTAGCGGCACTTGGACTATCTACATTAACTAGCGGGCCCTTGGACTATGTAGATTCCCTAGCGAGCACTTGGACTATGTATGTTCCAGCGCGGGCACTTGGAGTATGTAGGTTCCAGAGCGGGCACTTGGACTAACTAGATTCCCTAGTGGGCACTTGTACTATATAGATTAACTAGCGGACACTTGGACGATCTAGGTTAACTAGCGGGTACTTGGACTATGTAGGTTAACTTGCGGGCCCTTGAACTATGTAGATTAACTAGCGGAACTTGGACTATCTGCTTTAACTAGCGGGCCCTTGAAGAATGTAGATTCCCTAGCGGGCACTTGGACTATGTATGTTCCCTAGCGGGCACTTGGGCTATGTATGTTCCCTATGGACACTTGAACTATGTAAGTTAACTACCGGGCACTTGGACTATGTAGGTTAACTAGCGGGCCCTTGGACTATCTAGGTTACCTAGCGGGCCCTTGGACTATGTAGATTAACTAGCGGCACTTGGACTATCTACGTTAACTAGCGGGCCCTTGGACTATGTAGATTCCCTAGCGGGCATTTGGACTATATAGATATACAAGCGGGCACTTAGACTTTGTAGGTTACCTAGAGGACACTTGGACTATCTAGGTTACCTAGCTGGCACATGAACTATTTACGTTACCTAGCGGGTTCTTGGAGTATGTAGGTTACCTAGCGGGCTGTTGGACTATCTAGGTTACCAAGCGGGCACTTGGACTATCTAGGTTAGCTAACGGACACTTGGACTATGTAGCTTCCCTAGCGGGCCCTTGGATTATGTAAATTCCCTAGCGGGCACTTGGACTATGTGGGTTTCCTGGCGGGCATTTGGACTATCTAGGTTACCTAACGGGCACTTGGACAATGTAGGTTCCCTAGCGGGCACTTGGATTATGTATGTTCCCTATGGACACTTGAACTATGTAAGTTAACTACCGGGCACTTGGACTATGTAGGTTTCCTAGCGGGCCCTTGGATTACCTAGGTTACCTAGCGGGCATTTGGACTATGTAGGCTCCTAGTGGTCATTTGGACTATATAATTTACCTAGCAGGCACTTAGACTCTGTAGGTTACCTAGCGGGCACTTGAACTATCTACGTTACCTAGCGGGTACTTGGAGTATGTAGGTTACCTACCGGGCTGTTGGACTATCTAGGTTACCTAGCGGGCACTGGGTCTATCTAGTTTAACTAACGGACACTTGGACTATGTAGGTTCCCTAGCGGGACCTTGGACTATGTAAATTCCCTAGCGGGCACTTGTAGTATGTGGGTTTCATGGCGGGCATTTGGACTATCTAGGTTACGTAACGGGCACTTGGACTATGTAGGTTCCCTAGCGGGCACTTGGACTATATAGGTTCCCTAGCGGCCCCTTGGACTATGTAATTTCCCTAGCGGGCACTTGGACTATGTGGGTTCCCTAGCGGGCATTTGGACTATCTAGGTTACCTAACGGGCACTTGGACAATGTAGGTTCCCTAGCGGGCACTTTGATTATGTAGGTTCCCTATCGGGCACTTGGACTATGTAGGTTAACTAGCGGGCATTTGGATTATGTAGGTTACCTAGCGGGCACTTGGACTATGTAGGTTCCCTATCGGGCGTTTGGATTATGTAGGTTACCTATTGGGCCCTTGGACTATCTAGGTTACCTAGGGGGAACCTGGACTATGTAGGTTAACTAGTGGGCACTTGGACTATCTAGGTTACCTAGCAGGCACTTGGACTATGTAGGTTAACTAGCGAGCACTTCGACTATCTAGGTTACCTAGCGGGCACTTGGACTATATACGTTCCCTAGCGGGCACTTGGACTATCTATGTTACCTAGCGGGCACTTGGACTATGTACGATTCCTAGAGGGTACTTGGACTAGATAGGTTCCCTAGCGGGCACTTGGTCTATCTAGGTTAACTAGCGGGCACTTGGACTATCTAGGTTAACTAGCGAGCACTTGGACTATCTAGGTTAACGAACGGGCAATTGGACTATGTAGGTAACCTAGCGGGCACTTGGACAGTCTAGGTTACCTAGCGGGCACTTGGACTATGTAGGTTAACTAGCGGGCCCTTGGACTATGTAGATTAACTAGCGGCACTTGGACTATCTACATTAACTAGCGGGCCCTTGGACTATGTAGATTCCCTAGCGAGCACTTGGACTATGTATGTTCCAGCGCGGGCACTTGGAGTATGTAGGTTCCAGAGCGGGCACTTGGACTAACTAGATTCCCTAGTGGGCACTTGTACTATATAGATTAACTAGCGGACACTTGGACGATCTAGGTTAACTAGCGGGTACTTGGACTATGTAGGTTAACTTGCGGGCCCTTGAACTATGTAGATTAACTAGCGGAACTTGGACTATCTGCTTTAACTAGCGGGCCCTTGAAGAATGTAGATTCCCTAGCGGGCACTTGGACTATGTATGTTACCTAGCGGGCACTTGGGCTATGTATGTTCCCTATGGACACTTGAACTATGTAAGTTAACTACCGGGCACTTGGACTATGTAGGTTAACTAGCGGGCCCTTGGACTATCTAGGTTACCTAGCGGGCCCTTGGACTATGTAGATTCCCTAGAGGGCATTTGGACTATATAGATATACAAGCGGGCACTTAGACTTTGTAGGTTACCTAGAGGACACTTGGACTATCTAGGTTACCTAGCTGGCACATGAACTATTTACGTTACCTAGCGGGTTCTTGGAGTATGTAGGTTACCTAGCGGGCTGTTGGACTATCTAGGTTACCAAGCGGGCACTTGGACTATCTAGGTTAGCTAACGGACACTTGGACTATGTAGCTTCCCTAGCGGGCCCTTGGACTATGTAAATTCCCTAGTGGGCACTTGGACTATGTGGGTTTCCTGGCGGGCATTTGGACTATCTAGGTTACCTAACGGGCACTTGGACAATGTAGGTTCCCTAGCGGGCACTTGGATTATGTATGTTCCCTATGGACACTTGAACTATGTAAGTTAAGTACCAGGCACTTGGACTATGTAGGTTTCCTAGCGGGCCCTTGGACTACCTAGGTTACCTAGCGGGCATTTGGACTATGTAGGCTCCTAGTGGTCATTTGGACTATATAATTTACCTAGCAGGCACTTAGACTCTGTAGGTTACCTAGCGGGCACTTGAACTATCTACGTTACCTAGCGGGTACTTGGAGTATGTAGGTTACCTACCGGGCTGTTGGACTATCTAGGTTACCTAGCGGGCACTGGGACTATCTAGGTTAACTAAAGGGCAATTGGACTATGTAGGTTCCCTAGGGGGCCCTTGGACTATGTAAGTTCCCTAGCGGGCTCTTGGACTATGTGGGTTCCCTAGCGGGCATTTGGACTATCTAGGTTACCTATCGGGCACTTGGACAATGTAGATTCCCTAGCGGTCACTTGGATTAGGTAGGTTGCCTATCGGGCACTTGGACTATGTAGGTTAATTAGCGGGCATTTGGACTATGTAGGTTACCTAGCGGGCACTTGGACTATCTAGGTTACCTAGGGGGAACCTGGACTATGTAGGTTAACTAGTGGGCACTTGGACTATCTAGGTTACCTAGCAGGCACTTGGACTATGTAGGTTAACTAGAGAGCACTTGGACTATCTATGTTACCTAGCGGGCACTTGGTCTATCTAGGTTAACTAGCGGGCACTTGGACTATCTAGGTTAACTAGCAGACATTTGGACTATTAGGGCCCCTAGCGGGCATTTGGACTATATTGGTTACCTAGCGGGCACTTAGACTATGTAGGTTAACGAAAGGGCACTTGGACTATGTAGGTAACCTAGTGGTCACTTGAAATGTCTAGGTTACCTCGCAGGCACTTGGACTATTTAGGTTAACTAGCGGGCACTTGGGCTATCTAGGTTAACTAGCAGGCCCTTGGACGATGTAGGTTAACTAGCGGGCCCTTGGACTATGTAGATGACATAGAGGGCACTTGGACGATCTAGGTTAACTAGCGGGTACTTGGACTATGTAGGTTAACTAGCGGGCCCTTGGACTATGTAGATTAACTAGCGGCACTTGGACTATCTACATTAACTAGCGGGCCCTTGGACTATGTAGATTCCCTAGCGAGCACTTGGACTATGTATGTTCCAGCGCGGGCACTTGGAATATGTAGGTTCCAGAGCGGGCACTTGGACTAACTAGATTCCCTAGCGGGCACTTGTACTATATAGATTAACTAGCGGACACTTGGACGATCTAGGTTAACTAGCGGGTACTTGGACTATGTAGGTTAACTTGCGGGCCCTTGAACTATGTAGATTAACTAGCGGAACTTGGACTATATGCTTTAACTAGCGGGCCCTTGAAGAATGTAGATTCCCTAGCGGGCACTTGGACTATGTATGTTCCCTAGCGGGCACTTGGGCTATGTATGTTCCCTATGGACACTTGAACTATGTAAGTTAACTACCGGGCACTTGGACTATGTAGGTTAACTAGCGGGCCCTTGGACTATCTAGGTTACCTAGCGGGCCCTTGGACTATGTAGATTAACTAGCGGCACTTGGACTATCTACGTTAACTAGCGGGCCCTTGGACAATGTAGATTCCCTAGCGGGCATTTGGACTATACAGATATACAAGCGGGCACTTAGACTTTGTAGGTTACCTAGAGGACACTTGGACTATCTAGTTTACCTAGCTGGCACATGAACTATTTACGTTACCTAGCGGGTTCTTGGAGTATGTAGGTTACCTAGCGGGCTGTTGGACTATCTAGGTTACCAAGCGGGCACTTGGACTATCTAGGTTAGCTAACGGACACTTGGATTATGTAGCTTCCCTAGCGGGCCCTTGGACTATGTAAATTCCATAGCGGGCACTTGGACTATGTGGGTTTCCTGGCGGGCATTTGGACTATCTAGGTTACCTAACGGGCACTTGGACAATGTAGGTTCCCTAGCGGGCACTTGGATTATGTATGTTCCCTATGGACACTTGAACTATGTAAGTTAAGTACCAGGCACTTGGACTATGTAGGTTTCCTAGCGGGCCCTTGGACTACCTAGGTTACCTAGCGGGCATTTGGACTATGTAGGCTCCTAGTGGTCATTTGGACTATATAATTTACCTAGCAGGCACTTAGACTCTGTAGGTTACCTAGCGGGCACTTGAACTATCTACGTTACCTAGCGGGTACTTGGAGTATGTAGGTTACCTACCGGGCTGTTGGACTATCTAGGTTACCTAGCGGGCACTGGGACTATCTAGGTTAACTAAAGGGCAATTGGACTATGTAGGTTCCCTAGGGGGCCCTTGGACTATGTAAGTTCCCTAGCGGGCACTTGGACTATGTGGGTTCCCTAGCGGGCATTTGGACTATCTAGGTTACCTATCGGGCACTTGGACAATGTAGATTCCCTAGCGGTCACTTGGATTAGGTAGGTTGCCTATCGGGCACTTGGACTATGTAGGTTAATTAGCGGGCATTTGGACTATGTAGGTTACCTAGCGGGCACTTGGACTATCTAGGTTACCTAGGGGGAACCTGGACTATGTAGGTTAACTAGTGGGCACTTGGACTATCTAGGTTACCTAGCAGGCACTTGGACTATGTAGGTTAACTAGAGAGCACTTGGACTATCTATGTTACCTAGCGGGCACTTGGTCTATCTAGGTTAACTAGCGGGCACTTGGACTATCTAGGTTAACTAGCAGACATTTGGACTATTAGGGCCCCTAGCGGGCATTTGGACTATATTGGTTACCTAGCGGGCACTTAGACTATGTAGGTTAACGAAAGGGCACTTGGACTATGTAGGTAACCTAGTGGTCACTTGAAATGTCTAGGTTACCTCGCAGGCACTTGGACTATTTAGGTTAACTAGCGGGCACTTGGGCTATCTAGGTTAACTAGCAGGCCCTTGGACGATGTAGGTTAACTAGCGGGCCCTTGGACTATGTAGATGACATAGAGGGCACTTGGACGATCTAGGTTAACTAGCGGGTACTTGGACTATGTAGGTTAACTAGCGGGCCCTTGGACTATGTAGATTAACTAGCGGCACTTGGACTATCTACATTAACTAGCGGGCCCTTGGACTATGTAGATTCCCTAGCGAGCACTTGGACTATGTATGTTCCAGCGCGGGCACTTGGAATATGTAGGTTCCAGAGCGGGCACTTGGACTAACTAGATTCCCTAGCGGGCACTTGTACTATATAGATTAACTAGCGGACACTTGGACGATCTAGGTTAACTAGCGGGTACTTGGACTATGTAGGTTAACTTGCGGGCCCTTGAACTATGTAGATTAACTAGCGGAACTTGGACTATCTGCTTTAACTAGCGGGCCCTTGAAGAATGTAGATTCCCTAGCGGGCACTTGGACTATGTATGTTGCCTAGCGGGCACTTGGGGTATGTATGTTCCCTATGGACACTTGAACTATGTAAGTTAACTACCGGGCACTTGGACTATGTAGGTTAACTAGAGGGCCCTTGGACTATCTAGGTTGCCTAGCGGGCCCTTGGACTGTGTAGATTAACTAGCGGCACTAGGACTATCTACGTTAACTAGCGGGCATTTGGACTATTAGGGTCCCTAGCGGGCATTTGGAGTATATTGGTTACCTAGCGGGCACTTGGACTATGTAGGTAACTTAGTGGTCACTTGAACAGTCTAGGTTACCTAGCGGGCACTTGGACTATGTAGGTTAACTAGCGGGCACTTGGACGATGTAGGTTAACTAGCGGTCCCTTGGACTCTGTAGGTTAACTAGCGGGCCCTTGGACTATGTAGATTCCCTAGCGGCCAATTAGACTATGTAGGTTCCAGCGCGGGCACTTGGACTATGTAGGTTCCCTAGCAGGCACCTGGACTATGTAGGTTCCAGAGCGGGCACTTGGACTAACTAGATTCCCGAGCGGGCACTTGTATTATGTAGATTAACTAGCGGACACTTGGACAATCTAGGTTAACTAGCGGGTACTTGGACTATGTAGGTAAACTAGCGGGCCCTTGAACTATGTAGATTAACTAGCGGAACTTGGCCTATCTACATTAACTAGCGGGCCCTTGGACTATGTAGATTCCCTAGCGGGCACTTGGACTATGTATGTTCCCTAGTGGGCACTTGGGCTATGTATGTTCCCTATGCACACTTGAACTTTGTACGTTAACTACCGGGCACTTGGACTATGTAGGTTAACTAGCGGGCCCTTGAACTATCTAGGTTACCTAGCGGGCCCTTGGACTATGTAGATTAAATAGCGGCACTTGGACTATCTATGTTAACTAGCGGGCCCTTGGACTATGTAGATTCCCTAGCGGGCACTTGGAGTATATAGATATACTAGCGGGCACTTAGACTTTGTAGGTTACCTAGCGGACACTTGGACTATCTACGCTACCTAGCTGGCACATGAACTATCTACGTTACCTAGCGGGTTCTTGGAGTATGTAGGTTACCTAGCGGGCTGTTGGACTATCTAGGATACCAAGCGGGCACTTGGACTATCTAGGTTAACTAACGGACACTTAGACTATGTAGGTTCCCTAGCGGGCCCTTGGACTATGTAAATTCCCTAGCGGGCACTTGGACTATGTGGGTTCCCTATCGGGCACATGGACTATGTAGGTTCCCTATCGGGCACTTGGAGAATGTAGGTTAACTAGGGGGCACTAGGACTATGTAGGTTTCCTAGTGGGCCCTTAGACTACCTAGTTTACCTAGCGGGCATTTGGACTATGTAGGCTCCCTAGTGGTCATTTGGACTATATAGATTACCTAGCGGGCACTTAGACTTTGTAGGTTACCTAGCGGGCACTTGAACTATCTACGTTACCTAGCGGGTACTTGGAGTATGTAGGTTACCTACCGGGCTGTTGGACTATCTAGGTTACCTAGCGGGCACTGGGACTATCTAGGTTAACTAACAGGCACTTGGACTATGTAGGTTCCCTAGCGGGCCCTTGGACTATGTAAGTTCCCTAGCGGGCACGTGGACTATGTGGGTTCCCTAGGGGGCATTTGGACTATCTAGGTTACCTAACGGGCACTTGGACAATGTAGGTTCCCTATCGGGCATTTGGACTATGTAGGTTACCTAGCGGGCCCTTGGACTATCTAGGTTACCTAGGGGGAACCTGGACTATGTAGGTTAACTAGTGGGCACTTGGACTATCTAGGTTAACTAGCAGGCCCTTGGACGATATAGGTTAACTAGCGGGCCCTTGGACTATGTAGGTTACCTAGCGGGCCCTTGGACTATGTAGGTTTCCTAGCGGGCCCTTGGACTACCTAGGTTACCTAGCGGGCATTTGGACTATGTAGGCTCCCTAGTGGTCATTTGGACTATATAGATTACCTAGCGGGCACTTAGACTTTGTAGGTTACCTAGCGGGCACTTGAACTATCTACGTTACCTAGCGGGTACTTGGAGTATGTAGGTTACCTACCGGGCTGTTGGACTTTCTAGGTTACCTAGCGGGCACTGGGACTATCTAGGTTAACTAACGGGCATTTGGACTATGTAATTTCCCTAGCGGGCCCTTGGACTATGTAATTTCCCTAGCGGGCACTTGGACTATGTGGGTTCCCTAGCGGGCATTTGGACTATCTAGGTTACCTAACGGGCACTTGGACAATGTAGGTTCCCTAGCGGGCACTTGGATTATGTAGGTTCCCTATCGGGCACTTGGACTATGCAGGTTAACTAGCGGGCATTTGGATTATGTAGGTTACCTAGCGGGCACTTGGACTATGTAGGTTCCCTATCGGGCATTTGGACTATGTATGTTACCTAGTGGGCCCTTGGACTATCTAGGTTACCTAGGGGGAACCTGGACTATGTAGGTTAACTAGTGGGCACTTGGACTATCTAGGTTACCTAGCAGGCACTTGGACTATGTAGGTTAACTAGCGAGCACTTGGACTATCTAGGTTACCTAGCGGGCACTTGGACTATGTACGTTCCCTAGCGGGCACTTGGACTATCTATGTTACCTAGCGGGCACTTGCACTATGTACGTTTCCTAGAGGGTACTTGGACTAGATAGGTTCCCTAGCGGGCACTTGGTCTATCTAGGTTAACTAGCGGGCACTTGGACTATCTAGGTTAACTAGCGAGCCCTTGGACTATCTAGGTTAACGAACGGGCACTTGGACTATGTAGGTAACCTAGCGGGCACTTGGACAGTCTAGGTTACCTAGCGGGCACTTGGACTATATAGGTTAACGAACGGGCACTTGGACTCTGTAGGTTACCTAGCGGGCACTTGGACTATGTAGGATCCCTATCGGACATTTGGACTTCTTAGGTTACCTAGCGGGCACTAGGAATTTCTAGGTTAACTAGCGGGCACTTGGACTATCTAGGTCAACTAGCGGGCCCTTGTACTATGTAGGTTAACTAGCGAGCACTTGGACTATCTAGGTTAACTAGCGGACCTTGGACTACGTAGGGTAACCAGCGTGCACTTGGACTATCTAGGTTAACTAGCGGGCACTTGGATGCTCAATATTAACTAGCGGTCACTTGGACTATCTAGGTTAGCTAACGGGCACTTGAACTAAGTACGTCCCCTACTGGGCACTTAGACACTCTAGGTTAAATAACGGGCACTAGGACTATCTAGGTTAACTAGCGGGCACTTGGACTATCTAGGTTACCTAGCTGGCACTAGGACAATGAAGGTTCCCTAGCGGGCACTAGGATTATCTAGGTTACCTAACGGGCACTTGGACTATGTAGGTCAACTAGCGGGCACTTGGATTATGTAGGTTCCCTATCGGGCCCTTGGACTATGTAGGTTAACTAGAGGGCATTTGGACTATGTAGGTTACCTAGCAGGCACTTGGACTATGTAGGTTTCCTATCGGGCACTTGGAAAATGTAGGTTAACTAGGGGGCACTAGGACTATATAGGTTACCTAGAGGGCCCATAGACTATCTAGGTTACCTAGCGGGCATTTGGACTATGTAGGCTCGCTACCGTTTATTTGGACTATATAGATTATTTAGCGGGCACTTAGACTTTGTAGGTTACCTAGCGGGCACTTTGACTATCTAGGTTACCTAGCAGGCACTTGAATTATCTACGTTACCTAGCGGGTACTTGGAGTATGTAGGTTACCTACCGGGCTGTTGGACAATCTAGGTTACCTAGCGGGCACTTGGACTATCTAGGTTAACTAATGGGCACTTGGACTATGTAGGTTCCCTAGCGGGCACTTGGACTATGTAAGTTCCATAGCGGGCACTTGGACTATGTGGGTTTCCTAGAGGGCATTTGGACTATCTAGGTTACCTAACGGGCATTTGGACTATGTAGGCTCCCTACCGGGCACTTGGATTATGTAGGTTCCCTATCGGGCACTTGGACTATGTAGGTTACCTAGCGGGCACTTGGATTATGTAGGTTACCTAGCGGGCCCTTGACCTATCTAGGTTACCTAGGGGGAATCTGGACTATGTAGGTTAACTAGTGGGCACTTGGACTATAGGTTACCTAGCAGGTACTTGGGCTATGTAGGTTAACTAGCGAGCACTTGGACTATCTAGGTTACCTAGCGGGCACTTGGACTATGTACGTTCCTTAGCCGGCACTTGGGCTATCTATGTTACCTAGCGGGCACTTTGACTATGTACGTTTCCTAGCGGGTACTTGGACTAGATATGTTCCCTAGCGGGCACTTGGTCTATCTAGGTTAACTAGTGAGCACTTGGACTATCTAGGTTAACTAGTGAGCACTTGGACTATTAGGGCCCCTAGCGGGCATTTGGATTATATTGGTTACTTAGCGGGCACTTGGATTATGTAGGTTAACTAGCGGGCACTTGGACTATCTAGGTTAACTAACAGGCCCTTGGACGATGTAGGTTAACTAGCGGTCCCTTGGACTATGTAGGTTAATAGCGGGCCCTTGGACTATGTAGTTTACCTAGCGGGCACTTGGACGATCTAGGTTAAATAGCGGGTACTTGGACTATGTAGGTTAACTAACGGGCCCTTGGACTATGTAGATTCCCTAGCGAGCACTTGGACTATGTATGTTCCAGCGCGGGCACTTGGAATATGTAGGTTCCAGAGCGGGCACTTGGACTAACTAGATTCCCTAGCGGGCACTTGTACTATATAGATTAAGTAGCGGACACTTGGACGATCTAGGTTAACTAGCGGGTACTTGGACTATGTAGGTTAACTTGCGGGCCCTTGAACTATGTAGATTAACTAGCGGAACTTGGACTATCTGCTTTAACTAGCGGGCCCTTGAAGAATGTAGATTCCCTAGCGGGCACTTGGACTATGTATGTTCCCTAGCGGGCACTTGGGCTATGTATGTTCCCTATGGACACTTGAACTATGTAAGTTAACTAACGGGCACTTGGACTATGTAGGTTAACTAGCGGGCCCTTGGACTATCTAGGTTACCTAGCGGGCCCTTGGACTATGTAGATTAACTAGCGGCACTTGGACTATCCACGTTAACTAGCGGGCCCTTGGACTATGTAGATTCCCTAGCGGGCATTTGGACTATATAGATATACAAGCATGCACTTAGACTTTGTAGGTTACCTAGAGGACACTTGGACTATCTAGGTTACCTAGCTGGCACATGAACTATTTACATTACCTAGCGGGTTCTTGGAGTATGTAGGTTACCTAGCGGACTTTTGGACTATCTAGGTTACCAAGCGGGCACTTGGACTGTCTAGGTTAGCTAACGGACATTTGGACTATGTAGCTTCCCTAGCGGGCCCTTGGACTATGTAAATTCCCTAGCGGGCACTTGGACTATGTGGGTTTCCTGGCGGGCATTTGGACTATCTAGGTTACCTAACGGGCACTTGGACAATGTAGGTTCCCTAGCGGGCACTTGGATTATGTATGTTCCCTATGGACACTTGAACTATGTAAGTTAACTACCGGGCACTTGGACTATGTAGGTTTCCTAGCGGGCCCTTGGACTACCTAGGTTACCTAGCGGGCATTTGGACTATGTAGGCTCCTAGTGGTCATTTGGGCTATATAATTTACCTAGCAGGCACTTAGACTCTGTAGGTTACCTAGCGGGCACTTGAACTATCTACGTTACCTAGCGGGTACTTGGAGTATGTAGGTTACCTACCGGGCTGTTGGACTATCTAGGTTACCTAGCGGGCACTGGGACTATCTAGGTTAACTAAAGGGAAATTGGACTATGTAGGTTCCCTAGGGGGCCCTTGGACTATGTAAGTTCCCTAGAGGGCACTTGGACTATGTGGGTTCCCTAGCGGGCATTTGGACTATCTAGGTTACCTATCGGGCACTTGGACAATGTAGATTCCCTAGCGGTCACTTGGATTAGGTAGGTTGCCTATCGGGCACTTGGACTATGTAGGTTAATTAGCGGGCATTTGGACTATGTAGGTTACCTAGCGGGCACTTGGACTATCTAGGTTACCTAGGGGGAACCTGGACTATGTAGGTTAACTAGTGGGCACTTGGACTATCTAGGTTACCTAGCAGGCACTTGGACTATGTAGGTTAACTAGAGAGCACTTGGACTATCTATGTTACCTAGCGGGCACTTGGTCTATCTAGGTTAACTAGCGGGCACTTGGACTATCTAGGTTAACTAGCAGACATTTGGACTATTAGGGCCCCTAGCGGGCATTTGGACTATATTGGTTACCTAGCGGGCACTTGGACTATGTAGGTTAACGAAAGGGCACTTGGACTATGTAGGTAACCTAGTGGTCACTTGAAATGTCTAGGTTGCCTCGCGGGCACTTGGACTATGTAGGTTAACTAGCGGGCACTTGGGCTATCTAGGTTTACTAGCAGGCCCTTGGACGATGTAGGTTAACTAGCGGGCCCTTCGACTATGTAGGTTAACTAGCGGGCCCTTGGATTATGTAGGTGACATAGAGGGCACTTGGACGATCTAGGTTAACTAGCGGGTACTTGGACTATGTAGATTAACTAGCGGCACTTGGACTATCTACATTAACTAGCGGGCCCTTGGACTATGTAGATTTCCTAGCGAGCACTTGGACTATATATGTTCCAGAGCGGGCACTTGGAATATGTAGGTTCCCTAGCAGGCACTTGGACTATGTAGGTTCCAGAGCGGGCACTTGGACTATGTAGGTTCCCTAGGGGGCACTTGTACTATGTAGGTTAATTAGCGGACACTTGGACGATCTAGGTTAACTAGCAGGTACTTGGATTATGTAGGTTAACCAGCGGGCCCTTGAACTATGTAGATTAAATAGCGGCACTTGGACTATCTACATTAACTAGCGGGCACTTGGTCTATGTAGGCTAACTAGGGGGGCCTTGGACTATGTAGGTTCCCTAGCGGGCACTTGAACTCTATATGTTCCCTACGGACACTTGAACTATGTAAGTTAAGTACCGGGCACTTGGACTATGTAGGTTAACTAGAGGGCCCTTGGACTATCTAGGTTGCCTAGCGGGCACTTGGACTATGTGGGTTAACTACCGGGCACTTGCACTATCTAGGTTAACTAGCAGACATTTGGACTATTAGGGCCCCTAGCGGGCATTTGGACTATATTGTTTACCGAACGGGCACTTGGACTATGTAGGTTCCCTAGCGGGCCCTAGGACTATGAAAGTTCCCTAGCGGGCACTTGGACTATGTGGGTCCCCTAGCGGGCATTTGGATTATCTAGGTTACCTAACGGGCACTTGGACAATGTAGGTTCCCTAGCGGGCACTTGGATTATGTAGGTTCCCTATCGGGCACTTGGACTATGTAGATTAACTAGCGGGTATTTGGACTATGTAGGTTACCTAGCGGACACTAGGACTATGTAGGTTCCCTATCGGGCATTTGGACTATGTAGGTTACCTAGTGGGCCCTTGGACTATCTAGGTTACCTAGGGGGAACCTGGACTATGTAGGTTAACTAGTGGGCACTTGGACTATCTAGGTTACCTAGCAGGCACTTGGACTATGTAGGTTAACTAGCGAGCACTTGGACTATCTAGGTTACCTAGCGGGCACTTGGACTATGTACGTTCCCTAGCGGGCACTTGGACTATCTATGTTACCTAGCGGGCACTTGGACTATGTACGTTTCCTAGAGGGTACTTGGACTAGATAGGTTCCCTAGCGGGCACTTGGTCTATCTAGGTTAACTAGCGGGCACTTGGACTATCTAGGTTAACTAGCGAGCACTTGGACTATCTAGGTTAACGAACGGGCACTTGGACTATGTAGGTAACCTAGCGGGCACTTGGACAGTCTAGGTTACCTAGCGAGCACTTGGACTATCTAGGTTAACGAACGGGCATTAGGACTATGTAGGTAACCTAGCGGGCACTTGGACAGTCTAGGTTACCTAGCGGGCACTTGGACTATATAGGTTAACGAACGGGCACTTGGACTATGTAGGTTACCTAGCGGGCACTTGGACTATGTAGGATCCCTATCGGACATTTGGACTTCTTAGGTTACCTAGCGGGCACTTGGAATTTCTAGGTTAACTAGCGGGCACTTGGACTATCTAGGTCAACTAGCGGGCCCTTGTACTATGTAGGATAACTAGCGAGCACTTGGACTATCTAGGTTAACTAGCGAGCACTTGGACTATCTAGGTTAACTAGCGGACCTTGGACTACGTAGGTTGACTAGCGTGCACTTGGACTATCTAGGTTAACTAGCGGGCACTTGGATGCTCAATGTTAACTAGCGGTCATTTGGACTATCCAGGTTAGCTAACGGGCACTTGGACTAAGTACGTCCCCTAGTGGGCACTTGGACACTCTAGGTTAACTAACGGGCACTTGGACACTCTAGGTTAACTAACGGGCACTAGGACTATCTAGGTTAACTAGCGGGCACTTGGACTATCTAGGTTAACTAGCGGGCACTTGGACTATCTAGGTTACCTAGCTGGCACTAGGACTATGAAGGTTCCCTAGCGGGCACTAGGATTATCTAGGTTATCTAGCGGGCACTTGGACTATGTAGGTCAACTAGCGGGCACTTGGATTATGTAGGTTCCCTATCGGGCCCTTGGACTATGTAGGTTAACTAGAGGGCATTTGGACTATGTAGGTTACCTAGCAGGCACTTGGACTATGTAGGTTTCCTATCGGGCACTTGGAAAATGTAGGTTAACTAGGGGGCACTAGGACTATGTAGGTTACCTAGCGGGCCCATAGACTATCTAGGTTACCTAGCGGGCATTTGGACTATGTAGGCTCCCTAGTGTTTATTTGGACTATATAGATTATTTAGCGGGCACTTAGACTTTGTAGGTTACCTAGCGGGCACTTTGACTATCTAGGTTACCTAGCAGGCACTTGAACTATCTACGTTACCTAGCGGGTACTTGGAGTATGTAGGTTACCTAGCGGGCTGTTGGACAATCTAGGTTACCTAGCGGGCACATGGACTATCTAGGTTAACTAACGGGCACTTGGACTATGTAGGTTCCCTAGCGGTCACTTGGATTATGTAGGTTCCCTATCGGGCACTAGGACAATGTAGGTTACCTAGCGGGCCCATGGACTATCTAGGTTACCTAGGGGGAACCTGGACTTTGTAGGTTAACTAGAGGGCACTTGGAAAATCTACGTAACCTGGCAGGCACTTGGACTATGTACGTTCCCAAGCAGGCCCTTGGACTATCTACGTTACCTAGCGGGCACTTGGACTATGTACGTTTCCTAGCGAGCACTTGGAGTATGTACGTTTCCTAGCGGGTACTTGGACTAGATTGGTTCCCTAGCGGGCACTTGGACTATCTAGGTTAACTAGCGGTCATTTGGACTATTAGGGCCCCTAGCGGGCATTTGGACTATATTGGTTACCTACCGGGCACTTGGACTATGTAGGTTAACGAAAGGGCACTTGGACTATGTAGGTAACCTAGTGGTCACTTGAAATGTCTAGGTTACCTCGCGGGCAATTGGACTATGTAGGTTAACTAGCGGGCACTTGGACTATCTAGGTTAACTAGCAGGCCCTTGTACGATGTAGGTTAACTAGCGGGCCCTTGGACTATGTAGGTTAACTAGCGGGCCCTTGGACTATGTAGGTGACATAGAGGGCACTTGGACGATCTAGGTTAACTAGCGGGTACTTGGACTATGTAGGTTAACTAGCGGGCCCTTGGACTATGTAGATTAACTAGCGGCACTTGGACTATCTACATTAACTAACGGGCCCTTGGACTATGTAGATTCCCTTGCGGGCACTTGGACTATATATGTTCCAGAGCGGGCACTTGGACTATGTAGGTTCCCTAGCAGTCACTTGGACTATGTAGGTTCCAGAGCGGGCACTTGGACTATCTAGGTTCCCTAGCGGACACTTGTACTATGTAGGTTAATTAGCGGACACTTGGACGATCTAGGTTAACCAGCCGGTACTTGGATTATGTAGGTTAACCAGCGGGCCCTTGAACTATGTAGATTAACTAGCGGCACTTGGACTATCTACATTAACTAGCGGGCACTTGGACTATGTAGGATAACTAGGGGGGCCTTGGACTATGTAGGCCCCTAGCAGGCACTTGGACTCTATATGTTCCCTAGGGACACTTGAACTATGTAAGTTAACTACCGGGCACTTGGACTATGTAGGTTTACTAGAGGGCCCTTGGACTATCTAGGTTACCTAGGGGGCACTTGGACTATGTAGGTTAACTACCGGGCACTTGCACTATCTAGGTTACCGAACGGGCATTTGGACTATGTAGGTAACCTAGCGGGCACTTGGAGAGTCTAGGTTACCTAGCGGGCACATGGAATTCTAGGTTAAAGAATGGGCACTTGGACTATGTATGTTGCATAGCGGGCAATTGGACTATCTAGGTTAGGTAACGGGCACAAGAACTATCTAGGTTACCTAGCTGGCACTTGAACTATCTACGTTATAGCGTGTTCTTGGAGTATGTAGGTTACCTAGCGGGCTGTTGGACTATCTAGGTTACCAAGCGGGCACTTGGACTATCTAGTTTAACTAACGGACACTAGGACTATGTAGGTTCCCTAGCGGGCCCTTGGACTATGTAAATTCCCTAGCGGGTACTTGGACTATGTGGGTTTCATGGCGGGCATTTGGACTATCTAGGTTACCTAACGGGCACTTGGACTATGTAGGTTCCCTAGCGGGCACTTGGATTATATACGTTCCCTATCGGGCACTTGGACTATGTAGGTTACCTAGCGGGCACTTGGACTATGTAGGTTCCCTATCGGGCACTTGGAGAATGTAGGTTAACTAGGGGGCACTAGGACTATGTAGGTTTCCTAGCGGGCCATTGGACTACCTAGGTTACCTAGCGGGCATTTGGACTATGTAGGCTCCCTAGTGGTCATTTGGACTATATAGATTACCTGGCGGGCACTTAGACTTTATAGGTTACCTAGCGGGCACTTGAACTATCTACATTACCTAGCGGGTACTTGGAGTATGTAGGTTACCTACCGGGCTGTTGGACTTTCTAGGTTACCTAGCGGGCACTGGGACTATCTAGGTTAACTAGCGGGCACTTGGATTATGTAGGTTCCCTATCGGGCACTTGGACTATGTAGGTAACTAGCGGGCATTTGGACTATGTAGGTTACCTAGCGGGCACTTGGACTATGTAGGTTCCCTATCGGGCATTTGGACTATGTAGGTTACCTAGTGGGCCCTTGGACTATCTAGGTTTCCTAGGGGGAACCTGGACTATGTAGGTTAACTAGTGGGCACTTGGACTATATAGATTACCTGGCGGGCACTTAGACTTTATAGGTTACCTAGCGGGCACTTGAACTATCTACATTACCTAGCGGGTACTTGGAGTATGTAGGTTACCTACCGGGCTGTTGGACGTTCTAGGTTACCTAGCGGGCACTGGGACTATCTAGGTTAACTAGCGGGCACTTGGATTATGTAGGTTCCCTATCGGGCACTTGGACTATGTAGGTAACTAGCGGGCATTTGGACTATGTAGGTTACCTAGCGGGCACTTGGACTATGTAGGTTCCCTATCGGGCATTTGGACTATGTAGGTTACCTAGTGGGCCCTTGGACTATCTAGGTTTCCTAGGGGGAACCTGGACTATGTAGGTTAACTAGTGGGCACTTGGACTATCTAGGTTACCTAGCGGGCACTTGGACTATGTACGTTCCCTAGCGGGCACTTGGACTATCTATGTTACCTAGCGGGCACTTGGACTATGTATGTTTCCTAGAGGGTACTTGGACTAGATAGGTTCCCTAGCGGGTACTTGGTCTATCTAGGTTAACTAGCGGGCACTTGGACTATCTAGGTTAACTAGCGAGCACTTGGACTATCTAGGTTAACGAACGGGCACTTGGACTATGTAGGTAACCTAGCGGGCACTTGGACAGTCTAGGTTACCTAGCGGGCACTTGAACTATATAGGTTAACGAACGGACACTTGGACTATGTAGGTTACCTAGCGGGCACTTGGACTATGTAGGATCCCTATCGGACATTTGGACTTCTTAGGTTACCTAGCGGGCACTAGGAATTTCTAGGTTAACTAGCGGGCACTTGTACTATCTAGGTCAACTAGCGGCCCTTGTACTATGTAGGTTAACTAGCGAGCACTTGGACTACGTAGGTTAACTAGCGTGCACTTGGACTATCTAGGTTAACTAGCGGGCACTTGGAGGCTCAATGTTAACTAGCGGTCACTTGGACTATCTAGGTTAGCTAACGGGCACTTGGACTAAGTACGTCCCCTAGTGGGCACTTGGACACTCTAGGTTAACTAACGGGCAGTAGGACTATCTAGGTTAACTAGCGGGCACTTGACTATCTTGGTTACCTAGCTGGCACTAGGACTATGAAGGTTCCCTAGCGGGCACTAGGATTATCTAGGTTACCTAGCGGGCACTTGGACTATGTAGGTCAACTAGCGGGCACTTGGATTATGTAGGTTCCCTATCGGGCCCTTGGACTATGTAGGTTAACTAGAGGGCATTTGGACTATGTAGGTTACCTAGCAGGCACTTGAACTATGTAGGTTTCCTATCGGGCACTTGGAAAATGTAGGTTAACTAGGGGGCACTAGGACTATGTAGGTTACCTAGCGGGCCCATAGACTATCTAGGTTACCTAGCGGGCATTTGGACTATGTAGGTTCCCTAGCGTTTATTTGGACTATATAGATTATTTAGCGGGCACTTAGACTTTGTAGGTTACCTAGCGGGCACTTTGACAATCTAGGTTAACTAGCAGGCACTTGAACTATCTACGTTACCTAGCGGGTACTTGGAGTATGTAGGTTACCTACCGGGCTGTTGGACACTCTAGGTTACCTAGCGGGCACATGGACTATCTAGGTTAACTAATGGGCACTTGGACTATGTAGGTTCCCTAGCGGGCACTTGGATTATGTAGGTTCCCTATCGGGCACTAGGACAATGTAGGTTACCTAGCAGGCCCTTGGACTATCTAGGTTACCTAGGGGGAAGCTGGACTATGTAGGTTAACTAGTGGGCACTTGGACTATGTACGTTCCCAAGCAGGCCCTTGGACTATCTACGTTGCCTAGCGTGCACTTAGACTATGTACGTTACCTAGCGAGCACTTGGAGTATGTACGTTTCCAAGCGGGTACTTGGACTACATTGGTTCCCTAGCGGGCACTTGGTCTATCTAGGTTAACTAGCGGGCACTTGGACTACCTAGGTTAACTAGCGGACATTTGGACTATTAGGGCCCCTAGCGGTCATTTGGACTATATTGCTTACCTAGCGGGCACTTGGACTATGTAGGTTAACGAAAGGGCACTTGGACTATGTAGGTAACCTAGTGGTCACTTGAAATGTCTAGGTTACCTCGCGGGCATTTGGAATATGTAGGTTAACTAGCGGGCACTTGAACAATCTAGGTTAACTAGCAGGCCTTTGGACGATGTAGGTTAACTAGCGGGCCCTTGGACTATGTAGGTTAACTAGCGGGCCCTTGGAATATGTAGATGACATAGAGGGCACTTGGACGATCTCGGTTAACTAGCGGGTACTTGGACTATGTAGGTTAACTAGCGGGCCCTTGGACTATGTAGATTAACTAGCGGCACTTGGACTATCTACATTAACTAGCGGGCCCTTGTACGATGTAGGATTCCCTTGCGGGCACTTGGACTGTATATGATCCAGAGCGGGCACTTGGACTATGTAGGTTCCCTAGCAGTCACTTGGACTATGTAGGTTCCAGAGCGGGCACTTGGAGAGTCTAGGTTACCTAGCGGGCACTTGGACTTCTAGGTTAAAGAACGGGCAATTGGACTATGTATGTTGCATAGCGGCCAATTGGACTATCTAGGTTAGGTAACGGGCACGAGAACTATCTAGGTTACCTAGCTGGCACTTGAATTATCTACGTTATAGCGGGTCTTGGAGTATGTAGGTTACCTTGCAGGCTGTTGGACTATCTAAGTTACCAAGCGGGCACTGGGACTATCTAGGTTAACTAACGGGCACTAGGAATATGTAGGTTCCCTAACGGGCCCTTAGAATATGTAGGTTCCCTAGCGAGCACTTGGACTATGTGGGTTCCCTAGCAGGCACTTGGACTATCTAGGTTAAATAACGGGCACTTGGACTATGTAGGTTCCCTAGCGGGCACTTGGACTATGTAGGTTCCCTAGCAGGCACTTGGACTATCTACGTTACCTAGCGAGCACTTGGACTATGTACGTTACCCAGCGGGCACTTGGACTATGTACGTTTCCTAGCGGGTACTTGGACTAGTAGGTTCCCAGCGGGCACTTAGTCTATCTAGGTTAACTAGCGGGCACTTGGACTGTCTAGGTTAACTAGCGGGCATTTGGACTATTACGGCCCCTAGCGGGCGTTTGGACTATATTGGTTACCTCGCGGGCACTTGGACTATGTAGGTTAACGAACGGGAACATGGATTATGTAGGTAACCTAGTGATTACTTGAACTGTCTTGGTTACCTAGCGGGCACTTAGACTATGTAGGTTAACTAGCGGGCACTTGGACTATCTAGGTTAACTAGCGGGCATTTGGACTATTTAGGTTACCTAGCGGGCACTTGGACTATGTAGGTTACCTAGCGGGCACTTGGACTATCTAGGTTACCTAGCAGGCACTTTGACTATCTAGGTTAACTAACGGGCACTTGGACTATGTAGGTTGCCTAGCAGGCACTTGGATTATGTAGGTTCCCTATCGGGCACTTGGACTATGTAGGTTAACTAGCGGGCACTTTGACTGTCTAGGTTACCTAGTGGGCATTTGGATTATCTACGTCAACGAACGGGCACTTGGATTATCTAGTTTAACGAACGGGCACTTGGACTATGTAGGTTACCTAGCGGGCACTTGTATTATCTAGGTTACCTAGCTGGCACTTTGACTATGTAGGTCAACTAGCGGGCCTTTGGACTATCTAGGTTAGCCAACGGGCACTTAGATTATGTAGGTTAACTAGCGGGAACTTGGAATATGTAGGTTAAGTACCGGACACTTGCACTATGAATGTTAACTAGCGGGCCCATGGACTATGTAGGTTTACTATCGGGCCCTTGGACTATCTAGGTTACCTAACGGGCACTTGGACTATGTAGGTTCCCTAGCGGGCACTTGGATTATGTACGTTCCCTATCGGGCACTTGGACTATGTAGGTTACCTAGCGGGCACTTGGACTATGTAGGTTCCCTATCGGGCACTTGGAGAATGTAGGTTAACTAGGGGGCACTAGGACTATGTAGGTTTCCTAGCGGGCCATTGGACTACCTAGGTTACCTAGCGGGCATTTGGACTATGTAGGCTCCCTAGTGGTCATTTGGACTATATAGATTACCTGGCGGGCACTTAGACTTTATAGGTTACCTAGCGGGCACTTGAACTATCTACATTACCTAGCGGGTACTTGGAGTATGTAGGTTACCTACCGGGCTGTTGGACGTTCTAGGTTACCTAGCGGGCACTGGGACTATCTAGGTTAACTAGCGGGCACTTGTACTATCTAGGTCAACTAGCGGCCCTTGTACTATGTAGGTTAACTAGCGAGCACTTGGACTACGTAGGTTAACTAGCGTGCACTTGGACTATCTAGGTTAACTAGCGGGCACTTGGAGGCTCAATGTTAACTAGCGGTCACTTGGACTATCTAGGTTAGCTAACGGGCACTTGGACTAAGTACGTCCCCTAGTGGGCACTTGGACACTCTAGGTTAACTAACGGGCAGTAGGACTATCTAGGTTAACTAGCGGGCACTTGACTATCTTGGTTACCTAGCTGGAACTAGGACTATGAAGGTTCCCTAGCGGGCACTAGGATTATCTAGGTTACCTAGCGGGCACTTGGACTATGTAGGTCAACTAGCGGGCACTTGGATTATGTAGGTTCCCTATCGGGCCCTTGGACTATGTAGGTTAACTAGAGGGCATTTGGACTATGTAGGTTACCTAGCAGGCACTTGAACTATGTAGGTTTCCTATCGGGCACTTGGAAAATGTAGGTTAACTAGGGGGCACTAGGACTATGTAGGTTACCTAGCGGGCCCATAGACTATCTAGGTTACCTAGCGGGCATTTGGACTATGTAGGTCCCTAGCGTTTATTTGGACTATATAGATTATTTAGCGGGCACTTAGACTTTGTAGGTTACCTAGCGGGCACTTTGACAATCTAGGTTAACTAGCAGGCACTTGAACTATCTACGTTACCTAGCGGGTACTTGGAGTATGTAGGTTACCTACCGGGCTGTTGGACACTCTAGGTTACCTAGCGGGCACATGGACTATCTAGGTTAACTAATGGGCACTTGGACTATGTAGGTTCCCTAGCGGGCACTTGGATTATGTAGGTTCCCTATCGGGCACTAGGACAATGTAGGTTACCTAGCAGGCCCTTGGACTATCTAGGTTACCTAGGGGGAAGCTGGACTATGTAGGTTAACTAGTGGGCACTTGGACTATGTACGTTCCCAAGCAGGCCCTTGGACTATCTACGTTGCCTAGCGTGCACTTAGACTATGTATGTTACCTAGCGAGCACTTGGAGTATGTACGTTTCCAAGCGGGTACTTGGACTACATTGGTTCCCTAGCGGGCACTTGGTCTATCTAGGTTAACTAGCGGGCACTTGGACTACCTAGGTTAACTAGCGGACATTTGGACTATTAGGGCCCCTAGCGGTCATTTGGACTATATTGCTTACCTAGCGGGCACTTGGACTATGTAGGTTAACGAAAGGGCACTTGGACTATGTAGGTAACCTAGTGGTCACTTGAAATGTCTAGGTTACCTCGCGGGCATTTGGAATATGTAGGTTAACTAGCGGGCACTTGAACAATCTAGGTTAACTAGCAGGCCTTTGGACGATGTAGGTTAACTAGCGGGCCCTTGGACTATGTAGGTTAACTAGCGGGCCCTTGGAATATGTAGATGACATAGAGGGCACTTGGACGATCTCGGTTAACTAGCGGGTACTTGGACTATGTAGGTTAACTAGCGGGCCCTTGGACTATGTAGATTAACTAGCGGCACTTGGACTATCTACATTAACTAGCGGGCCCTTGTACGATGTAGGATTCCCTTGCGGGCACTTGGACTGTATATGATCCAGAGCGGGCACTTGGACTATGTAGGTTCCCTAGCAGTCACTTGGACTATGTAGGTTCCAGAGCGGGCACTTGGAGAGTCTAGGTTACCTAGCGGGCACTTGGACTTCTAGGTTAAAGAACGGGCAATTGGACTATGTATGTTGCATAGCGGCCAATTGGACTATCTAGGTTAGGTAACGGGCACGAGAACTATCTAGGTTACCTAGCTGGCACTTGAATTATCTACGTTATAGCGGGTCTTGGAGTATGTAGGTTACCTTGCAGGCTGTTGGACTATCTAAGTTACCAAGCGGGCACTGGGACTATCTAGGTTAACTAACGGGCACTAGGAATATGTAGGTTCCCTAACGGGCCCTTAGAATATGTAGGTTCCCTAGCGAGCACTTGGACTATGTGGGTTCCCTAGCAGGCACTTGGACTATCTAGGTTAAATAACGGGCACTTGGACTATGTAGGTTCCCTAGCGGGCACTTGGACTATGTAGGTTCCCTAGCAGGCACTTGGACTATCTACGTTACCTAGCGAGCACTTGGACTATGTACGTTACCCAGCGGGCACTTGGACTATGTACGTTTCCTAGCGGGTACTTGGACTAGTAGGTTCCCAGCGGGCACTTAGTCTATCTAGGTTAACTAGCGGGCACTTGGACTGTCTAGGTTAACTAGCGGGCATTTGGACTATTACGGCCCCTAGCGGGCGTTTGGACTATATTGGTTACCTCGCGGGCACTTGGACTATGTAGGTTAACGAACGGGCACATGGATTATGTAGGTAACCTAGTGATTACTTGAACTGTCTTGGTTACCTAGCGGGCACTTAGACTATGTAGGTTAACTAGCGGGCACTTGGACTATCTAGGTTAACTAGCGGGCACTTGGACTATGTACGTTTCCTAGCGGGTACTTGGACTAGTAGGTTCCCAGCGGGCACTTAGTCTATCTAGGTTAACTAGCGGGCACTTGGACTGTCTAGGTTAATTAGCGGGCATTTGGACTATTACGGCCCCTAGCGGGCGTTTGGACTATATTGGTTACCTCGCGGGCACTTGGACTATGTAGGTTAACGAACGGGCACATGGACTATGTAGGTAACCTAGTGATTACTTGAACTGTCTTGGTTACCTAGCGGGCACTTAGACTATGTAGGTTAACTAGCGGGCACTTGGACTATCTAGGTTAACTAGCGGGCATTTGGACTATTTAGGTTACCTAGCGGGCACTTGGACTATGTAGGTTACCTAGCGGGCACTTGGACTATCTAGGTTACCTAGCAGGCACTTTGACTATCTAGGTTAACTAACGGGCACTTGGACTATGTAGGTTGCCTAGCAGGCACTTGGATTATGTAGGTTCCCTATCGGGCACTTGGACTATGTAGGTTAACTAGCGGGCACTTTGACTGTCTAGGTTACCTAGTGGGCATTTGGATTATCTACGTCAACGAACGGGCACTTGGATTATCTAGTTTAACGAACGGGCACTTGGACTATGTAGGTTACCTAGCGGGCACTTGTACTATCTAGGTTACCTAGCTGGCACTTTGACTATGTAGGTCAACTAGCGGGCCTTTGGACTATCTAGGTTAGCCAACGGGCACTTAGATTATGTAGGTTAACTAGCGGGAACTTGGAATATGTAGGTTAAGTACCGGACACTTGCACTATGAATGTTAACTAGCGGGCCCATGGACTATGTAGGTTTACTATCGGGCCCTTGGACTATCTAGGTTACCTAGCGGGCACTTGGACTATGTAGGCTTACTAGGGGTCCCTTTGACGATCTAGGTTACCTAGCGGGTATTTGAACAATCTAGGTTACCTAGCGGGTACTTGAACTATCTAGGTTACCTAGCGGGCACTTGGATTATGTACATTCCCCAGCGGGCACTTGGACTATCTAGGTTAACTAGCAGACACTTGGACTATCTAGGTTAACTAGTGGGCCCTTGGACTATGTACGTTCCCTAGCGGGCACTTGGACTATCTATGTTACCTAGCGGGCACTTGGACTATGTACGTTTCCTAGCGGGTACTTGGACTAGATAGGTTCCCTAGCGGGCACTTGGTCTATCTAGGTTAACTAGCGGGGACTTGGACTATCTAGGTTAACTAGTGAGCACTTGGACTATCTAGGTTAACTAGCGGGCATTTGGACTATTAGGGGCCCTAGCGGGCATTTGGACTATATTGGTTACCTAGCAGGCACTTGGTCTATCTAGGTTAACTAGTGAGCACTTGGACTATCTAGGTTAACTAGCGGGCATTTGGACTATGTAGGTTACCTAGCAGGCATTTGGACTATGTAGGTTCCCTTTCGGGCATTTTGACTATGTAGGTTACCTAGCGGACCCTTGGACTATCTAGGTTACCTAGGGGGAACCTGGACTATGTAGGTTAACTAGTGGGCACTTGGACTACCTAGGTTACCTAGCAGGCACTTGGACTATCTAGGTTACCTAGCGGGCACTTGGACTATGTACGTTCCCTAGCGGGCACTTGGACTATCTATGTTACCTAGCGGGCACTTGGACTATGTACGTTACCTAGCGGGTACGTGGACTAGATAGGTTCCCTAGCGGGCACTTGGTCTATCTAGGTTTACCAGCGGGCACTTGGTCTATCTAGGTTAACTAGCGAGCACTTGGACTATCTAGGTTAACTAGCGGGCATTTGGACTATTAGGGCCCCTAGCAAGCATTTGGACTATATTGGTTACCTAGCGGTCATTTGGACTATGTAGGTTAACGAACGGGCACTTGGACTATGTAGGTAACCTAGTTGTCACTTGAACTGTCTAGGTTACCTCGCGGGCACTTAGACTATGTAGGTTAACTAGCGGGCACTTGGACTATCTAGGTTAACTAGCAGGCCCTTGGACGATGTAGGTTAACTAGCGGGCCCTTGGACTATGTAGGTTAACTAGCGGGCACTTGGACTATGTAGGTTACCTAGCGGGCACTTGGACGATCTAGGTTAACTTGCGGGTACTTGGACTATGTAGGTTAACTAGCAGGCCCTTGGACTATGTAGATTAACTAGCGGCACTTGGACTATCTACGTTAACTAGCGGGCCCTTGGACTATGTAGATTCCCTAGCGGGCACTTGGACTATGTATGATCCAGCGCGGGCACTTGGACTATGTAGGTTCCCTAGCAGGCACTTGGACTATGTAGGTTCTACAGCGGGCACTTGGACTAGCTAGATTCCCGAGCGGGCTCTAGTACTATGTAGATTAACTAGCGGACACTTGGACGATCTAGGTTAACTAGTGGGTACTTGGACTATGTAGGTTAACTAGCGGGCCCTTGAAGTATGTAGAATAACTAGCGGAACTTGGACTATCTACATTAACTAGGGGGTGCTTGGACTATGTAGATTCCCTAGCGGGCACTTGGACTATGTATGTTCCCTAGCGGGCACGTGGACTATGTATGTTCCCTATGGACACTTGAACTATGTAAGTTAACTACCGGGCACTTGGACTATGTAGGTTAACTAGCGGGCCCCTGGACTATCTAGGTTACCTAGCGGGCACTTGGACTATGTAGGTAACCTAGCGGACACTTGGACAGTCGAGGTTACCTAGCGGGCACTTGGACTTCTAGGTTAACGAACGGGCACTTGGACTATGTATGTTGCATAGCGGGCAATTGGATTATCTAGGTTAGGTAATGGGCACTTGGACTATCTAGGTTACCTAGTGGGAACTAGGACTATGTAGGTTACCTAGCGGGCATTTGGACAATCTAGGTTACTTAACGAGCACTTGAACTGTCTAGGTTTCTTAGCGAGCACTTGGACGATCTAGGGTAACTAGAAGGCACTTGGACTATCTAGGTTACCTAGCGGGCACTTGGATTATGTACATTCCCCAGCGGGCACTTGGACTATCTAGGTTAACTAGCAGACACTTGGACTATCTAGGTTAACTAGTGGGCCCTTGGACTATGTACGTTCCCTAGCGGGCACTTGGACTATCTATGTTACCTAGCGGGCACTTGGACTATGTACGTTTCCTAGCGGGTACTTGGACTAGATAGGTTCCCTAGCGGGCACTTGGTCTATCTAGGTTAACTAGCGGGGACTTGGACTATCTAGGTTAACTAGTGAGCACTTGGACTATCTAGGTTAACTAGCGGGCATTTGGACTATTAGGGCCCCTAGCGGGCATTTGGACTATATTGGTTACCTAGCAGGCACTTGGTCTATCTAGGTTAACTAGCGGGCACTTGGACTATCTAGGTTAACTAGTGAGCACTTGGACTATCTAGGTTAACTAGCGGGCATTTGGACTATGTAGGTTACCTAGCAGGCATTTGGACTATGTAGGTTCCCTTTCGGGCATTTTGACTATGTAGGTTACCTAGCGGACCCTTGGACTATCTAGGTTACCTAGGGGGAACCTGGACTATGTAGGTTAACTAGTGGGCACTTGGACTACCTAGGTTACCTAGCAGGCACTTGGACTATCTAGGTTACCTAGCGGGCACTTGGACTATGTACGTTCCCTAGCGGGCACTTGGACTATCTATGTTACCTAGCGGGCACTTGGACTATGTACGTTACCTAGCGGGTACGTGGACTAGATAGGTTCCCTAGCGGGCACTTGGTCTATCTAGGTTAACCAGCGGGCACTTGGTCTATCTAGGTTAACTAGCGAGCACTTGGACTATCTAGGTTAACTAGCGGGCATTTGGACTATTAGGGCCCCTAGCAAGCATTTGGACTATATTGGTTACCTAGCGGTCATTTGGACTATGTAGGTTAACGAACGGGCACTTGGACTATGTAGGTAACCTAGTTGTCACTTGAACTGTCTAGGTTACCTCGCGGGCACTTGGACTATGTAGGTTAACTAGCGGGCACTTGGACTATCTAGGTTAACTAGCAGGCCCTTGGACGATGTAGGTTAACTAGCGGGCCCTTGGACTATGTAGGTTAACTAGCGGGCACTTGGACTATGTAGGTTACCTAGCGTGCACTTGGACGATCTAGGTTAACTTGCGGGTACTTGGACTATGTAGGTTAACTAGCAGGCCCTTGGACTATGTAGATTAACTAGCGGCACTTGGACTATCTACGTTAACTAGCGGGCCCTTGGAATATGTAGATTCCCTAGCGGGCACTTGGACTATGTATGATCCAGCGCGGGCACTTGGACTATGTAGGTTCCCTAGCAGGCACTTGGACTATGTAGGTTCTACAGCGGGCACTTGGACTAGCTAGATTCCCGAGCGGGCTCTAGTACTATGTAGATTAACTAGCGGACACTTGGACGATCTAGGTTAACTAGTGGGTACTTGGACTATGTAGGTTAACTAGCGGGCCCTTGAAGTATGTAGACTAACTAGCGGAACTTGGACTATCTACATTAACGAGGGGGTGCTTGGACTATGTAGATTCCCTAGCGGGCACTTGGACTATGTATGTTCCCTAGCGGGCACGTGGACTATGTATGTTCCCTATGGACACTTGAACTATGTAAGTTAACTACCGGGCACTTGGACTATGTAGGTTAACTAGCGGGCCCCTGGACTATCTAGGTTACCTAGCGGGCACTTGGACTATGTAGGTAACCTAGCGGACACTTGGACAGACTAGGTTACCTAGCGGACACTTGGACTTCTAGGTTAACGAACGGGCACTTGGACTATGTATGTTGCATAGCGGGCAATTGGACTATCTAGGTTAGGTAATGGGCACTTGGACTATCTAGGTTACCTAGTGGGAACTAGGACTATGTAGGTTACCTAGCGGGCATTTGGACAATCTAGGTTACTTAACGAGCACTTGAACTGTCTAGGTTTCTTAGCGAGCACTTGGACGATCTAGGGTAACTAGAAGGCACTTGGACTATCTAGGTTAAATAGCGTGCACTTGGACTATCTAGGTTAACTAGCGGGCACTTGGATGATCAATCTTAACTAGAGGGCACTTGGACTATCTAGGTTACCTAACGGGCACTTGGACTAAGTACGTCCCCTGGTGGGCACTTGGACACTCTAGGTTATCTAATGGGCACTAGGACTATCTAGGTTAACTAGCGGGGACTAGGACTATCAAAGTTAACAAGTGAGCCCTTGGACTATGTAGGCTAACTAGCGGGCCCTTGGACTATCTAGGTTACCTAGCGGGCACTTGGACTATATAGGTTACCTAGCGGGCACTTGGACAATGTAGGTTACCTAGTGGGCACTTGGACTATCTAGGTTAACGAACGGGCACTGGGAATATGCAGGTAACCTAGCCGGCACTTGGACTGTCTAGGTTACCTAGCGGGCACATGGACTTCTAGGTTAACGAACGGGCACTTGGACTATTTAGGTTGCTTAGCGGGCACTTGGACTATCTAGGTTAGGTAAGGGGTACTTTGAGTATCTAGGTTACCTAGCGGGCACTTGGGCTATCTAGGTTACCTAACGGGCACTTTGACTATCTAGGTTACATAGCGGGCACTTGGACTATGTAGGTTAACTAGCGAGCACTTGGACTATCTAGGTTAACTAGCGGACCTTGGACTACGTAGGTTAACTAGCGTGCACTTGGACTATCTAGTTTAACTAGCGGGCACTTGGATGCTCAATGTTAACTAGCGGTCACTTGGACTATCTAGGTTAGCTAACGGGCACTTGGACTAAGTACGTCCCCTAGTGGGCACTTGGACACTCTAGGTTAACTAACGGGCAGTAGGACTATCTAGGTTAACTAGCGGACACTTGGACTATCTAGGTTACCTAGCTGGCACTAAGACTATGAAGGTTCCCTAGCGGGCACTAGGATTATCTAGGTTACCTAGCGGGCACTTGGACTATGTAGGTTAACTAGAGGGCATTTGGACTATGTCGGTTACCTAGCAGGCACTTGGACTATATAGGTTCCCTATCGGGCACTTGGAAAATGTAGGTTAACTAGGGGGCACTAGGACTATGTAGGTTATCTAGCGGGCCCATAGACTATCTAGGTTACCTAGCGGGCATTTGGACTATATAGGCTCCCTAGCGTTTATTTGGACTATAAAGATTATTTAGCGGGCACTTAGACTTTGTAGGTTACCTAGCGGGTACTTGGACTATCTAGGTTACCTAGCAGGCACTTGAACTATCTACGTTACCTAGCGTGTACTTGGAGTATGTAGGTTACCTACCGGGCTGTTGGACAATCTAGGTTACCTAGCGGGCACTTGGACTATCTAGGTTAACTAACGGGCACTTGGACTATGTAGGTTCCCTAGCGGGCAATTGGATTATGTAGGTTCCGTATCGGGCACTTGGACTATGTAGGTTAACCAGCGGGCATTTGGAACATATTGGTTACCTAGCGGGCACTTGGACTATGTAGGTTCCCTATCGGGCACTTGGAGAATGTAGGTTAACTAGGGGGCACTAGGACAATGTAGGTTACCTAGCGGGCCCTTGGACTATCTAGGTTACCTAGGGGGAACCTGGACTATGTAGGTTAACTAGTGGGCACTTGGACTATCTAGGTTACCTAGCAGGCACTTGGACTATGTACGTTCCCAAGCAGGCCCTTGGACTATCTACGTTACCTAGCGGGTACTTAGAGTATGTACGTTACCTAGCGGGCACTTGGAGTATGTACGTTTCCTAGTGGGTACTTGGACTAGATAGGTGCCCTAGCGGGCACTTGGTCTATCTAGGTTAACTAGCGGGCATTTGGACTATCTAGGTTAACTAGCGGACATTTGGACTATTAGGGCCCCTAGGGGGCATTTGGATTATATTGGTTACCTAGCGGGCACTTGGACTATGTAGGTTAGGTAACGGGCACTTGGACTATCTAGGTTACCTAGCGGGAACTTGGACTATGTAGGTTACCTAGCAGGCACTTGGACTATCTAGGTTAGCTAACAGGAACTTGGAATATCTAGGTTACCTAGCGGGCACTTGGATTATGTAGGTTACCTTGCGGGCACTTGGACTATCTAGGTTACCTAACGGGAACTTGGACTATGTAGGTTAACTAGCGCACTCTTGGACGATCTAGGTTAACTAGCGGGCACTTGGAATATCTAGGTTAACTAGCGGGCCCTTGGACTATATAGGTTATCTAGCGGGCACTTGGACAATCTAGGTAAACTAGCGGGTTCTGGACTATGTAGGTTAACTAGCGGGCACTTGGACAATGCAGGTTCCCTAGTGGGCACTTTGACTATGTAGGTTCCCTAGCGGGCACTTGGACTATATATGTTCCCTATGGGCACTTGGACTATCTAAGTTCCCTAACAGGCACTTGGAATATGTAGGTTCCCTATCGGGCACTTGGACTATGTAGGTTCCTCAGCGGGCACTTGGATTATGTAGGTTCCCTATCGGGTACTTGGACTATCTAGGTTAACTAGCAGGCCCTGGGCTATGTAGGTTAACTAGCGGGCACTTGGACTATGTAGGTTAACTATCAGGCACTTGAACTATCAGGTTAACCAGCGGTCACTTAGACTATGTAGGTAACCTAGCGGGAACTTGGACTGTCTAGGTTACCTAGTGGGCACTTTGACTATCTAGGATAACAAACGGGCACTTAGACTATGTACGTCCCCTAGCGGGCACTTGGAATATCTAGGTTAACTAGAGGGCACTTGGACTATGTAGGTTAACTAGCGGGCACTTGGACTATCTAGGTTAAGTAGAGGACCTTGGACTATGTAGGTTGACTAGCGGGCACTTGGACTATCTAGATTAACTAGCGGGCACTTGGATGATGCAGGTTCCCTAGCGGGCACTTGGACTATCTAGGTTCCCTAACGGGCACTTGGACTATGTAGGTTCCCTAGCGGGCACTTAGACTATGTAAGTCCCTTAGTGGGCGCTTGGACTATGTAGGTTCCCTATTGCGCATTTGGACTATGTAGGTTAACTTGCGGACCCTTGGACGATGTAGGTTAACTAGCGAGCACTTAGACTATCTAGGTTACCTAGCAGGCACTTGGACTATGTATGTCCCCTAGTGGGCACTTGGACTATGTAGGATAACTAACGGGCACTTGGACTATCTATGTTAACGTACTGGCACTTGGACTATCTAGGTTACCTTGCGGGCACTTGGACTATGTAGGTTACCTAGCGGGCACTTGGACTATCTAGGTTACCTAACGGGCACTTGGACTATGCAGGATACCTAGTGGGCCCTTGGACTATATAGGTTAACGAACGGGCTCTTGGACTATGTAGGTTACCTAGCAGGCACTTGGACTGTCTAGGGTACTTAGCGGGCACTTGGACTATCTAGGTTAACATACGGGCACTTGGACTATCTAGGTTACCTAGCGGGCACTTGGACTATCTAGGTTACCTAACGGGCACTTGGACTATGCAGGATACCTAGTGGGAACTTGGACTGTCTAGGTTACCTAGCGGGCACTTTGACTATGTAGGTTAACTAGCGGGCACTTGGACTATCTAGGTTACCTAACGGGCACTTGGACTATCTAGGTTACCTAGCGGGCACTTGGACTCTAAAGGTTACCTTGCGGGCCTTTGGACTATGTAGGTTACCTAGCGGGCACTTGGACTATCTATGCTATTAACGGGCACTTGGACTATGTAGGTAACCTAGCGGGCACTTGGACAGTCTAGGTTACCTAGCGGGCACATGGACTTCTAGGTTAACGAACGGGCACTTGGACTATGTAGGTTAGGTAGCGGGCACTTGGACTATCTATGCTATTAACGGGCACTTGGACTATGTAGGTAACCTAGCGGGCACTTGGACAGTCTAGGTTACATAGCGGGCACTTTGACTATCTAGGTTAACGAACGGGCACTTGGGCTATCTAGGTTAGGTAACGGGCATTTGGACTATCTAGGTTACCTAGCGGGAACTTGGACAATGTAGGTTACCTAGGGGGAACTTGGACTATCTAGGTTACCTAACGGGCACTTGGACTATCTCGGTTACATAGCGGGTACTTGGAGTATGTAGGTTACCTAGCGGGCCTTTGGACTATGTAGGTTACCTTGCGGGCACTTGGACTATCTAGGTAAACTAGCGGATTCTGGACTATGTAGATTAACTAGCGGGCATTTGGACAATGCAGGTTCCCTTGCGGGCACTTTGACTATGTAGGTTCCCTAGCGGGCACTTGGACTATATATGTTCCCTACGGGCCTTTGGACTATCTAAGTTCCCTAACAGGCACTTGGAATATGTAGGTTCCCTATCGGGACTTGGATTATGTAAGTTCCCTAGCTGGCACTTGGACTATGTGGGTTTCCTGGCGGTCATTTGGACTATCTAGGTTACCTACCGGGCACTTGGACTCTATAGGTTCCCTAGCGGGCACTTGGATTATATAGGTTCCCTATCGGCCACTTGGACTATGTAGGTTAACTAGAGGGCATTTGGACTATGTAGGTAACCTTGCGGGCACTTGGACTATGTAGGTTCCCTATCGGGAACTTGGAGAATGTAGGTTAACTAGGGGGCACTAGGACTATGTAGGTTACCTAGCGGGCCCTTGGAATATCTAGGTTACCTAGCGGGCATTTGGACTATGTAGGCTCCCTAGCGGTCATATGGACTATATAGATTACCTAGCGGGCACTTAGAATTTGTAGGTTAACTAGCGGGCACTAGGACTATCTAGGTTAATAAAAGTCACTTGGAGTATGTAGGTTCCATAGCGGGCCCTTGGACTATGTGCGTTCCCTAGCGGGCATTTGGACTATCTAGGTTACCTAGCGGGCACTTGGACTATCTAGATTACCTAGGGGGAACCTGGACTATGGAGGTTAACTAGTGGGCACTTGGACTATCTAGGTAACCTAGCAGGCACTTGGACTATGTAGGTTAACTAGCGGGCACTTGGACTATCTAGGTTACCTAGCGGGCACTTGGGCTATGTACATTCCCTAGCAGGCACTTGGACTATCTACGTTACCTAGCGGGCACTTGGACTATGTACGTTACCTAGGGGGCACTTGGACTATGTACGTTTCCTAGCGGGTACTTGGACAATCTACGTTAACTAGCGGGCACTTGGACTATGTAGGTTCCCTATGGGGCACTTGGACTAGATAGGTTCCCTAGGGGGCACTTGGTCTATCTAGGTTAACTAGCGGGCACTTGGAATATCTAGGTTAATAGCTGGTTCTTGGACTATGTAGGTTAACTAGCAGGCACTTGGACAATCTAGGTTAACTAGCGGGCACTTGCACAATGCAGGTTCCCTAGCGGGCACTTTGACTATGTAGGTTCCCTAGCGGGCACTTGGATTATATAGGTTCCCAACGGGCACTTGGACTATCTAGGTTCGCTAACGGGCACTTGGAATATGTAGGTTCCCTATCTGGCACTTAGACTATGTAGGTTAACTAGCGGGCATTTGGATGATCCATGTTAACTAGCAGGCACTTGGACTATCTTGGTTAATTAGCGGGCACTTGTAAAATGCAGGTTCCCTAGCGGGCACTTTGACTATGTAGGTTCCCTAGCGGGCACTTGGACTATATAGGTTCCGTATGGGCACTTGGACTATATAGGTTCCCTATGGGCACTTGGACTATCTAGGTTCCCTAACGGGCACTTGGAATATGTAGGTTCCCTCTCGGGCACTTGGACTATGTAAGTTCCCTAGCGGGCACTTGTACTATGTGGGTTTCCTGGCGGGCATTTGGACTATCTAGGTTACCTACCGGGCACTTGGACTCTGTAGGTTCCCTAGCGGGCACTTGGACTATGTAGGTTACCTAGCGGGCACTTGGAGTATCTACGTTAGCTAACAGGAACTTGGACTATCTAGGTTACCTAGTGGGCACTTTGACTATGTAGGTTACCTAGCAGGCACTTGGACTATCTAAGTTATCTAAAAGGAACTTGGACTATCTAGGTTACCTAGCGGGCACTAGGACTATGTAGGTTACCTAACGGGCACTTGGACTATGTAGGTTAACTAGCGGACACTTGGACGATCTAGGTTAACTAGCCGGCACTTGGAATATCTAGGTTAACTAGCGGGCACTTGGACTATCTAGGTTAACTAGCGGGTTCTTGGACTATGTAGGTTAACTAGCGGGCCCTTGGACTATGTAGGTTAACAAACGGGCACTTGGACTATCTAGGTTAACTAGTGGGCAATTGGACTATATTGTTTAACTAGCGGGCACTTGGACTATCTAGGTTAACTAGCGGGCACTTGGACGATGCAGGTTCCCTAATGGGCATTTTGCCTATGTAGGTTCCCTAGCGGGAACTTGGACTATATAGGTTCCCTATGGGCACTTGGACTCTCTAGTTTCCCTAAAGGGCACTTGGATTATGTAGGTTCCCTAGCGGGCACTTGGACTATGCAGATTCCGTATCGGGCACTTGGACTATGTAGGTTATCTAGCAGGCCCTTGGACTCTCTAGGTTACCTGGCGAGCACTTGGACGATGCAGGTTCCCTAGTGGGCACTTGGGCTGTCCAGGTTCCCTAACGGGCACTTGGACTGTGTAGGTTCCATAGGGGGCACTTGGACTATATAGGTTCCCTATTGGGCACTTGGACTATGTAGGTTTGTATCGGGCATTGGGACTATGTAGGTTAACTACCGGGCACTTGGACATCTAGGTTACCTAGCGGGCACTTGCTCTATTTACATACCCTAGCTGGCACTTGGACTATGTAGGTTACCTAGCGGGCCCTTGGACTATCTAGGTTAGCTAGCGGGCACTTGAACTATGTAGGTTAACTAGTGGGCCCTTAGACTATCTAGGTTAGCTAACGGGCACTAGGACAATATAGGTTAATTAGCCCGTACTTGGACTATGTAGGTCAACTAACGGGCCCTTGGACTATCTAGGTTAGCTAAGGGGCACTTGGACAATATAGGTTAATTAGCCCGTACTTGGACTATGTAGGTCAACTAACGGGCACTTGGACGATCTAAGTTAACTAGCGGGCACTTGGACTATGTAGGTTAGCTAGCGGGCACTTGAACTATGTAGGTTAACTAGTGGGCCCTTAGACTATCTAGGTTAGCTAGTGGGCACTTGGATTATGTAGGTTAAAGAGCGGGTATTTCGACTATGTAGGTGCCCTAGCGGGCATTTGGACTATATAGATTACCTAGGGGGTACTTGGACTTTGTAGGTTACATAGCGGGCACTTGGACTATCTAGGTTACCTAGCGTGCAATTGAACTATCTATGTTACCTAGCGGGTACTTGGACTATCTAGGTTAACTAGCGGGCACTTGGACTATTTAGGTTAACTGACGGGCACTTGGACTATGTAAGTTCCCTAGCGGGCACTTGGATTATGTAGGTTCCCTATCAGGCACATGGACTATGTAGGTTACTAGCGGGCATTTGGACTATGTAGGTTACCTAACGGGCACTTGGACTATCTAGGTTATGTAACGGGCACTTGGACTATCTAGGTTACCTAGTGGGAACTTGGACTATGTAGGTTACCTATCGGGCACTTTGACTATCTTGGTTATTTAGCGGGCACTTGGACTATGTAGGTTAACTAGCGGACACTTGGACGAACTAGGTTAAGGAGCGGGTCCTTGGACTATGTAGGTTACCTAGCGGGCACATGGACTATCTAGGTTAGCTAACAGGAACTTGGACTATCTAGGTTACCTAGAAGGCACTTTGACTATTTAGGTCACCTAGCGGGCACTTGGACTATCTAGGTTACCTAACGGGCACTTGGACTATGCAGGTAACCTAGCGGGCAGTTGGACTGTCTAGTTCATCTAGCGGCGACATGGATTTCTAGGTTAACGAACGGGCACTTGGACTATGTAGGTTGCCTAGCGGGCACTTGGACGATCTATATTAGGTAACGGGCACTAGGACTATCCAGGTTACCTAGCGGGAACTAGGACTATGTAGGTAACCTAGCGGGCACTTGGACTATCTAGGTTTCTTAACGGGCACTTGGACGATCTAGGTTAACTAGCGGGCACTTGGACTATTTAGGTTAACTAGCGGGCACTTGGACTATCTAAGTTAACTAGCGGGCACTTGGGCGATGCAGGTTCTCTAGCGGGCACTTGGACTATCTAGGTTCCCTAACGGGCACTTGGACTATGTAGGTTCCCTAGCGGGCACTTGGACTATGTAAGTCTCTTAGCGGGCACTTGGACTATGTTGGTTTCCTATCTGGCTCTTGGACTATGGTGGTTAACTAGCGGGCCCTTGGACTATGTAGGTTAACTAGCGGGCACTTAGATTATCTAGGTTACCTAGCGGGCACTTGGACTATCTAGGTTACATAGCGGGCACTTGGACTATGTAGGTTAACTAGCGAGCACTTCGACAATCTAGGTTAACTAGCGGACCTTGGACTACGTAGGTTAACTAGCGTGCACTTGGACTATCTAGTTTAACTAGCGGGCACCTGGATGCTCAATGTTAACTAGCGGTCACTTGGACTATCTAGGTTAGCTAATGGGCACTTGGACTAAGTACGTCCCCTAGTGGGCACTTGGACACTCTAGGTTAACTAACGGGCAGTAGGACTATCTAGGTTAACTAGCGAACACTTGGACTATCTAGGTTACCTAGCTGGCACTAAGACTATGAAGGTTCCCTAGCAGGCACTAGGATTATCTAGGTTACCTAGCGGGCACTTGGACTATGTAGGTTAACTAGAGGGCATTTGGACTATGTCGGTTACCTAGCAGGCACTTGGACTATATAGGTTCCCTATCGGGCACTTTGAAAATGTAGGTTAACTAGGGGGCACTAGGACAATGTAGGTTACCTAGCGGGCCCATAGACTATCTAGGTTACCTAGCGGGCATTTGGACTATATAGGCTCCCTAGCGTTTATTTGGACTATAAAGATTATTTAGCGGGCACTTAGACTTTGTAGGTTACCTAGCGGGTACTTGGACTATCTAGGTTACCTAGCAGGCACTTGAACTATCTACGTTACCTAGCGTGTACTTGGAGTATGTAGGTTACCTACCGGGCTGTTGGACAATCTAGGTTACCTAGCGGGCACTTGGACTATCTAGGTTAACTAACGGGCACTTGGACTATGTAGGTTCCCTAGCGGGCAATTGGATTATGTAGGTTCCGTATCGGGCACTTGGACTATGTAGGTTAACCAGCGGGCTTTGGAACATGTTGGTTACCTAGCGGGCACTTGGATTATGTAGGTTCCCTATCGGGCACTTGGAGAATGTAGGTTAACTAGGGGGCACTAGGACAATGTAGGTTACCTAGCGGGCCCTTGGACTATCTAGGTTACCTAGGGGGAACCTGGACTATGTAGGTTAACTAGTGGGCACTTGGACTATCTAGGTTACCTAGCAGGCACTTGGACTATGTACGTTCCCAAGCAGGCCCTTGGATTATCTACGTTACCTAGCGGGCACTTAGACTATGTACGTTACCTAGCGGGCACTTGGAGTATGTACGTTTCCTAGTGGGTACTTGGACTAGATAGGTTCCCTAGCGGGCACTTGGTCTATCTAGGTTAACTAGCGGGCACTTGGACTATCTAGGTTAACTAGCGGACATTTGGATTATTAGGGCCCCTAGGGGGCATTTAGATTATATTGGTTTCCTAGCGGGCACTTGGACTATGTAGGTTAGGTAACGGGCACTTGGACTATCTAGGTTAACTAGCGGGAACTTGGACTATGTAGGTTACCTAGCAGGCACTTGGACTATCTAGGTTAGTTAACAGGAACTTGGAATATCTAGATTACCTAGCGGGCACTTGGATTATGTAGGTTACCTTGCGGGCACTTGGACTATCTAGGTTACCTAACGGGAACTTGGACTATGTAGGTTAACTAGCGCACTCTTGGACGATCTAGGTTAACTAGCGGGCACTTGGAATATCTAGGTTAACTAGCGGGCCCTTGGACTATATAGGTTATCTAGCGGGCACTTGGACAATCTAGGTAAACTAGCGGGTTCTGGACTATGTAGGTTAAATAGCGGGCACTTGGACAATGCAGGTTCCCTAGTGGGCACTTTGACTATGTAGGTTCCCTAGCGGGCACTTGGACTATATATGTTCCCTACGGGCACTTGGACTATCTAAGTTCCCTAACAGGCACTTGGAATATGTAGGTTCCCTATCGGGCACTTGGACTATGTAGGTTCCTCAGCGGGCACTTGGATTATGTAGGTTCCCTATCGGGCACTTGGACTATCAAGGTTAACTAGCGGGCACTTGGACGATCTAGGTTAACTAGCAGGCCCTGGGCTATGTAGGTTAACTAGCGGGCACTTGGACTATGTAGGTTAACTAGCAGGCACTTGAACTATCAGGTTAACCAGCGGTCACTTAGACTATGTAGGTAACCTAGCGGGAACTTGGACTGTCTAGGTTACCTAGTGGGCACTTTGACTATCTAGGATAACAAACGGGCACTTAGACTATGTACGTCCCCTAGCGGGCACTTGGAATATCTAGGTTAACTAGAGGGCACTTGGACTATGTAGGTTAACTAGCGGGCACTTGGACTATCTAGGTTAAGTAGAGGACCTTGGACTATGTAGGTTAACTAGCGGGCACTTGGACTATCTAGATTAACTAGCTGGCACTTGGATGATGCAGGTTCCCTAGAGGGCACTTGGACTATCTAGGTTCCCTAACGGGCACTTGGACTATATAGGTTCCCTAGCGGGCACTTAGACTATGTAAGTCCCTTAGTGGGCGCTTGGACTATGTAGGTTCCCTATTGCGCATTTGGACTATGTAGGTTAACTTGCGGGCCCTTGGACGATGTAGGTTAACTAGCGAGCACTTAGACTATCTAGGTTACCTAGCAGGCACTTGGACTATGTACGTCCCCTAGTGGGCACTTGGACTATCTAGGATAACTAACGGGCACTTGAACTATCTAGGTTACCTAGCGGGCACTAGGACTATCTAGGTTAATAAAAGTCACTTGGAGTATGTAGGTTCCCTAGCGGGCCCTTGGACTATGTGCGTTCCCTAGCGGGCATTTGGACTATCTAGGTTGCCTAACGGGCACTTGGACTATGTAGGTTCCCTAGCGGGCACTTGGATTATGTAGGTTCCCTATCGGGCACATGGACTATGTAGGATAACTAGCGGGCATTTGGACTATGTAGGTAACCTAGCGGGCACTTGGACTATCTAGATTACCTAGGGGGAACCTGGACTATGGAGGTTAACTAGTGGGCACTTGGACTATCTAGGTAACCTAGCAGGCACTTGGACTATGTAGGTTAACTAGCGGGCACTTGGACTATCTAGGTTACCTAGCGGGCACTTGGGCTATGTACATTCCTTAGCAGGCACTTGGACTATCTACGTTACCTAGCGGGCACTTGGACTATGTACGTTACCTAGGGGGCACTTGGACTATGTACGTTTCCTAGCGGGTACTTGGACAATCTACGTTAACTAGCGGGCACTTGGACTATGTAGGTTCCCTATGGGGCACTTGGACTAGATAGGTTCCCTAGGGGGACTTGGTCTATCTAGGTTAACTAGCGGGCACTTGGAATATCTAGGTTAATAGCTGGTTCTTGGACTATGTAGGTTAACTAGCAGGCACTTGGACAATCTAGGTTAACTAGCGGGCACTTGCACAATGCAGGTTCCCTAGCGGGCACTTTGACTATGTAGGTTCCCTAGCGGGCACTTGGACTATATAGGTTCCCAACGGGCACTTGGACTATCTAGGTTCCCTAACGGGCACTTGGTATATGTAGGTTCCCTATCTGGCACTTAGACTATGTAGGTTAACTAGCGGGCATTTGGATGATCAATGTTAACTAGCGGGCACTTGGACTATCTTGGTTAATTAGCGGGCACTTGTAAAATGCAGGTTCCCTAGCGGGCACTTTGAATATGTAGGTTCCCTATGGGCACTTGGACTATCTAGGTTCCTTAACGGGCACTTGAAATATGTAGGTTCCCTCTCGGGCACTTGGACTATGTAAGTTCCCTAGCGGGCACTTGTACTATGTGGGTTTCCTGGCGGGCATTTGGACTATCTAGGTTACCTACCGGGCACTTGGACTCTGTAGGTTCCCTAGCGGGCACTTGGACTATGTAGGTTACCTAGCGGGCACTTGGAGTATCTACGTTAGCTAACAGGAACTTGGACTATCTAGGTTACCTAGTGGGCACTTTCACTATGTAGGTTACCTAGCAGGCACTTGGACTATCTAAGTTAGCTAAAAGGAACTTGGACTATCTAGGTTACCTAGCGGGCACTAGGACTATGTAGGTTACCTAACGGGCACTTGGACTATGTAGGTTAACTAGCGGACACTTGGACGATCTAGGTTAACTAGCCGGCACTTGGAATATCTAGGTTAACTAGCGGGCACTTGGACTATCTAGGTTAACTAGCGGGTTCTTGGACTATGTAGGTTAACTAGCGGGCCCTTGGACTATGTAGGTTAACAAACGGGCACTTGGACGATCTAGGTTAACTAGCGGGCACTTGGACTATGTAGGTTAGCTAGCGGGCACTTGAACTATGTAGGTTAACTAGTGGGCCCTTAGACTATCTAGGTTAGCTAGCGGGCACTTGGAATATGTAGGTTAAAGAGCGGGTATTTCGACTATGTAGGTGCCCTAGCGGGCATTTGGACTATATAGATTACCTAGGGAATACTTGGAAATTGTAGGTTACATAGCGGGCACTTGGACTATCTAGGTTACCTAGCGTGCACTTGAACTATCTACGTTACCTAGCGGGTACTTGGACTATCTAGGTTAACTAGCGGGCACTTGGACTATCTAGGTTAACTAACGGGCACTTGGACTATGTAAGTTCCCTAGCGGGCACTTGGATTATGTAGGTTCCCTATCAGGCACATGGACTATGTAGGTTACTAGCGGGCATTTGGACTATGTAGGTTACCTAACGGGCACTTGGACTATCTAGGTTATGTAACGGGCACTTGGACTATCTAGGTTACCTAGTGGGAACTTGGACTATGTAGGTTACCTATCGGGCACTTTGACTATCTTGGTTATTTAGCGGGCACTTGGACTATGTAGGTTAACTAGCGGACACTTGGACGAACTAGGTTAAGGAGCGGGTCCTTGGACTATGTAGGTTACCTAGCGGGCACATGGACTATCTAGGTTAGCTAACAGGAACTTGGACTATCTAGGTTACCTAGAAGGCACTTTGACTATTTAGGTCACCTAGCGGGCACTTGGACGATCTAGGTTACCTAACGGGCACTTGGACTATGCAGGTAACCTAGCGGGCAGTTGGACTGTCTAGTTCATCTAGCGGCGACATGGATTTCTAGGTTAACGAACGGGCACTTGGACTATGTAGGTTGCCTAGCGGGCACTTGGACGATCTATGTTAGGTAACGGGCACTAGGACTACCCAGGTTACCTAGCGGGCACTTGGACTATTTAGGTTAACTAGCGGGCACTTGGACTATCTAAGTTAACTAGCGGGCACTTGGGCGATGCAGGTTCTCTAGCGGGCACTTGGACTATCTAGGTTCCCTAACGGGCACTTGGACTATGGAGGTTCCCTAGCGGGCACTTGGACTATGTAAGTCCCGTAGAGGGCACTTGGACTATGTTGGTTTCCTATCTGGCTCTTGGACTATGGTGGTTAACTAGCGGGCCCTTGGACTATGTAGGTTAACTAGCGGGCACTTAGACTATCTAGGTTACCTAGCGGGCACTTGGACTATGTACATACCCTAGCGGGCACTTGGACTATCTAAGTTACCTAGCGGGCACATGGACTATGTACGTCCCCTAGTGGGCACTTGGACTATCTAAGTTACTTAGCGGGCACTTGGACTATATAGGTTAACTAGAGGGCACTGGGACTATGTAGGTTAACTAGCAGACACTTGGACGATCTAGGTTAACTAGTGGGCCCTTGCACTATGTAGGTTACCTAGCGGGTCCTTGTATTATGTAGGTTTACTAGCAGGCACTTGCACTATCTAGGTTAACTAGCGGGCACTTGGACTATGTAGTTTCCCTAGCGGGCATTTGGACTATTTAGGTTACCTAGCGGGAAATTGGACTATGTAGGTTGCCTAGCGGGCACTTGGATTATGTAGGTTCCCTATCGGGCACTTGGACTATGTAGGTTAACTAGCGGGCACTTGGATTGTCAAGGTTACCTAGTGGGCACTTTGAAGATCTAGGTTAGCAAACGGGCACTTGGAATATGTAGGTTACCTAGCAGGCACTTGGACTGTCTAGGTTACTTAGCGGGCACTTGGACTATCTAGGTTAACGAACGGGCACTTGCATTATGTGGTTACGTAGCGGGCACTTGGACTATCTATGTTAGCTAACGGGCACTTGGAGTATCTAAGTTACCTAGTGGGCACTTGGAATATGTAGGTTACCTAGCAGGCACTTGGACTGTCTAGGTTTCCTAGCGGGCACTTGGACTATCTAGGTTAACAAACGGGCACTTGGACTATGTGGTTACCTAGCGGGCACTTGGACTATCTCTGTTAGCTAACGGGCACTTGGACTATCTAAGTTACCTAGCGGGCACTTGGACTACGTAGGTTCCCTAGCGGGCACTTGGACTCTGTATGTTCCCTAGCGGGCACTTGGACTATGTATGTTCCCTATGGACACTTGAACTATGTAAGTTAACTACCGGGCACTTGGAATATGTAGGTTAACAAGCGGGCCCTTGGACTATCTAGGTTACCTAGCGGGCCCTTGGACTATGTAGATTAACTAGCGGCATTTGGACTATCTACGTTAACTAGCGGGCCCTTGGACTATGTAGATTCCCTAGTGGGCATTTGGACTATATAGATATACTAGCGGGCACTTAGACTTTGTAGGTTACCTAGCAGACACTTGGACTATCTAGGTTACCTAGCTGGCACTTGAACTATCTTCGTTACCTAATGGGCACTTGGACTATGTAGGTTCCCTAGCGGGCATTTGGATTATTTATTTTCCCTATCGGGCACTTGGACTATGTAGGGTACCTAGCGGGCACTTGGACTATGTAGGTTCCCTATCGGGCACTTGGAGAATGTAGGTTAACTAGGGGGCACTAGGACTGTGTAGGTTTCCTAGCGGGCCCTTGGACTACCTAGGTTACCGAGCGGGCATTTGGACTATGTATGCTCCCTAGTGGTCATTTGGACTATATAGATTACCTAGCGGGCACTTAGACTTTGTAGGTTACCTAGTGGGCACTTAGACTATCTAGGTTACCTAGCTGGCACTTGAACTATCTTCGTTACCTAGCGGGTATTTGGAGTATGTAGGTTACCTACCGGGCTGTTGGACTATCTAGGTTACCTAGCGGGCACTGGGACTATCTAGGTTAACTAACGGGCACTTGGACTATGTAGGTTCCCTAGCAGGCCCATGGACTATTTAAGTTCCCTAGCGGGCACTTGGACTATGTGGATTCCCTAGCGGGCATTTGGACTATCTAGGTTACCTAACGGGCACTTGGACAATGTAGGTTCCCTAGCGGGCACTTGGATTTTGTAGGTTGCCTATCGGGCACTTGTACTATGTAGGTTAACTAGCGGGCATTTGGACTATGTAGGTTACCTAGCAGGCACTTGTACTATGTAGGTTCCCTATCGGGCATTTTGACTATGTAGGTTACCTAGCGGGCCCTTGGACTATCTAGGTTAGCTAGCGGGCACTTGAACTATGTAGGTTAACTAGTGGGCCCTTAGACTATCTAGGTTAGCTAACGGGCACTTGGACAATATAAGTTAATTAGCCCGTACTTGGACTATGTAGGTCAACTAACGGGCCCTTGGACTATCTAGGTTAGTTAAGGGGCACTTGGATTATGTAGGTTAACTAGCGGGCACTTGGAAAATGTAGGTTAACTAGCGGACACTTGGACGATCTACGTTAACTAGCGGGCCCTTTCACTATGTAGGTTAACTAGCGGTCCCTTGGACTATGTAGGTTACCTATCGGGCACTTTGACTATCTTGGTTATTTAGCGGGCACTTGGACTATGTAGGTTAACTAGCGGACACTTGGACGAACTAGGTTAAGGAGCGGGTCCTTGGACTATGTAGGTTACCTAGCGGGCACATGGACAATCTAGGTTAGCTAACAGGAACTTGGACTATCTAGGTTACCTAGAAGGCACTTTGACTATTTAGGTCACCTAGCGGGCACTTGGACGATCTAGGTTACCTAACGGGCACTTGGACTATGCAGGTAACCTAGCGGGCAGTTGGACTGTCTAGTTCATCTAGCGGCGACATGGATTTCTAGGTTAACGAACGGGCACTTGGACTATGTAGGTTGCCTAGCGGGCACTTAGACGATCTATGTTAGGTAACGGGCACTAGGACTATCCAGGTTACCTAGCGGGCACTTGGACTATTTAGGTTAACTAGCGGGCACTTGGACTATCTAAGTTAACTAGCGGGCACTTGGGCGATGCAGGTTCTCTAGCGGGCACTTGCACTATATAGGTTCCCTAACGGGCACTTGGACTATGGAGGTTCCCTAGCGGGCACTTGGACTATGTAAGTCCCGTAGAGGGCACTTGGACTATGTTGGTTTCCTATCTGGCTCTTGGACTATGGTGGTTAACTAGCGGGCCCTTGGACTATGTAGGTTAACTAGCGGGCACTTAGACTATCTAGGTTACCTAGCGGGCACTTGGACTATGTACATACCCTAGCGGGCACTTGCACTATCTAAGTTACCTAGCGGGCACATGGACTATGTACGTCCCCTAGTGGGCACTTGGACTATCTAAGTTACTTAGCGGGCACTTGGACTATGTAGGTTAACTAGAGGGCACTGGGACTATGTAGGTTAACTAGCAGACACTTGGACGATCTAGGTTATCTAGTGGGCCCTTGCACTATGTAGGTTAACTAGCGGGTCCTTGTATTATGTAGGTTTACTAGCAGGCACTTGCACTATCTAGGTTAACTAGCGGGCACTTGGACTATGTAGTTTCCCTAGCGGGCATTTGGACTATTTAGGTTACCTAGCGGGAAATTGGACTATGTAGGTTGCCTAGCGGGCACTTGGATTATGTAGGTTCCCTATCGGGCACTTGGACTATGTAGGTTAACTAGCGGGCACTTGGATTGTCAAGGTTACCTAGTGGGCACTTTGAAGATCTAGGTTAGCAAACGGGCACTTGGAATATGTAGGTTACCTAGCAGGCACTTGGACTGTCTAGGTTACTTAGCGGGCACTTGGACTATCTAGGTTAACGAACGGGCACTTGCATTATGTGGTTACGTAGCGGGCACTTGGACTATCTATGTTAGCTAACGGGCACTTGGAGTATCTAAGTTACCTAGTGGGCACTTGGAATATGTAGGTTACCTAGCAGGCACTTGGACTGTCTAGGTTTCCTAGCGGGCACTTGGACTATCTAGGTTAACAAACGGGCACTTGGACTATGTGGTTACCTAGCGGGCACTTGGACTATCTCTGTTAGCTAACGGGCACTTGGACTATCTAAGTTACCTAGCGGGCACTTGGACTACGTAGGTTCCCTAGCGGGCACTTGGACTCTGTATGTTCCCTAGCGGGCACTTGGACTATGTATGTTCCCTATGGACACTTGAACTATGTAAGTTAACTACCGGGCACTTGGAATATGTAGGTTAACAAGCGGGCCCTTGGACTATCTAGGTTACCTAGCGGGCCCTTGGACTATGTAGATTAACTAGCGGCATTTGGACTATCTACGTTAACTAGCGGGCCCTTGGACTATGTAGATTCCCTAGTGGGCATTTGGACTATATAGATATACTAGCGGGCACTTAGACTTTGTAGGTTACCTAGCAGACACTTGGACTATCTAGGTTACCTAGCTGGCACTTGAACTATCTTCGTTACCTAATGGGCACTTGGACTATGTAGGTTCCCTAGCGGGCATTTGGATTATTTATTTTCCCTATCGGGCACTTGGACTATGTAGGGTACCTAGCGGGCACTTGGACTATGTAGGTTCCCTATCGGGCACTTGGAGAATGTAGGTTAACTAGGGGGCACTAGGACTGTGTAGGTTTCCTAGCGGGCCCTTGGACTACCTAGGTTACCGAGCGGGCATTTGGACTATGTATGCTCCCTAGTGGTCATTTGGACTATATAGATTACCTAGCGGGCACTTAGACTTTGTAGGTTACCTAGTGGGCACTTAGACTATCTAGGTTACCTAGCTGGCACTTGAACTATCTTCGTTACCTAGCGGGTATTTGGAGTATGTAGGTTACCTACCGGGCTGTTGGACTATCTAGGTTACCTAGCGGGCACTGGGACTATCTAGGTTAACTAACGGGCACTTGGACTATGTAGGTTCCCTAGCAGGCCCATGGACTATTTAAGTTCCCTAGCGGGCACTTGGACTATGTGGATTCCCTAGCGGGCATTTGGACTATCTAGGTTACCTAACGGGCACTTGGACAATGTAGGTTCCCTAGCGGGCACTTGGATTTTGTAGGTTGCCTATCAGGCACTTGTACTATGTAGGTTAACTAGCGGGCATTTGGACTATGTAGGTTACCTAGCAGGCACTTGGACTATGTAGGTTCCCTATCGGGCATTTTGACTATGTAGGTTACCTAGCGGGCCCTTGGACTATCTAGGTTACCTAGGGGGAACCTGGACTATGTAGGTTAACTAGTGGGCACTTGGACTACCTAGGTTACCTTGCAGGCACTTGGACTATATAGGTTACCTAGCGGGCACTTGGACTATGTACGTTCCCTAGCGGGCACTTGGACTATCTATGTTACCTAGCGGGCACTTGGACTATGTACATTTCCTAGCGGGTACTTGGACTAGATAGGTTCCCTAGCGGGCACTTGGTCTGTCTAGGTTAACTAGCGGGCACTTGGACTATGTGGGTTTCCTGGCAGGCATTTGGACTATCTAGGGTACCTACCGGGCACTTGGACTCTGTAGGTTCCCTAGCGGGCACTTGGACTATGTAGGTTACCTAGCGGGCACTTGGAGTATCTACGTTAGCTAACGGGAACTTGGACTATCTAGGTTACCTAGTGGGCACTTTGACTATGTAGGTTACCTAGCAGGCACTTGGACTATCTAAGTTAGCTAAAAGGAACTTGGACTATCTAGGTTACCTAGCGGGCACTAGGACTATGTAGGTTACCTAACGGGCACTTGGACTATGTAGGTTAACTAGCGGACACTTGGACGATCTAGGTTAACTAGCCAGCACTTGGAATATCTAGGTTAACTAGCGGGCACTTGGACTATCTAGGTTAACTAGCGGGTTCTTGGACTATGTAGGTTAACTAGCGGGCCCTTGGACTATGTAGGTTAACAAACGGGCACTTGGACGATCTAGGTTAACTAGCGGGCAATTGGACTATATTGTTTAACTAGCGGGCACTTGGACTATCTAGGTTAACTAGCGGGCACTTGGACGATGCAGGTTCCCTAATGGGCACTTTGCCTATGTAGGTTCTCTAGCGGGAACTTGGATTATATAGGTTCCCTATGGGCACTTGGACTCTCTAGTTTCCCTAAAGGGCACTTGGATTATGTAGGTTCCCTAGCGGGCACTTGGACTATGCAGATTCCGTATCGGGCACTTGGACTATGTAGGTTATCTAGCAGGCCCTTGGACTCTCTAGGTTACCTGGCGAGCACTTGGACGATGCAGGTTCCCTAGTGGGCACTTGGGCTGTCCAGGTTCCCTAACGGGCACTTGGACTGTGTAGGTTCCATAGGGGGCACTTGGACTATATAGGTTCCCTATTGGGCACTTGGACTATGTAGGTTTGTATCGGGCATTGGGACTATGTAGGTTAACTACCGGGCACTTGGACATCTAGGTTACCTAGCGGGCACTTGCTCTATTTACATACCCTAGCTGGCACTTGGACTATGTAGATTACCTAGCGGGCCCTTGGACTATCTAGGTTAGCTAGCGGGCACTTGAACTATGTAGGTTAACTAGTGGGCCCTTAGACTATCTAGGTTAGCTAACGGGCACTTGGACAATATAGGTTAATTAGCCCGTACTTGGACTATGTAGGTCAACTAACGGGCCCTTGGACTATCTAGGTTAGTTAAGGGGCACTTGGATTATGTAGGTTAACTAGCGGGCACTTGGAAAATGTAGGTTAACTAGCGGACACTTGGACGATCTACGTTAACTAGCGGGCCCTTTCACTATGTAGGTTAACTAGCGGTCCCTTGGACTATGTAGGTTACCTATCGGGCACTTTGACTATCTTGGTTATTTAGCGGGCACTTGGACTATGTAGGTTAACTAGCGGACACTTGGACGAACTAGGTTAAGGAGCGGGTCCTTGGACTATGTAGGTTACCTAGCGGGCACATGGACAATCTAGGTTAGCTAACAGGAACTTGGACTATCTAGGTTACCTAGAAGGCACTTTGACTATTTAGGTCACCTAGCGGGCACTTGGACGATCTAGGTTACCTAACGGGCACTTGGACTATGCAGGTAACCTAGCGGGCAGTTGGACTGTCTAGTTCATCTAGCGGCGACATGGATTTCTAGGTTAACGAACGGGCACTTGGACTATGTAGGTTGCCTAGCGGGCACTTAGACGATCTATGTTAGGTAACGGGCACTAGGACTATCCAGGTTACCTAGCGGGCACTTGGACTATTTAGGTTAACTAGCGGGCACTTGGACTATCTAAGTTAACTAGCGGGCACTTGGGCGATGCAGGTTCTCTAGCGGGCACTTGGACTATATAGGTTCCCTAACGGGCACTTGGACTATGGAGGTTCCCTAGCGGGCACTTGGACTATGTAAGTCCCGTAGAGGGCACTTGGACTATGTTGGTTTCCTATCTGGCTCTTGGACTATGGTGGTTAACTAGCGGGCCCTTGGACTATGTAGGTTAACTAGCGGGCACTTAGACTATCTAGGTTACCTAGCGGGCACTTGGACTATGTACATACCCTAGCGGGCACTTGCACTATCTAAGTTACCTAGCGGGCACATGGACTATGTACGTCCCCTAGTGGGCACTTGGACTATCTAAGTTACTTAGCGGGCACTTGGACTATGTAGGTTAACTAGAGGGCACTGGGATTATGTAGGTTAACTAGCAGACACTTGGACGATCTAGGTTATCTAGTGGGCCCTTGCACTATGTAGGTTAACTAGCGGGTCCTTGTATTATGTAGGTTTACTAGCAGGCACTTGCACTATCTAGGTTAACTAGCGGGCACTTGGACTATGTAGTTTCCCTAGCGGGCATTTGGACTATTTAGGTTACCTAGCGGGAAATTGGACTATGTAGGTTGCCTATCGGGCACTTGGACTATGTAGGTTAACTAGCGGGCACTTGGATTGTCAAGGTTACCTAGTGGGCACTTTGAAGATCTAGGTTAGCAAACGGGCACTTGGAATATGTAGGTTACCTAGCAGGCACTTGGACTGTCTAGGTTACTTAGCGGGCACTTGGACTATCTAGGTTAACGAACGGGCACTTGGACTATGTGGTTACCTAGCGGGCACTTGGACTATCTCTGTTAGCTAACGGGCACTTCGACTATCTAAGTTGCCTAGCGGGCACTTGGACTACGTAGGTTCCCTAGCGGGCACTTGGACTCTGTATGTTCCCTAGCGGGCACTTGGACTATGTATGTTCCCTATGGACACTTGAACTATGTAAGTTAACTACCGGGCACTTGGAATATGTAGGTTAACAAGCGGGCCCTTGGACTATCTAGGTTACCTAGTGGGCCCTTGGACTATGTAGATTAACTAGCGGCATTTGGACTATCTATGTTAACTAGCGGGCCCTTGGACTATGTAGATTCCCTAGCGGGCATTTGGACTATATAGATATACTAGCGGGCACTTAGACTTTGTAGGTTACCTAGCAGACACTTGGACTATCTAGGTTACCTAGCTGGCACTTGAACTATCTTCGTTACCTAACGGGCACTTGGACTATGTAGGTTCCCTAGCGGGCATTTGGATTATGTATGTTCCCTATCGGGCACTTAGACTATGTAGGGTACCTAGCGGGCACTTGGACTATGTAGGTTCCCTATCGGGCACTTGGAGAATGTAGGTTAACTAGGGGGCACTAGGACTGTGTAGGTTTCCTAGCGGGCCCTTGGACTACCTAGGTTACCGAGCGGGCATTTGGACTATGTATGCTCCCTAGTGGTCATTTGGACTATATAGATTACCTAGCGGGCACTTAGACTTTGTAGGTCACCTAGCGGGCACTTAGACTATCTAGGTTACCTAGCTGGCACTTGAACTATCTTCGTTACCTAGAGGGTATTTGGAGTATGTAGGTTACCTACCGGGCTGTTGGACTATCTAGGTTACCTAGCGGGCACTGGGACTATCTAGGTTAACTAACGGGCACTTGGACTATGTAGGTTCCCTAGCGGGCCCATGGACTATTTAAGTTCCCTAGCGGGCACTTGGACTATGTGGATTCCCTAGCGGGCATTTGGACTATCTAGGTTACCTAACGGGCACTTGGACAATGTAGGTTCCCTAGCGGGCACTTGGATTTTGTAGGTTGCCTATCGGGCACTTGTACTATGTAGGTTAACTAGCGGGCATTTGGACTATGTAGGTTACCTAGCAGGCACTTGGACTATGTAGGTTCCCTATCGGGCATTTTGACTCTGTAGGTTACCTAGCGGGCCCTTGGACTATCTAGGTTACCTAGGGGGAACCTGGACTATGTAGGTTAACTAGTGGGCACTTGGACTACCTAGGTTACCTTGCAGGCACTTGGACTATATAGGTTACCTAGCGGGCACTTGGACTATGTACGTTCCCTAGCGGGCACTTGGACTATCTATGTTACCTAGCGGGCACTTGGACTATGTACATTTCCTAGCGGGTACTTGGACTAGATAGGTTCCCTAGCGGGCACTTGGTCTGTCTAGGTTAACTAGCGGGCACTTGGACTATGTGGGTTTCCTGGCGGGCATTTGGACTATCTAGGTTACCTACCGGGCACTTGGACTCTGTAGGTTCCCTAGCGGGCACTTGGACTATGTAGGTTACCTAGCGGGCACTTGGAGTATCTACGTTAGCTAACAGGAACTTGGACTATCTAGGTTACCTAGTGGGCACTTTGACTATGTAGGTTACCTAGCAGGCACTTGGACTATCTAAGTTAGCTAAAAGGAACTTGGACTATCTAGGTTACCTAGCGGGCACTAGGACTATGTAGGTTACCTAACGGGCACTATGTAGGTTAACTAGCGGACACTTGGACGATCTAGGTTAACTAGCCGGCACTTGGAATATCTAGGTTAACTAGCGGGCACTTGGACTATCTAGGTTAACTAGCGGGTTCTTGGACTATGTAGGTTAACTAGCGGGCCCTTGGACTATGTAGGTTAACAAACGGGCACTTGGACGATCTAGGTTAACTAGCGGGAATTGGACTATATTGTTTAACTAGCGGGCACTTGGACTATCTAGGTTAACTAGCGGGCACTTGGACGATGCAGGTTCCCTAATGGGCACTTTGCCTATGTAGGTTCCCTAGCGGGAACTTGGACTATATAGGTTCCCTATGGGCACTTGGACTCTCTAGTTTCCCTAAAGGGCACTTGGATTATGTAGGTTCCCTAGCGGGCACTTGGACTATGCAGATTCCGTATCGGGCACTTGGACTATGTAGGTTATCTAGCAGGCCCTTGGACTCTCTAGGTTACCTGGCGAGCACATGGACGATGCAGGTTCCCTAGTGGGCACTTGGGCTGTCCAGGTTCCCTAAAGGGCACTTGGACTGTGTAGGTTCCATAGGGGGCACTTGGACTATATAGGTTCCCTATTGGGCACTTGGACTATGTAGGTTTGTATCGGGCATTGGGACTATGTAGGTTAACTACCGGGCACTTGGACATCTAGGTTACCTAGCGGGCACTTGCTCTATTTACATACCCTAGCTGGCACTTGGACTATGTAGGTTACCTAGCGGGCCCTTGGACTATCTAGGTTAGCTAGCGGGCACTTGAACTATGTAGGTTAACTAGTGGGCCCTTAGACTATCTAGGTTAGCTAACGGGCACTTGGACAATATAGGTTAATTAGCCCGTACTTGGACTATGTAGGTCAACTAACGGGCCCTTGGACTATCTAGGTTAGCTAAGGGGCACTTGGATTATGTAGGTTAACTAGCGGGCACTTGGAAAATGTAGGTTAACTAGCGGACACTTGGACGATCTAGGTTAACTAGCGGGCCCTTTCACTATGTAGGTTAACTAGCGGTCCCTTGGACTATGTAGGTTAACTAGCGGGCACTTGGACGATCTAGGTTAACTAGCGGGCACTTGGACTATGTAGGTTAGCTAGCGGGCACTTGAACTATGTAGGTTAACTAGTGGGCCCTTAGACTATCTAGGTTAGCTAGCGGGCACTTGGACTATGTAGGTTAAAGAGCGGGTATTTCGACTATGTAGGTGCCCTAGCGGGCATTTGGACTATATAGATTACCTAGGGGGTACTTGGAAATTGTAGGTTACATAGCGGGCACTTGGACTATCTAGGTTACCTAGCGTGCACTTGAACTATCTACGTTACCTAGCGGGTACTTGGACTATCTAGGTTAACTAGCGGGCACTTGGACTATCTAGGTTAACTAACGGGCACTTGGACTATGTAAGTTCCCTAGCGGGCACTTGGATTATGTAGGTTCCCTATCAGGCACATGGACTATGTAGGTTACTAGCGGGCATTTGGACTATGTAGGTTACCTAACGGGCACTTGGACTATCTAGGTTATGTAACGGGCACTTGGACTATCTAGGTTACCTAGTGGGAACTTGGACTATGTAGGTTACCTATCGGGCACTTTGACTATCTTGGTTATTTAGCGGGCACTTGGACTATGTAGGTTAACTAGCGGACACTTGGACGAACTAGGTTAAGGAGCGGGTCCTTGGACTATGTAGGTTACCTAGCGGGCACTTGGACTATCTAGGTTAGCTAACAGGAACTTGGACTATCTAGGTTACCTAGAAGGCACTTTGACTATTTAGGTCACCTAGCGGGCACTTGGACTATCTAGGTTACCTAACGGGCACTTGGACTATGCAGGTAACCTAGCGGGCAGTTGGACTGTCTAGTTCATCTAGCGGCGACATGGATTTCTAGGTTAACGAACGGGCACTTGGACTATGTAGGTTGCCTAGCGGGCACTTAGACGATCTATGTTAGGTAACGGGCACTAGGACTATCCAGGTTACCTAGCGGGCACTTGGACTATTTAGGTTAACTAGCGGGCACTTGGACTATCTAAGTTAACTAGCGGGCACTTGGGCGATGCAGGTTCTCTAGCGGGCACTTGGACTATATAGGTTCCCTAACGGGCACTTGGACTATGGAGGTTCCCTAGCGGGCACTTGGACTATGTAAGTCCCGTAGAGGGCACTTGGACTATGTTGGTTTCCTATCTGGCTCTTGGACTATGGTGGTTAACTAGCGGGCCCTTGGACTATGTAGGTTAACTAGCGGGCACTTAGACTATCTAGGTTACCTAGCGGGCACTTGGACTATGTACATACCCTAGCGGGCACTTGGACTATCTAAGTTACCTAGCGGGCACATGGACTATGTACGTCCCCTAGTGGGCACTTGGACTATCTAAGTTACTTAGCGGGCACTTGGACTATGTAGGTTAACTAGAGGGCACTGGGACTATGTAGGTTAACTAGCAGACACTTGGACGATCTAGGTTATCTAGTGGGCCCTTGCACTATGTAGGTTAACTAGCGGGTCCTTGTATTATGTAGGCTTACTAGCAGGCACTTGGACTATCTAGGTTAACTAGCGGGCACTTGGACTATGTAGTTTCCCTAGCGGGCATTTGGACTATTTAGGTTACCTAGCGGGAAATTGGACTATGTAGGTTGCCTATCGGGCACTTGGACTATGTAGGTTAACTAGCGGGCACTTGGATTGTCAAGGTTACCTAGTGGGCACTTTGAAGATCTAGGTTAGCAAACGGGCACTTGGAATATGTAGGTTACCTAGCAGGCACTTGGACTGTCTAGGTTACTTAGCGGGCACTTGGACTATCTAGGTTAACGAACGGGCACTTGGACTATGTGGTTACGTAGCGGGCACTTGGACTATCTATGTTAGCTAACGGGCACTTGGAGTATCTAAGTTACCTAGTGGGCACTTGGAATATGTAGGTTACCTAGCAGGCACTTGGACTGTCTAGGTTTCCTAGCGGGCACTTGGACTATCTAGGTTAACAAACGGGCACTTGGACTATGTGGTTACCTAGCGGGCACTTGGACTATCTCTGTTAGCTAACGGGCACTTGGACTATCTAAGTTGCCTAGCGGGCACTTGGACTACGTAGGTTCCCTAGCGGGCACTTGGACTCTGTATGTTCCCTAGCGGGCACTTGGACTATGTATGTTCCCTATGGACACTTGAACTATGTAAGTTAACTTCCGGGCACTTGGAATATGTAGGTTAACAAGCGGGCCCTTGGACTATCTAGGTTACCTAGCGGGCCCTTGGACTATGTAGATTAACTAGCGGCATTTGGACTATCTACGTTAACTAGCGGGCCCTTGGACTATGTAGATTCCCTAGCGGGCATTTGGACTATATTGATATACTAGCGGGCACTTAGACTTTGTAGGTTACCTAGCAGACACTTGGACTATCTAGGTTACCTAGCTGGCACTTGAACTATCTTCGTTACCTAACGGGCACTTGGACTATGTAGGTTCCCTAGCGGGCATTTGGATTATGTATGTTCCCTATCGGGCACTTGGACTATGTAGGGTACCTAGCGGGCACTTGAACTATGTAGGTTCCCTATCGGGCACTTGGAGAATGTAGGTTAACTAGGGGGCACTAGGACTGTGTAGGTTTCCTAGCGGGCCCTTGGACTACCTAGGTTACCGAGCGGGCATTTGGACTATGTATGCTCCCTAGTGGTCATTAGGACTATATAGATTACCTAGCGGGCACTTAGACTTTGTAGGTTACCTAGCGGGCACTTAGACTATCTAGGTTACCTAGCTGGCACTTGAACTATCTTCGTTACCTAGCGGGTATTTGGAGTATGTAGGTTACCTACCGGGCTGTTGGACTATCTAGGTTACCTAGCGGGCACTGGGACTATCTAGGTTAACTAACGGGCACTTGGACTATGTAGGTTCCCTAGCGGGCCCATGGACTATTTAAGTTCCCTAGCGGGCACTTGGACTATGTGGATTCCCTAGCGGGCATTTGGACTATCTAGGTTACCTAACAGGCACTTGGACAATGTAGGTTCCCTAGCGGGCACTTGGATTTTGTAGGTTGCCTATCGGGCACTTGTACTATGTAGGTTAACTAGCGGGCATTTGGACTATGTAGGTTACCTAGCAGGCACTTGGACTATGTAGGTTCCCTATCGGGCATTTTGACTCTGTAGGTTACCTAGCGGGCCCTTGGACTATCTAGGTTACCTAGGGGGAACCTGGACTATGTAGGTTAACTAGTGGGCACTTGGACTACCTAGGTTACCTTGCAGGCACTTGGACTATATAGGTTACCTAGCGGGCACTTGGACTATGTACGTTCCCTAGCGGGCACTTGGACTATCTATGTTACCTAGCGGGCACTTGGACTATGTACATTTCCTAGCGGGTACTTGGACTAGATAGGTTCCCTAGCGGGCACTTGGTCTGTCTAGGTTAACTAGCGGGCACTTGGACTATGTGGGTTTCCTGGCGGGCATTTGGACTATCTAGGTTACCTACCGGGCACTTGGACTCTGTAGGTTCCCTAGTGGGCACTTGGACTATGTAGGTTACCTAGCGGGCACTTGGAGTATCTACGTTAGCTAACAGGAACTTGGACTATCTAGGTTACCTAGTGGGCACTTTGACTATGTAGGTTACCTAGCAGGCACTTGGACTATCTAAGTTAGCTAAAAGTAACTTGGACTATCTAGGTTACCTAGCGGGCACTAGGACTATGTAGGTTACCTAACGGGCACTTGGACTATGTAGGTTAACTAGCGGACACTTGGATGATGTAGGTTAACTAGCCGGCACTTGGAATATCTAGGTTAACTAGCGGGCACTTGGACTATCTAGGTTAACTAGCGGGTTCTTGGACTATGCAGGTTAACTAGCGGGCCCTTGGACTATGTAGGTTAACAAACGGGCACTTGGACGATCTAGGTTAACTAGCGGGCAATTGGACTATATTGTTTAACTAGCGGGCACTTGGACTATCTAGGTTAACTAGCGGGCACTTGGACGATGCAGGTTCCCTAATGGGCACTTTGCCTATGTAGGTACCCTAGCGGGAACTTGGACTATATAGGTTCCCTATGGGCACTTGGACTCTCTAGTTTCCCTAAAGGGCACTTGGATTATGTAGGTTCCCTAGCGGGCACTTGGACTATGCAGATTCCGTATCGGGCACTTGGACTATGTAGGTTATCTAGCAGGCCCTTGGACTCTCTAGGTTACCTGGCAAGCACTTGGACGATGCAGGTTCCCTAGTGGGCACTTGGGCTGTCCAGGTTCCCTAACGGGCACTTGGACTGTGTAGGTTCCATAGGGGGCACTTGGACTATATAGGTTCCCTATTGGGCACTTGGACTATGTAGGTTTGTATCGGGCATTGGGACTATGTAGGTTAACTACCGGGCACTTGGACATCTAGGTTACCTAGCAGGCACTTGCTCTATTTACATACCCTAGCTGGCACTTGGACTATGTAGGTTACCTAGCGGGCCCTTGGACTATCTAGGTTAGCTAGCGGGCACTTGAACTATGTAGGTTAACTAGTGGGCCCTTAGACTATCTAGGTTAGCTAACGGGCACTTGGACAATATAGGTTAATTAGCCCGTACTTGGACTATGTAGGTCAACTAACGGGCCCTTGGACTATCTAGGTTAGTTAAGGGGCACTTGGATTATGTAGGTTAACTAGCGGGCACTTGGAAAATGTAGGTTAACTAGCGGACACTTGGACGATCTAGGTTAACTAGCGGGCCCTTTCACTATGTAGGTTAACTAGCGGTCCCTTGGACTATGTAGGTTAACTAGCGGGCACTTGGACGATCTAGGTTAACTAGCGGGCACTTGGACTATGTAGGTTAGCTAGCGGGCACTTGAACTATGTAGGTTAACTAGTGGGCCCTTAGACTATCTAGGTTAGCTAGCGGGCACTTGGAATATGTAGGTTAAAGAGCGGGTATTTCGACTATGTAGGTGCCCTAGCGGGCATTTGGACTATATAGATTACCTAGGGGATACTTGGAAATTGTAGGTTACATAGCGGGCACTTGGACTATCTAGGTTACCTAGCGTGCACTTGAACTATCTACGTTACCTAGCGGGTACTTGGACTATCTAGGTTAACTAGCGGGCACTTGGACTATCTAGGTTAACTAACGGGCACTTGGACTATGTAAGTTCCCTAGCGGGCACTTGGATTATGTAGGTTCCCTATCAGGCACATGGACTATGTAGGTTACTAGCGTGCATTTGGACTATGTAGGTTACCTAACGGGCACTTGGACTATCTAGGTTATGTAATGGGCACTTGGACTATCTAGGTTACCTAGTGGGAACTTGGACTATGTAGGTTACCTATCGGGCACTTTGACTATCTTGGTTATTTAGCGGGCACTTGGACTATGTAGGTTAACTAGCGGACACTTGGACGAACTAGGTTAAGGAGCGGGTCCTTGGACTATGTAGGTTACCTAGCGGGCACTTGGACTATCTAGGTTAGCTAACAGGAACTTGGACTATCTAGGTTACCTAGAAGGCACTTTGACTATTTAGGTCACCTAGCGGGCACTTGGACTATCTAGGTTACCTAACGGGCACTTGGACTATGCAGGTAACCTAGCGGGCAGTTGGACTGTCTAGTTCATCTAGCGGCGACATGGATTTCTAGGTTAACGAACGGGCACTTGGACTATGTAGGTTGCCTAGCGGGCACTTAGACGATCTATGTTAGGTAACGGGCACTAGGACTATCCAGGTTACCTAGCGGGCACTTGGACTATTTAGGTTAACTAGCGGGCACTTGGACTATCTAAGTTAACTAGCGGGCACTTGGGCGATGCAGGTTCTCTAGCGGGCACTTGGACTATATAGGTTCCCTAACGGGCACTTGGACTATGGAGGTTCCCTAGCGGGCACTTGGACTATGTAAGTCCCGTAGAGGGCACTTGGACTATGTTGGTTTCCTATCTGGCTCTTGGACTATGGTGGTTAACTAGCGGGCCCTTGGACTATGTAGGTTAACTAGCGGGCACTTAGACTATCTAGGTTACCTAGCGGGCACTTGGACTATGTACATACCCTAGCGGGCACTTGGACTATCTAAGTTACCTAGCGGGCACATGGACTATGTACGTCCCCTAGTGGGCACTTGGACTATCTAAGTTACTTAGCGGGCACTTGGACTATGTAGGTTAACTAGAGGGCACTGGGACTATGTAGGTTAACTAGCAGACACTTGGACGATCTAGGTTATCTAGTGGGCCCTTGCACTATGTAGGTTAACTAGCGGGTCCTTGTATTATGTAGGTTTACTAGCAGGCACTTGGACTATCTAGGTTAACTAGCGGGCACTTGGACTATGTAGTTTCCCTAGCGGGCATTTGGACTATTTAGGTTACCTAGCGGGAAATTGGACTATGTAGGTTGCCTATCGGGCACTTGGACTATGTAGGTTAACTAGCGGGCACTTGGATTGTCAAGGTTACCTAGTGGGCACTTTGAAGATCTAGGTTAGCAAACGGGCACTTGGAATATGTAGGTTACCTAGCAGGCACTTGGACTGTCTAGGTTACTTAGCGGGCACTTGGACTATCTAGGTTAACGAACGGGCACTTGGACTATGTGGTTACGTAGCGGGCACTTGGACTATCTATGTTAGCTAACGGGCACTTGGAGTATCTAAGTTACCTAGTGGGCACTTGGAATATGTAGGTTACCTAGCAGGCACTTGGACTGTCTAGGTTTCCTAGCGGGCACTTGGACTATCTAGGTTAACAAACGGGCACTTGGACTATGTGGTTACCTAGCGGGCACTTGGACTATCTCTGTTAGCTAACGGGCACTTGGACTATCTAAGTTGCCTAGCGGGCACTTGGACTACGTAGGTTCCCTAGCGGGCACTTGGACTCTGTATGTTCCCTAGCGGGCACTTGGACTATGTATGTTCCCTATGGACACTTGAACTATGTAAGTTAACTACCGGGCACTTGGAATATGTAGGTTAACAAGCGGGCCCTTGGACTATCTAGGTTACCTAGCGGGCCCTTGGACTATGTAGATTAACTAGCGGCATTTGGACTATCTACGTTAACTAGCGGGCCCTTGGACTATGTAGATTCCCTAGCGGGCATTTGGACTATATAGATATACTAGCGGGCACTTAGACTTTGTAGGTTACCTAGCAGACACTTGGACTATCTAGGTTACCTAGCTGGCACTTGAACTATCTTCGTTACCTAACGGGCACTTGGACTATGTAGGTTCCCTAGCGGGCATTTGGATTATGTATGTTCCCTATCGGGCACTTGGACTATGTAGGGTACCTAGCGGGCACTTGGACTATGTAGGTTCCCTATCGGGCACTTGGAGAATGTAGGTTAACTAGGGGGCACTAGGACTGTGTAGGTTTCCTAGCGGGCCCTTGGACTACCTAGGTTACCGAGCGGGCATTTGGACTATGTATGCTCCCTAGTGGTCATTTGGACTATATAGATTACCTAGCGGGCACTTAGACTTTGTAGGTTACCTAGCGGGCACTTAGACTATCTAGGTTACCTAGCTGGCACTTGAACTATCTTCGTTACCTAGCGGGTATTTGGAGTATGTAGGTTACCTACCGGGCTGTTGGACTATCTAGGTTACCTAGCGGGCACTGGGACTATCTAGGTTAACTAACGGGCACTTGGACTATGTAGGTTCCCTAGCGGGCCCATGGACTATTTAAGTTCCCTAGCGGGCACTTGGACTATGTGGATTCCCTAGCGGGCATTTGGACAATCTAGGTTACCTAACGGGCACTTGGACAATGTAGGTTCCCTAGCGGGCACTTGGATTTTGTAGGTTGCCTATCGGGCACTTGTACTATGTAGGTTAACTAGCGGGCATTTGGACTATGTAGGTTACCTAGCAGGCACTTGGACTATGTAGGTTCCCTATCGGGCATTTTGACTCTGTAGGTTACCTAGCGGGCCCTTGGACTATCTAGGTTACCTAGGGGGAACCTGGACTATGTAGGTTAACTAGTGGGCACTTGGACTACCTAGGTTACCTTGCAGGCACTTGGACTATATAGGTTACCTAGCGGGCACTTGGACTATGTACGTTCCCTAGCGGGCACTTGGACTATCTATGTTACCTAGCGGGCACTTGGACTATGTACATTTCCTAGCGGGTACTTGGACTAGATAGGTTCCCTAGCGGGCACTTGGTCTGTCTAGGTTAACTAGCGGGCACTTGGACTATCTAGGTTAACTAGCGAGCACTTGGACTATCTAGGTTAACTAGGGGGCATTTGTACTATTAGGGCCCCTAGCAAGCACTTGGACTATATTGGTTACCTAGCGGTCATTTGGACTATGTAGGTTAACGAACGGGCACTTGGACTATGTAGGTAACCTAGTGGTCACTTGAACTGTCTAGGTTAACTCGCGGGCCCTTGGACGATGTAGGTTAACTAGCGGGCCCTTGGACTATGTAGGTTAACTAGCGGGCCCTTGGACTATGTAGGTTACCTAGCGGGCACTTGGACGATCTAGGTTAACTTGCGGGTACTTGGACTATGTAGGTTAACTAGCAGGCCCTTGGAATATGTAGATTAACTAGCGGCACTTGGACTATCTACGTTAACTAGCGGGCCCTTGGACTATGTAGATTCCCTAGCGGGCACTTGGACTATGTAGGTTCTAGAGCGGGCACTTGGACTAACTAGATTCCCGAGCGGGCTCTTGTACTATGTAGATTAACTAGCGGACACTTGGACGATCTAGGTTAACTAGTGGGTACTTGGACTATGTAGGTTAACTAGCGGGCCCTTGAAGTATGTAGATTAACTAGCGGAACTTGGACTATCTACCTTAACTAGCGTGCCCTTGGACTATGTAGATTCCCTAGCGGGCACTTGGACTATGTATGTTCCCTAGCGGGCACGTGGACTATGTATGTTCCCTATGGACACTTGAACTATGTAAGTTAACTACCGGGCACTTGGACTATGTAGGTTAACTAGCGGGCCCCTGGACTATCTAGGTTACCTAGCGGACACTTGGACAGTCTAGGTTACCTAGCGGGCACTTGGACTTCTAGGTTAACGAACGGGCACTTGGTCTATGTATGTTGCATAGCGGGCAATTGGACTATCTAGGTTAGGTAATGGGCACTTGGACTATCTAGGTTACCTAGTGGGAACTTGGACTATGTAGGTTACCTAGCGGGCACTTGGACTATCTAGGTTACTTAACGGGCACTTGAACTGTCTAGGTTTCTTAGCGAGCACTTGGACGATCTAGGGTAACTAGAAGGCACTTGGACTATCTAGGTTAACTAGCCGGCACTTGGATGATCAATGTTAACTAGCGGGCACTTGGATTATCCAGGTTACCTAACGGGCACTTGGACTAAGTACGTCCCCTGGTGGGCACTTGGACACTCTAGGTTATCTAACGGGCACTAGGACTATCTAGGTTAACTAGCGGGGACTAGGACTATCAAAGTTAACAAGTGAGCCCTTGGACTATGTAGGCTAACTAGCGGGCCCTTGGACAATCTAGGTTACCTAGCGGGCACTTGGACTATATAGGTTACCTAGCGGGCACTTGGACTATGTAGGTTACCTAGTGGGCACTTGGACTATCTAGGTTAACGAACGGGCACTTGGAATATGCAGGTAACCTAGCGGGCACTTGGACTGTCTAGGTTACCTAGCAGGCACTTGGACTTCTAGGTTAACGAACAGGCACTTGGACTATGTAGGTTGCTTAGCGGGCACTTGGACTATCTAGGTTAGGTAAGGGGCACTTTGAGTATCTAGGTTACCTAGCGGGCACTTGGACTATCTAGGTTACATAGCGGGCACTTGGACTATGTAGGTTAACTAGCGAGCACTTGGACTATCTAGGTTAACTAGCGGACCTTGGACTAGGTAGGTTAACTAGCGTGCACTTGGACTATCTAGTTTAACTAGCGGGCACCTGGATGCTCAATGTTAACTAGCGGTCACTTGGACTATCTAGGTTAGCTAACGGGCACTTGGACTAAGTACGTCCCCTAGTGGGCACTTGGACACTCTAGGTTAACTAACGGGCAGTAGGACTATCTAGGTTAACTAGCGAACACTTGGACTATCTAGGTTACCTTGCTGGCACTAAGACTATGAAGGTTCCCTAGCGGGCACTAGGATTATCTAGGTTACCTAGCGGGCACTTGGACTATGTAGGTTAACTAGAGGGCATTTGGACTATGTCGGTTACCTAGCAGGCACTTGGACTATATAGGTTCCCTATCGGGCACTTGGAAAATGTAGGTTAACTAGGGGGCACTAGGACTATGTAGGTTACCTAGCGGGCCCATAGACTATCTAGGTTACCTAGCGGGCATTTGGACTATATAGGCTCCCTAGCGTTTATTTGGACTATAAAGATTATTTAGCGGGCACTTAGACTTTGTAGGTTACCTAGCGGGTACTTGGACTATCTAGGTTACCTAGCAGGCACTTGAACTATCTACGTTACTTAGCGTGTACTTGGAGTATGTAGGTTACCTACCGGGCTGTTGGACAATCTAGGTTACCTAGCGGGCACTTGGACTATCTAGGTTAACGAACGGGCACTTGGACTATGTAGGTTCCCTAGCGGGCACTTGGACTATGTAGGTTAACTAGCGGGCATTTGGGACATGTTGGTTACCTAGCGGTCACTTGGACTATGTAGGTTCCCTATCGGGCACTTGGAGAATGTAGGTTAACTAGGGGGCACTAGGACAATGTAGGTTACCTAGCGTGCCCTTGGACCATCTAGGTTACCTAGGGGGAACCTGGACTATGTAGGTTAACTAGTGGGCACTTGGACTATCTAGGTTACCTAGCAGGCACTTGGACTATGTACGTTCCCAAGCAGGCCCTTGGACTATCTACGTTACCTAGCGGGCACTTAGACTATGTACGTTACCTAGCGGGCACTTGGAGTATGTACGTTTCCTCGCGGGTACTTGGACTAGATAGGTTCCCTAGCGGGCACTTGGTCTATCTAGGTTACCTAGCGGGCACTTGGACTATGTAGGTTACCTAGCGGGCACTTGGACTATCTAGGTTACCTAACGGGCACTTGGACTATGCAGGATACCTAGTGGGCCCTTGGACTATATAGGTTAACGAACGGGCACTTGGATTATGTAGGTTACCTAGCAGGCACTTGCACTGTCTAGGTTACCTATCGGGCACTTGGACTATCTACGTTAACGTACGGGCACTTAGAATATCTAGGTTAACTAGCGGGCCCTTGCACTATGTAGGTTATCTAGCGGGCACTTGGACTATCTAGGTAAACTAGCGGGTTCTGGACTATGTAGGTTAACTAGCGGGCACTTGCACAATGCAGGTTCCCTAGTTGGCACTTTGACTATGTAGGTTCCCTATCGGGCACTTGGACTATATATGTTCCCTACGGGCACTTGGACTATCTACGTTCCCTAACAGGCACTTGGAATATGTAGGTTCCCTATCGGGCACTTGGACTATGTAGGTTCCTCAGCGGGCACTTGGACTATGTAGGTTCCCTATCGGGCACTTGGACTATGTAGGTTCCTCAGCGGGCACTTGGACTATGTAGGTTACCTAGCGGGCACTTGGACAATCTAGGTTAACTAACAGGCCCTGGGCTATGTAGGTTAACTAGCGGTCACTTGGACTATGTAGGTAACCGAGCGGGAACTTGTACTGTCTAGGTTACCTAGTGGGCAATTGGACTATCTAGGATAACAAACGGGCACTTGGACTATGTACGTCCCCTAGCGGGCACTTGGACTATCTAGGTTGACAAGAGGGCACTTGGACTATGTATGTCCCCTAGCGGACACTTGGACTATCTAGGTTAAGTAGCGGACCATGGACTATGTAGGTTAACTAGTGGGCACTTGGACTATCTAGATTAACTAGCGGGCACTTGGATGATGCAGGTTCCCTAGCGGGCACTTGGACTATCTAGGTTCCCTAACGGGCACTTGGACTATGTAGGTTCCCTAGCGGGCACTTAGACTATGTACGTCCCTTAGCGGGCACTTGGACTATGTAGGTTCCCTATCGCGCACTTGGACTATGTAGGTTAACTTGCGGGCCCTTGGACTATGTAGGTTAACTAGCGGGCACTTAGACTATCTAGGTTACCTAGCGGGCACTTGGACTATGTACGTCCCCTACTGGGCACTTGGACTATCTAGGATAACTAACGGGCACTTAGACTATCTAGGTTAACATACGGGCACTTGAACTATCTAGGTTACCTAGCGGGCACTTGGACTATGTAGGTTACCTAGCGGGCACTTGGACTATCTAGGTTACCTAACGGGCACTTGGACTATGCAGGATACCTAGTGGGCCCTTGGACTATATAGGTTAACGAACGGGCACTTGGACTATGTAGGTTATCTAGCAGGCACTTGCATTGTCTAGGTTACCTATCGGGCACTTGGACTATCTAGGTTAACGTACGGGCACTTGGACTATCTAGGTTACCTAGCGGGCACTTAGACTATCTAGGTTACCTAGCGGGCACTTGGACTATGTACGTCCCCTAGTGGGGACTTGGACTATCTAGGAAACTAACGGGCACTAGGACTATCTAGGTTAACTAGCGGGCACTTGGTGTATCTAGGTTACCAAGTGGGCACTTGGAATATGTAGGTAACCTAGCGGGCACTGGACAGTCTAGGGTACCTAGCGGGCACTTGGTCTGTCTAGGTTAGCTAACAGAAAATTGGAATATCTAGGTTACCTTGCGGGCCCTTGGACTATGTAGGTTAACTAGCGGGCACTTGGACTATCTAGGTTAAGTATCGGACCTTGGACTATGTAGGTTAACAAGCGGGCCCTTGGATTATGTAGGTTAACTAGCGGGCACTTGGACGATCTAGGTTAACTAGCGGGCACTTGGACTATCTAGGTTAACTAGCAGGCACTTTGACTATCTAGATTAACTACCGGGCAATTGGATGATGCAGGTTCCCTAGCGGGCACTTGGACTATCTAGGTTCCCTAACGGGCACTTGGACTATGTAGGTTCCTTAGCGGGCACTTGGACTATGTAGGTTAACTAGCGTGCCCTTGGACTATGTAGGTTAACTAGACGGCGCTTAGCCTATCTAAGTTACCTAGCGGGCAGTTGGATTATGTACGTTCCCTAGCGGGCACTTGGACTATCTAGGTTAACTAGAGGGCCCTTGGTCTATCTAGGTTAACTAGCGGGCACTTGGACTATCTAGGTTAAGTAGCGGACCTTGGACTTTGTAGGTTAACAAGCGGGCCCTTGGACTATGTAGGTTAACTAGCGGGCACTTGGATGATCTAGGTTAACTAGCGGGCACTTGGACTATCTAGGTTAACAAGAGGGCACTTGGACTATGTATGTCCCCTAGCGGGCATTTGGACTATCTAGGTTAACTAGAGGCCACTTGGAGTATGTAGGTTAACTAGAGGGCACTTGGACTATGTAGGTTAACTAGGGGGCACTTGGACTATCTAGGTTAAGTAGCGGACCTTGGACTATGTAGGTTAACTAGTGGGCACTTGGACTATCTAGATTAACTAGCGGGCACTTGGATGATGCAGGTTCCCTAGCGGGCACTTGGACTATCTAGGTTCCCTAACGGGCACTTGGACTATGTAGGTTCCCTAGCGGGCACTTAGACTATGTACGTCCCTTAGCGGGCAATTGGACTATGTAGGTTCCCTATAGCGCACTTGGACTATGTAGGTTAACGTGCGGGCCCTTGGACTATGTAGGTTAACTAGCGGGCACTTAGACTATCTAGGTTCCCTAGCGGGCACTTGGACTATGTACGACCCCTACTGGGCACTTGGAATATCTAGGATAACTAACGGGCACTTAGACTATCTAGGTTAACATACGGGCACTTGGACTATCTAGGTTACCTAGCGGGCACTTGGACTATGTAGGTTACCTAGCGGGCACTTGGACTATCTAGGTTACCTAACGGGCAGTTGGACTATGCAGGATACCTAGTGGGCCCTTGGACTATATAGGTTAACGAACGGGCACTTGGACTATGCAGGTTACCTAGCAGGCACTTGCACAGCCTAGGTTACCTATCGGGCACTTGGACTATCTAGGTTAACGTACGGGCACTTGGACTATCTAGGTTACCTAGCGGGCACTTAGACTATCTAGGTTACCTAGCGGGCACTTGGACTATGTACGTCCCCTAGTGGGCACTTGGACTATCTAGAATAACTAACGGGCACTAGGACTATCTAGGTTAACTAGCGGACACTTGGTGAATCTAGGTTACATAGCGGGCACTTGGACTATGTAGGTAACCTAGCGGGCACTGGACAGTCTAGGGTACCTAGCGGGCACTTGGACTGTCTAGGTTAGCTAACAGGAAATTGGAATATCTAGGTTACCTTGCGGGCCCTTGGACTATGTAGGTTAACTAGCGGGCACTTGGACTATCTAGGTTAACTTGCGGGTTCTTGGACTATGTAGGTTAACTAGCGGGCCCTTGGACAATGTAGGTTAACTAGCGGGCACTTGGACTATCTAGGTTAAGTACCGGACCTTGGACTATGTAGGTTAACAAGCGGGCCCTTGGATTATGTAGGTTAACTAGCGGGCACTTGGACGATCTAGGTTAACTAGCGGGCACTTGGACTATCTAGGTTAACTAGCAGGCACTTTGACTATCTAGATTAACTACCGGGCAATTGGATGATGCAGGTTCCCTAGCGGGCACTTGGACTATCTAGGTTCCCCAACGGGCACTTGGACTATGTAGGTTCCTTAGCGGGCACTTGGACTATGTACGTCCCTTAGCGGGCACTTGGACTATGTAGGTTAACTAGCGTGCCCTTGGACTATGTAGGTTAACTAGACGGCGCTTAGACTATCTAGGTTACCTAGCGGGCAGTTGGATTATGTACGTTCCCTAGCGGGCACTTGGACTATCTAGGTTAACTAGAGGGCCCTTGGTCTATCTAGGATAACTAGCGGGCACTTGGACTATCTAGGTTAAGTAGCGGACCTTGGACTTTGTAGGTTAACAAGCGGGCCCTTGGACTATGTAGGTTAACTAGCGCGCACTTGGACGATCTAGGTTAACTAGCGGGCACTTGGACTATCTAGGTTAACTAAGGGCACTTGGACTATCTAGATTAACTACCGGGCACTTGGATGATGCAGGTTCCCTAGCGGGCACTTGGACTATCTAGGTTCCCTAACGGGCACTTGGACTATGTACGTCCCCTAGTGGGGACTTGGACTATCTAGGAAACTAACGGGCACTAGGACTATCTAGGTTAACTAGCGGGCACTTGGTGTATCTAGGTTACCAAGTGGGCACTTGGAATATGTAGGTAACCTAGCGGGCACTGGACAGTCTAGGGTACCTAGCGGGCACTTGGTCTGTCTAGGTTAGCTAACAGAAAATTGGAATATCTAGGTTACCTTGCGGGCCCTTGGACTATGTAGGTTAACTAGCGGGCACTTGGACTATCTAGGTTAAGTATCGGACCTTGGACTATGTAGGTTAACAAGCGGGCCCTTGGATTATGTAGGTTAACTAGCGGGCACTTGGACGATCTAGGTTAACTAGCGGGGACTTGGACTATCTAGGTTAACTAGCAGGCACTTTGACTATCTAGATTAACTACCGGGCAATTGGATGATGCAGGTTCCCTAGCGGGCACTTGGACTATCTAGGTTCCCTAACGGGCACTTGGACTATGTAGGTTCCTTAGCGGGCACTTGGACTATGTAGGTTAACTAGCGTGCCCTTGGACTATGTAGGTTAACTAGACGGCGCTTAGACTATCAAAGTTACCTAGCGGGCAGTTAGATTATGTACGTTCCCTAGCGGGCACTTGGACTATCTAGGTTAACTAGAGGGCCCTTGGTCTATCTAGGTTAACTAGCGGGCACTTGGACTATCTAGGTTAAGTAGCTGGCACTTGAACTATCTTCGTTACCTAGCGGGTATTTGGAGTATGTAGGTTACCTACCGGGCTGTTGGACTATCTAGGTTACCTAGCGGGCACTGGGACTATCTAGGTTAACTAACGGGCACTTGGACTATGTAGGTTCCCTAGCGGGCCCATGGACTATTTAAGTTCCCTAGCGGGCACTTGGACTATGTGGATTCCCTAGCGGGCATTTGGACAATCTAGGTTACCTAACGGGCACTTGGACAATGTAGGTTCCCTAGCGGGCACTTGGATTTTGTAGGTTGCCTATCGGGCACTTGTACTATGTAGGTTAACTAGCGGGCATTTGGACTATGTAGGTTACCTAGCAGGCACTTGGACTATGTAGGTTCCCTATCGGGCATTTTGACTCTGTAGGTTACCTAGCGGGCCCTTGGACTATCTAGGTTACCTAGGGGGAACCTGGACTATGTAGGTTAACTAGTGGGCACTTGGACTACCTAGGTTACCTTGCAGGCACTTGGACTATATAGGTTACCTAGCGGGCACTTGGACTATGTACGTTCCCTAGCGGGCACTTGGACTATCTATGTTACCTAGCGGGCACTTGGACTATGTACATTTCCTAGCGGGTACTTGGACTAGATAGGTTCCCTAGCGGGCACTTGGTCTGTCTAGGTTAACTAGCGGGCACTTGGACTATCTAGGTTAACTAGCGAGCACTTGGACTATCTAGGTTAACTAGGGGGCATTTGGACTATTAGGGCCCCTAGCAAGCACTTGGACTATATTGGTTACCTAGCGGTCATTTGGACTATGTAGGTTAACGAACGGGCACTTGGACTATGTAGGTAACCTAGTGGTCACTTGAACTGTCTAGGTTAACTCGCGGGCCCTTGGACGATGTAGGTTAACTAGCGGGCCCTTGGACTATGTAGGTTAACTAGCGGGCCCTTGGACTATGTAGGTTACCTAGCGGGCACTTGGACGATCTAGGTTAACTTGCGGGTACTTGGACTATGTAGGTTAACTAGCAGGCCCTTGGAATATGTAGATTAACTAGCGGCACTTGGACTATCTACGTTAACTAGCGGGCCCTTGGACTATGTAGATTCCCTAGCGGGCACTTGGACTATGTAGGTTCTAGAGCGGGCACTTGGACTAACTAGATTCCCGAGCGGGCTCTTGTACTATGTAGATTAACTAGCGGACACTTGGACGATCTAGGTTAACTAGTGGGTACTTGGACTATGTAGGTTAACTAGCGGGCCCTTGAAGTATGTAGATTAACTAGCGGAACTTGGACTATCTACCTTAACTAGCGTGCCCTTGGACTATGTAGATTCCCTAGCGGGCACTTGGACTATGTATGTTCCCTAGCGGGCACGTGGACTATGTATGTTCCCTATGGACACTTGAACTATGTAAGTTAACTACCGGGCACTTGGACTATGTAGGTTAACTAGCGGGCCCCTGGACTATCTAGGTTACCTAGCGGACACTTGGACAGTCTAGGTTACCTAGCGGGCACTTGGACTTCTAGGTTAACGAACGGGCACTTGGTCTATGTATGTTGCATAGCGGGCAATTGGACTATCTAGGTTAGGTAATGGGCACTTGGACTATCTAGGTTAAATAGTGGGAACTTGGACTATGTAGGTTACCTAGCGGGCACTTGGACTATCTAGGTTACTTAACGGGCACTTGAACTGTCTAGGTTTCTTAGCGAGCACTTGGACGATCTAGGGTAACTAGAAGGCACTTGGACTATCTAGGTTAACTAGCCGGCACTTGGATGATCAATGTTAACTAGCGGGCACTTGGATTATCCAGGTTACCTAACGGGCACTTGGACTAAGTACGTCCCCTGGTGGGCACTTGGACACTCTAGGTTATCTAACGGGCACTAGGACTATCTAGGTTAACTAGCGGGGACTAGGACTATCAAAGTTAACAAGTGAGCCCTTGGACTATGTAGGCTAACTAGCGGGCCCTTGGACAATCTAGGTTACCTAGCGGGCACTTGGACTATATAGGTTACCTAGCGGGCACTTGGACTATGTAGGTTACCTAGTGGGCACTTGGACTATCTAGGTTAACGAACGGGCACTTGGAATATGCAGGTAACCTAGCGGGCACTTGGACTGTCTAGGTTACCTAGCAGGCACTTGGACTTCTAGGTTAACGAACAGGCACTTGGACTATGTAGGTTGCTTAGCGGGCACTTGGACTATCTAGGTTAGGTAAGGGGCACTTTGAGTATCTAGGTTACCTAGCGGGCACTTGGACTATCTAGGTTACATAGCGGGCACTTGGACTATGTAGGTTAACTAGCGAGCACTTGGACTATCTAGGTTAACTAGCGGACCTTGGACTAGGTAGGTTAACTAGCGTGCACTTGGACTATCTAGTTTAACTAGCGGGCACCTGGATGCTCAATGTTAACTAGCGGTCACTTGGACTATCTAGGTTAGCTAACGGGCACTTGGACTAAGTACGTCCCCTAGTGGGCACTTGGACACTCTAGGTTAACTAACGGGCAGTAGGACTATCTAGGTTAACTAGCGAACACTTGGACTATCTAGGTTACCTTGCTGGCACTAAGACTATGAAGGTTCCCTAGCGGGCACTAGGATTATCTAGGTTACCTAGCGGGCACTTGGACTATGTAGGTTAACTAGAGGGCATTTGGACTATGTCGGTTACCTAGCAGGCACTTGGACTATATAGGTTCCCTATCGGGCACTTGGAAAATGTAGGTTAACTAGGGGGCACTAGGACTATGTAGGTTACCTAGCGGGCCCATAGACTATCTAGGTTACCTAGCGGGCATTTGGACTATATAGGCTCCCTAGCGTTTATTTGGACTATAAAGATTATTTAGCGGGCACTTAGACTTTGTAGGTTACCTAGCGGGTACTTGGACTATCTAGGTTACCTAGCAGGCACTTGAACTATCTACGTTACTTAGCGTGTACTTGGAGTATGTAGGTTACCTACCGGGCTGTTGGACAATCTAGGTTACCTAGCGGGCACTTGGACTATCTAGGTTAACGAACGGGCACTTGGACTATGTAGGTTCCCTAGCGGGCACTTGGACTATGTAGGTTAACTAGCGGGCATTTGGGACATGTTGGTTACCTAGCGGTCACTTGGACTATGTAGGTTCCCTATCGGGCACTTGGAGAATGTAGGTTAACTAGGGGGCACTAGGACAATGTAGGTTACCTAGCGTGCCCTTGGACCATCTAGGTTACCTAGGGGGAACCTGGACTATGTAGGTTAACTAGTGGGCACTTGGACTATCTAGGTTACCTAGCAGGCACTAGGACTATGTACGTTCCCAAGCAGGCCCTTGGACTATCTACGTTACCTAGCGGGCACTTAGACTATGTACGTTACCTAGCGGGCACTTGGAGTATGTACGTTTCCTCGCGGGTACTTGGACTAGATAGGTTCCCTAGCGGGCACTTGGTCTATCTAGGTTACCTAGCGGGCACTTGGACTATGTAGGTTACCTAGCGGGCACTTGGACTATCTAGGTTACCTAACGGGCACTTGGACTATGCAGGATACCTAGTGGGCCCTTGGACTATATAGGTTAACGAACGGGCACTTGGATTATGTAGGTTACCTAGCAGGCACTTGCACTGTCTAGGTTACCTATCGGGCACTTGGACTATCTACGTTAACGTACGGGCACTTAGAATATCTAGGTTAACTAGCGGGCCCTTGCACTATGTAGGTTATCTAGCGGGCACTTGGACTATCTAGGTAAACTAGCGGGTTCTGGACTATGTAGGTTAACTAGCGGGCACTTGCACAATGCAGGTTCCCTAGTTGGCACTTTGACTATGTAGGTTCCCTATCGGGCACTTGGACTATATATGTTCCCTACGGGCACTTGGACTATCTACGTTCCCTAACAGGCACTTGGAATATGTAGGTTCCCTATCGGGCACTTGGACTATGTAGGTTCCTCAGCGGGCACTTGGACTATGTAGGTTCCCTATCGGGCACTTGGACTATGTAGGTTCCTCAGCGGGCACTTGGACTATGTAGGTTACCTAGCGGGCACTTGGACAATCTAGGTTAACTAACAGGCCCTGGGCTATGTAGGTTAACTAGCGGTCACTTGGACTATGTAGGTAACCGAGCGGGAACTTGTACTGTCTAGGTTACCTAGTGGGCAATTGGACTATCTAGGATAACAAACGGGCACTTGGACTATGTACGTCCCCTAGCGGGCACTTGGACTATCTAGGTTGACAAGAGGGCACTTGGACTATGTATGTCCCCTAGCGGACACTTGGACTATCTAGGTTAAGTAGCGGACCATGGACTATGTAGGTTAACTAGTGGGCACTTGGACTATCTAGATTAACTAGCGGGCACTTGGATGATGCAGGTTCCCTAGCGGGCACTTGGACTATCTAGGTTCCCTAACGGGCACTTGGACTATGTAGGTTCCCTAGCGGGCACTTAGACTATGTACGTCCCTTAGCGGGCACTTGGACTATGTAGGTTCCCTATCGCGCACTTGGACTATGTAGGTTAACTTGCGGGCCCTTGGACTATGTAGGTTAACTAGCGGGCACTTAGACTATCTAGGTTACCTAGCGGGCACTTGGACTATGTACGTCCCCTACTGGGCACTTGGACTATCTAGGATAACTAACGGGCACTTAGACTATCTAGGTTAACATACGGGCACTTGAACTATCTAGGTTACCTAGCGGGCACTTGGACTATGTAGGTTACCTAGCGGGCACTTGGACTATCTAGGTTACCTAACGGGCACTTGGACTATGCAGGATACCTAGTGGGCCCTTGGACTATATAGGTTAACGAACGGGCACTTGGACTATGTAGGTTATCTAGCAGGCACTTGCATTGTCTAGGTTACCTATCGGGCACTTGGACTATCTAGGTTAACGTACGGGCACTTGGACTATCTAGGTTACCTAGCGGGCACTTAGACTATCTAGGTTACCTAGCGGGCACTTGGACTATGTACGTCCCCTAGTGGGGACTTGGACTATCTAGGAAACTAACGGGCACTAGGACTATCTAGGTTAACTAGCGGGCACTTGGTGTATCTAGGTTACCAAGTGGGCACTTGGAATATGTAGGTAACCTAGCGGGCACTGGACAGTCTAGGGTACCTAGCGGGCACTTGGTCTGTCTAGGTTAGCTAACAGAAAATTGGAATATCTAGGTTACCTTGCGGGCCCTTGGACTATGTAGGTTAACTAGCGGGCACTTGGACTATCTAGGTTAAGTATCGGACCTTGGACTATGTAGGTTAACAAGCGGGCCCTTGGATTATGTAGGTTAACTAGCGGGCACTTGGACGATCTAGGTTAACTAGCGGGCACTTGGACTATCTAGGTTAACTAGCAGGCACTTTGACTATCTAGATTAACTACCGGGCAATTGGATGATGCAGGTTCCCTAGCGGGCACTTGGACTATCTAGGTTCCCTAACGGGCACTTGGACTATGTAGGTTCCTTAGCGGGCACTTGGACTATGTAGGTTAACTAGCGTGCCCTTGGACTATGTAGGTTAACTAGACGGCGCTTAGCCTATCTAAGTTACCTAGCGGGCAGTTGGATTATGTACGTTCCCTAGCGGGCACTTGGACTATCTAGGTTAACTAGAGGGCCCTTGGTCTATCTAGGTTAACTAGCGGGCACTTGGACTATCTAGGTTAAGTAGCGGACCTTGGACTTTGTAGGTTAACAAGCGGGCCCTTGGACTATGTAGGTTAACTAGCGGGCACTTGGATGATCTAGGTTAACTAGCGGGCACTTGGACTATCTAGGTTAACAAGAGGGCACTTGGACTATGTATGTCCCCTAGCGGGCATTTGGACTATCTAGGTTAACTAGAGGCCACTTGGAGTATGTAGGTTAACTAGAGGGCACTTGGACTATGTAGGTTAACTAGGGGGCACTTGGACTATCTAGGTTAAGTAGCGGACCATGGACTATGTAGGTTAACTAGTGGGCACTTGGACTATCTAGATTAACTAGCGGGCACTTGGATGATGCAGGTTCCCTAGCGGGCACTTGGACTATCTAGGTTCCCTAACGGGCACTTGGACTATGTAGGTTCCCTAGCGGGCACTTAGACTATGTACGTCCCTTAGCGGGCAATTGGACTATGTAGGTTCCCTATAGCGCACTTGGACTATGTAGGTTAACGTGCGGGCCCTTGGACTATGTAGGTTAACTAGCGGGCACTTAGACTATCTAGGTTCCCTAGCGGGCACTTGGACTATGTACGACCCCTACTGGGCACTTGGAATATCTAGGATAACTAACGGGCACTTAGACTATCTAGGTTAACATACGGGCACTTGGACTATCTAGGTTACCTAGCGGGCACTTGGACTATGTAGGTTACCTAGCGGGCACTTGGACTATCTAGGTTACCTAACGGGCAGTTGGACTATGCAGGATACCTAGTGGGCCCTTGGACTATATAGGTTAACGAACGGGCACTTGGACTATGCAGGTTACCTAGCAGGCACTTGCACAGCCTAGGTTACCTATCGGGCACTTGGACTATCTAGGTTAACGTACGGGCACTTGGACTATCTAGGTTACCTAGTGGGTACTTAGACTATCTAGGTTACCTAGCGGGCACTTGGACTATGTACGTCCCCTAGTGGGCACTTGGACTATCTAGAATAACTAACGGGCACTAGGACTATCTAGGTTAACTAGCGGACACTTGGTGAATCTAGGTTACATAGCGGGCACTTGGACTATGTAGGTAACCTAGCGGGCACTGGACAGTCTAGGGTACCTAGCGGGCACTTGGACTGTCTAGGTTAGCTAACAGGAAATTGGAATATCTAGGTTACCTTGCGGGCCCTTGGACTATGTAGGTTAACTAGCGGGCACTTGGACTATCTAGGTTAACTTGCGGGTTCTTGGACTATGTAGGTTAACTAGCGGGCCCTTGGACAATGTAGGTTAACTAGCGGGCACTTGGACTATCTAGGTTAAGTACCGGACCTTGGACTATGTAGGTTAACAAGCGGGCCCTTGGATTATGTAGGTTAACTAGCGGGCACTTGGACGATCTAGGTTAACTAGCGGGCACTTGGACTATCTAGGTTAACTAGCAGGCACTTTGACTATCTAGATTAACTACCGGGCAATTGGATGATGCAGGTTCCCTAGCGGGCACTTGGACTATCTAGGTTCCCCAACGGGCACTTGGACTATGTAGGTTCCTTAGCGGGCACTTGGACTATGTACGTCCCTTAGCGGGCACTTGGACTATGTAGGTTAACTAGCGTGCCCTTGGACTATGTAGGTTAACTAGACGGCGCTTAGACTATCTAGGTTACCTAGCGGGCAGTTGGATTATGTACGTTCCCTAGCGGGCACTTGGACTATCTAGGTTAACTAGAGGGCCCTTGGTCTATCTAGGATAACTAGCGGGCACTTGGACTATCTAGGTTAAGTAGCGGACCTTGGACTTTGTAGGTTAACAAGCGGGCCCTTGGACTATGTAGGTTAACTAGCGCGCACTTGGACGATCTAGGTTAACTAGCGGGCACTTGGACTATCTAGGTTAACTAAGGGCACTTGGACTATCTAGATTAACTACCGGGCACTTGGATGATGCAGGTTCCCTAGCGGGCACTTGGACTATCTAGGTTCCCTAACGGGCACTTGGACTATGTACGTCCCCTAGTGGGGACTTGGACTATCTAGGAAACTAACGGGCACTAGGACTATCTAGGTTAACTAGCGGGCACTTGGTGTATCTAGGTTACCAAGTGGGCACTTGGAATATGTAGGTAACCTAGCGGGCACTGGACAGTCTAGGGTACCTAGCGGGCACTCGGTCTGTCTAGGTTAGCTAACAGAAAATTGGAATATCTAGGTTACCTTGCGGGCCCTTGGACTATGTAGGTTAACTAGCGGGCACTTGGACTATCTAGGTTAAGTATCGGACCTTGGACTATGTAGGTTAACAAGCGGGCCCTTGGATTATGTAGGTTAACTAGCGGGCACTTGGACGATCTAGGTTAACTAGCGGGCACTTGGACTATCTAGGTTAACTAGCAGGCACTTTGACTATCTAGATTAACTACCGGGCAATTGGATGATGCAGGTTCCCTAGCGGGCACTTGGACTATCTAGGTTCCCTAACGGGCACTTGGACTATGTAGGTTCCTTAGCGGGCACTTGGACTATGTAGGTTAACTAGCGTGCCCTTGGACTATGTAGGTTAACTAGACGGCGCTTAGACTATCAAAGTTACCTAGCGGGCAGTTAGATTATGTACGTTCCCTAGCGGGCACTTGGACTATCTAGGTTAACTAGAGGGCCCTTGGTCTATCTAGGTTAACTAGCGGGCACTTGGACTATCTAGGTTAAGTAGCGGACCTTGGACTTTGTAGGTTAACAAGCGGGCCCTTGGACTATGTAGGTTAACTAGCGGGCACTTGGATGATCTAGGTTAACTAGCGGGCACTTGGACTATCTAGGTTAACAAGAGGGCACTTGGACTATGTATGTCCCCTAGCGGGCATTTGGACTATCTAGGTTAACTAGAGGCCACTTGGAATATGTAGGTTAACTAGAGGGCACTTGGACTATGTAGGTTAACTAGGGGGCACTTGGACTATCTAGGTTAAGTAGCGGACCTTGGACTATGTAGGTTAACTAGTGGGCACTTGGACTATCTAGATTAACTAGCGGGCACTTGGATGATGCAGGTTCCCTAGCGGGCACTTGGACTATCTAGGTTCCCTAACGGGCACTTGGACTATGTAGGTTCCCTAGCGGGCACTTAGACTATGTACGTCCCTTAGCGGGCTATTGGACTATGTAGGTTCCCTATAGCGCACTTGGACTATGTAGGTTAACGTGCGGGCCCTTGGACTATGTAGGTTAACTAGTGGGCACTTAGACTATCTAGGTTCCCTAGCGGGCACTTGGACTATGTACGACCCCTACTGGGCACTTGGAATATCTAGGATAACTAACGGGCACTTAGACTATCTAGGTTAACATACGGGCACTTGGACTATCTAGGTTACCTAGCGGGCACTTGGACTATGTAGGTTACCTAGCGGGCACTTGGACTATCTAGGTTACCTAACGGGCAGTTGGACTATGCAGGATACCTAGTGGGCCCTTGGACTATATAGGTTAACGAACGGGCACTTGGACTATGCAGGTTACCTAGCAGGCACTTGCACAGCCTAGGTTACCTATCGGGCACTTGGACTATCTAGGTTAACGTACGGGCACTTGGACTATCTAGGTTACCTAGCGGGCACTTAGACTATCTAGGTTACCTAGCGGGCACTTGGACTATGTACGTCCCCTAGTGGGCACTTGGACTATCTAGAATAACTAACGGGCACTAGGACTATCTAGGTTAACTAGCGGACCCTTGGTGAATCTAGGTTACATAGCGGGCACTTGGACTATGTAGGTAACCTAGCGGGCACTGGACAGTCTAGGGTACCTAGCGGGCACTTGGACTGTCTAGGTTAGCTAACAGGAAATTGGAATATCTAGGTTACCTTGCGGGCCCTTGGACTATGTAGGTTAACTAGCGGGCACTTGGACTATCTAGGTTAACTTGCGGGTTCTTGGACTATGTAGGTTAACTAGCGGGCCCTTGGACTATGTAGGTTAACTAGCGGGCACTTGGACTATCTAGGTTAAGTACCGGACCTTGGACTATGTAGGTTAACAAGCGGGCCCTTGGATTATGTAGGTTAACTAGCGGGCACTTGGACGATCTAGGTTAACTAGCGGGCACTTGGACTATCTAGGTTAACTAGCAGGCACTTTGACTATCTAGATTAACTACCGGGCAATTGGATGATGCAGGTTCCCTAGCGGGCACTTGGACTATCTAGGTTCCCCAACGGGCACTTGGACTATGTAGGTTCCTTAGCGGGCACTTGGACTATGTACGTCCCTTAGCGGGCACTTGGACTATGTAGGTTAACTAGCGTGCCCTTGGACTATGTAGGTTAACTAGACGGCGCTTAGACTATCTAGGTTACCTAGCGGGCAGTTGGATTATGTACGTTCCCTAGCGGGCACTTGGACTATCTAGGTTAACTAGAGGGCCCTTGGTCTATCTAGGATAACTAGCGGGCACTTGGACTATCTAGGTTAAGTAGCGGACCTTGGACTTTGTAGGTTAACAAGCGGGCCCTTGGACTATGTAGGTTAACTAGCGCGCACTTGGACGATCTAGGTTAACTAGCGGGCACTTGGACTATCTAGGTTAACTAAGGGCACTTGGACTATCTAGATTAACTACCGGGCACTTGGATGATGCAGGTTCCCTAGCGGGCACTTGGACTATCTAGGTTCCCTAACGGGCAGTTTGACTATGTAGGTTCCCTAGCGGGCTCTGGGACTATATATGTTCCCTACGGGCACTTGAACTATCTAGGTTCCCTAACAGGCACTTGGAATATGTAGGTTCCCTATCGGGCACTTGGACTATGTAGGTTCCCTATCGGGCACTTGGACTATGTAGGTTAACTAGCGGGCACTTGGACGATCAAGGTTAACTAGCGGGAACTTGGACTATCTAGGTTAACTATCGGGCACTTGGATGATCTAGGTTAACTAACGGGCACTGGTACAATGCAGGTTCCCTAGCGGGCACTTTGACTATGTAGGTTCCCTAGAGGGCACTTGGACTATATAAGTTCCCTACGGGCACTTGGACAATCTAGGTTCCCTATCGGGCACTTGGAATATGTAGGTTCCCTATCGGGCACTTGGACTATGTAGGTTCCTCAGCGGGCACTTGGACTATGTAGGTTAACTAGCGGGCACTTGGACTATCTAGGTTAACTAGCAGGCCCTGGGCTATGTAGGTTAAATAGCGGGCACTTGGACTATGTAGGTTAACTAGCAGGCACTTGAACTATCAGCTTAACCAGCGGTCACTTGGACTATGTAGGTAACCTAGCGGGAACTTGGACTGTCTAGGTTACCTAGTGGGCACTTGGACTATCTAGGATAACAAACGGGCACTTGGACTATGTACGACCCCTAGCGGGCACTTGGACGATCTAGGTTAACTAGAGGGCACTTGGACTATGTACGTCCCCTAGCGGGCACTTGGACTATCTAGGTTAACTAGAGGGCACTTGGAATATCTAGGTTAACTAGAGGGCACTTGGACTATGTAGGTTAACTAGCGGGCACTTGGACTATCTAGGTTAAGTAGCGGACCTTGGACTATGTAGGTTAACAAGCGGGCCCTTGGACTATGTAGGTTAACTAGCGGGCACTTAGACGATCTAGGTTAACTAGCGGGCACTTGGACTATCTAGGTTAACTAGCGGGCACTTGGACTATCTAGATTAACTAGCGGTCATTTGGATGATGCAGGTTCCCTAGCGGGCACTTGGACTATCTAGGTTCCCTAACGGGCACTTGGACTATGTAGGTTCCCTAGCGGGCAATTAGACTATGTACGTCCCTTAGCGGGCACTTGGACTATGTAGGTTCCCTATCGCGCACTTGGACTATGTAGGTTACCTTGCGGGCCCTTGGACTATATAGGTTAATTAGCGGGCACTTAGACTATCTAGGTTACCTAGCGGGCACTTGAACTATGTACATACCCTAGCGGGCACTTGGACTATCTAGGTTACCTAGCGGGCACTTGGACTATGTACGTCCCCTAGTGGGCACTGGGACTAACTAGGATATCTAACGGGTACTAGGACTATCTAGGTTAACTAGCGGGCACTTGGTGTATCTAGGTTACCTAGCGGGCACTTGGACTATGTAGGTAACCTAGCGGGCACTGGACAGTCTAGGGTACCTAGCGGGCACCTGGACTGTCTAGGTTAGCTAACAGGAAATTGGAATATCTAGGTTACCTTGCGGGCCCTTGGACTATGTAGGTTAACTAGCGGGCAATTGGACTATCTAGGTTAACTTGCGGGTACTTGGACTATGTAGGTTAACTAGCGGGCACTTGGACGATCAAGGTTAACTAGCGGGCACGTGGACTACCTAGGTTAACTAGCGGGCACTTGGACTATCTAGGTTAACTAGCGGGCACTTGGACTATCTAGGTTAGCTAACGGGCACTTGGATTATCTTGGTTACCTAGCGGGCACATGGACTATGTACGTCCCCTAGCGGGCACTTGTACTATCTAGGTTAACTAGCGGGCACATGGACTATCTAGGTTAAGTAGCGGACCTTGGACTATGTAGGTTAACAAGCGGGCCCTTGGACTATGTAGGTTAACTAGCGGGCACTTGGACGATCTAGGTTAACTACCGGGCACTTGGACTATCTAGGTTAACTAGCGGGCACATGGACTATCTAGATTAACTACCGGGCACTTGGATGATGCAGGTTCCCAAGCGGGCACTTGGACTATCTAGGTTCCCTAACGGGCACTTGGATTATTTATGTCCCTTAGCAGGCAAGTGGACTATGTAGGTTAACTAGCGTGCCCATGGACTATGTAGGTTAACTAGCCGGCACTTAGACTATCTAGGTTACCTAGCGGGCACTTGGACTATGTACATACCCTAGTGGGCACTTGAACTATCTAGGTTACCTAGCGGGTACTTGTACTATGTACGTCCCCTAGTGGGCACTAGGACTATCTAGGATAACTAACGGGCACTAGGAATATCTAGGTTACCTAGCGGGCACTTGGACTTTGTACGTTCCCTAGTGGGCACTTGGACTATCTAGGATAATTAACGGGCACTCAGACTATCTAGGTTAACTAGAGGGCACTTGTTCTATCTAGGTCAACTAGCGGGCCCTTGGACTATGTAGGTTTAATAGCGGACACTTGGACGATCTAGGTTAACTAGCGGGCCCTTGCACTATATCGGTTAACTATCGGGTACTTGGACAATCTAGGTTAACTAGCGGGCACTTGGACGATATAGGTTAACTAGCGGGCACTTGGATTAGCTAGGTTACCTAGTGGGCCCTTGAACTATGTAGGTTAACTAGTTGACCCTTGGACTATCTAGGTTAGCTAACGGGCACTTGAACTATATAGGTTACTTAGCGGGCACTTGGACTATGTGGGTGCCCTAGTGGGCATTTGGACTATATAGATTACCTAGCAGGCACTTGGACTTTGTAGGTTACCTACCGGGCACTTGGACTATCTAGGTTACCTAGCGGGCACTTGGACTATCTAGGTTTTCGAGCGGGCACTTGGACTATGTAGGTTACCTAGCGGGCACTTGGACTATGTAGGTTACCTAATGGGCACTTGGACTATCTAGTTTACCTAGCGTGCGCTGGGAATATGTATGTTACCTAGTGGGCACTTGGACAGTCTAGGTTAACTACCGGGCACTTGGACTATCTAGATTAATGAATGGGCACTTGGACTATGTAGGTTACCTAGCGGGCACTTGGAGTATCTAAGTTAGCGAACAGGAACTTGGAATATCTAGGTTACCTAGCGGGCACTTGGACTATAAAGGTTACCTAGCGGGCACTTGGACTATCTATGTTACCTAACAGGAACATGGACTATGTAGGTTAACTGGCGGACACTTGGACAATCTAGGTTAACGAACGGGCACTTGGACTACGTAGGTTAACTAGCGGGCACTTAGACTATCTAGGTTACCTAGCAGGCACTTGGACTATGTACATACCCTAGCGGGCACTTGGACTATCTAGGTTACCTAGGGGGCACTTGGACTGTGTACGTCCCCTAGTGGGCACTTGGACTATCTAGGATAACTAACGTGCACTAGGACTATCCAGGTTAACTAGCGGGCACTTGGACTATCTAGGTTACCTAGCGGGCACTTGGACTATGTAGGTAACCTAGCGGGCACTGCACAATCTAGGGTACCTAGCGGGAACCTGGACTGTCTAGGTGAGCTAACAGGAAATTGGAATATCTAGGTTACCTTGCGTGCCCTTGGACTATGTAGGTTAAGTAGCGGGCACTTGGACTATCTAGGTTAACTTGTGGGTTCTTGGACTATGTAGCTTAACTAGTGGGCACTTGGACTATCTAGGTTAACTAGCGGGCACTTGGACTAACTAGGTTAGCTAACGGGCATTTGGACTATCTAGGTTACCTAGCGGGCACTTGGACTATGTACGTCCCCTAGCGGGCACTTGGACTATCTAGGTTAACTAGCGGGCACTTGGACTATCTAGGTTAAGTAGCAGACCTTGGACTATGTAGGTTAACAAGCGGGCCCTTGGACTATGTACGTTAACTAGCGGGCACTTGGACGATCTAGGTTAACTACCGGGCACTTGGACTATATAGGTTAACTAGCGGGCACGTGGACTATCTAGATTAACTACCGGGCACTTGGATGATGCAGGTTCCCTAGCGGGCACTTGGACTATCTAGGTTCCCTAACGGGCACTTGGACTATGTAGGTTCCTTAGCGGGCACTTGGACTATTTACGTCCCTTAGCGGGCACGTGGACTATGTAGGTTAACTAGCGTGCCCTTGGACTATGTAGGTTAACTAGCCGGCACTTAGACTATCTAGGTTACCTAGCGGGCACTTGGACTACGTACATACCCTAGTGGGCACTTGGACTATCTAGGTTACCTAGCGGGCACTTGTACTATGTACGTCCCCTAGTGGGCACTAGGACTAACTACGATAACTAATGGGCACTAGGAATATCTAGGTTACCTAGCGGGCACTTGGACTATGTACGTTCCCTAGTGGGCACTTGGACTATCTAGGATAATTAACGGGCACTCGGACTATCTAGGTTATCTAGCGGGCACTTGTTCTATCTAGGTCAACTAGCGGGCCCTTGGACTATGTAGGTTTAATAGCGGACACTTGGACGATCTTGGTTAACTAGCGGGCCCTTGCACTATGTAGGTTAACTATCGGGTACTTGGACAATCTAGGTTAACTAGCGAGCACTTGGACGATATAGGTTAACTAGCGGGCACTTGGATTAGCTAGGTTACCTAGTGGGCCCTTGAACTATGTAGGTTAACTAGTTGACCTTTGGAATATCTAGGTTAGCTAACGGGCACTTGGACTATATAGGTTACTTAGCGGGCACTTGGACTATGTGGGTGCCCTAGTGGGCATTTGGACTATATAGATTACCTAGCAGGCACTTGGACTTTTTAGGTTACCTACCGGGCACTTGGACTATCTAGGTTACCTAGCGGGCACTTGGACTATCTAGGTTTTCGAGCGGGCACTTCGACTATGTAGGTTACCTAGCGGGCACTTGGATTATGTAGGTTACCTAATGGGCACTTGGACTATCTAGTTTACCTAGCGTGCGCTGGGACTATGTAGGTTACCTAGCGGGCACTTGGACAGTCTAGGTTAACTAGCGGGCACTTGGACTATCTAGGTTAACGAATGGGCACTTGGACTATGTAGGTTACCTAGCGGGCACTTGGAGTATCTAAGTTAGCGAACAGGAACTTGGAATATCTAGGTTACCTAGCGGGCACTTGGACTATATAGGTTACGTAGCGGGCACTTGGACTATCTATGTTACCTAACAGGAACTTGGACTATGTAGGTTAACTGGCGGACACTTGGACGATCTAGGTTAACGAACGGGCACTTGGACTATGTAGGTTAACTAGCGGGCACTTAGACTATCTAGGTAACCTAGCAGGCACTTGGACTATGTACATACCCTAGCGGGCACTTGGACTATCTAGGTTAGCGAACGGGGACTTGGACTATCTAGGTTACCTAGCGGGCACTTGAACTATGTAGGTTACCTAGAGGGCACTTGGACTACCTAGGTTGGCGAACGGGGACTTGGACTTTGTATGTTACCTAGCAGGCACTTGGACTGTCTAGGTTACCTAGCTGTCACTTGGACTATCTAAGTTAACGAACGGGCACTTGGACTATGTAGGTTACCTAGCAGGCACTTGGACTACGTATGTTAGCTAACGGGCACTTGGACTATGTATGTTAGCTAATGGGCACTTGGACTATGTAGGTTACCTAGCGGGCACTTGGACTATCTAGGTTACATAGTGGGCACTTGGACTATGTAGGTGAACTAGAGGACATTAGGATGGTCTAGATTAACTAGTGGGCCCTTGGACTATGTAGGTTAACTAGCGGGCACTTGGACAATCTAGGTTAACTAGCGGGCACTTGTACGATCTAGGTTAACTAGCCGCCACTTGGACTATCAAGGTTAACTAGCGAGTCCTTGGACTATGTAGGTTAACTAGCGGGCCCTTGGACTTGTAGCTTACCTAGCGGGCACTTGGACTATGTAGGTTACCTAGCGGGCACTTGGACTATCTAGGTTAGCGAACGGGGACTTGGACTATGTAGGTGACCTAGCAGGCACTTGTACTGTCTAGGTTACCTAGCGGGCACTTGGACTATCTAGGTTAACGAACGGGCACTTGGACTATGTAGGTTACCTAGCGGGCTCCTGGCTGTGTATGTTAGTTAACGGGCACTTGGACTATCTAGGTTACCTAGCGGGCACTTGAACTATGCAGGTTACTAGCGGGCACTTGGACTATCTAGATTACCTAATGGGCACTTGGACTATCTAGGTTACCTAGCGGGCACTTGGATTATCCAGGTTAGCTAGCGGGCTCTTGCACTATGTAGGTTAACTAGCGGGCCCATTGACTATTTAGGTTAACTAGCGGGCACTTGGACAATCTAGGTTACCTAGGGGGATCTTTGACTATGTAGGTTAACTAGTGGGAACTTGGACTATCTAGGTTACCTAGCAGGCACTTTGACGATGTAGGTTAACTAGCGGGCACTTGGACTATCTAGGTACGTAGCGGGCACTTGGACTATGTACATTCCCTACCGGGCATTTGGACTATCTACCTTACCTAGTGGGCACTTGGACTATGTACGTTTCCTAGCGGGTACTTGGACTATCTATGTTAACTAGCGGGCACTTGGACTATGTAGGTTCCCTAGCGGGCACTTGGACTATCTAGGTTAGCTAACGGGCACATGGACTAAGTACGTCCCCTAGTGGGCACTTGGACTATCTAGGTTAACTAACGGGCACTAGGACTATCTAGGTTAACTAGCAGGCACATGGACTATCTAGGTTACCTAGCTGGCACTTGGACTATGAAGGTTCCCTAGCGGGAACTTGGACTATGTAGGTCAACGAGCGGGCCCTTGGATTATCTAGGTTAGGTAACTGGCACGTGGACTATGTAGGTTAACTAGCGGGCACTTGGACTATGTACGTCCCCTAGCGGGCACTTGGACTATCTAGGTTAACTAGCGGGCACTTGGACTATCTAGGTTAAGTAGCGGACCTTGGACTATGTAGGTTAACAAGCGGGCCCTTGGACTATGTAGGTTAACTAGCGGGCACTTGGACGATCTAGGTTAACTACCGGGCACTTGGACTATATAGGTTAACTAGCGGGCACGTGGACTATCTAGATTAACTACCGGGCACTTGGATGATGCAGGTTCCCTAGCGGGCACTTGGACTATCTAGGTTCCCTAACGGGCACTTGGACTATGTAGGTTCCTTAGCGGGCACTTGGACTATTTACGTCCCTTAGCGGGCACGTGGACTATGTAGGTTAACTAGCGTGCCCTTGGACTATGTAGGTTAACTAGCCGGCACTTAGACTATCTAGGTTACCTAGCGGGCACTTGGACTACGTACATACCCTAGTGGGCACTTGGACTATCTAGGTTACCTAGCGGGCACTTGTACTATGTACGTCCCCTAGTGGGCACTAGGACTAACTACGATAACTAATGGGCACTAGGAATATCTAGGTTACCTAGCGGGCACTTGGACTATGTACGTTCCCTAGTGGGCACTTGGACTATCTAGGATAATTAACGGGCACTCGGACTATCTAGGTTATCTAGCGGGCACTTGTTCTATCTAGGTCAACTAGCGGGCCCTTGGACTATGTAGGTTTAATAGCGGACACTTGGACGATCTTGGTTAACTAGCGGGCCCTTGCACTATGTAGGTTAACTATCGGGTACTTGGACAATCTAGGTTAACTAGCGAGAACTTGGACGATATAGGTTAACTAGCGGGCACTTGGATTAGCTAGGTTACCTAGTGGGCCCTTGAACTATGTAGGTTAACTAGTTGACCTTTGGACTATCTAGGTTAGCTAACGGGCACTTGGAGTATATAGGTTACTTAGCGGGCACTTGGACTATGTGGGTGCCCTAGTGGGCATTTGGACTATATAGATTACCTAGCAGGCACTTGGACTTTTTAGGTTACCTACCGGGCACTTGGACTATCTAGGTTACCTAGCGGGCACTTGGACTATCTAGGTTTTCGAGCGGGCACTTCGACTATGTAGGTTACCTAGCGGGCACTTGGACTATGTAGGTTACCTAATGGGCACTTGGACTATCTAGTTTACCTAGCGTGCGCTGGGACTATGTAGGTTACCTAGCGGGCACTTGGACAGTCTAGGTTAACTAGCGGGCACTTGGACTATCTAGGTTAACGAATGGGCACTTGGACTATGTAGGTTACCTAGCGGGCACTTGGAGTATCTAAGTTAGCGAACAGGAACTTGGAATATCTAGGTTACCTAGCGGGCACTTGGACTATATAGGTTACGTAGCGGGCACTTGGACTATCTATGTTACCTAACAGGAACTTGGACTATGTAGGTTAACTGGCGGACACTTGGACGATCTAGGTTAATGAACGGGCACTTGGACTATGTAGGTTAACTAGCGGGCACTTAGACTATCTAGGTAACCTAGCAGGCACTTGGACTATGTACATACCCTAGCGGGCACTTGGACTATCTAGGTTAGCGAACGGGGACTTGGACTATCTAGGTTACCTAGCGGGCACTTGAACTATGTAGGTTACCTAGAGGGCACTTGGACTACCTAGGTTGGCGAACGGGGACTTGGACTTTGTATGTTACCTAGCAGGCACTTGGACTGTCTAGGTTACCTAGCTGTCACTTGGACTATCTAAGTTAACGAACGGGCACTTGGACTATGTAGGTTACCTAGCAGGCACTTGGACTACGTATGTTAGCTAACGGGCACTTGGACTATGTATGTTAGCTAATGGGCACTTGGACTATGTAGGTTACCTAGCGGGCACTTGGACTATCTAGGTTAACTAGCGGGCACTTGTACGATCTAGGTTAACTAGCCGCCACTTGGACTATCTAGGTTAACAAACGGGCACTTGGACTATGTGGTTACCTAGCGGGCACTTGGACTATCTCTGTTAGCTAACGGGCACTTGGACTATCTAAGTTGCCTAGCGGGCACTTGGACTACGTAGGTTCCCTAGCGGGCACTTGGACTCTGTATGTTCCCTAGCGGGCACTTGGACTATGTATGTTCCCTATGGACACTTGAACTATGTAAGTTAACTACCGGGCACTTGGAATATGTAGGTTAACAAGCGGGCCCTTGGACTATCTAGGTTACCTAGCGGGCCCTTGGACTATGTAGATTAACTAGCGGCATTTGGACTATCTACGTTAACTAGCGGGCCCTTGGACTATGTAGATTCCCTAGCGGGCATTTGGACTATATAGATATACTAGCGGGCACTTAGACTTTGTAGGTTACCTAGCAGACACTTGGACTATCTAGGTTACCTAGCTGGCACTTGAACTATCTTCGTTACCTAACGGGCACTTGGACTATGTAGGTTCCCTAGCGGGCATTTGGATTATGTATGTTCCCTATCGGGCACTTGGACTATGTAGGGTACCTAGCGGGCACTTGGACTATGTAGGTTCCCTATCGGGCACTTGGAGAATGTAGGTTAACTAGGGGGCACTAGGACTGTGTAGGTTTCCTAGCGGGCCCTTGGACTACCTAGGTTACCGAGCGGGCATTTGGACTATGTATGCTCCCTAGTGGTCATTTGGACTATATAGATTACCTAGCGGGCACTTAGACTTTGTAGGTTACCTAGCGGGCACTTAGACTATCTAGGTTACCTAGCTGGCACTTGAACTATCTTCGTTACCTAGCGGGTATTTGGAGTATGTAGGTTACCTACCGGGCTGTTGGACTATCTAGGTTACCTAGCGGGCACTGGGACTATCTAGGTTAACTAACGGGCACTTGGACTATGTAGGTTCCCTAGCGGGCCCATGGACTATTTAAGTTCCCTAGCGGGCACTTGGACTATGTGGATTCCCTAGCGGGCATTTGGACAATCTAGGTTACCTAACGGGCACTTGGACAATGTAGGTTCCCTAGCGGGCACTTGGATTTTGTAGGTTGCCTATCGGGCACTTGTACTATGTAGGTTAACTAGCGGGCATTTGGACTATGTAGGTTACCTAGCAGGCACTTGGACTATGTAGGTTCCCTATCGGGCATTTTGACTCTGTAGGTTACCTAGCGGGCCCTTGGACTATCTAGGTTACCTAGGGGGAACCTGGACTATGTAGGTTAACTAGTGGGCACTTGGACTACCTAGGTTACCTTGCAGGCACTTGGACTATATAGGTTACCTAGCGGGCACTTGGACTATGTACGTTCCCTAGCGGGCACTTGGACTATCTATGTTACCTAGCGGGCACTTGGACTATGTACATTTCCTAGCGGGTACTTGGACTAGATAGGTTCCCTAGCGGGCACTTGGTCTGTCTAGGTTAACTAGCGGGCACTTGGACTATCTAGGTTAACTAGCGAGCACTTGGACTATCTAGGTTAACTAGGGGGCATTTGTACTATTAGGGCCCCTAGCAAGCACTTGGACTATATTGGTTACCTAGCGGTCATTTGGACTATGTAGGTTAACGAACGGGCACTTGGACTATGTAGGTAACCTAGTGGTCACTTGAACTGTCTAGGTTAACTCGCGGGCCCTTGGACGATGTAGGTTAACTAGCGGGCCCTTGGACTATGTAGGTTAACTAGCGGGCCCTTGGACTATGTAGGTTACCTAGCGGGCACTTGGACGATCTAGGTTAACTTGCGGGTACTTGGACTATGTAGGTTAACTAGCAGGCCCTTGGAATATGTAGATTAACTAGCGGCACTTGGACTATCTACGTTAACTAGCGGGCCCTTGGACTATGTAGATTCCCTAGCGGGCACTTGGACTATGTAGGTTCTAGAGCGGGCACTTGGACTAACTAGATTCCCGAGCGGGCTCTTGTACTATGTAGATTAACTAGCGGACACTTGGACGATCTAGGTTAACTAGTGGGTACTTGGACTATGTAGGTTAACTAGCGGGCCCTTGAAGTATGTAGATTAACTAGCGGAACTTGGACTATCTACCTTAACTAGCGTGCCCTTGGACTATGTAGATTCCCTAGCGGGCACTTGGACTATGTATGTTCCCTAGCGGGCACGTGGACTATGTATGTTCCCTATGGACACTTGAACTATGTAAGTTAACTACCGGGCACTTGGACTATGTAGGTTAACTAGCGGGCCCCTGGACTATCTAGGTTACCTAGCGGACACTTGGACAGTCTAGGTTACCTAGCGGGCACTTGGACTTCTAGGTTAACGAACGGGCACTTGGTCTATGTATGTTGCATAGCGGGCAATTGGACTATCTAGGTTAGGTAATGGGCACTTGGACTATCTAGGTTAAATAGTGGGAACTTGGACTATGTAGGTTACCTAGCGGGCACTTGGACTATCTAGGTTACTTAACGGGCACTTGAACTGTCTAGGTTTCTTAGCGAGCACTTGGACGATCTAGGGTAACTAGAAGGCACTTGGACTATCTAGGTTAACTAGCCGGCACTTGGATGATCAATGTTAACTAGCGGGCACTTGGATTATCCAGGTTACCTAACGGGCACTTGGACTAAGTACGTCCCCTGGTGGGCACTTGGACACTCTAGGTTATCTAACGGGCACTAGGACTATCTAGGTTAACTAGCGGGGACTAGGACTATCAAAGTTAACAAGTGAGCCCTTGGACTATGTAGGCTAACTAGCGGGCCCTTGGACAATCTAGGTTACCTAGCGGGCACTTGGACTATATAGGTTACCTAGCGGGCACTTGGACTATGTAGGTTACCTAGTGGGCACTTGGACTATCTAGGTTAACGAACGGGCACTTGGAATATGCAGGTAACCTAGCGGGCACTTGGACTGTCTAGGTTACCTAGCAGGCACTTGGACTTCTAGGTTAACGAACAGGCACTTGGACTATGTAGGTTGCTTAGCGGGCACTTGGACTATCTAGGTTAGGTAAGGGGCACTTTGAGTATCTAGGTTACCTAGCGGGCACTTGGACTATCTAGGTTACATAGCGGGCACTTGGACTATGTAGGTTAACTAGCGAGCACTTGGACTATCTAGGTTAACTAGCGGACCTTGGACTAGGTAGGTTAACTAGCGTGCACTTGGACTATCTAGTTTAACTAGCGGGCACCTGGATGCTCAATGTTAACTAGCGGTCACTTGGACTATCTAGGTTAGCTAACGGGCACTTGGACTAAGTACGTCCCCTAGTGGGCACTTGGACACTCTAGGTTAACTAACGGGCAGTAGGACTATCTAGGTTAACTAGCGAACACTTGGACTATCTAGGTTACCTTGCTGGCACTAAGACTATGAAGGTTCCCTAGCGGGCACTAGGATTATCTAGGTTACCTAGCGGGCACTTGGACTATGTAGGTTAACTAGAGGGCATTTGGACTATGTCGGTTACCTAGCAGGCACTTGGACTATATAGGTTCCCTATCGGGCACTTGGAAAATGTAGGTTAACTAGGGGGCACTAGGACTATGTAGGTTACCTAGCGGGCCCATAGACTATCTAGGTTACCTAGCGGGCATTTGGACTATATAGGCTCCCTAGCGTTTATTTGGACTATAAAGATTATTTAGCGGGCACTTAGACTTTGTAGGTTACCTAGCGGGTACTTGGACTATCTAGGTTACCTAGCAGGCACTTGAACTATCTACGTTACTTAGCGTGTACTTGGAGTATGTAGGTTACCTACCGGGCTGTTGGACAATCTAGGTTACCTAGCGGGCACTTGGACTATCTAGGTTAACGAACGGGCACTTGGACTATGTAGGTTCCCTAGCGGGCACTTGGACTATGTAGGTTAACTAGCGGGCATTTGGGACATGTTGGTTACCTAGCGGTCACTTGGACTATGTAGGTTCCCTATCGGGCACTTGGAGAATGTAGGTTAACTAGGGGGCACTAGGACAATGTAGGTTACCTAGCGTGCCCTTGGACCATCTAGGTTACCTAGGGGGAACCTGGACTATGTAGGTTAACTAGTGGGCACTTGGACTATCTAGGTTACCTAGCAGGCACTAGGACTATGTACGTTCCCAAGCAGGCCCTTGGACTATCTACGTTACCTAGCGGGCACTTAGACTATGTACGTTACCTAGCGGGCACTTGGAGTATGTACGTTTCCTCGCGGGTACTTGGACTAGATAGGTTCCCTAGCGGGCACTTGGTCTATCTAGGTTACCTAGCGGGCACTTGGACTATGTAGGTTACCTAGCGGGCACTTGGACTATCTAGGTTACCTAACGGGCACTTGGACTATGCAGGATACCTAGTGGGCCCTTGGACTATATAGGTTAACGAACGGGCACTTGGATTATGTAGGTTACCTAGCAGGCACTTGCACTGTCTAGGTTACCTATCGGGCACTTGGACTATCTACGTTAACGTACGGGCACTTAGAATATCTAGGTTAACTAGCGGGCCCTTGCACTATGTAGGTTATCTAGCGGGCACTTGGACTATCTAGGTAAACTAGCGGGTTCTGGACTATGTAGGTTAACTAGCGGGCACTTGCACAATGCAGGTTCCCTAGTTGGCACTTTGACTATGTAGGTTCCCTATCGGGCACTTGGACTATATATGTTCCCTACGGGCACTTGGACTATCTACGTTCCCTAACAGGCACTTGGAATATGTAGGTTCCCTATCGGGCACTTGGACTATGTAGGTTCCTCAGCGGGCACTTGGACTATGTAGGTTCCCTATCGGGCACTTGGACTATGTAGGTTCCTCAGCGGGCACTTGGACTATGTAGGTTACCTAGCGGGCACTTGGACAATCTAGGTTAACTAACAGGCCCTGGGCTATGTAGGTTAACTAGCGGTCACTTGGACTATGTAGGTAACCGAGCGGGAACTTGTACTGTCTAGGTTACCTAGTGGGCAATTGGACTATCTAGGATAACAAACGGGCACTTGGACTATGTACGTCCCCTAGCGGGCACTTGGACTATCTAGGTTGACAAGAGGGCACTTGGACTATGTATGTCCCCTAGCGGACACTTGGACTATCTAGGTTAAGTAGCGGACCATGGACTATGTAGGTTAACTAGTGGGCACTTGGACTATCTAGATTAACTAGCGGGCACTTGGATGATGCAGGTTCCCTAGCGGGCACTTGGACTATCTAGGTTCCCTAACGGGCACTTGGACTATGTAGGTTCCCTAGCGGGCACTTAGACTATGTACGTCCCTTAGCGGGCACTTGGACTATGTAGGTTCCCTATCGCGCACTTGGACTATGTAGGTTAACTTGCGGGCCCTTGGACTATGTAGGTTAACTAGCGGGCACTTAGACTATCTAGGTTACCTAGCGGGCACTTGGACTATGTACGTCCCCTACTGGGCACTTGGACTATCTAGGATAACTAACGGGCACTTAGACTATCTAGGTTAACATACGGGCACTTGAACTATCTAGGTTACCTAGCGGGCACTTGGACTATGTAGGTTACCTAGCGGGCACTTGGACTATCTAGGTTACCTAACGGGCACTTGGACTATGCAGGATACCTAGTGGGCCCTTGGACTATATAGGTTAACGAACGGGCACTTGGACTATGTAGGTTATCTAGCAGGCACTTGCATTGTCTAGGTTACCTATCGGGCACTTGGACTATCTAGGTTAACGTACGGGCACTTGGACTATCTAGGTTACCTAGCGGGCACTTAGACTATCTAGGTTACCTAGCGGGCACTTGGACTATGTACGTCCCCTAGTGGGGACTTGGACTATCTAGGAAACTAACGGGCACTAGGACTATCTAGGTTAACTAGCGGGCACTTGGTGTATCTAGGTTACCAAGTGGGCACTTGGAATATGTAGGTAACCTAGCGGGCACTGGACAGTCTAGGGTACCTAGCGGGCACTTGGTCTGTCTAGGTTAGCTAACAGAAAATTGGAATATCTAGGTTACCTTGCGGGCCCTTGGACTATGTAGGTTAACTAGCGGGCACTTGGACTATCTAGGTTAAGTATCGGACCTTGGACTATGTAGGTTAACAAGCGGGCCCTTGGATTATGTAGGTTAACTAGCGGGCACTTGGACGATCTAGGTTAACTAGCGGGCACTTGGACTATCTAGGTTAACTAGCAGGCACTTTGACTATCTAGATTAACTACCGGGCAATTGGATGATGCAGGTTCCCTAGCGGGCACTTGGACTATCTAGGTTCCCTAACGGGCACTTGGACTATGTAGGTTCCTTAGCGGGCACTTGGACTATGTAGGTTAACTAGCGTGCCCTTGGACTATGTAGGTTAACTAGACGGCGCTTAGCCTATCTAAGTTACCTAGCGGGCAGTTGGATTATGTACGTTCCCTAGCGGGCACTTGGACTATCTAGGTTAACTAGAGGGCCCTTGGTCTATCTAGGTTAACTAGCGGGCACTTGGACTATCTAGGTTAAGTAGCGGACCTTGGACTTTGTAGGTTAACAAGCGGGCCCTTGGACTATGTAGGTTAACTAGCGGGCACTTGGATGATCTAGGTTAACTAGCGGGCACTTGGACTATCTAGGTTAACAAGAGGGCACTTGGACTATGTATGTCCCCTAGCGGGCATTTGGACTATCTAGGTTAACTAGAGGCCACTTGGAGTATGTAGGTTAACTAGAGGGCACTTGGACTATGTAGGTTAACTAGGGGGCACTTGGACTATCTAGGTTAAGTAGCGGACCATGGACTATGTAGGTTAACTAGTGGGCACTTGGACTATCTAGATTAACTAGCGGGCACTTGGATGATGCAGGTTCCCTAGCGGGCACTTGGACTATCTAGGTTCCCTAACGGGCACTTGGACTATGTAGGTTCCCTAGCGGGCACTTAGACTATGTACGTCCCTTAGCGGGCAATTGGACTATGTAGGTTCCCTATAGCGCACTTGGACTATGTAGGTTAACGTGCGGGCCCTTGGACTATGTAGGTTAACTAGCGGGCACTTAGACTATCTAGGTTCCCTAGCGGGCACTTGGACTATGTACGACCCCTACTGGGCACTTGGAATATCTAGGATAACTAACGGGCACTTAGACTATCTAGGTTAACATACGGGCACTTGGACTATCTAGGTTACCTAGCGGGCACTTGGACTATGTAGGTTACCTAGCGGGCACTTGGACTATCTAGGTTACCTAACGGGCAGTTGGACTATGCAGGATACCTAGTGGGCCCTTGGACTATATAGGTTAACGAACGGGCACTTGGACTATGCAGGTTACCTAGCAGGCACTTGCACAGCCTAGGTTACCTATCGGGCACTTGGACTATCTAGGTTAACGTACGGGCACTTGGACTATCTAGGTTACCTAGCGGGTACTTAGACTATCTAGGTTACCTAGCGGGCACTTGGACTATGTACGTCCCCTAGTGGGCACTTGGACTATCTAGAATAACTAACGGGCACTAGGACTATCTAGGTTAACTAGCGGACACTTGGTGAATCTAGGTTACATAGCGGGCACTTGGACTATGTAGGTAACCTAGCGGGCACTGGACAGTCTAGGGTACCTAGCGGGCACTTGGACTGTCTAGGTTAGCTAACAGGAAATTGGAATATCTAGGTTACCTTGCGGGCCCTTGGACTATGTAGGTTAACTAGCGGGCACTTGGACTATCTAGGTTAACTTGCGGGTTCTTGGACTATGTAGGTTAACTAGCGGGCCCTTGGACAATGTAGGTTAACTAGCGGGCACTTGGACTATCTAGGTTAAGTACCGGACCTTGGACTATGTAGGTTAACAAGCGGGCCCTTGGATTATGTAGGTTAACTAGCGGGCACTTGGACGATCTAGGTTAACTAGCGGGCACTTGGACTATCTAGGTTAACTAGCAGGCACTTTGACTATCTAGATTAACTACCGGGCAATTGGATGATGCAGGTTCCCTAGCGGGCACTTGGACTATCTAGGTTCCCCAACGGGCACTTGGACTATGTAGGTTCCTTAGCGGGCACTTGGACTATGTACGTCCCTTAGCGGGCACTTGGACTATGTAGGTTAACTAGCGTGCCCTTGGACTATGTAGGTTAACTAGACGGCGCTTAGACTATCTAGGTTACCTAGCGGGCAGTTGGATTATGTACGTTCCCTAGCGGGCACTTGGACTATCTAGGTTAACTAGAGGGCCCTTGGTCTATCTAGGATAACTAGCGGGCACTTGGACTATCTAGGTTAAGTAGCGGACCTTGGACTTTGTAGGTTAACAAGCGGGCCCTTGGACTATGTAGGTTAACTAGCGCGCACTTGGACGATCTAGGTTAACTAGCGGGCACTTGGACTATCTAGGTTAACTAAGGGCACTTGGACTATCTAGATTAACTACCGGGCACTTGGATGATGCAGGTTCCCTAGCGGGCACTTGGACTATCTAGGTTCCCTAACGGGCACTTGGACTATGTACGTCCCCTAGTGGGGACTTGGACTATCTAGGAAACTAACGGGCACTAGGACTATCTAGGTTAACTAGCGGGCACTTGGTGTATCTAGGTTACCAAGTGGGCACTTGGAATATGTAGGTAACCTAGCGGGCACTGGACAGTCTAGGGTACCTAGCGGGCACTCGGTCTGTCTAGGTTAGCTAACAGAAAATTGGAATATCTAGGTTACCTTGCGGGCCCTTGGACTATGTAGGTTAACTAGCGGGCACTTGGACTATCTAGGTTAAGTATCGGACCTTGGACTATGTAGGTTAACAAGCGGGCCCTTGGATTATGTAGGTTAACTAGCGGGCACTTGGACGATCTAGGTTAACTAGCGGGCACTTGGACTATCTAGGTTAACTAGCAGGCACTTTGACTATCTAGATTAACTACCGGGCAATTGGATGATGCAGGTTCCCTAGCGGGCACTTGGACTATCTAGGTTCCCTAACGGGCACTTGGACTATGTAGGTTCCTTAGCGGGCACTTGGACTATGTAGGTTAACTAGCGTGCCCTTGGACTATGTAGGTTAACTAGACGGCGCTTAGACTATCAAAGTTACCTAGCGGGCAGTTAGATTATGTACGTTCCCTAGCGGGCACTTGGACTATCTAGGTTAACTAGAGGGCCCTTGGTCTATCTAGGTTAACTAGCGGGCACTTGGACTATCTAGGTTAAGTAGCGGACCTTGGACTTTGTAGGTTAACAAGCGGGCCCTTGGACTATGTAGGTTAACTAGCGGGCACTTGGATGATCTAGGTTAACTAGCGGGCACTTGGACTATCTAGGTTAACAAGAGGGCACTTGGACTATGTATGTCCCCTAGCGGGCATTTGGACTATCTAGGTTAACTAGAGGCCACTTGGAATATGTAGGTTAACTAGAGGGCACTTGGACTATGTAGGTTAACTAGGGGGCACTTGGACTATCTAGGTTAAGTAGCGGACCTTGGACTATGTAGGTTAACTAGTGGGCACTTGGACTATCTAGATTAACTAGCGGGCACTTGGATGATGCAGGTTCCCTAGCGGGCACTTGGACTATCTAGGTTCCCTAACGGGCACTTGGACTATGTAGGTTCCCTAGCGGGCACTTAGACTATGTACGTCCCTTAGCGGGCTATTGGACTATGTAGGTTCCCTATAGCGCACTTGGACTATGTAGGTTAACGTGCGGGCCCTTGGACTATGTAGGTTAACTAGTGGGCACTTAGACTATCTAGGTTCCCTAGCGGGCACTTGGACTATGTACGACCCCTACTGGGCACTTGGAATATCTAGGATAACTAACGGGCACTTAGACTATCTAGGTTAACATACGGGCACTTGGACTATCTAGGTTACCTAGCGGGCACTTGGACTATGTAGGTTACCTAGCGGGCACTTGGACTATCTAGGTTACCTAACGGGCAGTTGGACTATGCAGGATACCTAGTGGGCCCTTGGACTATATAGGTTAACGAACGGGCACTTGGACTATGCAGGTTACCTAGCAGGCACTTGCACAGCCTAGGTTACCTATCGGGCACTTGGACTATCTAGGTTAACGTACGGGCACTTGGACTATCTAGGTTACCTAGCGGGCACTTAGACTATCTAGGTTACCTAGCGGGCACTTGGACTATGTACGTCCCCTAGTGGGCACTTGGACTATCTAGAATAACTAACGGGCACTAGGACTATCTAGGTTAACTAGCGGACCCTTGGTGAATCTAGGTTACATAGCGGGCACTTGGACTATGTAGGTAACCTAGCGGGCACTGGACAGTCTAGGGTACCTAGCGGGCACTTGGACTGTCTAGGTTAGCTAACAGGAAATTGGAATATCTAGGTTACCTTGCGGGCCCTTGGACTATGTAGGTTAACTAGCGGGCACTTGGACTATCTAGGTTAACTTGCGGGTTCTTGGACTATGTAGGTTAACTAGCGGGCCCTTGGACTATGTAGGTTAACTAGCGGGCACTTGGACTATCTAGGTTAAGTACCGGACCTTGGACTATGTAGGTTAACAAGCGGGCCCTTGGATTATGTAGGTTAACTAGCGGGCACTTGGACGATCTAGGTTAACTAGCGGGCACTTGGACTATCTAGGTTAACTAGCAGGCACTTTGACTATCTAGATTAACTACCGGGCAATTGGATGATGCAGGTTCCCTAGCGGGCACTTGGACTATCTAGGTTCCCCAACGGGCACTTGGACTATGTAGGTTCCTTAGCGGGCACTTGGACTATGTACGTCCCTTAGCGGGCACTTGGACTATGTAGGTTAACTAGCGTGCCCTTGGACTATGTAGGTTAACTAGACGGCGCTTAGACTATCTAGGTTACCTAGCGGGCAGTTGGATTATGTACGTTCCCTAGCGGGCACTTGGACTATCTAGGTTAACTAGAGGGCCCTTGGTCTATCTAGGATAACTAGCGGGCACTTGGACTATCTAGGTTAAGTAGCGGACCTTGGACTTTGTAGGTTAACAAGCGGGCCCTTGGACTATGTAGGTTAACTAGCGCGCACTTGGACGATCTAGGTTAACTAGCGGGCACTTGGACTATCTAGGTTAACTAAGGGCACTTGGACTATCTAGATTAACTACCGGGCACTTGGATGATGCAGGTTCCCTAGCGGGCACTTGGACTATCTAGGTTCCCTAACGGGCAGTTTGACTATGTAGGTTCCCTAGCGGGCTCTGGGACTATATATGTTCCCTACGGGCACTTGAACTATCTAGGTTCCCTAACAGGCACTTGGAATATGTAGGTTCCCTATCGGGCACTTGGACTATGTAGGTTCCCTATCGGGCACTTGGACTATGTAGGTTAACTAGCGGGCACTTGGACGATCAAGGTTAACTAGCGGGAACTTGGACTATCTAGGTTAACTATCGGGCACTTGGATGATCTAGGTTAACTAACGGGCACTGGTACAATGCAGGTTCCCTAGCGGGCACTTTGACTATGTAGGTTCCCTAGAGGGCACTTGGACTATATAAGTTCCCTACGGGCACTTGGACAATCTAGGTTCCCTATCGGGCACTTGGAATATGTAGGTTCCCTATCGGGCACTTGGACTATGTAGGTTCCTCAGCGGGCACTTGGACTATGTAGGTTAACTAGCGGGCACTTGGACTATCTAGGTTAACTAGCAGGCCCTGGGCTATGTAGGTTAAATAGCGGGCACTTGGACTATGTAGGTTAACTAGCAGGCACTTGAACTATCAGCTTAACCAGCGGTCACTTGGACTATGTAGGTAACCTAGCGGGAACTTGGACTGTCTAGGTTACCTAGTGGGCACTTGGACTATCTAGGATAACAAACGGGCACTTGGACTATGTACGACCCCTAGCGGGCACTTGGACGATCTAGGTTAACTAGAGGGCACTTGGACTATGTACGTCCCCTAGCGGGCACTTGGACTATCTAGGTTAACTAGAGGGCACTTGGAATATCTAGGTTAACTAGAGGGCACTTGGACTATGTAGGTTAACTAGCGGGCACTTGGACTATCTAGGTTAAGTAGCGGACCTTGGACTATGTAGGTTAACAAGCGGGCCCTTGGACTATGTAGGTTAACTAGCGGGCACTTAGACGATCTAGGTTAACTAGCGGGCACTTGGACTATCTAGGTTAACTAGCGGGCACTTGGACTATCTAGATTAACTAGCGGTCATTTGGATGATGCAGGTTCCCTAGCGGGCACTTGGACTATCTAGGTTCCCTAACGGGCACTTGGACTATGTAGGTTCCCTAGCGGGCAATTAGACTATGTACGTCCCTTAGCGGGCACTTGGACTATGTAGGTTCCCTATCGCGCACTTGGACTATGTAGGTTACCTTGCGGGCCCTTGGACTATATAGGTTAATTAGCGGGCACTTAGACTATCTAGGTTACCTAGCGGGCACTTGAACTATGTACATACCCTAGCGGGCACTTGGACTATCTAGGTTACCTAGCGGGCACTTGGACTATGTACGTCCCCTAGTGGGCACTGGGACTAACTAGGATATCTAACGGGTACTAGGACTATCTAGGTTAACTAGCGGGCACTTGGTGTATCTAGGTTACCTAGCGGGCACTTGGACTATGTAGGTAACCTAGCGGGCACTGGACAGTCTAGGGTACCTAGCGGGCACCTGGACTGTCTAGGTTAGCTAACAGGAAATTGGAATATCTAGGTTACCTTGCGGGCCCTTGGACTATGTAGGTTAACTAGCGGGCAATTGGACTATCTAGGTTAACTTGCGGGTACTTGGACTATGTAGGTTAACTAGCGGGCCCTTTGACTATGTAGGTTAACTAGCGGGCACTTGGACGATCAAGGTTAACTAGCGGGCACGTGGACTACCTAGGTTAACTAGCGGGCACTTGGACTATCTAGGTTAACTAGCGGGCACTTGGACTATCTAGGTTAGCTAACGGGCACTTGGATTATCTTGGTTACCTAGCGGGCACATGGACTATGTACGTCCCCTAGCGGGCACTTGTACTATCTAGGTTAACTAGCGGGCACATGGACTATCTAGGTTAAGTAGCGGACCTTGGACTATGTAGGTTAACAAGCGGGCCCTTGGACTATGTAGGTTAACTAGCGGGCACTTGGACGATCTAGGTTAACTACCGGGCACTTGGACTATCTAGGTTAACTAGCGGGCACATGGACTATCTAGATTAACTACCGGGCACTTGGATGATGCAGGTTCCCAAGCGGGCACTTGGACTATCTAGGTTCCCTAACGGGCACTTGGATTATTTATGTCCCTTAGCAGGCAAGTGGACTATGTAGGTTAACTAGCGTGCCCATGGACTATGTAGGTTAACTAGCCGGCACTTAGACTATCTAGGTTACCTAGCGGGCACTTGGACTATGTACATACCCTAGTGGGCACTTGAACTATCTAGGTTACCTAGCGGGTACTTGTACTATGTACGTCCCCTAGTGGGCACTAGGACTATCTAGGATAACTAACGGGCACTAGGAATATCTAGGTTACCTAGCGGGCACTTGGACTTTGTACGTTCCCTAGTGGGCACTTGGACTATCTAGGATAATTAACGGGCACTCAGACTATCTAGGTTAACTAGAGGGCACTTGTTCTATCTAGGTCAACTAGCGGGCCCTTGGACTATGTAGGTTTAATAGCGGACACTTGGACGATCTAGGTTAACTAGCGGGCCCTTGCACTATATCGGTTAACTATCGGGTACTTGGACAATCTAGGTTAACTAGCGGGCACTTGGACGATATAGGTTAACTAGCGGGCACTTGGATTAGCTAGGTTACCTAGTGGGCCCTTGAACTATGTAGGTTAACTAGTTGACCCTTGGACTATCTAGGTTAGCTAACGGGCACTTGAACTATATAGGTTACTTAGCGGGCACTTGGACTATGTGGGTGCCCTAGTGGGCATTTGGACTATATAGATTACCTAGCAGGCACTTGGACTTTGTAGGTTACCTACCGGGCACTTGGACTATCTAGGTTACCTAGCGGGCACTTGGACTATCTAGGTTTTCGAGCGGGCACTTGGACTATGTAGGTTACCTAGCGGGCACTTGGACTATGTAGGTTACCTAATGGGCACTTGGACTATCTAGTTTACCTAGCGTGCGCTGGGAATATGTATGTTACCTAGTGGGCACTTGGACAGTCTAGGTTAACTACCGGGCACTTGGACTATCTAGATTAATGAATGGGCACTTGGACTATGTAGGTTACCTAGCGGGCACTTGGAGTATCTAAGTTAGCGAACAGGAACTTGGAATATCTAGGTTACCTAGCGGGCACTTGGACTATAAAGGTTACCTAGCGGGCACTTGGACTATCTATGTTACCTAACAGGAACATGGACTATGTAGGTTAACTGGCGGACACTTGGACAATCTAGGTTAACGAACGGGCACTTGGACTACGTAGGTTAACTAGCGGGCACTTAGACTATCTAGGTTACCTAGCAGGCACTTGGACTATGTACATACCCTAGCGGGCACTTGGACTATCTAGGTTACCTAGGGGGCACTTGGACTGTGTACGTCCCCTAGTGGGCACTTGGACTATCTAGGATAACTAACGTGCACTAGGACTATCCAGGTTAACTAGCGGGCACTTGGACTATCTAGGTTACCTAGCGGGCACTTGGACTATGTAGGTAACCTAGCGGGCACTGCACAATCTAGGGTACCTAGCGGGAACCTGGACTGTCTAGGTGAGCTAACAGGAAATTGGAATATCTAGGTTACCTTGCGTGCCCTTGGACTATGTAGGTTAAGTAGCGGGCACTTGGACTATCTAGGTTAACTTGTGGGTTCTTGGACTATGTAGCTTAACTAGTGGGCACTTGGACTATCTAGGTTAACTAGCGGGCACTTGGACTAACTAGGTTAGCTAACGGGCATTTGGACTATCTAGGTTACCTAGCGGGCACTTGGACTATGTACGTCCCCTAGCGGGCACTTGGACTATCTAGGTTAACTAGCGGGCACTTGGACTATCTAGGTTAAGTAGCAGACCTTGGACTATGTAGGTTAACAAGCGGGCCCTTGGACTATGTACGTTAACTAGCGGGCACTTGGACGATCTAGGTTAACTACCGGGCACTTGGACTATATAGGTTAACTAGCGGGCACGTGGACTATCTAGATTAACTACCGGGCACTTGGATGATGCAGGTTCCCTAGCGGGCACTTGGACTATCTAGGTTCCCTAACGGGCACTTGGACTATGTAGGTTCCTTAGCGGGCACTTGGACTATTTACGTCCCTTAGCGGGCACGTGGACTATGTAGGTTAACTAGCGTGCCCTTGGACTATGTAGGTTAACTAGCCGGCACTTAGACTATCTAGGTTACCTAGCGGGCACTTGGACTACGTACATACCCTAGTGGGCACTTGGACTATCTAGGTTACCTAGCGGGCACTTGTACTATGTACGTCCCCTAGTGGGCACTAGGACTAACTACGATAACTAATGGGCACTAGGAATATCTAGGTTACCTAGCGGGCACTTGGACTATGTACGTTCCCTAGTGGGCACTTGGACTATCTAGGATAATTAACGGGCACTCGGACTATCTAGGTTATCTAGCGGGCACTTGTTCTATCTAGGTCAACTAGCGGGCCCTTGGACTATGTAGGTTTAATAGCGGACACTTGGACGATCTTGGTTAACTAGCGGGCCCTTGCACTATGTAGGTTAACTATCGGGTACTTGGACAATCTAGGTTAACTAGCGAGCACTTGGACGATATAGGTTAACTAGCGGGCACTTGGATTAGCTAGGTTACCTAGTGGGCCCTTGAACTATGTAGGTTAACTAGTTGACCTTTGGAATATCTAGGTTAGCTAACGGGCACTTGGACTATATAGGTTACTTAGCGGGCACTTGGACTATGTGGGTGCCCTAGTGGGCATTTGGACTATATAGATTACCTAGCAGGCACTTGGACTTTTTAGGTTACCTACCGGGCACTTGGACTATCTAGGTTACCTAGCGGGCACTTGGACTATCTAGGTTTTCGAGCGGGCACTTCGACTATGTAGGTTACCTAGCGGGCACTTGGATTATGTAGGTTACCTAATGGGCACTTGGACTATCTAGTTTACCTAGCGTGCGCTGGGACTATGTAGGTTACCTAGCGGGCACTTGGACAGTCTAGGTTAACTAGCGGGCACTTGGACTATCTAGGTTAACGAATGGGCACTTGGACTATGTAGGTTACCTAGCGGGCACTTGGAGTATCTAAGTTAGCGAACAGGAACTTGGAATATCTAGGTTACCTAGCGGGCACTTGGACTATATAGGTTACGTAGCGGGCACTTGGACTATCTATGTTACCTAACAGGAACTTGGACTATGTAGGTTAACTGGCGGACACTTGGACGATCTAGGTTAACGAACGGGCACTTGGACTATGTAGGTTAACTAGCGGGCACTTAGACTATCTAGGTAACCTAGCAGGCACTTGGACTATGTACATACCCTAGCGGGCACTTGGACTATCTAGGTTAGCGAACGGGGACTTGGACTATCTAGGTTACCTAGCGGGCACTTGAACTATGTAGGTTACCTAGAGGGCACTTGGACTACCTAGGTTGGCGAACGGGGACTTGGACTTTGTATGTTACCTAGCAGGCACTTGGACTGTCTAGGTTACCTAGCTGTCACTTGGACTATCTAAGTTAACGAACGGGCACTTGGACTATGTAGGTTACCTAGCAGGCACTTGGACTACGTATGTTAGCTAACGGGCACTTGGACTATGTATGTTAGCTAATGGGCACTTGGACTATGTAGGTTACCTAGCGGGCACTTGGACTATCTAGGTTACATAGTGGGCACTTGGACTATGTAGGTGAACTAGAGGACATTAGGATGGTCTAGATTAACTAGTGGGCCCTTGGACTATGTAGGTTAACTAGCGGGCACTTGGACAATCTAGGTTAACTAGCGGGCACTTGTACGATCTAGGTTAACTAGCCGCCACTTGGACTATCAAGGTTAACTAGCGAGTCCTTGGACTATGTAGGTTAACTAGCGGGCCCTTGGACTTGTAGCTTACCTAGCGGGCACTTGGACTATGTAGGTTACCTAGCGGGCACTTGGACTATCTAGGTTAGCGAACGGGGACTTGGACTATGTAGGTGACCTAGCAGGCACTTGTACTGTCTAGGTTACCTAGCGGGCACTTGGACTATCTAGGTTAACGAACGGGCACTTGGACTATGTAGGTTACCTAGCGGGCTCCTGGCTGTGTATGTTAGTTAACGGGCACTTGGACTATCTAGGTTACCTAGCGGGCACTTGAACTATGCAGGTTACTAGCGGGCACTTGGACTATCTAGATTACCTAATGGGCACTTGGACTATCTAGGTTACCTAGCGGGCACTTGGATTATCCAGGTTAGCTAGCGGGCTCTTGCACTATGTAGGTTAACTAGCGGGCCCATTGACTATTTAGGTTAACTAGCGGGCACTTGGACAATCTAGGTTACCTAGGGGGATCTTTGACTATGTAGGTTAACTAGTGGGAACTTGGACTATCTAGGTTACCTAGCAGGCACTTTGACGATGTAGGTTAACTAGCGGGCACTTGGACTATCTAGGTACGTAGCGGGCACTTGGACTATGTACATTCCCTACCGGGCATTTGGACTATCTACCTTACCTAGTGGGCACTTGGACTATGTACGTTTCCTAGCGGGTACTTGGACTATCTATGTTAACTAGCGGGCACTTGGACTATGTAGGTTCCCTAGCGGGCACTTGGACTATCTAGGTTAGCTAACGGGCACATGGACTAAGTACGTCCCCTAGTGGGCACTTGGACTATCTAGGTTAACTAACGGGCACTAGGACTATCTAGGTTAACTAGCAGGCACATGGACTATCTAGGTTACCTAGCTGGCACTTGGACTATGAAGGTTCCCTAGCGGGAACTTGGACTATGTAGGTCAACGAGCGGGCCCTTGGATTATCTAGGTTAGGTAACTGGCACGTGGACTATGTAGGTTAACTAGCGGGCACTTGGACTATGTACGTCCCCTAGCGGGCACTTGGACTATCTAGGTTAACTAGCGGGCACTTGGACTATCTAGGTTAAGTAGCGGACCTTGGACTATGTAGGTTAACAAGCGGGCCCTTGGACTATGTAGGTTAACTAGCGGGCACTTGGACGATCTAGGTTAACTACCGGGCACTTGGACTATATAGGTTAACTAGCGGGCACGTGGACTATCTAGATTAACTACCGGGCACTTGGATGATGCAGGTTCCCTAGCGGGCACTTGGACTATCTAGGTTCCCTAACGGGCACTTGGACTATGTAGGTTCCTTAGCGGGCACTTGGACTATTTACGTCCCTTAGCGGGCACGTGGACTATGTAGGTTAACTAGCGTGCCCTTGGACTATGTAGGTTAACTAGCCGGCACTTAGACTATCTAGGTTACCTAGCGGGCACTTGGACTACGTACATACCCTAGTGGGCACTTGGACTATCTAGGTTACCTAGCGGGCACTTGTACTATGTACGTCCCCTAGTGGGCACTAGGACTAACTACGATAACTAATGGGCACTAGGAATATCTAGGTTACCTAGCGGGCACTTGGACTATGTACGTTCCCTAGTGGGCACTTGGACTATCTAGGATAATTAACGGGCACTCGGACTATCTAGGTTATCTAGCGGGCACTTGTTCTATCTAGGTCAACTAGCGGGCCCTTGGACTATGTAGGTTTAATAGCGGACACTTGGACGATCTTGGTTAACTAGCGGGCCCTTGCACTATGTAGGTTAACTATCGGGTACTTGGACAATCTAGGTTAACTAGCGAGAACTTGGACGATATAGGTTAACTAGCGGGCACTTGGATTAGCTAGGTTACCTAGTGGGCCCTTGAACTATGTAGGTTAACTAGTTGACCTTTGGACTATCTAGGTTAGCTAACGGGCACTTGGAGTATATAGGTTACTTAGCGGGCACTTGGACTATGTGGGTGCCCTAGTGGGCATTTGGACTATATAGATTACCTAGCAGGCACTTGGACTTTTTAGGTTACCTACCGGGCACTTGGACTATCTAGGTTACCTAGCGGGCACTTGGACTATCTAGGTTTTCGAGCGGGCACTTCGACTATGTAGGTTACCTAGCGGGCACTTGGACTATGTAGGTTACCTAATGGGCACTTGGACTATCTAGTTTACCTAGCGTGCGCTGGGACTATGTAGGTTACCTAGCGGGCACTTGGACAGTCTAGGTTAACTAGCGGGCACTTGGACTATCTAGGTTAACGAATGGGCACTTGGACTATGTAGGTTACCTAGCGGGCACTTGGAGTATCTAAGTTAGCGAACAGGAACTTGGAATATCTAGGTTACCTAGCGGGCACTTGGACTATATAGGTTACGTAGCGGGCACTTGGACTATCTATGTTACCTAACAGGAACTTGGACTATGTAGGTTAACTGGCGGACACTTGGACGATCTAGGTTAATGAACGGGCACTTGGACTATGTAGGTTAACTAGCGGGCACTTAGACTATCTAGGTAACCTAGCAGGCACTTGGACTATGTACATACCCTAGCGGGCACTTGGACTATCTAGGTTAGCGAACGGGGACTTGGACTATCTAGGTTACCTAGCGGGCACTTGAACTATGTAGGTTACCTAGAGGGCACTTGGACTACCTAGGTTGGCGAACGGGGACTTGGACTTTGTATGTTACCTAGCAGGCACTTGGACTGTCTAGGTTACCTAGCTGTCACTTGGACTATCTAAGTTAACGAACGGGCACTTGGACTATGTAGGTTACCTAGCAGGCACTTGGACTACGTATGTTAGCTAACGGGCACTTGGACTATGTATGTTAGCTAATGGGCACTTGGACTATGTAGGTTACCTAGCGGGCACTTGGACTATCTAGGTTAACTAGCGGGCACTTGTACGATCTAGGTTAACTAGCCGCCACTTGGACTATCAAGGTTAACTAGCGAGTCCTTGGACTATGTAGGTTAACTAGCGGGCCCTTGGACTTGTAGCTTACCTAGCGGGCACTTGGACTATGTAGGTTACCTAGCGGGCACTTGGACTATCTAGGTTAGCGAACGGGGACTTGGACTATGTAGGTGACCTAGCAGGCACTTGTACTGTCTAGGTTACCTAGCGGGCACTTGGACTATCTAGGTTAACGAACGGGCACTTGGACTATGTAGGTTACCTAGCGGGCTCCTGGCTGTGTATGTTAGTTAACGGGCACTTGGACTATCTAGGTTACCTAGCGGGCACTTGAACTATGTAGGTTACTAGCGGGCACTTGGACTATCTAGGTTACCTAATGGGCATTGGACTATCTAGGTTACCTAATGGGCACTTGGACTATCTAGGTTACCTAGCGGGCACTTGGATTATCCTGGTTAGCTAGCGGGCTCTTGCACTATGTAGGTTAACTAGCGGGCCCATTGACTATTTAGGTTAACTAGCGGGCACTTGGACAATCTAGGTTACCTAGGGGGATCTTTGACTATGTAGGTTAACTAGTGGGAACTTGGACTATCTAGGTTACCTAGCAGGCACTTTGACGATGTAGGTTAACTAGCGGGCACTTGGACTATCTAGGTTACGTAGCGGGCACTTGGACTATGTACATTCCCTACCGGGCATTTGGACTATCTACCTTACCTAGTGGGCACTTGGACTATGTACGTTACCTAGGGGGCACTTGGACTATGTACGTTTCCTAGCGGGTACTTGGACTATCTATGTTAACTAGCGGGCACTTGGACTATGTAGGTTCCCTAGCGGGCACTTGGACTATCTAGGTTAGCTAACGGGCACATGGACTAAGTACGTCCCCTAGTGGGCACTTGGACTATCTAGGTTAACTAACGGGCACTAGGACTATCTAGGTTAACTAGCAGGCACATGGACTATCTAGGTTACCTAGCTGGCACTTGGACTATGAAGGTTCCCTAGCGGGAACTTGGACTATGTAGGTCAACGAGCGGGCCCTTGATTTATCTAGGTTAGCTAACTGGCACGTGGACTATGTAGGTTAACTAGCGGGCACTTGGACGATCTCGGTTAACTAGCGGGCACTTGTACAATATAGGTTAACTAGCGGGCACTTGGATTATGTAGATTAACTAGCGGCACTTGGACTATCTACGTTAACTAGCGGGCCCTTGGACTATGTAGATTCCCTAGCGGGCACCTGGACTATGTAGATTAACTAGCATCACTTGGACTATCTACATAAACCAGCGGGCCCTAGGACTATGTAGATACCCAAGTGGGCACTTGGACTACGTAGGTTCCCTTGCGGGCACTTGGACTATGTAGGTTCCCTAGCGGGCACTTGGACTATGAATGTTCCCTACGGACACTTGAACTATGTAAGTTAACTACCGGGCACTTGCACTAAGTATGTTAACTAGCGGGCCCTTGGACTACTTAGGTTAACGAGCGGACACTTGGACTATGTAGGTTACCTAGCAGGCACTTGGACTATGTAGGTTAACTAGCGGGCACTTGGACTATCTAGGTTACCTAGCGGGCACTTGGACTATGTACGTTCCCTAGCGGGCACTTGGACTATCTACATTACCTAGCGGGCACTTGGACTATGTACGTTACCTAGCGGGCACTTGGACTATGTAGGTTCCCTAGCGGGTACTTGGACTATGTGGGTTCCCTAGCGGGCATTTAGACTATCTAGGTTACCTAACGGGCACTTGGATTATGTAGGTTCCCTAGCGGGCACTTGGATTATGTAGGTTCCCTATGGGGCACTTGGACTATGTAGGTTAACTAGCGGGCATTTGGACTATGTAGGTTAACTAGCGGACACTTGGACGATCTAGGTTAACTAGCGGGTACTTGGACTATGTAGGTTAACTAGCATGCCCTAGGACTATGTAGATTAACTAGCAGCACTTAGACTATCTACATTAACCAGCGGGCCCTTGGACTATGTAGATTCCCTAGCGGGCACTTGGACTACGTAGGTTCCCTAGAGGGCACTTGGACTATGTAGGTTCCCTAGCGGGCACTTGGATTATGAATGTTCCCTACGGACACTTGAACTATGTAAGTTAACTACTGGGCACTTGGACTATGTATGTTAACTAGCGGGCCCTGGACTACTTAGGTTAACTAGCGGACACTTGCACTATGTAGGTTACCTAGCGGGCACTTGGACTATCTAGGGTACCTAACGGGCACTTGGTCTATGTAGGTTCCCTAGCAGGCATTTGGACTATGTAGGTTCCAGAGGGGGCACTTGGACTAACTAGATTCCCTAGCGGGCACTTGTACTATATAAGTTAACTAGAGGACACTTGGACGATCTAGGTTAACTAGCGGGTACTTGGACTATGTAGGTTAACTAGCGGGCCCTTGAACTATGTAGATTAACTAGCGGAACTTGGACTATCTACATTAACTAGCGGGCCCTTGGACTCTGTAGATTCCCTAGCGGGCACTTGGACTATGTATGTTCCCTAGCGGGCACTTGGGCTATGTATGTTCCCTATGGACACTTGAACTATGTAAGTTAACTATCGGGCACTTGGACTATGTAGGTTAACTAGCGGGCCCTAGGACTATCTAGGTTAACTAGCGGACACATGGACTATGTAGGTTAGCTAGCGGGCACGAGGACAGTCTAGGATACCTAGCGGGCACTTGGACTTCTAGTTTAACGAACGGGCACTTGGACTATGTATGTTGCATAGCGGGCAATTGGACTATGTAGGTTACGTAGCGTGCACTTGGACTATGTAGGTAACTTAACGGGCACTTGGACTGTCTAGGTTTCTTCGCGGGTATTTGGACGATCTAGGTTAACTAGAGGGCACTTGGAATATCTAGGGTAACTAGCGTGCACTTGGACTATCTAGGTTAACTAGCGGGCACTTGGATGATCAATGTTAACTTGCGGGCACGTGGACTATCTAGGTTAGCTAACGGGCACTTGGACTAAGTACGTCCCCTAGTGGGCACTTGGACGCTCTAGGTTAACTAACGAGCACTTGGACTATCTAGGTTAACGAACAGGCACTTGGAATATGCAGGTAACCTAGCGGGCACTTGGACTGTCTAGGTTACCTAGCGGGCACTTGGACTTCTAAGTTAACGAACGGGCAATTGGACTATGTAGGTTGCTTAGTGGGCACTTGGACTATCTAGGTAAGGTAACGGGCACTTTGAGTATCTATGTTACCTAGCGGAAAATTGGACAATGTACATTACCTAGCGGGCACTTGGACTATCTAGGTTACCTAACGGGCACTTTGACTATCTAGGTTACATAGCGGGCACTTGGACTATCTAGGTTAACTAGTGAGCACTTGGACTATCTAGGTTAACTAGCGTGCATTTGGACTATTAGGGACCCTAGCGGGCATTTGGAGTGGGCCCTTGGACTATGTAGGTTAACTAGCGGGCACTTGGACAATCTAGGTTAACTAGCGGGCACTTGGACGATCTAGGTTAACTAGCGGGCACTTGAACTATCAAAGTGAACAAGTGAGCCCTCGGACAATGTTGGTTAACTAGCGGGCCCTTGGACTATCTGGGTTACCTAGCGGGCACTTGGGCTATATAGGTTACCTAGCGGGCACTTGGACTATGTAGGTTACCTAGTGGGCACTTGGATTATCTAGGTTAACGAACGGGCACTTGGAATATGCAGGTAACCTAGCGGGCACTTGGACTATGTAGGTTAACTAGCGAGTACTTGGACTCTAGGTTAACGAACGGGCTCTTGGACTATGTAGGTTGCCTAGCGGGCACTTGGACTATCTAGGTTAGGTAACGGGCACTTGGACTATCTAGGTTACCTAACGGGCACTTTGACTATCTAGGTTACATAGCGTGCACTTGGACTATGTAGGTTAACTACCGAGCACTTGGACTCTAGGTTACCTAGCGGGCACTTGAACTATCTAGGTTACCTAGCGGGCCCTTGGACTATGTAGGTTTCCTAGCAGGCACTTGGACTATCTAGGTTAACGAACGGGCACTTGGACTATGTAGGTAACCTAGCGGGCACTTGGACAGTCTAGGTTACCTAGCGGGCACTTGGACTATCTAGGTTATATAACAGGCACTTGGACGATGTAGGTTACCTAGCGGGCACTTGGACTATGTAGTATCCCTATCGGACATTTGGACTACTTAGGTTACCTAGCGGGCACTTGGATTATCTAGGTTAACTAGCGGGCACTTGGACTTTCTAGGCCAACTATTGGGCCCTTGTACTATGTAGGTTAACTAGCGAGCACTTGGACAATCTAGGTTAACTAGCGGACCTTGGACTATGTAGGTTAACTACAGGGCCCTTGGACTATGTAGGTTTACCAGCGGGCACTTGGACGATCTAGGTTTACTAGAGGGCACTTGGACTATCTAGGTTAACTAGCGGACACTTGGATGATCATTGTTAACTAGCGGGCACTTGAACTATCTAGGTTAGCTAACGGGCACATGGACTAAGTACGTCCCCTAGTGGGCACTTGGAATATCTAGGTTAACTAACGGGCACTTGGACTATCTAGGTTACCTAGCTGGCACTTGGACTATGAAGGTTCCATAGTGGGCACTTGGACTATGTAGGTCAACTAGCGGGCCCTTGGACTATCTAGGTTAGCTAACTGGCACGTGGACTATGTAGATTAACTAGCGGACACTTGCACGATCTAGGTTAACTAGCGGGCAATTGCACTATGTAGGTTAACTAGCGGGCCCATTGACTATGTAGGTTAACTAGCGGGCACTTGGACGATCTAGGTTAACTAGCGGGCACTTGGACGATATAGGTTAACTAGCGGGCACTTGGATTATCTAGGTTAGCTAGCGGGCTCTTGCACTATGTAGGTTATCTAGCGGGCCCATTGACTATTTAGGTTAACTAGCGGGCACTTGGACGATCTCGGTTACCTAGCGGGCCCTTGGACTATGTAGGTTTCCTAGCGGGCACTTGGACTATCTAGGTTAACGAACGGGCACTTTGACTATGTAGGTTACCTAGCGGGCACTTGGACTATGTTGGATCCCTATCGGACATTTGGACTAATTAGGTTACCTAGCGGGCACTAGGACTATCTTGGTTAACTGGCAGGCACTTGGATGATCAATGTTAACTAGCGGGCACTTGGACTATCTAGGTTAGCTAACGGGCACTTGGACTAAATACGTCCCCTATTGGGCACTTGGACCCTCTAGGTTAACTAACGGGCACTAGGACTATCTAGGTTAACTAGCGGGCACTTGGACTATCTAGGTTACCTAGCTGGCACTTGAACTATCTACGTTACCTAGCGGGTACTTGGAGTATGTAGGTTACCTACCGGGCTGTTGGACTATCTAGGTTAACTAACGGGCACTTGGACTATGTAGGTTCCTAGGCGGTTCCTTGGAATATGTAAGTTCCCTAGCGGGCACTTAGACCTGTAGGTCAACTAGCGGGCACTTGGATTATGTAGGTTCCCTATCGGGCACTTGGACTATGTAGGTTAACTAGAGGGCATTTGGACTATGTAGGTTACCTAGCGGGCCCTTGGACTATCTAGGTTACCTAGGGGGAACCTGGACTATGTAGGTTAAGTAGTGGGCACTTGGACTCTCTAGGTTACCTAGCAGGCACGTGGACTATGTACGTTTCCTAGCAGGCCCTTGGACTATCTACGTTACCTAGCGGGCATTTAGACTATGTACGTTACCTAGCGAGCACTTGGACTATGTATGTTTCCTAGCGGGTACTTGGACTAGATAGGTTCCCTAGCGGGCACTTGTTCTATCTAGGTTAACTAGCGGGCACTTGGACTATCTAGGTTAACTAGCAGACATTTGGACTATTAGTGCCCCCAGAGGGCATTTGGACTATATTGGTTACTAGTGGGCACTTGGACTATGTAGGTTAACGATCGGGCACTTGGACTATTATAGGTAACCTAGTGGTCACTTGAAATGTCTAGGTTACCTCGCGGGCACTTGGACTATGTAGGTTAACTAGTGGGCACTTGGGCTATCTAGGTTAACTAGCGGGCCATTGGACTATGTAGGTTATCTAGCGGGCCCTTGGACTATGTAGGTTAACTAGCGGGCCCTTGGACTATGTAGGTTACGTAGTGGGCCCTTGGACGATCTAGGTTAACTAGCGGGTACTTGGACTATGTAGGTTTACTAGCGGGACCTTTGACTATGTAGATTAACTAGCGGCACTTGGACTATCTACATTAACTAGCGGGCCCTTGGACTATATAGATTCCCTGGCAGGCACTTGGACTATGTATGTTCCAGAGCGGGCTCTTGGACTATGTAGGTTCCCTAGCAGTCACTTGGACTATGTAGGTTCCAGAGCGGGCACTTGGACTATCTAGGTTCCCTAGCGGGCACTTGTACTATGTAGGTTAATTAGCGGACACTTGGACGATCTAGGTTAACTAGCGGGTACTTGGATTATGTAGGTTAACTAGCGGGCCCTTGAACTATGTAGATTAACTAGCGGCACTTCGACTATCTACATTAACTAACGGGTCCTTGGAGTATGTAGATTGCCTAGCGGGCACTTGGACTATGTAGGTTCCCTAGCGGGCACTTGGACTCTGCATGTTCCCTACGGACACTTGAACTATGTAAGTTAACTACCGGGCACTTGGACTATGTAGGTTAACTAGCGGGCCCTTGGACTATCTAGGTTACCTAGCGGGCACTTGGACTATGTAGGTTAACTACCGGTCACTTGCATTATCTAGGTTACCGAACGGGCATTTGGACTATGTAGGTAACCTAGCGGGCACTTGGAGAGTCTAGGTTACCTAGCGGGCACTTGGACTTCTACGTTAACGAACGGGCACTTGAACTATGTATGTTGCATAGCGGGCAATTGGACTATCTAGGTTAGGTAACGGGCACAAGAACTATCTAGGTTACCTAGCTGGCACTTGAACTATCTACGTTATAGCGGGTTCTTGGAGTATGTAGGTTACCTAGCGGGCTGTTGGACTATTAGGGCCCCTAGCGGGCATTTGGACTATATTGGTTACCTAGCGGGCACTTGGACTATGTAGGTTAACGAACGGGCACTTGGACTATGTAGGTAACCTAGTGGTCACTTGAAATGTCTAGGTTACCTCGCGGGCAATTGGACTATGTAGGTTAACTAGCGGTCACTTGGACTATCTAGGTTAACTAGCCGGCCATTGGACTATGTAGGTTAACTAGCGGGCCCTTGGACTATGTAGGTTAACTAGCGGGCCCTTGGACTATGTAGGTTACATAGTGGGCACTTGGACGATCTAGGTTAACTAGCGGGTACTTGGACTATGTAGGTTAACTAGCGGGCCCTTGAACTAGGTAGATAAACTGGCGGCACTTGGACTATCTACATTAACTAGCGGGCCCTTGGACTATGTGGATTCCCTGGCAGGCACTTGGACTATGTATGTTCCAGAGCGGGCACTTGGACTATGTAGGTTCCCTAGCAGTCCCTTGGACTATGTAGGTTCCAGAGCGGGCACTTGGACTATCTAGGTTCCCTAGCGGGCACTTGTACTATGTAGCTTAACTGGCGGGCCCTTGGACTATGTAGGTTACATAGTGGGCACTTGGACGATCTAGGTTAACTAGCGGGTACTTGGATTATTTAGGTTAACTAGTGGGCCCTTGAACTATGTAGATTAACTAGCGGCACTTGGACTATCTACATTAACTAGCGGGTCCTTGGACTATGTAAATTGCCTAGCGGGCACTTGAACAATGTAGGTTCCCTAGCGGACACTTGGACTCTGTATGTTCCCTACGGACACTTGAACTATGTAAGTTAACTACCGGGCACTTGGACTATGTAGGTTAACTAGCGGGCCCTTGGACTATCTATGTTACCTAGCGGGCACTTGGACTATGTAGGTTAACTACCGGGCACTTGCATTATCTAGGTTACCGAACGGGCATTTGGACAATGTAGGTAACCTAGCGGGCACTTGGAGAGTCTAGGTTACCTAGCGGGCACTTGGACTTCTAGGTTAATGAACGGGTACTTGGACTATGTATGTTGCATAGCGGGCAATTGGACAATCTAGGTTAGGTAACGGGCACAAGAACTATCTAGGTTACCTAGCTGGCACTTGAACTATCTACATTATAGCGGGTTCTTGAAGTATGTAGGTTACCTAGCAGGCTGTTGGACTATCTAAGTTACCAAGCGGGCACTGGGACTATCTAGGTTAACTAGCGAGCACTTGGACTATCTAGGTTAACTAGCGGGCACTTGGACGATCTAGGTTAACTAACGGGCACTTGAACTATCAAAGTGAACAAGTGAGCCCTCGGACTATGTTGGTTAACTAGCGGGCCCTTGGACTATCTGGGTTATCTAGCGGGCACTTGGGCTATGTAGGTTAACTACCGGTCACTTGCATTATCTAGGTTACCGAACGGGCATTTGGACAATGTAGGTAACCTAGCGGGCACTTGGAGAGTCTAGGTTACCTAGCGGGCACTAGGACTTCTAGGTTAACGAACGGGCACTTGGACTATGTATGTTGCATAGCGGGCAATTGGACTATCTAGGTTAGGTAACGGGCACAAGAACTATCTAGGTTACCTAGCTGGCACTTGAACTATCTACGTTATAGCGGGTTCTTGGAGTATGTAGGTTACCTAGCGGGCTGTTGGACTATTAGGGCCCCTAGCGGGCATTTGGACTATATTGGTTACCTAGCGGGCACTTGGACTATGTAGGTTAACGAACGGGCACTTGGACTATGTAGGTAACCTAGTGGTCACTTGAAATGTCTAGGTTAACTCGCGGGCAATTGGACTATGTAGGTTAACTAGCGGTCACTTGGACTATCTAGGTTAACTAGCCGGCCATTGGACTATGTAGGTTAACTAGCGGGCCCTTGGACTATGTAGGTTAACTAGCGGGCCCTTGGACTATGTAGGTTACATAGTGGGCACTTGGACGATCTAGGTTAACTAGCGGGTACTTGAACTATGTAGGTTAACTAGCGGGCCCTTGAACTAGGTAGATAAACTGGCGGCACTTGGACTATCTACATTAACTAGCGGGCCCTTGGACTATGTGGATTCCCTGGCAGGCACTTGGACTATGTATGTTCCAGAGCGGGCACTTGGACTATGTAGGTTCCCTAGCAGTCCCTTGGACTATGTAGGTTCCAGAGCGGGCACTTGGACTATCTAGGTTCCCTAGCGGGCACTTGTACTATGTAGCTTAACTGGCGGGCCCTTGGACTATGTAGGTTACATAGTGGGCACTTGGACGATCTAGGTTAACTAGCGGGTACTTGGATTATTTAGGTTAACTAGTGGGCCCTTGAACTATGTAGATTAACTAGAGGCACTTGGACTATCTACATTAACTAGCGGGTCCTTGGACTATGTAAATTGCCTAGCGGGCACTTGAACAATGTAGGTTCCCTAGCGGACACTTGGACTCTGTATGTTCCCTACGGACACTTGAACTATGTAAGTTAACTACCGGGCACTTGGACTATGTAGGTTAACTAGCGGGCCCTTGGACTATCTATGTTACCTAGCGGGCACTTGGACTATGTAGGTTAACTACCGGGCACTTGCATTATCTAGGTTACCGAACGGGCATTTGGACAATGTAGGTAACCTAGCGGGCACTTGGAGAGTCTAGGTTACCTAGCGGGCACTTGGACTTCTAGGTTAATGAACGGGTACTTGGACTATGTATGTTGCATAGCGGGCAATTGGACAATCTAGGTTAGGTAACGGGCACAAGAACTATCTAGGTTACCTAGCTGGCACTTGAACTATCTACGTTATAGCGGGTTCTTGAAGTATGTAGGTTACCTAGCAGGCTGTTGGACTATCTAAGTTACCAAGCGGGCACTGGGACTATCTAGGTTAACTAGCGAGCACTTGGACTATCTAGGTTAACTAGCGGGCACTTGGACTATCTAGGTTAACTAGCGGGCACTTGGACGATCTAGGTTAACTAACGGGCACTTGAACTATCAAAGTGAACAAGTGAGCCCTCGGACTATGTTGGTTAACTAGCGGGCCCTTGGACTATCTGGGTTATCTAGCGGGCACTTGGGCTATATAGGTTACCTAGCGGGCACTTGGACTATGTAGGTTACCTAGTGGGCACTTGGATTATCTAGGTTAACGAACGGGCACTTGGAATATGCAGGTAACCTAGCGGGCACTTGGACTTTCTAGGTTACCTAGCGGACACTTGGACTTCTAGGTTAACGAACGGGCTCTTGGACTATGTAGGTTGCCTAGCGGGCACTTGGACTATCTAGGTTAGGTAACGGGCACTTGGACTATCTAGGTTACCTAACGGGCACTTTGACTATCTAGGTTACATAGCGTGCACTTGGACTATGTAGGTTAACTACCGAGCACTTGGACTCTAGGTTACCTAGCGGGCACTTGAACTATCTAGGTTACCTAGCGGGCCCTTGGACTATGTAGGTTTCCTAGCAGGCACTTGGACTATCTAGGTTAACGAACGGGCACTTGGACTATGTAGGTAACCTAGCGGGCACTTGGACAGTCTAGGTTACCTAGCGGGCACTTGGACTATCTAGGTTATATAACAGGCACTTGGACGATGTAGGTTACCTAGCGGGCACTTGGACTATGTAGTATCCCTATCGGACATTTGGACTACTTACGTTTCCTAGCGGGCACTTGGATTATCTAGGTTAACTAGCGGGCACTTGGACTTTCTAGGTCAACTAGTGGGCCCTTGTACTATGTAGGTTAACTAGCGAGCACTTGGACAATCTAGGTTAACTAGCGGACCTTGGACTATGTAGGTTAACTACAGGGCCCTTGGACTATGTAGGTTTACCAGCGGGCACTTGGACGATGTAGGTTAACTAGAGGGCACTTGGACTATCTAGGTTAACTAGCGGGCACTTGGATGATCATTGTTAACTAGCGGGCACTTGAACTATCTAGGTTAGCTAACGGGCACATGGACTAAGTACGTCCCCTAGTGGGCACTTGGAATATCTAGGATAACTAACGGGCACTTGGACTATCTAGGTTACCTAGCTGGCACTTGGACTATGAAGGTTCCATAGTGGACACTTGGACTATGTAGGTCAACTAGCGGGCCCTTGGACTATCTAGGTTAGCTAACTGGCACGTGGACTATGTAGATTAACTAGCGGACACTTGCACGATCTAGGTTAACTAGCGGGCAATTGCACTATGTAGGTTAACTAGCGGGCCCATTGACTATGTAGGTTAACTAGCGGGCACTTGGACGATCTAGGTTAACTAGCGGGCACTTGGACGATATAGGTTAACTAGCGGGCACTTGGATTATCTAGGTTAGCTAGCGGGCTCTTGCACTATGTAGGTTATCTAGCGGGCCCATTGACTATTTAGGTTAACTAGCGGGCACTTGGACGATCTCGGTTACCTAGCGGGCCCTTGGACTATGTAGGTTTCCTAGCGGGCACTTGGACTATCTAGGTTAACGAACGGGCACTTTGACTATGTAGGTTACCTAGCGGGCACTTGGACTATGTTGGATCCCTATCGGACATTTGGACTAATTAGGTTACCTAGCGGGCACTTGGACTATCTTGGTTAACTGGCAGGCACTTGGATGATCAATGTTAACCTGCGGGCACTTGACTATCTAGGTTAGCTAACGGGCACTTGGACTAAATACGTCCCCTATTGGGCACTTGGACCCTCTAGGTTAACTAACGGGCACTAGGACTATCTAGGTTAACTAGCGGGCACTTGGACTATCTAGGTTACCTAGCTGGCACTTGAACTATCTACGTTACCTAGCGGGTACTTGGAGTATGTAGGTTACCTACCGGGCTGTTGGACTATCTAGGTTAACTAACGGGCACTTGGACTATGTAGGTTCCTAGGCGGTTCCTTGGAATATGTAAGTTCCCTATCGGGCACTTAGACTATGTAGGTCAACTAGCGGGCACTTGGATTATGTAGTTTCCCTATCGGGCACTTGGACTATGTAGGTTAACTAGAGGGCATTTGGACTATGTAGGTTACCTAGCGGGCACTTGGACTATCTAGGTTACCTAGCTGGCACTTGAACTATCTACGTTACCTATCGGGTACATGGACTATGAAGGTTCCCTAGCGGGCACTAGGATTATCTGGGTTACCTAGCGGGCACTTGGACTATGTAGGTTAACTAGAGGTCATTTGGACTATGTAGGTTACCTAGCGGGCACTTGGACTATCTAGATTACCTAGCTGGCACTTGAACTATCTACGTTACCTAGCGGGTACTTTGACTATGAAGGTTCCCTAGCAGGCACTAGGATTATCTGGGTTACCTAGCGGGCACTTGGACTATGTAGGTCAACTAGCGGGCACTTGGAATATGTAGGTTCCCTATCAGGCACTTGGACTATGTAGGTTCGCTATCGGGCACTTGGAAAATGTAGGTTAACTAGGGGGCACTAAGACTATCTAGGTTACCTAGCGGGAATTTGGACTATGTAGGCTCCCTAGCGGTTATTTGGACTATATAGATTACTTAGCGGGCACTTAGACTTTGTAGGTTACTTAGCGGGCACTTGGACTATCTAGGTTACTAGCAGGCACTTGAAGTATATACGTTACCTAGCGGGTACTTGGAGTATGTAGGTTACCTACCGGGCTGTTGGACTATCTAGGTTACCTAGCGGGCACTTGGACTATCTAGGCTAACTAACGGGCACTTGGACTATGTAGGTTAACTAGCGGGCATTTGGGCTATCTAGGTTAACTAGCGGGCCATTGGACTATGTAGGTTATCTAGCGGGCCCTTGGACTATGTAGGTTAACTAGCGGGCCCTAGGACTATGTAGATTAACTAGCAGAACTTGAACTATCTACGTTAACTAGCGGGCACTTGCACTATGTATGTTCCAGAGCGGGCACTTGGACTATGTAGGTTCCGTATCGGGCACTTGGACTATGTAGGTTAACTAGCGGGCATTTGGACCATGTAGGTTACCTAGCGGGCACTTTGACTATGTAGGTTCCCTATCAGGCACTTGGAGAATGTAGGTTAACTAGGGGGCAGTAGGACAATGTAGGTTACCTACCGGGCCCTTGTACTATCTAGGTTACCTAGGGGGAACCTGGACTATGCAGGTTAACTAGTGGGCACTTGGACTATCTAGGTTACCTAGCAGGCACGTGGACTATGTACGTTTCCTAGCAGGCCCTTGGACTATCTACGTTACCTAGCGGGCATTTAGACTATGTACGTTACCTAGCGGGCACTTGGACTATGTATGTTTCCTAGCGGGTACTTGGACTAGATAGGTTCCCTAGCGGGCACTTGTTCTATCTAGGTTAACTAGCGGGCACTTGGACTATCTAGGTTAACTAGCGGACATTTGGACTATTAGGGCCCCCAGCGGGCATTTGGACTATATTGGTTACTAGTGGGCACTTGGACTATGTAGGTTAACGATCGGGCACTTGGACTATTATAGGTAACCTAGTGGTCACTTGAAATGTCTAGGTTACCTCGCGGGCACTTGGACTATGTAGGTTAACTAGCGGGCACTTGGGCTATCTAGGTTAACTAGCGGGCCATTGGACTATGTAGGTTATCTAGCAGGCCCTTGGACTATGTAGGTTAACTAGCGGGCCCTTGGACTATGTAGGTTACATAGTGGGCACTTGGACGATCTAGGTTAACTCGCGGGTACTTGGACTATGTAGGTTAACTAGCGGGACCTTTGACTATGTAGATTAACTAGCGGCACTTGGACTATCTACATTAACTAGCGGGCCCTTGGACTATATAGATTCCCTGGCAGGCACTTGGACTATGTATGTTCCAGAGCGGGCACTTGGACTATGTAGGTTCCCTAGCAGTCACTTGGACTATGTAGGTTCCAGAGCGGGCACTTGGACTATCTAGGTTCCCTAGCGGGCACTTGTACTATGTAGGTTAATTAGCGGACACTTGGACGATCTAGGTTAACTAGCGGGTACTTGGATTATGTAGGTTAACTAGCGGGCCCTTGAACTATGTAGATTAACTAGCGGCACTTCGACTATCTACATTAACTAACGGGTCCTTGGAGTATGTAGATTGCCTAGCGGGCACTTGGACTATGTAGGTTCCCTAGCGGGCACTTGGACTCTGCATGTTCCCTACGGACACTTGAACTATGTAAGTTAACTACCGGGCACTTGGACTATGTAGGTTAACTCGCGGGCCCTTGGACTATCTAGGTTCCCTAGCGGGCACTTGGACTATGTAGGTTAACTACCGGTCACTTGCATTATCTAGGTTACCGAACGGGCATTTGGACTATGTAGGTAACCTACCGGGCACTTGGAGAGTCTAGGTTACCTAGAGGGCACTTGGACTTCTACTTTAACGAACGGGCACTTGGACTATGTATGTTGCATAGCGGGCAATTGGACTATCTAGGTTAGGTAACGGGCACAAGAACTATCTAGGTTACCTAGCTGGCACTTGAACTATCTACGTTATAGCGGGTTCTTGGAGTATGTAGGTTACCTAGCGGGCTGTTGGACTATTAGGGCCCCTAGCGGGTATTTGGACTATATTGGTTACCTAGCGGGCACTTGGACTATGTAGGTTAACGAACGGGCACTTGGACTATGTAGGTAACCTAGTGGTCACTTGAAATGTCTAGGTTAACTCGCGGGCAATTGGACTATGTAGGTTAACTAGCGGTCACTTGGACTATCTAGGTTAACTAGCCGGCCATTGGACTATGTAGCTTAACTAGCGGGCCCTTGGACTATGTAGGTTAACTAGCGGGCCCTTGGACTATGTAGGTTACATAGTGGGCACTTGGACGATCTAGGTTAACTAGCGGGTACTTGGACTATGTAGGTTAACTAGCGGGCCCTTGAACTAGGTAGATAAACTGGCGTCACTTGGACTATCTACATAAACTAGCGGGCCCTTGGACTATGTGGATTCCCTGGCAGGCACTTGGACTATGTATGTTCCAGAGCGGGCACTTGGATTATGTAGGTTCCCTAGCAGTCCCTTGGACTATGTAGGTTCCAGAGCGGGCACTTGGACTATCTAGGTTCCCTAGCGGGCACTTGTACTATGTAGGTTAACTAGCGGGCCCTTGGACTATGTAGGTTACATAGTGGGCACTTGGACGATCTAGGTTAACTAGCGGGTACTTGGATTATTTAGGTTAACTAGTGGGCCCTTGAACTATGTAGATTAACTAGAGGCACTTGGACTATCTACATTAACTAGCGGGTTCTTGGACTATGTAAATTGCCTAGCGGGCACTTGGACAATGTAGGTTCCCTAGCGGACACTTGGACTCTGTATGTTCCCTACGGACACTTGAACTATGTAAGTTAACTACCGGGCACTTGGACTATGTAGGTTAACTAGCGGGCCCTTGGACTATCTATGTTACCTAGCGGGCACTTGGACTATGTAGGTTAACTACCGGGCACTTGCATTATCTAGGTTACCGAACGGGCATTTGGACAATGTAGGTAACCTAGCGGGCACTTGGAGAGTCTAGGTTACCTAGCGGGCACTTGGACTTCTAGGTTAATGAACGGGTACTTGGACTATGTATGTTGCATAGCGGGCAATTGGACAATCTAGGTTAGGTAACGGGCACAAGAACTATCTAGGTTACCTAGCTGGCACTTGAACTATCTACGTTATAGCGGGTTCTTGAAGTATGTAGGTTACCTAGCAGGCTGTTGGACTATCTAAGTTACCAAGCGGGCACTGGGACTAACTAGGTTGACTAACGGGCACTTGGACTATGTAGGTTCCCTAGCGGGCCCATGGACTATGTAGGTTCCCTAGCGAGCACTTGGACTATGTGGGTTCCCTAGCGGGCATTTGGACTATCTAGGTTAACTAACGGGCACTTGGACTATGTAGGTTCCCTAGCGGGCACTTGGATTATGTAGGTTCCCTCTCGGGCACTTGGACTATGTAGGTTAACTAGTGGGCATTTGGACTATGTAGGTTACCTAGCGGGCACTTGGACTATGTAGGTTACCTAGCGGGCAGTTGGACTATATAGGTTCCCTATCGGGCTTTTGGACTATGTAGGTTACCTAGCGGGCCCTTGGACTATCTAGGTTACCTAGGGGGAACCTGGATTATGTAGGTTAACTAGTGGGCACTTGGACTATCTAGGTTACCTAGCGGGCACTTGGACTATGTACGTTCCCTAGCGGGCACTTCGACTCTCTACGTTACCTAGTGGGCACTTGGACTATGTACGTTACCTAGCGGGCACTTGGACTATGCAAGTTTCCTAGCGGGCACTTGGACTATGTAGGTTAACGAACGGGCACTTGGACTATCTAGGTTAACTAGCTGGCACTTGGACTATGTAGTTTCCCTAGCGGGCATTTGGACTATTTAGGTTACCTAGCATGCACTTGGACTATATAGGTTACCTAGCGGACACTTGGACTATCTAGGTTACCTAGCAGGCAGTTTGACTATCTAGGTTAACTAACGGGCACTTGGACTATGTAGGTTGCCTAGCGGGCACTTGGATTATGTAGGTTCACTATCGGGCACTTGGACTATCTAGGTTACCTAGCTGGCACTTGAACTATCTACGTTACCTAGCGGGTACTTGGAGTATGTAGGTTACCTACCGGGCTGTTGGACTATCTAGGTTACCTAGCAGGCACTTCGACTATCTAGGTTAACTAACGGGCACTTGGACTATGTAGGTTCCCTACGGACACTTGAACTATGTAAGTTAACTACCGGGCACTTGGACTATGTAGGTTAACTAGCGGGCCCTTGGACTATCTAGGTTACCTAGCGGGCACTTGGACTATGTAGGTTAACTACCGGTCACTTGCATTATCTAGGTTACCGAACGGGCATTTGGACTATGTAGGTAACCTAGCGGGCACTTGGAGAGTCTAGGTTACCTAGCGGGCACTAGGACTTCTAGGTTAACGAACGGGCACTTGGACTATGTATGTTGCATAGCGGGCAATTGGACTATGTAGGTTAGGTAACGGGCACAAGAACTATCTAGGTTACCTAGCTGGCACTTGAACTATCTACGTTATAGCGGGTTCTTGGAGTATGTAGGTTACCTAGCGGGCCGTTGGACTATTAGGGCCACTAGCGGGCATTTGGACTATGTTGGTTACCTAGCGGGCACTTGGACTATGTAGGTTAACGAACGGGCACTTGGACTATGTAGGTAACCTAGTGGTCACTTGAAATGTCTAGGTTACCTAGCGGGCACTTGGACTATGTAGGTTAACTAGCGGTCACTTGGACTATCTAGGTTAACTAGCGGGCCATTGGACTATGTAGGTTAACTAGCGGGCCCTTGGACTATGTAGGTTAACTAGCGGGCCCTTGGACTATGTAGGTTACATAGTGGGCACTTGGACGATCTAGATTAACTAGCGGGTTCTTGGACTATGTAGGTTAACTAGCGGGCCATTGAACTATGTAGATTAACTAGCGGCACTTGGACTATCTACATTAACTAGCGGGCCCTTGGACTATGTAGATTCCCTGGCAGGCACTTGGACTATGTATGTTCCAGAGCGGGCACTTGGACTATGTAGGTTCCCTAGCAGTCACTTGGACTATGTAGGTTCCAGAGCGGGCACTTGGACTATCTAGGTTCCCTAGCGGGCACTTGTACTATGTAGGTTAATTAGCAGACAATTGGACGATCTAGGTTAACTAGCGGGTACTTGGATTATTTAGGTTAACTAGTGGGCCCTTGAACTATGTAGATTAACTAGCGGAACTTGGACTATCTACATTAACTAACGGGTCCTTGGACTATGTAAATTGCCTAGCGGGCACTTGGACAATGTAAGTTCCCTAGCGGACACTTGGACTCTGTATGTTCCCTACGGACACTTGAACTATGTAAGTTAACTACCGGGCACTTGGACTATGTAGGTTAACTAGCGGGCCCTTGGACTATCTATGTTACCTAGCGGGCACTTGGACTATGTAGGTTAACTACCGGGCACTTGCATTATCTAGGTTACCGAACGGGCATTTGGACTACTTAGGTAACCTAGCAGGCACTTGGAGAGTCTAGGTTACCTAGCGGGCACTTGGACTTCTGGGTTAATGAACGGGTACTTGGACTATGTATGTTGCATAGTGGGCAATTGGACAATGTAGGTTAGGTAACGGGCACAAGAACTATCTAGGTTACCTAGCTGGCACTTGAACTATCTACGTTATAGCGGGTTCTTGGGGTATGTAGGTTACCTAGCGGGCTGTTGGACTACCTAAGTTACCAAGCGGGCACTGGGACTATCTAGGTTAACTAACGGGCACGTGGACTATGTAGGTTCCCTAGCGGGCCCATGGACTATGTAGGTTCCCTATCGGGCACTTGGACTATGTAGGTTAACTAGTGGGCATTTGGACTATGTAGGTTACCTAGCGGGCACTTGGACTATGTAGGTTACCTAGCGGGCACTTGGACTATATAGGTTCCCTATCGGGCTTTTGGACTATGTAGGTTACCTAGCGAGCCCTTGGACTATCAATGGTTACCTAGGGGGAACCTGGACTATGTAGGTTAACTAGTGGGCACTTGGGCTATCTAGGTTACGTAGCGGGCACTTGGACTATGTACATTCCCTAGCGGGCATTTGGACTATCTACCTTACCTAGTGGGCACTTGGACTATGTATGTTACCTAGCGGGCACTTGGACTATGTACGTTTCCTAGCGGGTACTTGGACTATCTATGTTAACTAGCGGGCACTTGGACTATATAGGTTCCCTATGGGGCACTTGGACTAGGTAGCTTCCCTAGCGGGCACTTGGTCTATGTAGGTTAACTAGCGGGCACTTGGACTTCTAGGTTAACGAACGGGCACTTGGACTATGTATGTTGCATAGCGGGCAATTGGACTATCTAGGTTAGGTAAAGGGCACTTGGACTATCTAGGTTTCTTAGCGGGCTTTTGGAAGATCTAGGTTAACTAGAGGGCACTTGGACTATCTAGGTTAACTAGCGTGCACTTGGACTATCTAGTTTCTTAGCGGGTACTTGGACTATGTAGGTTAATAGCGGGCCCTTGGACTATGTAGATTAACTAGTGGCACTTGGAGTATCTACGTTAAGTAGCGGGCCCTTGGACTATCTAGATGAACTACCGGGCACTTGGACTATGTAGGCTAACTAGGGGTCCCTTGGACGATCTAGGTTGCCTAGCGGGTACATGAACTATCTAGGTTAACAAGCGGGCACTTGCAGTATCTAGGTTACCTAGCGGGAACTTGGACTATAGGTTAACTAGCGGGCACTTGGACTATCTAGGTTAACAATCGTGCACTTGGACTATGTAGGTTCCTTAGCGTGCACTTGGACTATGTAGGTTCCTTAGCGGGCACTTGGACTATCTAGGTTGCCTAGCGGGCACTTGGTATATAGGTTAACTAGCGGGCACTTGGACTATATAGGTTAACTAAAGGACACTTGGACTATCTAGGTTAACTAGTGGGCCCTTGGACTATGTAGGTTAACTAGCGGGGACTTGGACAATCTAGGTTACTAGCGGGCACTTGAACTATCAAAGTGAACAAGTGAGCCCATGGACTATGTTGGTTAACTAGTGGGCCCTTGGACTATCTGGGTTACCTAGCGGGCATTTGGACTTTGTAGGTTACCTAGTGGGCACTTGGATTATCTAGGTTAACGAACGGGCACTTGGAATATGCAGGTAACCTACCGGGCACTTGGACTCTCTAGGTTACCTAGCGGGCATTGGATTTCTATGTTAACGAACGGGCTGTTGGACTATGTAGGTTGCCTAGCGGGCACTTGGACTATCTAGGTTAGGTAACGGGCACTTGGACTATCTAGGTTACCTAACGGGCACTTTGACTATCTAGGTTACATAGCATGCACTTGGACTATGTAGGTTAACTAGCGAGTACTTGGACTCTAGGTTACCTAGCGGGCACTTGAACTATCTAGGTTACCTAGCGGGCCCTTGGACTATGTAGGTTTCTTAGCAGGCACTTGGACTATCTAGGTTAACGAACGGGCACTTGGACTATGTAGGTAACCTAGCGGGCACTTGGACAGTCTAGGTTACCTAGCGGGCACTTGGACTGTCTAGGTTAACTAATGGGCCCTTGTACTATGTAGGTTAACTAGCGAGCACTTGGACTATCTAGGTTAACTAGCGGACCTTGGACTATGTAGGTTAACTAGAGGGCCCTTGAACTATGTAGGTTGACTAGCGGGCACGTGGACGATCTAGGTTAACTAGAGGGCACTTGGACTATCTAGGTTAACTAGAGGGCACTTGGACTATGTAGGATCCCTATCGGACATTTGGACTACTTAGGTTACCTAGCGGGCACTCGGACTATCTAGGTTAACTAGCGGGAACTTGGACTGTCTAGGTCAACTAGTGGGCCCTTGTACTATGTAGGTTAACTAGCGAGCACTTGGACTATCTAGGTTAACTAGCGGACCTTGGACTATGTAGGTTAACTAGCGGGCCCTTGGACTATGTAGGTTTACTAGCGGGCACTTGGACGATCTAGGTTAACTAGAGGGCACTTGGACTATCTAGGTTAATTAGCGGGCACTTGGATGATCATTGTTAACTAGCGGGCACTTGGACTATCTACGTTAGCTAATGGGCTCATGGACTAAGTACGTCCCCTAGTGGGCACTTGGACTATCTAGGTTAACTAACGGGCACTAGGACTATCTAGGTTAACTAGCGGGCACATGGACTATCTAGGTTACCTAGCTGGCACTTGGACTATGAAGGTTCCCTAGCGGGCACTTGGACTATGTAGGTCAACTAGCGGGCCCTTGGACTATCTAGGTTAGCTAACTGGCACGTGGACTATGTAGGTTAACTAGCGGGCACTTGGACGATCTAGGTTAACTAGCGGGCACTTGGACGATATAGGTTAACTAGCGGGCACTTGGATTATCTAGGTTAGCTAGCGGGCTCTTGCACTATGTAGGTTATCTAGCGGGCCCATTGACTATTTAGGTTAACTAGCGGGCACTTGGACGATCTAGGTTACCTAGGGGGAACTTTGACTATGTAGGTTAACTAGTGGGCACTTGGACTATCTAGGTTACCTAGCAGGCACTTGGACTATGTAGGTTAACTAGCGGGCACTTGGACTATCTAGGTTACGTAGCGGGCACTTGGACTATGTACGTTCCCTAGCAGGCACTTGGACTATCTACCTTACCAAGCGGGCACTTGGACTATGTACGTTAACTAGCGGACACTTGGACTATGTACGTTTCCTAGCGGGTACTTGGACTATCTATGTTAACTAGCGGGCACTTGGATTATGTAGGTTCCCTATGGGGCACTTGGACTAGGTAGGTTCCCTAGCGGGCACTTGGTCTATCTAGGTTAACTAGCGGGCACATGGACTATCTAGGTTAACTAGTGAGCACCTGGACTATCTAGGATAACTAGCGGGCACTTGGACTATGTAGGTAACCTAGGGGTCACTTGAACTGTCTAGGTTACCTAACGGGCACTTGGATTATGTAGGTTAACTAGCGGGCACTTAGACTATCTAGGTTAACTAGCGGGCCCTTGGACGATGTAGGTTAACTAGCGTGTATTTGGACTATGTAGGTTAACTAACGGGCCCTTGGACTATGTATATTAACTAGCGGCACTTGGACTATCTACGTTAACTAGCGGGCCCTTGGACTATGTAGATTCCCTAGTGGGCACTTGGACTATGTAGATTAACTAGCAGCACTTGGACTATCTACATTAACCAGCGGGCCCTTGGACTATGTAGATTCCCAAGTGGGCACTTGGACTACGTAGGTTCCCTTGCGGGCACTTGGACTATGTAGGTTCCCTAGCGGGCACTTGGACTATGAATGTTCCCTACGGACACTTGAACTATGTAAGTTAACTACCGGGCACTTGGACTATGTATGTTAACTAGCGGGCCCTTGGACTACTTAGGTTAACTAGCAGACACTTGCACTATGTAGGTTACCTAGCGGGCACTTGGACTATGTAGGTTACCTAGCAGGCACTTGGACTATGTAGGTTAACTAGCGGGCACTTGGACTATTTAGGTTACCTAGCGGGCACTTGGACTATGTACGTTCCCTAGCGGGCACTTGGACTATCTATGTTACCTAGCGGGAACTTGGACTATGTACGTTACCTAACGGGCACTTGAACTATGTAGGTTCCGTAGCGGGTACTTGGACTATGTGGGTTCCCTAGCGGGCATTTAGACTATCTAGGTTACTTAACGGGCACTTCGATTATGTAGGTTCCCTAGCGGTCACTTGGATTATGTAGGTTCCCTATCGGGCACTTGGACTATGTAGGTTAACTAGCGGGCATTTGGACTATGTAGGTTAACTAGCGGACACTTGGACGATCTAGGTTAACTAGCGGGTACTTGGACTATGTAGGTTAACTAGCAGGCCCTTGGACTATGTAGATTAACTAGCAGCACTTGGACTATCTCCATTAACCAGCAGGCCCTTGGACTATGTAGATTCCCTAGCGGGTACTTGGACTACGTAGGTTCCCTAGAGGGCACTTGGACTATGTAGGTTCCCTAGCGGGCACTTGGACTATGAATGTTCCCTACGGACACTTGAACTATGTAAGTTAACTACCGGGCACTTGGACTATGTATGTTAACTAGCGGGCCATTGGACTACTTAGGTTAACTAGCAGACACTTGCACTATGTAGGTTACCTAGCGGGCACTTGGACTATCTATGGTAACTAACGGGCACTTGGTCTATGTAGGTTCCCTAGCAGGCACTTGGACTATGTACGTTCCAGAGGGGGTACTTGGACTAACTAGATTCCCTAGCGGGCACTTGTACTATGTAAGTTAACTAGAGGACACTTGGACGATCTAGGTTAACTAGCGGGTACTTGGACTATGTAGGTTAACTAGCGGGCCCTTGAATTATGTAGATTAACTAGCGGAACTTGGACTATCTACATTAACTAGCGGGCCCTTGGACTATGTAGATTCCCTAGCGGGCACTTGGACTATGTATGTTCCCTAGCGGGCACTTGGGCTATGTATGTTCCATATGGACACTTGAACTATGTAAGTTAACTACCGGGCACTTGGACTATGTAGGTTAACTAGCGGGCCCTTGGACTATCTAGGTTAACTAGCGGACACTTGGACTATGTAGGTTAGCTAGCGGGCACGTGGACAGTCTAGGATACCTAGCGGGCACTTGGACTTCTAGTTTAACGAACGGGCACTTGGACTATGTATGTTGCATAGCGGGCAATTGGACTATCTATGTTAGGTAACGGGCACTTGGACTATCTAGGATACCTAGCGGGAACTTGGACTATGTAGGTTACGTAGCGGGCACTTGGACTCTCTAGGTAACTTAACGGGCACTTGGACTGTCTAGGTTTCTTAGCGGGTATTTGGACGATCTAGGTTAACTAGAGGGCACTTGGAATATCTAGGTAAACTAGCGTGCACTTGGACTATCCAGGTTAACTAGCGGGCACTTGGATGATCAATGTTAACTTGCGGGCACGTGGACTATCTAGGTTAGCTAACAGGCACTTGGACTAAGTACGTCCCCTATTGGCCACTTGGACGCTCTAGGTTAACTAACGGGCACTTGGACTATCTAGGTTAACGAACGGGCACTTGGAATATGCAGGTAACCTAGCGGGCACTTGGACTGTCTAGGTTACCTAGCGGGCACTTGGACTTCTAGGTTAACGAACGGGCACTTGGACTATGTAGGTTGCTTAGCGGGCACTTGGACTATCTAGGTAAGGTAACGGGCACTTTGAGTATCTATGTTACCTAGCGGAAAATTGGACAATGTACATTACCTAGCGGGCACTTGGACTATCTAGGTTACCTAACGGGCACTTTGACTATCTAGGTTACATAGCGGGCACTTGGACTATCTAGGTTAACTAGTGAGCCCTTGGACTATCTAGGTTAACTAGCGGGCATTTGGACTATTAGGGCCCCTAGCGGGCATTTGGAGTGGGCCCTTGGACTATGTAGGTTAACTAGCGGGCACTTGGACAATCTAGGTTAACTAGCGGGCACTTGGACGATCTAGGTTAACTAGCGGGCACTTGAACTATCAAAGTGAACAAGTGAGCCCTCGGACTATGTTGGTTAACTAGCTGGCCCTTGGACTATCTCGGTTACCTAGCCTGCACTTGGGCTATATAGGTTACCTAGCGGGCACTTGGACTACGTAGGTTACCGAGTGGGCACTTGGATTATCTAGGTTAACGAACGGGCACTTGGAATATGCAGGTAACCTAGCGGGCACTTGGACTGTCTAGGTTACCTAGCGGACACTTGAACTTCTAGGTTAACGAACGGGCTCTTGGACTATGTAGGTTGCCTAGCGGGCACTTGGACTATCTAGGTTAGGTAACGGGCACTTGGACTATCTAGGTTACCTAACGGGCACTTTGACTATCTAGGTTACATAGCGTGCACTTGGACTATGTAGGTTAACTAGCGAGTACTTGGACTCTAGGTTATCTAGCGGGCACTTGAACTATCTAGGTTAACGAACGGGCACTTGGACTATGTAGGTAACCTAGCGGGCACTTGGACAGTCTAGGTTACCTAGCGGGCACTTGGACTATCTAGGTTAAATAACAGGCACTTGGACGATGTAGGTTACCTAGCGGGCACTTGGACTATGTAGGTCAACTAGCGGGCCCTTGGACTATCTAGGTTAGCTAACTGGCACGTGGACTATGTAGGTTAACTAGCGGGCACTTGGACGATCTAGGTTAACTAGCGGGCACTTGGACGATATAGGTTAACTAGCGGGCACTTGGATTATCTAGGTTAGCTAGCGGGCTCTTGCACTATGTAGGTTATCTAGCGGGCCCATTGACTATTTAGGTTAACTAGCGGGCACTTGGACGATCTAGGTTAGCTAACAGGAACTTGGACTATCTAGGTTACCTAGAAGGCACTTTGACTATTTAGGTCACCTAGCGGGCACTTGGACGATCTAGGTTACCTAACGGGCACTTGGACTATGCAGGTAACCTAGCGGGCAGTTGGACTGTCTAGTTCATCTAGCGGCGACATGGATTTCTAGGTTAACGAACGGGCACTTGGACTATGTAGGTTGCCTAGCGGGCACTTAGACGATCTATGTTAGGTAACGGGCACTAGGACTATCCAGGTTACCTAGCGGGCACTTGGACTATTTAGGTTAACTAGCGGGCACTTGGACTATCTAAGTTAACTAGCGGGCACTTGGGCGATGCAGGTTCTCTAGCGGGCACTTGGACTATATAGGTTCCCTAACGGGCACTTGGACTATGGAGGTTCCCTAGCGGGCACTTGGACTATGTAAGTCCCGTAGAGGGCACTTGGACTATGTTGGTTTCCTATCTGGCTCTTGGACTATGGTGGTTAACTAGCGGGCCCTTGGACTATGTAGGTTAACTAGCGGGCACTTAGACTATCTAGGTTACCTAGCGGGCACTTGGACTATGTACATACCCTAGCGGGCACTTGCACTATCTAAGTTACCTAGCGGGCACATGGACTATGTACGTCCCCTAGTGGGCACTTGGACTATCTAAGTTACTTAGCGGGCACTTGGACTATGTAGGTTAACTAGAGGGCACTGGGACTATGTAGGTTAACTAGCAGACACTTGGACGATCTAGGTTATCTAGTGGGCCCTTGCACTATGTAGGTTAACTAGCGGGTCCTTGTATTATGTAGGTTTACTAGCAGGCACTTGCACTATCTAGGTTAACTAGCGGGCACTTGGACTATGTAGTTTCCCTAGCGGGCATTTGGACTATTTAGGTTACCTAGCGGGAAATTGGACTATGTAGGTTGCCTATCGGGCACTTGGACTATGTAGGTTAACTAGCGGGCACTTGGATTGTCAAGGTTACCTAGTGGGCACTTTGAAGATCTAGGTTAGCAAACGGGCACTTGGAATATGTAGGTTACCTAGCAGGCACTTGGACTGTCTAGGTTACTTAGCGGGCACTTGGACTATCTAGGTTAACGAACGGGCACTTGGACTATGTGGTTACCTAGCGGGCACTTGGACTATCTCTGTTAGCTAACGGGCACTTCGACTATCTAAGTTGCCTAGCGGGCACTTGGACTACGTAGGTTCCCTAGCGGGCACTTGGACTCTGTATGTTCCCTAGCGGGCACTTGGACTATGTATGTTCCCTATGGACACTTGAACTATGTAAGTTAACTACCGGGCACTTGGAATATGTAGGTTAACAAGCGGGCCCTTGGACTATCTAGGTTACCTAGCGGGCCCTTGGACTATGTAGATTAACTAGCGGCATTTGGACTATCTATGTTAACTAGCGGGCCCTTGGACTATGTAGATTCCCTAGCGGGCATTTGGACTATATAGATATACTAGCGGGCACTTAGACTTTGTAGGTTACCTAGCAGACACTTGGACTATCTAGGTTACCTAGCTGGCACTTGAACTATCTTCGTTACCTAACGGGCACTTGGACTATGTAGGTTCCCTAGCGGGCATTTGGATTATGTATGTTCCCTATCGGGCACTTAGACTATGTAGGGTACCTAGCGGGCACTTGGACTATGTAGGTTCCCTATCGGGCACTTGGAGAATGTAGGTTAACTAGGGGGCACTAGGACTGTGTAGGTTTCCTAGCGGGCCCTTGGACTACCTAGGTTACCGAGCGGGCATTTGGACTATGTATGCTCCCTAGTGGTCATTTGGACTATATAGATTACCTAGCGGGCACTTAGACTTTGTAGGTCACCTAGCGGGCACTTAGACTATCTAGGTTACCTAGCTGGCACTTGAACTATCTTCGTTACCTAGAGGGTATTTGGAGTATGTAGGTTACCTACCGGGCTGTTGGACTATCTAGGTTACCTAGCGGGCACTGGGACTATCTAGGTTAACTAACGGGCACTTGGACTATGTAGGTTCCCTAGCGGGCCCATGGACTATTTAAGTTCCCTAGCGGGCACTTGGACTATGTGGATTCCCTAGCGGGCATTTGGACTATCTAGGTTACCTAACGGGCACTTGGACAATGTAGGTTCCCTAGCGGGCACTTGGATTTTGTAGGTTGCCTATCGGGCACTTGTACTATGTAGGTTAACTAGCGGGCATTTGGACTATGTAGGTTACCTAGCAGGCACTTGGACTATGTAGGTTCCCTATCGGGCATTTTGACTCTGTAGGTTACCTAGCGGGCCCTTGGACTATCTAGGTTACCTAGGGGGAACCTGGACTATGTAGGTTAACTAGTGGGCACTTGGACTACCTAGGTTACCTTGCAGGCACTTGGACTATATAGGTTACCTAGCGGGCACTTGGACTATGTACGTTCCCTAGCGGGCACTTGGACTATCTATGTTACCTAGCGGGCACTTGGACTATGTACATTTCCTAGCGGGTACTTGGACTAGATAGGTTCCCTAGCGGGCACTTGGTCTGTCTAGGTTAACTAGCGGGCACTTGGACTATGTGGGTTTCCTGGCGGGCATTTGGACTATCTAGGTTACCTACCGGGCACTTGGACCCTGTAGGTTCCCTAGCGGGCACTTGGACTATGTAGGTTACCTAGCGGGCACTTGGAGTATCTACGTTAGCTAACAGGAACTTGGACTATCTAGGTTACCTAGTGGGCACTTTGACTATGTAGGTTACCTAGCAGGCACTTGGACTATCTAAGTTAGCTAAAAGGAACTTGGACTATCTAGGTTACCTAGCGGGCACTAGGACTATGTAGGTTACCTAACGGGCACTATGTAGGTTAACTAGCGGACACTTGGACGATCTAGGTTAACTAGCCGGCACTTGGAATATCTAGGTTAACTAGCGGGCACTTGGACTATCTAGGTTAACTAGCGGGTTCTTGGACTATGTAGGTTAACTAGCGGGCCCTTGGACTATGTAGGTTAACAAACGGGCACTTGGACGATCTAGGTTAACTAGCGGGAATTGGACTATATTGTTTAACTAGCGGGCACTTGGACTATCTAGGTTAACTAGCGGGCACTTGGACGATGCAGGTTCCCTAATGGGCACTTTGCCTATGTAGGTTCCCTAGCGGGAACTTGGACTATATAGGTTCCCTATGGGCACTTGGACTCTCTAGTTTCCCTAAAGGGCACTTGGATTATGTAGGTTCCCTAGCGGGCACTTGGACTATGCAGATTCCGTATCGGGCACTTGGACTATGTAGGTTATCTAGCAGGCCCTTGGACTCTCTAGGTTACCTGGCGAGCACTTGGACGATGCAGGTTCCCTAGTGGGCACTTGGGCTGTCCAGGTTCCCTAAAGGGCACTTGGACTGTGTAGGTTCCATAGGGGGCACTTGGACTATATAGGTTCCCTATTGGGCACTTGGACTATGTAGGTTTGTATCGGGCATTGGGACTATGTAGGTTAACTACCGGGCACTTGGACATCTAGGTTACCTAGCGGGCACTTGCTCTATTTACATACCCTAGCTGGCACTTGGACTATGTAGGTTACCTAGCGGGCCCTTGGACTATCTAGGTTAGCTAGCGGGCACTTGAACTATGTAGGTTAACTAGTGGGCCCTTAGACTATCTAGGTTAGCTAACGGGCACTTGGACAATATAGGTTAATTAGCCCGTACTTGGACTATGTAGGTCAACTAACGGGCCCTTGGACTATCTAGGTTAGCTAAGGGGCACTTGGATTATGTAGGTTAACTAGCGGGCACTTGGAAAATGTAGGTTAACTAGCGGACACTTGGACGATCTAGGTTAACTAGCGGGCCCTTTCACTATGTAGGTTAACTAGCGGTCCCTTGGACTATGTAGGTTAACTAGCGGGCACTTGGACGATCTAGGTTAACTAGCGGGCACTTGGACTATGTAGGTTAGCTAGCGGGCACTTGAACTATGTAGGTTAACTAGTGGGCCCTTAGACTATCTAGGTTAGCTAGCGGGCACTTGGACTATGTAGGTTAAAGAGCGGGTATTTCGACTATGTAGGTGCCCTAGCGGGCATTTGGACTATATAGATTACCTAGGGGGTACTTGGAAATTGTAGGTTACATAGCGGGCACTTGGACTATCTAGGTTACCTAGCGTGCACTTGAACTATCTACGTTACCTAGCGGGTACTTGGACTATCTAGGTTAACTAGCGGGCACTTGGACTATCTAGGTTAACTAACGGGCACTTGGACTATGTAAGTTCCCTAGCGGGCACTTGGATTATGTAGGTTCCCTATCAGGCACATGGACTATGTAGGTTACTAGCGGGCATTTGGACTATGTAGGTTACCTAACGGGCACTTGGACTATCTAGGTTATGTAACGGGCACTTGGACTATCTAGGTTACCTAGTGGGAACTTGGACTATGTAGGTTACCTATCGGGCACTTTGACTATCTTGGTTATTTAGCGGGCACTTGGACTATGTAGGTTAACTAGCGGACACTTGGACGAACTAGGTTAAGGAGCGGGTCCTTGGACTATGTAGGTTACCTAGCGGGCACTTGGACTATCTAGGTTAGCTAACAGGAACTTGGACTATCTAGGTTACCTAGAAGGCACTTTGACTATTTAGGTCACCTAGCGGGCACTTGGACTATCTAGGTTACCTAACGGGCACTTGGACTATGCAGGTAACCTAGCGGGCAGTTGGACTGTCTAGTTCATCTAGCGGCGACATGGATTTCTAGGTTAACGAACGGGCACTTGGACTATGTAGGTTGCCTAGCGGGCACTTAGACGATCTATGTTAGGTAACGGGCACTAGGACTATCCAGGTTACCTAGCGGGCACTTGGACTATTTAGGTTAACTAGCGGGCACTTGGACTATCTAAGTTAACTAGCGGGCACTTGGGCGATGCAGGTTCTCTAGCGGGCACTTGGACTATATAGGTTCCCTAACGGGCACTTGGACTATGGAGGTTCCCTAGCGGGCACTTGGACTATGTAAGTCCCGTAGAGGGCACTTGGACTATGTTGGTTTCCTATCTGGCTCTTGGACTATGGTGGTTAACTAGCGGGCCCTTGGACTATGTAGGTTAACTAGCGGGAACTTAGACTATCTAGGTTACCTAGCGGGCACTTGGACTATGTACATACCCTAGCGGGCACTTGGACTATCTAAGTTACCTAGCGGGCACATGGACTATGTACGTCCCCTAGTGGGCACTTGGACTATCTAAGTTACTTAGCGGGCACTTGGACTATGTAGGTTAACTAGAGGGCACTGGGACTATGTAGGTTAACTAGCAGACACTTGGACGATCTAGGTTATCTAGTGGGCCCTTGCACTATGTAGGTTAACTAGCGGGTCCTTGTATTATGTAGGCTTACTAGCAGGCACTTGGACTATCTAGGTTAACTAGCGGGCACTTGGACTATGTAGTTTCCCTAGCGGGCATTTGGACTATTTAGGTTACCTAGCGGGAAATTGGACTATGTAGGTTGCCTATCGGGCACTTGGACTATGTAGGTTAACTAGCGGGCACTTGGATTGTCAAGGTTACCTAGTGGGCACTTTGAAGATCTAGGTTAGCAAACGGGCACTTGGAATATGTAGGTTACCTAGCAGGCACTTGGACTGTCTAGGTTACTTAGCGGGCACTTGGACTATCTAGGTTAACGAACGGGCACTTGGACTATGTGGTTACGTAGCGGGCACTTGGACTATCTATGTTAGCTAACGGGCACTTGGAGTATCTAAGTTACCTAGTGGGCACTTGGAATATGTAGGTTACCTAGCAGGCACTTGGACTGTCTAGGTTTCCTAGCGGGCACTTGGACTATCTAGGTTAACAAACGGGCACTTGGACTATGTGGTTACCTAGCGGGCACTTGGACTATCTCTGTTAGCTAACGGGCACTTGGACTATCTAAGTTGCCTAGCGGGCACTTGGACTACGTAGGTTCCCTAGCGGGCACTTGGACTCTGTATGTTCCCTAGCGGGCACTTGGACTATGTATGTTCCCTATGGACACTTGAACTATGTAAGTTAACTACCGGGCACTTGGAATATGTAGGTTAACAAGCAGGCCCTTGGACTATCTAGGTTACCTAGCGGGCCCTTGGACTATGTAGATTAACTAGCGGCATTTGGACTATCTACGTTAACTAGCGGGCCCTTGGACTATGTAGATTCCCTAGCGGGCATTTGGACTATATTGATATACTAGCGGGCACTTAGACTTTGTAGGTTACCTAGCAGACACTTGGACTATCTAGGTTACCTAGCTGGCACTTGAACTATCTTCGTTACCTAACGGGCACTTGGACTATGTAGGTTCCCTAGCGGGCATTTGGATTATGTATGTTCCCTATCGGGCACTTGGACTATGTAGGGTACCTAGCGGGCACTTGAACTATGTAGGTTCCCTATCGGGCACTTGGAGAATGTAGGTTAACTAGGGGGCACTAGGACTGTGTAGGTTTCCTAGCGGGCCCTTGGACTACCTAGGGTACCGAGCGGGCATTTGGACTATGTATGCTCCCTAGTGGTCATTAGGACTATATAGATTACCTAGCGGGCACTTAGACTTTGTAGGTTACCTAGCGGGCACTTAGACTATCTAGGTTACCTAGCTGGCACTTGAACTATCTTCGTTACCTAGCGGGTATTTGGAGTATGTAGGTTACCTACCGGGCTGTTGGACTATCTAGGTTACCTAGCGGGCACTGGGACTATCTAGGTTAACTAACGGGCACTTGGACTATGTAGTTTCCCTAGCGGGCCCATGGACTATTTAAGTTCCCTAGCGGGCACTTGGACTATGTGGATTCCCTAGCGGGCATTTGGACTATCTAGGTTACCTAACAGGCACTTGGACAATGTAGGTTCCCTAGCGGGCACTTGGATTTTGTAGGTTGCCTATCGGGCACTTGTACTATGTAGGTTAACTAGCGGGCATTTGGACTATGTAGGTTACCTAGCAGGCACTTGGACTATGTAGGTTCCCTATCGGGCATTTTGACTCTGTAGGTTACCTAGCGGGCCCTTGGACTATCTAGGTTACCTAGGGGGAACCTGGACTGTGTAGGTTAACTAGTGGGCACTTGGACTACCTAGGTTACCTTGCAGGCACTTGGACTATATAGGTTACCTAGCGGGCACTTGGACTATGTACGTTCCCTAGCGGGCACTTGGACTATCTATGTTACCTAGCGGGCACTTGGACTATGTACATTTCCTAGCGGGTACTTGGACTAGATAGGTTCCCTAGCGGGCACTTGGTCTGTCTAGGTTAACTAGCGGGCACTTGGACTATGTGGGTTTCCTGGCGGGCATTTGGACTATCTAGGTTACCTACCGGGCACTTGGACTCTGTAGGTTCCCTAGTGGGCACTTGGACTATGTAGGTTACCTAGCGGGCACTTGGAGTATCTACGTTAGCTAACAGGAACTTGGACTATCTAGGTTACCTAGTGGGCACTTTGACTATGTAGGTTACCTAGCAGGCACTTGGACTATCTAAGTTAGCTAAAAGTAACTTGGACTATCTAGGTTACCTAGCGGGCACTAGGACTATGTAGGTTACCTAACGGGCACTTGGACTATGTAGGTTAACTAGCGGACACTTGGATGATGTAGGTTAACTAGCCGGCACTTGGAATATCTAGGTTAACTAGCGGGCACTTGGACTATCTAGGTTAACTAGCGGGTTCTTGGACTATGCAGGTTAACTAGCGGGCCCTTGGACTATGTAGGTTAACAAACGGGCACTTGGACGATCTAGGTTAACTAGCGGGCAATTGGACTATATTGTTTAACTAGCGGGCACTTGGACTATCTAGGTTAACTAGCGGGCACTTGGACGATGCAGGTTCCCTAATGGGCACTTTGCCTATGTAGGTACCCTAGCGGGAACTTGGACTATATAGGTTCCCTATGGGCACTTGGACTCTCTAGTTTCCCTAAAGGGCACTTGGATTATGTAGGTTCCCTAGCGGGCACTTGGACTATGCAGATTCCGTATCGGGCACTTGGACTATGTAGGTTATCTAGCAGGCCCTTGGACTCTCTAGGTTACCTGGCAAGCACTTGGACGATGCAGGTTCCCTAGTGGGCACTTGGGCTGTCCAGGTTCCCTAACGGGCACTTGGACTGTGTAGGTTCCATAGGGGGCACTTGGACTATATAGGTTCCCTATTGGGCACTTGGACTATGTAGGTTTGTATCGGGCATTGGGACTATGTAGGTTAACTACCGGGCACTTGGACATCTAGGTTACCTAGCAGGCACTTGCTCTATTTACATACCCTAGCTGGCACTTGGACTATGTAGGTTACCTAGCGGGCCCTTGGACTATCTAGGTTAGCTAGCGGGCACTTGAACTATGTAGGTTAACTAGTGGGCCCTTAGACTATCTAGGTTAGCTAACGGGCACTTGGACAATATAGGTTAATTAGCCCGTACTTGGACTATGTAGGTCAACTAACGGGCCCTTGGACTATCTAGGTTAGTTAAGGGGCACTTGGATTATGTAGGTTAACTAGCGGGCACTTGGAAAATGTAGGTTAACTAGCGGACACTTGGACGATCTAGGTTAACTAGCGGGCCCTTTCACTATGTAGGTTAACTAGCGGTCCCTTGGACTATGTAGGTTAACTAGCGGGCACTTGGACGATCTAGGTTAACTAGCGGGCACTTGGACTATGTAGGTTAGCTAGCGGGCACTTGAACTATGTAGGTTAACTAGTGGGCCCTTAGACTATCTAGGTTAGCTAGCGGGCACTTGGAATATGTAGGTTAAAGAGCGGGTATTTCGACTATGTAGGTGCCCTAGCGGGCATTTGGACTATATAGATTACCTAGGGGATACTTGGAAATTGTAGGTTACATAGCGGGCACTTGGACTATCTAGGTTACCTAGCGTGCACTTGAACTATCTACGTTACCTAGCGGGTACTTGGACTATCTAGGTTAACTAGCGGGCACTTGGACTATCTAGGTTAACTAACGGGCACTTGGACTATGTAAGTTCCCTAGCGGGCACTTGGATTATGTAGGTTCCCTATCAGGCACATGGACTATGTAGGTTACTAGCGTGCATTTGGACTATGTAGGTTACCTAACGGGCACTTGGACTATCTAGGTTATGTAATGGGCACTTGGACTATCTAGGTTACCTAGTGGGAACTTGGACTATGTAGGTTACCTATCGGGCACTTTGACTATCTTGGTTATTTAGCGGGCACTTGGACTATGTAGGTTAACTAGCGGACACTTGGACGAACTAGGTTAAGGAGCGGGTCCTTGGACTATGTAGGTTACCTAGCGGGCACTTGGACTATCTAGGTTAGCTAACAGGAACTTGGACTATCTAGGTTACCTAGAAGGCACTTTGACTATTTAGGTCACCTAGCGGGCACTTGGACTATCTAGGTTACCTAACGGGCACTTGGACTATGCAGGTAACCTAGCGGGCAGTTGGACTGTCTAGTTCATCTAGCGGCGACATGGATTTCTAGGTTAACGAACGGGCACTTGGACTATGTAGGTTGCCTAGCGGGCACTTAGACGATCTATGTTAGGTAACGGGCACTAGGACTATCCAGGTTACCTAGCGGGCACTTGGACTATTTAGGTTAACTAGCGGGCACTTGGACTATCTAAGTTAACTAGCGGGCACTTGGGCGATGCAGGTTCTCTAGCGGGCACTTGGACTATATAGGTTCCCTAACGGGCACTTGGACTATGGAGGTTCCCTAGCGGGCACTTGGACTATGTAAGTCCCGTAGAGGGCACTTGGACTATGTTGGTTTCCTATCTGGCTCTTGGACTATGGTGGTTAACTAGCGGGCCCTTGGACTATGTAGGTTAACTAGCGGGCACTTAGACTATCTAGGTTACCTAGCGGGCACTTGGACTATGTACATACCCTAGCGGGCACTTGGACTATCTAAGTTACCTAGCGGGCACATGGACTATGTACGTCCCCTAGTGGGCACTTGGACTATCTAAGTTACTTAGCGGGCACTTGGACTATGTAGGTTAACTAGAGGGCACTGGGACTATGTAGGTTAACTAGCAGACACTTGGACGATCTAGGTTATCTAGTGGGCCCTTGCACTATGTAGGTTAACTAGCGGGTCCTTGTATTATGTAGGTTTACTAGCAGGCACTTGGACTATCTAGGTTAACTAGCGGGCACTTGGACTATGTAGTTTCCCTAGCGGGCATTTGGACTATTTAGGTTACCTAGCGGGAAATTGGACTATGTAGGTTGCCTATCGGGCACTTGGACTATGTAGGTTAACTAGCGGGCACTTGGATTGTCAAGGTTACCTAGTGGGCACTTTGAAGATCTAGGTTAGCAAACGGGCACTTGGAATATGTAGGTTACCTAGCAGGCACTTGGACTGTCTAGGTTACTTAGCGGGCACTTGGACTATCTAGGTTAACGAACGGGCACTTGGACTATGTGGTTACGTAGCGGGCACTTGGACTATCTATGTTAGCTAACGGGCACTTGGAGTATCTAAGTTACCTAGTGGGCACTTGGAATATGTAGGTTACCTAGCAGGCACTTGGACTGTCTAGGTTTCCTAGCGGGCACTTGGACTATCTAGGTTAACAAACGGGCACTTGGACTATGTGGTTACCTAGCGGGCACTTGGACTATCTCTGTTAGCTAACGGGCACTTGGACTATCTAAGTTGCCTAGCGGGCACTTGGACTACGTAGGTTCCCTAGCGGGCACTTGGACTCTGTATGTTCCCTAGCGGGCACTTGGACTATGTATGTTCCCTATGGACACTTGAACTATGTAAGTTAACTACCGGGCACTTGGAATATGTAGGTTAACAAGCGGGCCCTTGGACTATCTAGGTTACCTAGCGGGCCCTTGGACTATGTAGATTAACTAGCGGCATTTGGACTATCTACGTTAACTAGCGGGCCCTTGGACTATGTAGATTCCCTAGCGGGCATTTGGACTATATAGATATACTAGCGGGCACTTAGACTTTGTAGGTTACCTAGCAGACACTTGGACTATCTAGGTTACCTAGCTGGCACTTGAACTATCTTCGTTACCTAACGGGCACTTGGACTATGTAGGTTCCCTAGCGGGCATTTGGATTATGTATGTTCCCTATCGGGCACTTGGACTATGTAGGGTACCTAGCGGGCACTTGGACTATGTAGGTTCCCTATCGGGCACTTGGAGAATGTAGGTTAACTAGGGGGCACTAGGACTGTGTAGGTTTCCTAGCGGGCCCTTGGACTACCTAGGTTACCGAGCGGGCATTTGGACTATGTATGCTCCCTAGTGGTCATTTGGACTATATAGATTACCTAGCGGGCACTTAGACTTTGTAGGTTACCTAGCGGGCACTTAGACTATCTAGGTTACCTAGCTGGCACTTGAACTATCTTCGTTACCTAGCGGGTATTTGGAGTATGTAGGTTACCTACCGGGCTGTTGGACTATCTAGGTTACCTAGCGGGCACTGGGACTATCTAGGTTAACTAACGGGCACTTGGACTATGTAGGTTCCCTAGCGGGCCCATGGACTATTTAAGTTCCCTAGCGGGCACTTGGACTATGTGGATTCCCTAGCGGGCATTTGGACAATCTAGGTTACCTAACGGGCACTTGGACAATGTAGGTTCCCTAGCGGGCACTTGGATTTTGTAGGTTGCCTATCGGGCACTTGTACTATGTAGGTTAACTAGCGGGCATTTGGACTATGTAGGTTACCTAGCAGGCACTTGGACTATGTAGGTTCCCTATCGGGCATTTTGACTCTGTAGGTTACCTAGCGGGCCCTTGGACTATCTAGGTTACCTAGGGGGAACCTGGACTATGTAGGTTAACTAGTGGGCACTTGGACTACCTAGGTTACCTTGCAGGCACTTGGACTATATAGGTTACCTAGCGGGCACTTGGACTATGTACGTTCCCTAGCGGGCACTTGGACTATCTATGTTACCTAGCGGGCACTTGGACTATGTACATTTCCTAGCGGGTACTTGGACTAGATAGGTTCCCTAGCGGGCACTTGGTCTGTCTAGGTTAACTAGCGGGCACTTGGACTATCTAGGTTAACTAGCGAGCACTTGGACTATCTAGGTTAACTAGGGGGCATTTGGACTATTAGGGCCCCTAGCAAGCACTTGGACTATATTGGTTACCTAGCGGTCATTTGGACTATGTAGGTTAACGAACGGGCACTTGGACTATGTAGGTAACCTAGTGGTCACTTGAACTGTCTAGGTTAACTCGCGGGCCCTTGGACGATGTAGGTTAACTAGCGGGCCCTTGGACTATGTAGGTTAACTAGCGGGCCCTTGGACTATGTAGGTTACCTAGCGGGCACTTGGACGATCTAGGTTAACTTGCGGGTACTTGGACTATGTAGGTTAACTAGCAGGCCCTTGGAATATGTAGATTAACTAGCGGCACTTGGACTATCTACGTTAACTAGCGGGCCCTTGGACTATGTAGATTCCCTAGCGGGCACTTGGACTATGTAGGTTCTAGAGCGGGCACTTGGACTAACTAGATTCCCGAGCGGGCTCTTGTACTATGTAGATTAACTAGCGGACACTTGGACGATCTAGGTTAACTAGTGGGTACTTGGACTATGTAGGTTAACTAGCGGGCCCTTGAAGTATGTAGATTAACTAGCGGAACTTGGACTATCTACCTTAACTAGCGTGCCCTTGGACTATGTAGATTCCCTAGCGGGCACTTGGACTATGTATGTTCCCTAGCGGGCACGTGGACTATGTATGTTCCCTATGGACACTTGAACTATGTAAGTTAACTACCGGGCACTTGGACTATGTAGGTTAACTAGCGGGCCCCTGGACTATCTAGGTTACCTAGCGGACACTTGGACAGTCTAGGTTACCTAGCGGGCACTTGGACTTCTAGGTTAACGAACGGGCACTTGGTCTATGTATGTTGCATAGCGGGCAATTGGACTATCTAGGTTAGGTAATGGGCACTTGGACTATCTAGGTTACCTAGTGGGAACTTGGACTATGTAGGTTACCTAGCGGGCACTTGGACTATCTAGGTTACTTAACGGGCACTTGAACTGTCTAGGTTTCTTAGCGAGCACTTGGACGATCTAGGGTAACTAGAAGGCACTTGGACTATCTAGGTTAACTAGCCGGCACTTGGATGATCAATGTTAACTAGCGGGCACTTGGATTATCCAGGTTACCTAACGGGCACTTGGACTAAGTACGTCCCCTGGTGGGCACTTGGACACTCTAGGTTATCTAACGGGCACTAGGACTATCTAGGTTAACTAGCGGGGACTAGGACTATCAAAGTTAACAAGTGAGCCCTTGGACTATGTAGGCTAACTAGCGGGCCCTTGGACAATCTAGGTTACCTAGCGGGCACTTGGACTATATAGGTTACCTAGCGGGCACTTGGACTATGTAGGTTACCTAGTGGGCACTTGGACTATCTAGGTTAACGAACGGGCACTTGGAATATGCAGGTAACCTAGCGGGCACTTGGACTGTCTAGGTTACCTAGCAGGCACTTGGACTTCTAGGTTAACGAACAGGCACTTGGACTATGTAGGTTGCTTAGCGGGCACTTGGACTATCTAGGTTAGGTAAGGGGCACTTTGAGTATCTAGGTTACCTAGCGGGCACTTGGACTATCTAGGTTACATAGCGGGCACTTGGACTATGTAGGTTAACTAGCGAGCACTTGGACTATCTAGGTTAACTAGCGGACCTTGGACTAGGTAGGTTAACTAGCGTGCACTTGGACTATCTAGTTTAACTAGCGGGCACCTGGATGCTCAATGTTAACTAGCGGTCACTTGGACTATCTAGGTTAGCTAACGGGCACTTGGACTAAGTACGTCCCCTAGTGGGCACTTGGACACTCTAGGTTAACTAACGGGCAGTAGGACTATCTAGGTTAACTAGCGAACACTTGGACTATCTAGGTTACCTTGCTGGCACTAAGACTATGAAGGTTCCCTAGCGGGCACTAGGATTATCTAGGTTACCTAGCGGGCACTTGGACTATGTAGGTTAACTAGAGGGCATTTGGACTATGTCGGTTACCTAGCAGGCACTTGGACTATATAGGTTCCCTATCGGGCACTTGGAAAATGTAGGTTAACTAGGGGGCACTAGGACTATGTAGGTTACCTAGCGGGCCCATAGACTATCTAGGTTACCTAGCGGGCATTTGGACTATATAGGCTCCCTAGCGTTTATTTGGACTATAAAGATTATTTAGCGGGCACTTAGACTTTGTAGGTTACCTAGCGGGTACTTGGACTATCTAGGTTACCTAGCAGGCACTTGAACTATCTACGTTACTTAGCGTGTACTTGGAGTATGTAGGTTACCTACCGGGCTGTTGGACAATCTAGGTTACCTAGCGGGCACTTGGACTATCTAGGTTAACGAACGGGCACTTGGACTATGTAGGTTCCCTAGCGGGCACTTGGACTATGTAGGTTAACTAGCGGGCATTTGGGACATGTTGGTTACCTAGCGGTCACTTGGACTATGTAGGTTCCCTATCGGGCACTTGGAGAATGTAGGTTAACTAGGGGGCACTAGGACAATGTAGGTTACCTAGCGTGCCCTTGGACCATCTAGGTTACCTAGGGGGAACCTGGACTATGTAGGTTAACTAGTGGGCACTTGGACTATCTAGGTTACCTAGCAGGCACTTGGACTATGTACGTTCCCAAGCAGGCCCTTGGACTATCTACGTTACCTAGCGGGCACTTAGACTATGTACGTTACCTAGCGGGCACTTGGAGTATGTACGTTTCCTCGCGGGTACTTGGACTAGATAGGTTCCCTAGCGGGCACTTGGTCTATCTAGGTTACCTAGCGGGCACTTGGACTATGTAGGTTACCTAGCGGGCACTTGGACTATCTAGGTTACCTAACGGGCACTTGGACTATGCAGGATACCTAGTGGGCCCTTGGACTATATAGGTTAACGAACGGGCACTTGGATTATGTAGGTTACCTAGCAGGCACTTGCACTGTCTAGGTTACCTATCGGGCACTTGGACTATCTACGTTAACGTACGGGCACTTAGAATATCTAGGTTAACTAGCGGGCCCTTGCACTATGTAGGTTATCTAGCGGGCACTTGGACTATCTAGGTAAACTAGCGGGTTCTGGACTATGTAGGTTAACTAGCGGGCACTTGCACAATGCAGGTTCCCTAGTTGGCACTTTGACTATGTAGGTTCCCTATCGGGCACTTGGACTATATATGTTCCCTACGGGCACTTGGACTATCTACGTTCCCTAACAGGCACTTGGAATATGTAGGTTCCCTATCGGGCACTTGGACTATGTAGGTTCCTCAGCGGGCACTTGGACTATGTAGGTTCCCTATCGGGCACTTGGACTATGTAGGTTCCTCAGCGGGCACTTGGACTATGTAGGTTACCTAGCGGGCACTTGGACAATCTAGGTTAACTAACAGGCCCTGGGCTATGTAGGTTAACTAGCGGTCACTTGGACTATGTAGGTAACCGAGCGGGAACTTGTACTGTCTAGGTTACCTAGTGGGCAATTGGACTATCTAGGATAACAAACGGGCACTTGGACTATGTACGTCCCCTAGCGGGCACTTGGACTATCTAGGTTGACAAGAGGGCACTTGGACTATGTATGTCCCCTAGCGGACACTTGGACTATCTAGGTTAAGTAGCGGACCATGGACTATGTAGGTTAACTAGTGGGCACTTGGACTATCTAGATTAACTAGCGGGCACTTGGATGATGCAGGTTCCCTAGCGGGCACTTGGACTATCTAGGTTCCCTAACGGGCACTTGGACTATGTAGGTTCCCTAGCGGGCACTTAGACTATGTACGTCCCTTAGCGGGCACTTGGACTATGTAGGTTCCCTATCGCGCACTTGGACTATGTAGGTTAACTTGCGGGCCCTTGGACTATGTAGGTTAACTAGCGGGCACTTAGACTATCTAGGTTACCTAGCGGGCACTTGGACTATGTACGTCCCCTACTGGGCACTTGGACTATCTAGGATAACTAACGGGCACTTAGACTATCTAGGTTAACATACGGGCACTTGAACTATCTAGGTTACCTAGCGGGCACTTGGACTATGTAGGTTACCTAGCGGGCACTTGGACTATCTAGGTTACCTAACGGGCACTTGGACTATGCAGGATACCTAGTGGGCCCTTGGACTATATAGGTTAACGAACGGGCACTTGGACTATGTAGGTTATCTAGCAGGCACTTGCATTGTCTAGGTTACCTATCGGGCACTTGGACTATCTAGGTTAACGTACGGGCACTTGGACTATCTAGGTTACCTAGCGGGCACTTAGACTATCTAGGTTACCTAGCGGGCACTTGGACTATGTACGTCCCCTAGTGGGGACTTGGACTATCTAGGAAACTAACGGGCACTAGGACTATCTAGGTTAACTAGCGGGCACTTGGTGTATCTAGGTTACCAAGTGGGCACTTGGAATATGTAGGTAACCTAGCGGGCACTGGACAGTCTAGGGTACCTAGCGGGCACTTGGTCTGTCTAGGTTAGCTAACAGAAAATTGGAATATCTAGGTTACCTTGCGGGCCCTTGGACTATGTAGGTTAACTAGCGGGCACTTGGACTATCTAGGTTAAGTATCGGACCTTGGACTATGTAGGTTAACAAGCGGGCCCTTGGATTATGTAGGTTAACTAGCGGGCACTTGGACGATCTAGGTTAACTAGCGGGCACTTGGACTATCTAGGTTAACTAGCAGGCACTTTGACTATCTAGATTAACTACCGGGCAATTGGATGATGCAGGTTCCCTAGCGGGCACTTGGACTATCTAGGTTCCCTAACGGGCACTTGGACTATGTAGGTTCCTTAGCGGGCACTTGGACTATGTAGGTTAACTAGCGTGCCCTTGGACTATGTAGGTTAACTAGACGGCGCTTAGCCTATCTAAGTTACCTAGCGGGCAGTTGGATTATGTACGTTCCCTAGCGGGCACTTGGACTATCTAGGTTAACTAGAGGGCCCTTGGTCTATCTAGGTTAACTAGCGGGCACTTGGACTATCTAGGTTAAGTAGCGGACCTTGGACTTTGTAGGTTAACAAGCGGGCCCTTGGACTATGTAGGTTAACTAGCGGGCACTTGGATGATCTAGGTTAACTAGCGGGCACTTGGACTATCTAGGTTAACAAGAGGGCACTTGGACTATGTATGTCCCCTAGCGGGCATTTGGACTATCTAGGTTAACTAGAGGCCACTTGGAGTATGTAGGTTAACTAGAGGGCACTTGGACTATGTAGGTTAACTAGGGGGCACTTGGACTATCTAGGTTAAGTAGCGGACCTTGGACTATGTAGGTTAACTAGTGGGCACTTGGACTATCTAGATTAACTAGCGGGCACTTGGATGATGCAGGTTCCCTAGCGGGCACTTGGACTATCTAGGTTCCCTAACGGGCACTTGGACTATGTAGGTTCCCTAGCGGGCACTTAGACTATGTACGTCCCTTAGCGGGCAATTGGACTATGTAGGTTCCCTATAGCGCACTTGGACTATGTAGGTTAACGTGCGGGCCCTTGGACTATGTAGGTTAACTAGCGGGCACTTAGACTATCTAGGTTCCCTAGCGGGCACTTGGACTATGTACGACCCCTACTGGGCACTTGGAATATCTAGGATAACTAACGGGCACTTAGACTATCTAGGTTAACATACGGGCACTTGGACTATCTAGGTTACCTAGCGGGCACTTGGACTATGTAGGTTACCTAGCGGGCACTTGGACTATCTAGGTTACCTAACGGGCAGTTGGACTATGCAGGATACCTAGTGGGCCCTTGGACTATATAGGTTAACGAACGGGCACTTGGACTATGCAGGTTACCTAGCAGGCACTTGCACAGCCTAGGTTACCTATCGGGCACTTGGACTATCTAGGTTAACGTACGGGCACTTGGACTATCTAGGTTACCTAGCGGGCACTTAGACTATCTAGGTTACCTAGCGGGCACTTGGACTATGTACGTCCCCTAGTGGGCACTTGGACTATCTAGAATAACTAACGGGCACTAGGACTATCTAGGTTAACTAGCGGACACTTGGTGAATCTAGGTTACATAGCGGGCACTTGGACTATGTAGGTAACCTAGCGGGCACTGGACAGTCTAGGGTACCTAGCGGGCACTTGGACTGTCTAGGTTAGCTAACAGGAAATTGGAATATCTAGGTTACCTTGCGGGCCCTTGGACTATGTAGGTTAACTAGCGGGCACTTGGACTATCTAGGTTAACTTGCGGGTTCTTGGACTATGTAGGTTAACTAGCGGGCCCTTGGACAATGTAGGTTAACTAGCGGGCACTTGGACTATCTAGGTTAAGTACCGGACCTTGGACTATGTAGGTTAACAAGCGGGCCCTTGGATTATGTAGGTTAACTAGCGGGCACTTGGACGATCTAGGTTAACTAGCGGGCACTTGGACTATCTAGGTTAACTAGCAGGCACTTTGACTATCTAGATTAACTACCGGGCAATTGGATGATGCAGGTTCCCTAGCGGGCACTTGGACTATCTAGGTTCCCCAACGGGCACTTGGACTATGTAGGTTCCTTAGCGGGCACTTGGACTATGTACGTCCCTTAGCGGGCACTTGGACTATGTAGGTTAACTAGCGTGCCCTTGGACTATGTAGGTTAACTAGACGGCGCTTAGACTATCTAGGTTACCTAGCGGGCAGTTGGATTATGTACGTTCCCTAGCGGGCACTTGGACTATCTAGGTTAACTAGAGGGCCCTTGGTCTATCTAGGATAACTAGCGGGCACTTGGACTATCTAGGTTAAGTAGCGGACCTTGGACTTTGTAGGTTAACAAGCGGGCCCTTGGACTATGTAGGTTAACTAGCGCGCACTTGGACGATCTAGGTTAACTAGCGGGCACTTGGACTATCTAGGTTAACTAAGGGCACTTGGACTATCTAGATTAACTACCGGGCACTTGGATGATGCAGGTTCCCTAGCGGGCACTTGGACTATCTAGGTTCCCTAACGGGCACTTGGACTATGTACGTCCCCTAGTGGGGACTTGGACTATCTAGGAAACTAACGGGCACTAGGACTATCTAGGTTAACTAGCGGGCACTTGGTGTATCTAGGTTACCAAGTGGGCACTTGGAATATGTAGGTAACCTAGCGGGCACTGGACAGTCTAGGGTACCTAGCGGGCACTCGGTCTGTCTAGGTTAGCTAACAGAAAATTGGAATATCTAGGTTACCTTGCGGGCCCTTGGACTATGTAGGTTAACTAGCGGGCACTTGGACTATCTAGGTTAAGTATCGGACCTTGGACTATGTAGGTTAACAAGCGGGCCCTTGGATTATGTAGGTTAACTAGCGGGCACTTGGACGATCTAGGTTAACTAGCGGGCACTTGGACTATCTAGGTTAACTAGCAGGCACTTTGACTATCTAGATTAACTACCGGGCAATTGGATGATGCAGGTTCCCTAGCGGGCACTTGGACTATCTAGGTTCCCTAACGGGCACTTGGACTATGTAGGTTCCTTAGCGGGCACTTGGACTATGTAGGTTAACTAGCGTGCCCTTGGACTATGTAGGTTAACTAGACGGCGCTTAGACTATCAAAGTTACCTAGCGGGCAGTTAGATTATGTACGTTCCCTAGCGGGCACTTGGACTATCTAGGTTAACTAGAGGGCCCTTGGTCTATCTAGGTTAACTAGCGGGCACTTGGACTATCTAGGTTAAGTAGCGGACCTTGGACTTTGTAGGTTAACAAGCGGGCCCTTGGACTATGTAGGTTAACTAGCGGGCACTTGGATGATCTAGGTTAACTAGCGGGCACTTGGACTATCTAGGTTAACAAGAGGGCACTTGGACTATGTATGTCCCCTAGCGGGCATTTGGACTATCTAGGTTAACTAGAGGCCACTTGGAATATGTAGGTTAACTAGAGGGCACTTGGACTATGTAGGTTAACTAGGGGGCACTTGGACTATCTAGGTTAAGTAGCGGACCTTGGACTATGTAGGTTAACTAGAGGGCACTTGGACTATCTAGATTAATTAGCGGGCACTTGGATGATGCAGGTTCCCTAGCGGGCACTTGGACTATCTAGGTTCCCTAACGGGCACTTGGACTATGTAGGTTCCCTAGCGGGCACTTAGACTATGTACGTCCCTTAGCGGGCACTTGGACTATGTAGGTTCCCTATAGCGCACTTGGACTATGTAGGTTAACGTGCGGGCCCTTGGACTATGTAGGTTAACTAGTGGGCACTTAGACTATCTAGGTTCCCTAGCGGGCACTTGGACTATGTACGACCCCTACTGGGCACTTGGAATATCTAGGATAACTAACGGGCACTTAGACTATCTAGGTTAACATACGGGCACTTGAACTATCTAGGTTACCTAGCGGGCACTTGGACTATGTAGGTTACCTAGCGGGCACTTGGACTATCTAGGTTACCTAACGGGCACTTGGACTATGCAGGATACCTAGTGGGCCCTTGGACTATATAGGTTAACGAACGGGCACTTGGACTATGCAGGTTACCTAGCAGGCACTTGCACAGCCTAGGTTACCTATCGGGCACTTGGACTATCTAGGTTAACGTACGGGCACTTGGACTATCTAGGTTACCTAGCGGGCACTTAGACTATCTAGGTTACCTAGCGGGCACTTGGACTATGTACGTCCCCTAGTGGGCACTTGGACTATCTAGAATAACTAACGGGCACTAGGACTATCTAGGTTAACTAGCGGACCCTTGGTGAATCTAGGTTACATAGCGGGCACTTGGACTATGTAGGTAACCTAGCGGGCACTGGACAGTCTAGGGTACCTAGCGGGCACTTGGACTGTCTAGGTTAGCTAACAGGAAATTGGAATATCTAGGTTACCTTGCGGGCCCTTGGACTATGTAGGTTAACTAGCGGGCACTTGGACTATCTAGGTTAACTTGCGGGTTCTTGGACTATGTAGGTTAACTAGCGGGCCCTTGGACTATGTAGGTTAACTAGCGGGCACTTGGACTATCTAGGTTAAGTTCCGGACCTTGGACTATGTAGGTTAACAAGCGGGCCCTTGGATTATGTAGGTTAACTAGCGGGCACTTGGACGATCTAGGTTAACTAGCGGGCACTTGGACTATCTAGGTTAACTAGCAGGCACTTTGACTATCTAGATTAACTACCGGGCAATTGGATGATGCAGGTTCCCTAGCGGGCACTTGGACTATCTAGGTTCCCCAACGGGCACTTGGACTATGTAGGTTCCTTAGCGGGCACTTGGACTATGTACGTCCCTTAGCGGGCACTTGGACTATGTAGGTTAACTAGCGTGCCCTTGGACTATGTAGGTTAACTAGACGGCGCTTAGACTATCTAGGTTACCTAGCGGGCAGTTGGATTATGTACGTTCCCTAGCGGGCACTTGGACTATCTAGGTTAACTAGAGGGCCCTTGGTCTATCTAGGATAACTAGCGGGCACTTGGACTATCTAGGTTAAGTAGCGGACCTTGGACTTTGTAGGTTAACAAGCGGGCCCTTGGACTATGTAGGTTAACTAGCGCGCACTTGGACGATCTAGGTTAACTAGCGGGCACTTGGACTATCTAGGTTAACTAAGGGCACTTGGACTATCTAGATTAACTACCGGGCACTTGGATGATGCAGGTTCCCTAGCGGGCACTTGGACTATCTAGGTTCCCTAACGGGCAGTTTGACTATGTAGGTTCCCTAGCGGGCTCTGGGACTATATATGTTCCCTACGGGCACTTGAACTATCTAGGTTCCCTAACAGGCACTTGGAATATGTAGGTTCCCTATCGGGCACTTGGACTATGTAGGTTCCCTATCGGGCACTTGGACTATGTAGGTTAACTAGCGGGCACTTGGACGATCAAGGTTAACTAGCGCGAACTTGGACTATCTAGGTTAACTATCGGGCACTTGGATGATCTAGGTTAACTAACGGGCACTGGTACAATGCAGGTTCCCTAGCGGGCACTTTGACTATGTAGGTTCCCTAGAGGGCACTTGGACTATATAAGTTCCCTACGGGCACTTGGACAATCTAGGTTCCCTATCGGGCACTTGGAATATGTAGGTTCCCTATCGGGCACTTGGACTA